>NC_085141.1:185240819-185845483 GCF_024139115.2 Armigeres subalbatus | reverse complement strand
TTTGGGTTCATTAGATATTACAACGAGCAATGTAATAAGACATGGATTAGATGTGTAAATACATGAAATCTATTATTACATAGAATTTTCGGATACGTTTACGGTAGTTACGTCCCAGCATATTAATATTTTTTTTGCTGTGTATGCTCCAAATATGTGCATGAAAATACATATAAAATCACAACATATTTTTATCTGTGTAGAGTTACGACAATACACACGAGCTGGGAACGGCTTTCATAGTGATGGGCGATATGCAAAGGCACGTGATCGCGTGGTGGCCGACGTAGCCCACACAGTTAGAAAATTTCATTTAAAATTACGTTACATAGCATGAACATAAAGGAAATGCGAGAATTGGCGTAATATTAAACGATAGTTAGACTTTACATGTCATTTAAATTTATATGTTTTATATGTCGTCACGACTTTACATGCTGGTAGTTGAAAATTCTAACATCGTGTAATTTTACGCTCCATAGTTCCAATATTTTAGGTCCACCTCTGTGAGCGTACATTTTATGTATCCGGAAGCTGTTGCTCGTGGCAAAGGGCTTCCTAGTAGGACATTGCAAGGGACAATAAACAGGCTGCCCGTAAGTAATATGAACAACGGCAGGCTTCATAATTTGCTCAAAACTGAATTCTTCAAAATCACATTCCACAAGAGAGCACTTGAATTTTATGGTATGCTTCAAATCTGGATCGGAAAGATGTAAACCAGCAAAATCTCTTAGCGCACTCAACAACCGGGCATTACAAATAATTTGACATCTAATGTGCACTAAATAATCCCTTATTTTTGAATAAGTCAACCCACAAATACTGCACTTTACATTTTTTTTCCATTTTAGGCTGATACAAATATTTAAAATCTATTTTGTCTCTCCCCCCCTCGGATTTTTGTGCCAAAAAATAATATTTTGAGGGGGCAACAAAATAAAATTCGGATAATTTTGAGGATTTTCAAAACATTCTTCACAAATCGAGGAGTTTTTTTTATTTTTTCCGTATTAATATTTATTTTTTATTATCCCTCCCCCCCTTGACTTTTCGGAGACCAGAAGCAAAAGTTAATTAAATATTTGTAACGGCCTTATCACCATTTTCCGATTTTTTCGTTGACTACACTCGAGTAACGCGAAAGGAAATAGGCGGACTTGGTAAGCTTGGTAAGCCGCTGCGCAGTGTTTAGTTCTGCATCGTAAATTGTGCCGTCCAACTGCAACTCACTGTTTTCGATGTTTCTGCATATATTTTTCCATATAAACTTCCAACGAGTTTAGTACCGCCCAAGCATCAGGGCATCAAATAGAACCGAATAAGAAGACAGCATATCAAAACAAAAAAAATGGAAAAAGTTTTTTTCCGAACAAATTTGAATCACCCTACCCTGGAAGCACTGATGATGAAAAGGACGTATTCTACGCGCAGCTGGAACGTGAGTACGACAGCTGCCCTAGCCACGACGTCATAATCATCGTAGGAGATTGGAAGACTTGACTCAGATTGGCCAAGAGGAGAAGTTTAGACTGATTGTTGGAAAGTTCAGAATAAAACGGCCAACGACTAATTGATTTCTCCGCTTCCAAGAATATGGCCATTCACAACACCTACTTCCAACACAGCCTCCCGTATCGACACACCTGGAGATCACCACTGCAGACAGAATCACAAATCGACCATGTTCTGATTGATGGACGGCACTTCTTCAACATTATCGACGGCAGGACATAATGCGCTAACATCGACTCTGACCACTATCTGGTGATGGTTAAGCCCGAAACTATTTGTCATCATGTCAATGTTCGGTATCGACGGCTGCCGCGGTACGACCCAGAGCGACTAAGGCAACTTGATGTCGACATTGCATAAGAGCAGTATCTCTAGGCAGTGTTGCTGAATCAAGAGGCTCGGAAGCCTCCTTTCAAGAGGCTCGGAAGCCTCCTTTCAAGAGGCTCGGAAGCCTCCTTTCAAGAGGCTCGGAAGCCTCCTTTCAAGAGGCTCGGAAGCCTCCTTTCAAGAGGCTCGGAAGCCTCCTTTCAAGAGGCTCGGAAGCCTCCTTTCAAGAGGCTCAGAAGCCTCCTTTCAAGAGGCTCAGAAGCCTCCTTTCAAGAAGCTCGGAAGCCTCCTTTCAAGAGGCTCGGAAGCCTCCTTTCAAGAGGCTCGGAAGCCTCCTTTCAAGAGGCCCGGAAGCCTCCTTTCAAGAGGCTCAGAGCCTCCTTTCAAGAGGCTGGAAGCCTCCTTTCAAGAGGCTCAGAAGCCTCCTTTCAAGAGGCTCGGAAGCCTCCTTTCAAGAGGCTCAGAAGCCTCCTTTCAAGAGGCTCCAGCCTCCTTTCAAGAGGCTCAGGCCTCCTTTCAAGAGGCCCGGAAGCCTCCTTTCAAGAGGCCCGGAAGCCTCCTTTCAAGAGGCTCCAGCCTCCTTTCAAGAGGCTCAGAAGCCTCCTTTCAAGAGGCTCAGAGCCTCCTTTCAAGAGGCTCAGAGCCTCCTTTCAAGAGGCTCAAAGCCTCCTTTCAAGAGGCTCGGAAGCCTCCTTTCAAGAGGCTCAGGAAGCCTCCTTTCAAGAGGCTCAGAAGCCTCCTTTCAAGAGGCTCGGAAGCCTCCTTTCAAGAGGCTCGGAAGCCTCCTTTCAAGAGGCTCAGAAGCCTCCTTTCAAGAGGCTCGAAGCCTCCTTTCAAGAGGCTCAGAAGCCTCCTTTCAAGAGGCTCAGAAGCCTCCTTTCAAGAGGCTCAGAAGCCTCCTTTCAAGAGGCTCGGAAGCCTCCTTTCAAGAGGCCTGGAAGCCTCCTTTCAAGAGGCTCAGCCTCCTTTCAAGAGGCCTGGAAGCCTCCTTTCAAGAGGCTCAGAAGCCTCCTTTCAAGAGGCTCAGAGCCTCCTTTCAAGAGGCTCAAGCCTCCTTTCAAGAGGCCCGGAAGCCTCCTTTCAAGAGGCTCAGAGCCTCCTTTCAAGAGGCCTCAGGCCTCCTTTCAAGAGGCCTGGAAGCCTCCTTTCAAGAGGCCTCGGAAGCCTCCTTTCAAGAGGCTCAAAGCCTCCTTTCAAGAGGCTCAGAAGCCTCCTTTCAAGAGGCTCAGGCCTCCTTTCAAGAGGCCTGGAAGCCTCCTTTCAAGAGGCCCGGAAGCCTCCTTTCAAGAGGCCCAGGCCTCCTTTCAAGAGGCTCAGAAGCCTCCTTTCAAGAGGCTCAGGCCTCCTTTCAAGAGGCTCGGAAGCCTCCTTTCAAGAGGCCCGGAAGCCTCCTTCAAGAGGCTCAAGCCTCCTTTCAAGAGGCTCAGAAGCCTCCTTTCAAGAGGCTCAAGCCTCCTTCAAGAGGCCTCAGAAGCCTCCTTTCAAGAGGCTCCAGGAAGCCTCCTTTCAAGAGGCTCAGCCTCCTTTCAAGAGGCATGGAAGACTCCTTTCAAGAGGCTCAGAAGCCTCCTTTCAAGAGGCTCATAAGTCTCCTTTCAAGAGGCTCATAAGCCTCCTTTCAAGAGGCTCGGAAGCCTCCTTTCAAGAGGCTCGGAAGCCTCCTTTCAAGAGGCTCGGAAGCCTCCTTTCAAGAGGCTCGGAAGCCTCCTTTCAAGAGGCTTGGAAGCCTCCTTTCAAGAGGCTCGGAAGCCTCCTTTCAAGAGGCTCGGAAGCCTCCTTTCAAGAGGCTCGGAAGCCTCCTTTCAAGAGGCTCGGAAGCCTCCTTTCAAGAGGCTCGGAAGCCTCCTTTCAAGAGGCTCGGAAGCCTCCTTTCAAGAGGCTCGGAAGCCTCCTTTCAAGAGGTTCGGAAGCCTCCTTTCAAGAGGCTCGGAAGCCTCCTTCCAAGAGGCTCGGAAGCCTCCTTTCAAGAGGCTTGGAAGCCTCCTTTCAAGAGGCTTGGAAGCCTCCTTTCAAGAGGCTCGGAAGCCTCCTTTCAAGAGGCTCGGAAGCCTCCTTTCAAGAGGCTCGGAAGCCTCCTTTCAAGAGGCTCGGAAGCCTCCTTTCGGAAGGAAGCGTTCCTTCAAAGCGATCTGAATTTTTGACGTAGGACTTACGTCTTTCTTTACTATACTGGGTGTCATTTAGATTTTTGGAAATCGAGAGCGTTACGCTGAAAGGGAAGATTTCGAACGTTACTAGCGCCTTTATTTTTCGATGGATTTTTCAGATTCATATATCAATTGACTCGGACACTCCCCAGCAATTTGCCAACTTCATTGAAACTTAGGACTTTTAACGATAAGCTATTGAAAATTTCAAATCTTCTCAAGGTCAATGAAAATTTCATATATAATCAATCTCGTGCATTCCTAACATGGACATCAGAATGCATTGCCACATGCCTTCGGATCCACCGCAAGATTTACTTTGTGCATAAGAGAAGCAATGCCTTCCTTGTGCGAGTCATTACAGTTTGTGACAGCAGCGTGTACTGACGTGCTTTTCGCTCCCGCATTTTTTCGCGCATTTTTTTACCCATACACAGCATGCAGTCGCCAGCGGGAGAGCTCCTTGTGGGTCTGCGAGTGTACATGAAAGAAGAGGGCGCATTTTTTTTGCCGTTCTATGCTTGATGATGGTCGGATGCAGTGGTGTCGAGTGTCGGTTGCGATCGATGCAATCGCCTCGCTCGGAGTTCACGGCTAGAGGCTGCGAGGGCAGCGGTGGTGGATGAAGAATAATAAAATTAGCCCAGAGAGATTTATTCTGCTCATCCAGGGAAAATGATTGGTTTAATAATCCACAACTATAACAGTTCTGATTCCTTAGCAAAAAAATCAACTACACTATTGAATATAGAAATTTGAATAAAAATAATTATTTTCATCCATTCGCAGCAGGCATTGGCAATTTAATGATACACATTCAGCAATGGTGTTGATATCCATTTTAAATTAAGAAATTTTGCCGTATTACATGTAGGGGAAAATACCTATTCTTGGCAGTCTAAGACATTCGCCAAATTGAATGATAAAAATAATGAATAATTACACCAAACCACAGGTACAGTTTAACTGGGATACATTTGTATGCTCTTTCTTTTATGATTGGTATTCACTAAATATAGCAGCTTTTACCACAAACTCAGTAAATTTAATATAAAGTAACAGGTCAACGTTTCTTCTATTGGCATAGCAATTTCTATTATCAGCAATGAGTTTGCTCCCTTTAGCAACTAGACATTGAAGTAGAAAACTGGTAATGTATTGGTGCCAAATGCTGGTTGTTTATATCCTCCAGTCGTAAAACTCATTCATATTAATCGGCCGCACGCTCATCTCGCTTCACTCAATTTTGGAACAAACTTTATTATTTATCAAAACTTGCTTAAAACAAAACATGCATTTTTAGCCTTGGCATCAATTTTATGTCATGTAGACACATTGTAAAACAAATTTAACCCTTATGCGGCCAACAAAAAAACAGACGTGAGGTTTTTCAAGCTACCGTCAATTTCTAGTAATTGTTTGCAAAAAAACGGTGAAAAGTGATGAAATATTGCCCATGGACGGATGCGGGTGTCTGGCGATGGCGAACAGATTATTTGTTGGCTCACCACAAATATTTCCCCGCGACAAGAGTTTGTGCCCGGAAGAAGGACTTGAAGACCACAAGTTTGGACGAGACGGGATGAGACGGTGAAATCTTCAAAATCCTACATAAGTAATTTCAGGATTTTTTTATCAAGGTAAGAGAGAAAAACTGTTATTCGTCATAACTAAACAATAAACATCTAATAACTGTTCAACTTTAATTGACAATTAAGGTAACTGTTCGGTTTTCTAACTCATCCATCGTCTCATCGCAAAAAAAGGAATAAGACACCAATTTCGTCGGTTATTTTTGCAAACATGCGTGCTCACCGCAGAAAAAAATCACATTGCTTTGTTTTTGGTGGGATGAACATGGGGGTTGTGAGATGGAATGCCAAACAGTTCCCCTATAACCTAATTTGTTTTCAATACAATCTACGTCTAAACCGACAGACTTGGTTGTAATAGAGCTATTGCGGTTGGAAATGGGGGTCTTGGTCAATTTCCTCCCCCCCTTTCGAAAATTTTCATGAGTAGAGATTTCAAAACTTTGATGAATTTTGGGCACCCCTAAAACATGTCCGATTGAGCTTAAATTTAACATAGGGTCATATTTTGAGGTAATGAAGATTGTGAACAATGTCGTTTTTTGAAATTCGATGACAATTTTTTTCCCATACATTCCATTGCACACTGGTTCAGAAGCCCCCAAAACGTGCGTTTTTTAGTTTTCGACCTGAAAACTACATTTTAGAGTCATGATGTCTTCAGAAGAGTTGAAGGATATTTCTTGGGCTTGCTTTTGATAAGAAAATATCAATGATCTATCCACCTTGAAGGGCGGTAAGGAATGAAAAATTTACGCAGATGTACAAAAGCAGTGGTTGTTCTCTGCAATGTTATAAAGAATGTGAATTGGAACATCTTTTCTGAAGACACAATATTTGACAAACGGTTTTGTAAGGAATTAGAGCACGTTTTGTATGAATGACCCCAAAAATCATATCTTGAGCATAACTTTTTAGAAAATGATTTTAGCACTATGGTTTATTTTAGAAAGTTGTGCATAATGACAAAAAACATGTTTGTCTAGAAGACTACTTTGATCTATCTTGAAACCTGTCAAAGTTATTAAGGAATCTTTAGAAAAAATAGTCAATTTTCACATCAACACACCATGAAAAGCGGCAAGAGGCGGCAAGCCAAACAGCCACCATCTGAAAGATTCGGTTTTAAGCTACCGAATGCACAATGTTTTGTTTTGTTCCGTCGTGTTCCACTATTGTTTTGAATCAACTTAAAATAGTCCTTAATGTACGTTTTTCAGTACAACTGTTATGTAAACAATTAAAAGTGGCTAACATGATTGGTTATTTATTGCATAGTAACAATCTCCATCAAGATGAAACAGCCACATTTAAGACAAACGGCTGTCATTTGTCGAGATTGTAGCCATGCAATAAATAACTAATCATGTTAGCCACTTTTTAATGAATCGCCTGCTTCGAGCGTGCTTACAGCGGCACACTAAGAGTTAACTTTCCGAAATCAATATGGCGAAAGGTATCTAAGATTCGATTTCTCAAAATTAAGCACCTTCATCGAAAAAATATTTGATAGGCGACCTTCCTATACAACTGGTACCAAATAGTTTTTCGTGAAAAGTTCCTACTTTTGAGAAATCACGCCTTAGATGCCTTTCGCCATACAAATTTCTGGTGGTTAACTCATGCTGGTTATTTGCGCATATACGATAGCGCCTGGATGTGGCAGCGACGGGTAGAAAATCAGCCACTGCCAATAATTCATTGTTTACGTAACAATTGTACTGAAAAACGTACATTAAGGACTATTTTAATTTGATTCAAAACAATAGTGGAACACGATGGAACAAAACAAAGCATTGTGCATTCGGTAGCTTAAAACCGAATCTTTCAGATGGTGGCTGTTTGGCTTGCCGCTTTTCACGGTGTTTTGATGTGAAAATTGACTATTTTTTCTAAAGATTCCTTAATAACTTTGACAGGTTTCAAGATAGATCAAAGTAGTCTTCTAGACAAACATGTTTTTTGTCATTATGCACAACTTTCTAGAATAGTTCTAGATAGTGCTAAAATCATTTCTAAAAAAGTTATGCTCAAAATATGATTTTTGGGGGTCATTCATACAAAACGTGCTCTAATTCCTTACAAAACCGTTTGTCAAATATTGTGTCTTCAGAAAAGATGTTCCAATTCACATTCTTTACAACATTGCAGAGAACAACCACTGCTTTTGTACATCTGCGTAAATTTTTTATTTCATACCGCCCTTCAAGGTGGATAGATCATTGATATTTTCTTATCAAAAGAAATCCCAAGAAACATCCTTCAACTATTCTGAAGACATCATGACTCTAAAATGTAGTTTTCAGATCGAAAACTAAAAAACGCACGTTTTGGGGGCTCCTGAACCAGTGTGCATTGGCACCCTAGTCAGCAGGTATCTGAAGACAGTTTTGGAATATTGTACGTCATCCTAACAATCTTTTAGCACAGAACCTTTGATCTTAAGCTTTCTTCTTAATCAAACTTGTTCCTAACATCTATTGAAAGATAAAATAATACCGCTAGTTTGTTCTGAGTAATCCAAACTATTCTTGAGTTCGTCACTTGCGATTAACAGTCGACAGTAGCTTTTTTCTTTGCATCATGTTTTGATACGAGTTCATCCACACTCATCTTCTGGAAGTATAACATACAAAACCATTTGACCATGTATCTTGATGTTCATGAACATGTAATGGATATGCAAGTCAAGTCGAATCAAGTACGAGACACTAAAGACGGTCTTATCGTTGAGGTCGTAATATGTATCTGTTTAGGATACAATCAAGTGGTGGTATAGCACGAACTCATCCTATGACAAGTTAAGACATTCCACTAAAAGCTCAACATAGTTTCCTTATCATTATGGATATGGTTGAATATGCTTGTACATTGGAGTGACGAAAAAAGCTAGCATGGTAACTGTAGATCGCAAACTCTGGACTCAAGGACAGTTTGGATGATCTAGCACATCCCAAATAAAAATGGAGATCGGAGTATGCCGTGCGCGAAGGCGGATGACAGAAATTTTCTCCGCTCGTTTTTATTTCCGATTTCATCGGAAAGTGTAGTTTCCGCTGATCGTGAGATGGTTTGACAAATATGAAAAAAAAGAGTGTGAATGAATCCGAGAACGACGGTACCTAATGTGTTATCGTAAGCGAAAAATTTCATTCGTGCAAACCTGAGATGTGCAAACGCTTACCTACGTGTAAATGAATGATGGAGATGTAGCTGGTGCTGTAATAGAGCAGATCGAGGACCAGGAATGGAGGCTTATATTAATGGAATATTTGGTGAGAGAGTTTCAATTAAATAATAATGGCGGACTTAATGTAGACTTGATGTGCTCTAAAATACAAATATTGAGATTAGGCTTCCTAGCCAAAATACCCCTTTTTTCATATATGTGGACATTGATTTGGCTTGATCTGCCGTTTGTCTTTTGCGCTTTTAGTGTATTTTTATATAATGGAAATGTGTACGTTTCCTATTAGACATAATTAGGGAAGATCCATTAATTACGTAACGCGAAAATTGGGCATTTTCAACCCCCTCCCCTCTATATCACACTTTTTGTATGAAACGTCTGAACATTTTGTATGGATCGTCACACTTTGGCCAACCCCCCTCCCCCATCAAAGCGTTACGTAATTTGTGGACGCTTCCTTAGTAGTAATGATCATAAATGTGTACAGCATGATTTCTTCGAAGAATACAGTAGGAGTTGCTCTACCGTATTTTCAAAATGCACGCAGTTATACAGCGCAGCGATACAGTGTTTTAATAATCTGCTGATGAAGCAAATAATCAAACTACTACTCGTGAGTCGTGTGTTTAGCTCTTCGCCGTTTTATATTAGGCATAAGATATTTCTATAGAACACACCGAGTTTTTGATAGTCTGTACTCCTCATGCCCATGCTTCATAACTTTCATGCATAGTAACCTCATATTTTATAGTTTTTATTATAATTAACAAATCGCATAATTCAGACATAATGTATTCTATTTTTTATATTTCCTTTATTCTATATTTAGCTTTTTTGAAAATTTCGTACATTTGGTTCTTATCATATATTGATTTCAAAATTTTCGTGTATTTTATCAAACCTGTGTTTCCAGATTTTCTGTTTTAAATAGGTTGTGTTTCAACGGGGATAATCGAGATAAGGATAATACAAAGCTGTTGTATATAAATGTAATATATTTTATCGCTTGAATGGTTTTTACTTGTTCTACATCGCTTTTGTTTCGTATTTTTTGCGGATTTTTCCGGTTGACGTTAATTTGAATACTGGTCACGGCGACACACACACGCGCGCGAAAGTAATGCAAAATAAACGACGTGCAAAATGAACAAAAAATAATAAAATATGTCTGGCTGAATATTCTAATTTAACCTCAAAATAGAGATAAAATAAGGGTTGCTGATTGACATTAGCTTTCCGATCAATGAGGTTGAACAGCCGGCAATATTACTTTTTAATTTTACTCCCGTTTCTTTTTCACCTTCCGTGCGTTAAAGAAATGATGACCAATTGAATAAATTAAAGAAATGCTCATACTGTTGTGTAGAAGTTACATAGGTCACATCACTTTCCATTGTGAATCCCGATCTATGTAACTGATTACCCCATCCAACTAACAGAACTTCCTTCCCGTGGTTATTGTGGAGATGCAGAGGTATTCTCGGTCTCTGGTAGCAACAATAACCACACACTAACATTCCCTTCCTTTCCCAACTGACTGTAAGGACTTGGCCGGCGCCGTTATTGATCAACATTTTCGAGCTGCTGAAACGTGCACTTCGAGAATAGATGGTAAATCCCAACCACTATTCACTTGGATCGTAGTGCAATTTGCACCAGTTCTGATCAATCACGGAGTAGCAACCATTGATATGTACAGTCAGTCTAAGCTAAGCTAAGCTATGCGGCCAACAAAAAAACAGACGTGAATGGCAGATAGGGTACTAGTGTATTCAGATATTGACATTTTCATAACTTTTACCATTTTCAACCTATTTGAATAATGTTGGCCATTTTGGAGAAGGGAACTTATATGCTTTTTGTCCGCTGCCAAGATTTACATCTTTTGTCTTTTGTAATGCCTTAGAGTCGTAAGCAAAAGTCTATCAACCAGTTTCAAATATACTTCTTGCTCTTTGCGGTCCTTACGTGATATGTTGTTTCATAAAAAAAAATCATGGTGGTTGTGTACAAGACACGACCGCTCGACGTAAACTACGTAAAACCAAATCTATACACATAAGAATTAATTTTTGTCTGTCTGCCCTTATAGATTAGGAAACGGCATGAACATTTGTATGTTGAGGTTTTTGGGAACGATAAAGATTCTTATGATGGTATTAGACCCCTCCTCTTCTGGAGGGGGGACTCCCATACAAATAAAGTACAAATTTCTGCTTTAATCGAAAATTAATCTAAAAAATATAATCTAAATTTGCAAATTTCGAATACTTCTTTTAAAAAATATATAATTAATCAATTTTAGGTGAAACGAAGCTCGTCGGTCCTGGTAGTATAGTATATTAACAATATATTCCACCTCGTAAGTCTTCATATGTTGAATAATGGGCAGCACTGTCCTATCCAGCCGCTGGAGCCACCCCATTCTTACACTACGTTTCACAGTTGAATAATAGATAATACCCTAAAAGTAGGCAATTATTTATGATTGAAATGCGCTAGGGTAGAATACGGCATTGCATTGGCAGGGTGCGACAGTTGTTGGCACCCTCAACAATATTTGCGTTTTCCAGCAAACATAAACTATTTATGAATATAATTTTGATTCAATCACACAATTTCAAGTCTAAGCTTTCATTTGAATAAGTTGTTTGTGTAAAAGTAGCAAGATTTGATGTGTTAATCACCAAAACAAATTTGCACCTACGAAATCCTTGCCAATATTGCATTGCCAAAGAAAGCAGCCCTCGAAAAGCAAACTGTTACTTACTTTTTTGGATCGCCTGTTTTTGCTCTTTATTGCGTATGACACGCAAATCAAGTACGTAAACTACTTTTTACACTTTATCACTACTTGATTATCACCACAAAGAGCAAATTTATGCAATATTTGCTCTATGTTTCACTAAATAAAATCGGGACTGTTCGTTTTCTTTGACAGCAGCACACTTCGGAATAGAGCGAGAGAATGTGTTTGTGAGCATATCAAACACACGCTAAAAAATACCACGCACAATTCTATGTGATATGATTTTAGCAAAAATACGAACAAAATATCCGGCGATGGCATTTGTTTAAAAAAAAAGTGTTAAAATATAAATGCTTCTATTCATATTTTTACGCAGGCCATGAATTATATCAAAAGTGATAGCAACACCGTAGTATTTTAACCCTTATGTGGCTGACAGGACCGTTTTCTTTTTGCAACTTCAATACTTTCCAAGCTCATTAAAAAATCATAACCACTCCCGTTCCTACATAGCGCATTTCAACCATACATAATTGCCTACTTTTAGGGTATTACCTATTATTCAACTGTAAAACGTAGTGTAAGAATGGAGTGGCTCCAGCGGCTGGATAGGACAGTGCTGCCCATTATTCAACATATCTCGCGTGATTTTTGAAAACGTCGTAAGTCCAAAAGAGAGGATCTCTTTGTTTACTTTGTCTTTCGATTATTACAAATCCATTCTAACATTTACATTGGATTTTCCAACACCGATCTGAAGAAAATAACTTTGTCTAGTGTGCTGAGGTGAAAATATTGCAATAAATTTTAAACTATCCTAGATATTAGCAAAAGAGAGCGTAATGAAAGAGAGTCTCTCATTTGGACTTACGACGTTTTCCCTCCGCCATCCTTAGCCGTGCGGTAAGACGCACGGCTACAAAGCAAGACCATGCTGAGGGTGGCTGGGTTCGATTCCCGGTGCCGGTCTAGGCAATTTTCGGATTGGAAATTGTCTCGACTTCCCTGGGCATAAAAGTATCATCGTGTTAGCCTCATGATATACGAATGCAAAAATGGTAACTTGGCTTAGAAACCTCGCAGTTAATGACTGTGGAAGTGCTTAATGAACACTAAGCTGCGAGGCGGCTCTGTCCCAGTGTGGGGATGTAATGCCAATAAGAAGAAGAAGAAGAAGAACGTTTTCAAAAATCACGCGAGATATGAAGACTCACGAGGTGGAATTTATTGTTAATATACTATACTACCAGAACCGACGAGCTTCGTTTCACCTAAAATTAATTAATTATATATTTTTACATTATTCAAAAGATGGTTAAGTATTCGAAATTTGTAAATTTGGATTCCATTTTTTAGATTAATTTGGGAGTCCCCCTTCCAGAAGAGGAGGGTTCCAATACTATCATAAGAATCTTCATCGTTCCCAAAAACCTCTGCATACAAATGTTCATGCCGTTTCCTAGTCTATAAGGGCAGACAGACAAAAATACATTCTTATTTGTATAGATTTGGTTTTACGTAAATTACACAATTTTATTTTCAGGGACTTTTCAGGTGTTATATTACGCATGGCGTGTGCTGCATGATGAACATCAGCAGAAGATGTGCTGTGGCAGAGTATAATAAACATTATGGTATAATAAAAGAATAAACATTGAAACACATTTCTTAATAATTCTTTATTTGTAAAATCATTATTTGTAAAAATATTTTGTAAAAAAAAGAAAAACAATTTTCAATGGTATACATTTTATTGTTTCAACAATATAGAATTGTTGAATCAACAATGTTTATAGTTTGAATCAACAATACAGGCACAATTATTTCAACAATAATATTGTTGATTTAACAATATCGCGGCTCAAAGCATGATTGTAAAAATAACAATATTATGGATTGATTCAAACGCTAAATATTATTAGCCCTGAGTTAACAATATTTATTGTTGAATTCAACCCGGAATATTGTTGTTTCTACAATACATTTGTCTGCGTGTTTGATATAATGCATGGTCTGCGTAAAAAATATGAAGCATTTGTATTTTAACACTTTTTTTTAAATAAATGCCATCGCCGGATATTTTGTTCGTATTTTTGCTAAAATCAACTCACATAGAATTGTGCGTGGTATCTCCTTAGCGTGTGTTTGATATGCTCACAAACACATTCTCTCGCTCTATTCCGAAGTGTGCTGCTGTCAAAGAAAACGAACAGTCCCGATTTTATTTAGTGAAACAAAGAGCAAATATTGCTTAAATTTGCTCTTTGTGGTGATAATCAAGTGGTGATTAAGTGTAAAAAGTAGTTTACGTACTTAATTTGTTGTGTCATACGCAATTAAGAGGAGAAGCAGGGGATCCAAAAAAGTAAGTAACAGTTTGCTTTTCGTGCGCTGCTTTCTTTGGCAATGCAATAATGGCAAGGATTTCGTAGGTGCAAATTTATTTCGGTGATTAACACATCAAATCTTGCTACTTTTACACAAACAACTTATTCAAATGAAAGCTTAGACTTCAAATTGAGTGATTGAATCAAAATTATGTTCATAAATAGTGTATGTTTGCTGGAAAACGCAAATATTTTTGAGGGTGCCAACAACTGTCGCACCCTGCCAATGCCGTATTCTACCCTAAATGTTTTAAAATAGTTTGCAAAAAATAATTTCCAGAAGAATATTTTTAATAAACATTATATTATACTTTGGTTCTCATTTTCTGAAAAATTATATTATTAAACGGAACTCATAGTTCATTTATCCAACGAGGCTGTTAAAATTAAATCTTTTATCACTCAAAGACGAACTGTAAACCAGGTATTATGATTGCAAAATTTTGCAAAATTGCGAAAATAATTTCTAAAATCTATAATTTCCCTACATTTTCTTGAGTAAATAATGGTTCAATGGTTAGAAACAATGCGATTCTAATTATGTATTTAATTAATAGTTTCATTTCCAGAAGTTTTGAAAAAACAAATCGGTAATAATTCTACACAGTATGAATGTTGTCGTTTCCAATATTAATACCTATACCAATCAAATCCCATAAGTTCAAAAGATAAATGTAAATACGTTACGATCTGAGACGAGACCTGCAAAGAGGAAAAAATGTAACTTCAGCTGCTGCCAGTCAACTGCTGTCACGAACCGTCAGGTGCAACCAGCAGCTTTTTGAGTGAAAGTATTGGTATCCCAAATAAAATATTCCACATCATTTTTGTTTTACCAAGACTTTTTTACTTTAACGAGTATTCCAAACCTTCCGTTTAGCTTGTTAATAATCAGTAATAAACCTGTGTTTTGTTCCCGGTATAAAAATCCTTATGAAAATGAATTAACTATTTCGTGAATTGGATACACTTTTATTGTGCTCAGAAGGGTCCACCTGGGGCTTAGGTGAAACAGTCAAGTAAACAGTTGAAACTCGATGGTCAACTGTGATGAAAAGAAGAACAAGTGTCAAAACAAGAGAAAAGAAGCAGCGTCTTTGCAGGTCTCGTCTCAGGTTACGATTATTCAAGTCCTACGTCTACTCGCGGTTATATTTAAAACATTACCCATTACTTTTTTTCAAGTGGCTTGGAAGCCTTCAACATTGGCGTAAATAAGGGGGGGCCGGGGGGGGCCTGGCCCCCTCCAGACCTACTTGTGCCTCCCCCCCCAGAAAATTTTGAAAAGTAATTCCAACTTAGTCAGTTTTTATTTCATTTACATATTTCCTACATATTTCTTAATTTTGATTATGAATTCTATAAACATATTTTTTGTTGCGTTATCACATCTATGACCATTTGTTCAGCAAAGCATCGAAATATTTAAATTGGACCCCCGGGAACATTTTCTCGATTTTTAAGCTAAAATCAATGCCGCTTCTAATTCAGTTGCTAGCTTAAAATAATAAATTTGTTCTGCATTTGTTTGACTAGTATCCTGGTCGCAGAAACATAAAAACATAATTGTATTAGGATATAAATATTTCTGTTCTATTAAACTACCATCCGCTTCAAAAAAAGACTGAAGCAACTACATCAAAATGAGCACATGTACACAAATCCGGTCAATGAAATTTCGAACGACCATTCTTTCGAAAATCTTCGAGTTAATCGCAAGGTATGCCGCAAAACAGCTGATCAAATTCCTATGGAGCTTTTTGCTCTCGCTATATAATTTTGGCACAGAGAGATATAAAATTATAAAACTTAAGAATCTTTGTTACAATGACAGAAAAATCAACAACGCATTCCATTGAAAGTATTAGGACAAAACTTAGGCAACCTTCGCACTCACAACAGAGATTGCATTAAAGAAATATTTTTATAATCCTCAAAAGATCTTGTTCCATTTAATTTTTTGGCGATTTCATAAGGATCATCGGAAAACTCTTTTGTGCCTGCTTTAGTTAGAATTTGTTTTTTAGGATAAACAAATTAGATTTAGAAACCAGTTCGTATTAGAAAACATTTCTTTTGCAGCACAATCCAGATCGATTTGGTTGCTTCTCAAGTCTCTTTGATTTTTGCAGAGAAATCTCTAACCTATTCAGAAAACCATAATAAAGCCTCTTCCTAACGTCAGTAACTACAAAAACCCTATGTTATTCTGGAATTTGATTTATGACTCATAATTTTATGACTCATGGAATTTATGACTCATAAAAAACTCTTTAGGACTCCAAATTTGTGTTCATTGGTACTTAACTATTTCAGCACATAGCATACATTTTGGAATTGCATGAATACTTATATTGATTATGACAAAATTTCGTGGAATTTATTCCACATCTAAAGAGTTTCAAAAATTTCAAGTTTCAAAAAAAATCGAGATCTTTATGCATTAAGTAATCATGGAAATGCTTGAAAACTTTCAGAAATATACTCATATCGAATTTCATTTATAGATAATTTGAAGAAGATTCTTGAATCTTAGATTACACACTTATCCACATTTAGTAACATGGAGAAGACAAGTTGACACAGACACAGCGTTTTGAAGCAATCACAGCATCATTGGAAATCAATTGTATTATTCGCGATTTTTTTTATGTTAGTTCTAGGACGAATGAGCGATAAACTTAGTCAAACAATTTCTATTGCAATCCATGCGCACAGTGCACAGTGGGCCACGTCGTGAAATTAGGAGGAAAAAAATATTTTCTCTATAATGATAATATATTAGGATCAAAGTATCTTCAGTAAAGTCAAAGCTTATTATTTAAGCTTTATTTTGAAGTTTGTTGCAATAGGTGGCCCCACAACATTTTGAGATAAAATGTTTAACTCCTATATTCCTAATTTTAGCATTGTACGATGTTCTAGAAAGTTGTTCCTTATTTAATTTTGAGGCACTTTGCTGAAGAAACCATTTTTGTACGTCGTTTGTATCATTTGTTATGATAATTTTAAATAATTATGTTAGGGTGACCCTAAAAAATCAATATTTTGATTGTAACTTTTTAGTTTTAATTTTTATCGAATTGACGTCTTCTACAAAGTTTTAGAGCATACAAAAATGCATGTTTTGGTTACATAACCAAGTAAATTCATTGGTGGATTGCAGAGATATAACTGTTTTTCTTGAAAAAATCCGTTGTTTTCAAATGCCTGTATTTTTGAATGGGGAAAAAAGGGGGATCCATTTTTCCTGGGTTAGACAGAGGAAAGGGCTGAGGAATGCTCTGCATATTTTGGTATTGGAGAATTTGAGGGAATTTGAGGTTTTTCCATCAATTAAAAAACGGCTTTTTGTACGACGAAATCAAAATCATCAGTTCTAGAAGTGTTATAAAACCGAAAATTCCGCCCAATTCGTCAAAAACAAAATGTTTATATGGAGTAATCATAACTTTCTTGTATATTTCCAGCGCATCTTCACTTAATATACCGATTGGTAGAATAACATGTTCAATAATATCAACGCTTATCAACGTGACAACTTCACTGAACAGACCGTAATCGTAGGTTGTTTACATCACTCGTTCAATCGATTTTACTTTTAAATCGGTAGGGTGGTATGGAAAATTAGGTTTTTCGGGGGTATTTTTTATTTAATTTTTATCTAGATATATATTAGGGTGGTTCAAAAATTCTATTTTTCTCCACACCGATCACTCAATTCTGTCTCATGTTCTGAGAATTGATTTTGCACGAGCCGTTTAAAATTTGCATGGGAATTAGTATGGGCAAAGTGAACTTTTCATCATGCTGATTATCCCGCTTTCCAATTAAGCGCTGGGAAAGCAGAACATGCGCTTCGAAAAGTTCAATAGAGATCATCAAAGATTCGCAAGCTGGATTAAAACCGATTACTAATTATTGGAACGATTAATCAACATGCGATTTTGGCCATGTGGGTTCTTTTTTCGCCAGCGCTGTATGGGGAAGCGCCATAATCAGTAGGATGAAAAATCCACTTACCCATACTAATTCCCATGCAAGCTTGAGCAGCTGGCGCGCTAAATCAGTTGTTATCAATTTCGCTCAAATTCGCGGATGACACTCAGAACATGGGACAGAATTGAGTGATCGGTGTGGAGAAAAATAGAATTTTGAACCACCTAATATATATCTAGATAAAATTAATAAAAAATACGCCCGAAAAAAACCTAATGTTCCATACCACCCTACCGATTTAAAAGTAAAATCGATTGAACGAGTGATGTAAACAACCTACGATTACGGTCTGTTCGGTGAAGTTGTCACGTTGATAAGCGTTGATATTATTGAACATGTTATTCTACCAATAGGTATATTAAGTGAAGAATGCTGGAAATATACAAGAAAGTTATGATTACTCCATATAAGCATTTTTGTTTTTGACGAATTAGGCGGAATTTTTTCGGTTTTATAACACTTCTAGAACTGATGATTTTGATTTCGTCGTACAAAAGCCGTTTTTAATTGATGGAAAAACCTCAAATTCCCTCAAATTCTCCAATACCAAAAATATGCAGGCATTCTTAGCCCTTCCTCTGCTAACCCAGGAAAAATGGATCCTTTTCCCCATTCAAAAAATATGAGCATTTGAAAACAACGGATTTTTTCAAGAAAAACAGTTATATCTGCAATCTACCAATGAATTTACTTGGTTATGTGTAACCAAAACATGCATTTTGTATGCTCTAAAACTTTGTAGAAGGCGTCAATTCGAATAATTAAAAACTAAAAGTTACAATCAAAATATTGATTTTGAAGGTCACCCTAACATAATTATTTAAAATTATCATAACAAATGATACAAACGACGTACAAAAATGGTTTCTTCAACCCAAAGTGCCTCAAAATTAAATAATAAGGAACAACTTTCTAGAACATCGTACTAAAATTAGGAACATAGAGTTAAAAATTTTATCTCAAAATGTACTGATACCCTATTGCAAAAACTTCGAAATAAAGCTTAAATAATAAGCTTTGACTTTGCTGAAGACACTTTGATCCTAAAATATTATCATTATGGTGAAAATATTTTTTTCCTCCCAATTTTACGACGTGGCCCAATGTGCAGTGCTTTAAATCGCCTTTGAAAAATTACATCCCACCAGCTGGTGCCATGGCCCCCCTAGACCGAGACTCTAGTTACGCCTATGGCCTTCAATAGTCATAAAAGTTCTCTAGGAGCTTGATGTATAAACTATATTTGAATTGGATGGTTTCACTGAATAATAAAAGCTTTATCCAGTTTTATGGAGGGCCATATATCCCATTCGTTTTGAAGTCATTTTTTTCATATACCTTATGAGTTACCGTCGTTCGGGGTGACATTGGGCCTAGGGGGTAAGATTGGGCCAAACACGAAAAATGTTTCAACTTCTAATATCTCCGAAACTGTTACGAATTTTGATGAAAAATTCAAACGGTTCGAAATTATATTAAAATTCACGTCTAGGAAATCACAAAACAAATTCCAAGGATTAATTGTGCTCGTACCATAATGCTTGGAATTTGAATGTAAAACTATTGATCGAATGAACCCGTATTAAAATAGTGTCAGTAATGCTCCACAAATCTATTACATAACTAAATTTTAGATCGATGGATACCTGGAGATCATGTTACGATAATCTGTTTGTTGTTTTATCGAATTTTATGAATATATAATAGCCCTGTTTGTCTGTCCGGTGACTAGCCAACCAGACGTAGCACGCGGGGAAATTCTCACAAAAAAATAAAATATTTGACACTTCAATTCTTTTTTTACTATCGGATGCAGAAAACAAAGCCAGTGACAACTTTAGACAACCAGACACAGCATTTGATGAAAAAAATCACAGACAACAGACGTTGAAAATTTTGATTTTTTTTTAAATGCAGAAAAGACTCTTAAAAATAAAAATAAACACTTTCCACGGGCGCTATTGCGTCCACAAATGAACTAGTTTTATGAATATTTATTTAGCGGTCTTGTTTTTTTCGTAGCAACGAGCAATGCATGCTAAAAAGGGGTGAGATTGGGCCAAGCCTTTGATTGATTTGCCATACATAGTTGGTAAAAGCCGTAATGTAGGCAATTATTTTTAACGAACGATTGAATCGTTGCATCGTCACCGCTGAACTTTATTGTATGTGGCCCAATGTCACCCCCTGTGAGGGGTGAGAATGGGCCATTTTTTCCCCACACAGTGGTAAATTTATTGTTCAAGCTTGTACCTAACTAATTACAACTTGATTCCAATATTAACTACTAGAGCTTTGTAACACTTACTTGAAGCATATCACATTTGGCCCAATGACACCCCGTAGACGGTACGCTTATTTTCATTTACAGCAAAAAAATAGATGGTACCTCAATTGAGAAAATGCTGGAAACCGCTGGATCAAAGGAATATGCTGAACTAGCCATTATTCTTTGCATGTATCTATTAAAATAATTTTGAAATTTTAAATTTTAAATATAGCACAACATCCTTTCATGACTGCTTTTTATGTGAAATTGATCAAAGAGCCAACGATACTTTCATTTGGTTGCCTATGATAGAAAAGGGCGCTTTGCAATTCCCGCATGACTACGAACTGTACACAGATATTTTCCTTTGCTGTCGACAACAGTATCCTTTACTTTCCATTAATGTTATGCCGCCATTATGTTAGTTATGCCGCCATAAAAAAAACGTGTAAAAGTTTTGCACGACAGTATTTTAGAATGTTGACATTTCGAACATTTTGAGTATAAGAAAATTATTTTGAGCTTTTAGTGGAATGTCTTTACTTGTCATAAGACGATTTTGTACAATTCCATTTAATTCCAACACTTGATTGTACCTTTCACAGATACGTATTTCGACCTCAACAGTATAGGCCGTCTTCAGTGTTTTGTACAAGTCGAGTCAATCACAAGACACTGAAGACGGCCTTTCCATTGAGGTCGAAGTCTTCTTCTTCTTCTTCTTCTTCTTCTTCTTCTTCAATGGTTCTACTTTCCAACTTGAACTTTCAACTTAGTATTCCATTAGCATTTCCTCAGTTATTAATTGAAAGCTTTTCTATGCCCGCCATGGCATGAGTATGTATCTTGTGTGGCAAGTACAATGGATACACTGTGCCCGAGAATCGAACTCGCCATCTCCGGATTGGCTATCCTACGCCTTTGCTCGCAAGGCTACTGGAGACCCCATCCATATTTGTCAAAGGTACAATTAAGTGGTGGATTAAAAGCACTTGGACAAACTCGTCTTATGACAAAAAATTTAGGACAGCATAGTATATATTGACATTTTGTGTTAATTTTGAATAGTTATGGTTCACAGAAAATCATTTGACCAACATCGTTATTATGGTTCTGACCATATAACATGCTGCTTTTAATTATACGGGTCTGTCTTCTGACGCAGTACTAGTCGAGACGTGAACATTTGGAATGCTGTGTTCAAAGCAGCACTTCAAATCATGTCCACGGCAAAAAACAATGCAGGCTCATCACGTATGTAAACATTCTGTTTGAATGTAAACATTTGACGTCACTGCTATCTTCGCACAAGCTGGACCGAGACGATGCTCTACGGTCGCAGCATGCTTACTTTTGTACTCCAACATGTGGCGATAAAACATGCGTCACATTCCAAGTGTCATTTTTCTAATGAGCCTACCTTGTTTTATGTATACCGTGATCATGTCGAAGCTGTTTCTTTTGGTGGCGGCGTATTGAAGAACAACTGCTGCAATAGAGACCATTGTGCCGCTGTAGACACTAAGCTTGCCCTAAAAACAACATGCCGCGGGTGAGTTGTGGTGGTCCCTTTATAGTTATACAGGCAAAGGCCATCGCGGCCCATACGTGGCAGTTGTTGACTGTGTGAGTTAGCGTCAGGGGCCGATAGGTCTTCGCGGCTTGCGAAAGGGTGATACTAGGGCATACTTCAAAATATCGTATATTTTTAAATTACCTTGTGCGAAAGCATAATAGAGAATCAGTCTCCCCCTGCAGTATTGCTTTATTGCGGATCGGGGGAATCATTACTAGAGTAGAGGGATTTGGTTAACAGATGAAGGTGAAGCTCTATAAAACGATAAACATAGATTTAATGGCACTGTTATACGTATAGATAAACAGATCAGATCAGACACCAAAAGGAGTGTGAAATAACAAGAAAATATCATTCTTTGCCGATCGCTTGAAGCAGCCGGTTGTGAAGGACCGTGTCTCATCGCAGGCAATAGCTTTATTATATCAGTGAGTTTTTTCTCAAATAGTTTGAGTTTTTTATATCCCGCGGTATCCCACTGTGGATAAAGTGATTGCCGTAGGCGATTCGCGATCGTAAAGAAGGTGTACGTACGGCAAGGGTCGCGCGTGCATTTTTGCAAGTGATTAAATTATCACACTCATCATCGTCTCCATCCAGTGGAAGGTCGAACATCAGAAGCAAATAGCCCAAAGGGAACGGATAAGTAGAACACATTGTATTACCTATCAACCGTTTCTATTGTATCAGTTTGCCACCACACAGCAGTGGTCGGGCTGTTTTCCGTTTTTACTTTTGCCGGCCGTCTGTTACCGTCGTCTGGTACAGCGTGCGACAAAAAAAAAATTTCGCAAAAGTTGAAATTTCATAACGGAAATATTTGTTTGTTTGTTTGTTTTTTTTTTTTTTTCTTTTTTTTTAGTTTAACTAGTTTTAAGTCCATTTTCTATATTACTTAATTTGTTTTTTTTTACTTTGATTTATTTTGCGTTCGATGGATGAAGAAAACGGAGGCGAAACGCCTCCCAAAGACAATGTCGTTCGCACGCGATTCTACCAGGCTTCTTCGCCTGGGCCTTGGGTTGTTTACTTTCGGCAGAAAGTGAAAAGTATTGATTTTTTAGGAATCAAACGTGACTTGACGCGTCGTTTTCCGAAAACTGATTTTCATCAGATCAATCGGAACAAACTTCGTGTAACCGCACCTACATACCAGGATGCAAATGCTATCGCAAAAGACCAGAACTATAATGTGGAATATTTGGTTTATGTGCCCTCGCGAGAGGTCGAGATTGAAGGCGTGATTAACGCAGCGAGCCTGACTTGCAAGGATGTACTTGCAGGAAAAGGCCGTTTAAAGAATGCCCTGCAATCTACCGTGGACATTCTGGACTGCAAGGAATTGCATTCAGCAGCCATGGTAGATGGTAAAAAAGTATACTCGAAGTCAGGTTCGCTACGGGTAACGTTTGCCGGCTCGATACTCCCAAAATATGTAGATATCGAAAATATGTTGTTTCCGGTGCGTCTTTTTGTACCCAGAGTTTTCAATTGTACCAACTGCAAACAGTTGGGGCACACTGCCGAGTTTTGCGACAACAAGCCCCGTTGTGGCAAATGTTTTGAAAAACATAGGGAGGAGTCCTGCCAACAACAAGTTACAAAGTGCGCTTATTGTGGCATGGACCCTCCCCATGGTTTGTCCGGTGTACAAAAAGCGCACCCAAAAAGTTAAGCGTTCGTTAGTACAGCGCTCTAAGCAGTCGTATGCAGAAATGGTGAAGTCGCATGACACATCCGCAACTGCCAACGCAACGGCTGCTATTTCAGCTGCCGTTCAAGTAAGTGATTTTTATGATGTCATTTCCATAGACGAATCGGACTCTGACGTAGCCGATATGGATGATTCTGCGGAGGTACACGTACCCGAAAAGAGGAAGAAACTGTCT
Source organism: Armigeres subalbatus (assembly GCF_024139115.2). NCBI lineage: Eukaryota > Metazoa > Arthropoda > Insecta > Diptera > Culicidae > Armigeres > Armigeres subalbatus. The sequence continues at coordinate 185,821,843 of NC_085141.1, read as the reverse complement.
TCCCCGGGATTGCGCCGTAAGAAAACAAAAATCATCCCTAGAAGCTTGCCGAAATATGATGGTAATGGGGGATTATTTAAAATTCCGAAGCAGCCTGTCTATACTGCTCCTTTTGACCCATGTTGCAGTAAGACATTCCCGCCATTGCCTAAAACTGATGTTACAAAGAAACATCAGTCAAGGAATATCTCTGAGCAGAAAATTGCTACTCGCACTTCCAAGAAAAGAATATCCTTTAAGGACCTTGTGGATCGTATTTTGAACTTATTCAATATTCCGAATTCATTGAGGCCAATCATTGACCTCTTTATTCCAACAGTTGAAAGTTATCTGAAGCAATTGACTGTTTCATGGCCCCTTCTTGCAGGACTTGTATCTTTCGATGGATAATACGGCCATACAAGATACAATCACTGTGCTGCAGTGGAACTGTCATAGTCTGAAACATAAACTGGACGTGTTTAAGTTTTTAATTCGCAACTCCGATTGCGATATATTTGCACTCTGTGAAACATGGCTTTCTTCTGAAGATGAAATCAACTTCCACGATTTTAACATTATTCGCCAAGATCGGAATGATCATTATGGTGGCGTTCTTTTGGGAATCAAAAATGTCACACTTTCTACAGAATTCCATTCCGACTGCTAATGGTTTAGAAATCGTCGCTTGTCAAGTAAATGTAAAGAATAAAGACCTTTGCATAGCTTCAGTGTATATTCCCCAAATGCCTCACTTAATCGTCGGCATCTTTGGAGCGCAGTCTCTCTTTTATCATCCCCAGTTTTAATACTGGGTGATATGAATGCACATGGTATTGCATGGGGCGAAACTAGAGACGATAACAGAGCGCCTCTTTTCTATGAGTTGTGCGACGATTTCAACTGTAATATTTTTAACACAGTCGCAGTAACTCGAATAGGACCTCAAGGTCAGGAAAGTCGAATAGATCTGTCTTTATGCTCTAATTCACTATCATTAGATTGCACGTGGAAGGTAATCCAAGATCCCCATGGTAGTGACCACATGCCGATAGTCACCACAATCAAAAGCGGTTATCAACGATCAGTGCCAGTAAATGTTCCTTTCGACCTCACGAAAAACATTGACTGGCAAAAATTCATCGGCGGTAAAAATTGGTATTGAATCAACTGATATTCTTCCTCCACTGGATGAGTATCGATTCCTTACCGAATTGATTCATAAAAGCGCACTAGAAGCTCAGAAACGACGCGTTCCAAGTACATCTGTCATAAGAAGACCAGCCACTCCTGGATGGGATGATGAATGTACTAAGTTGTATTCCGAGAAATCTGATGCCTTCAAGGCTTTCCGTAAACACGGAAGGTCTGAGCTTTTCGAAGAGTATTTGAGGCTTGAAAGAAAGCTAAAAATCTTCTCAAGGCTAAAAAACGTAGCTACTGGCGACGTTTTGTTGAGGGACTATCACGAGAAACCTCAATGACAACACTTTGGAAAACGGCCCGCAACATGCGGAACCGCATTTCCACCAATGAGAGTGAAGAATACTCCAATCGATGGATATTCAACTTCGCAAAAATGGTCTGCCCAGATTCCGTACCAGCAGAACCGCTATTTCGAGAATCAGTCACTGATCCCGGTTCTTTGGGTGGACCATTCTCAATGCTGGAACTTTCTATGTCTCTTCTTTCATCAAACAATTCTTCTCCGGGATGCGATAATATCAAATTCAATCTTCTTAAAAACCTCCCAGATATCGCTAAAAGACGATTACTTGACCTGTACAACTGTTTCATGGAGTACAACATCGTACCACCAGAATGGCGACAGGTCAAAGTAATAGCTATTCAAAAGCCTGGGAAACCAGTGTCTGATCATAATTCATACCGACCGATCGCCATGCTATCGTGCATGAGGAAATTATTGGAGAAAATGATCCTTTCAAGAATTGACCATTGGGTCGAGCAAAATGCATTACTGTCAAATACTCAATTCGGTTTTCGAAAAGGTAAAGGAACAAATGACTGTCTAGCGTTGCTCTCTTCAGATATACAGCTGGCCTATGCGCACAAGGAGCAACTGGCTTCAGTTTTCTTGGATATTAAGGGCGCTTTTGATTCTGTTTCCATAGAAGTACTGTCGGAAAATTTGCACAGTAGTGGATTACCCGTTATTTTGAATAATTTCTTGTACAATTTGTTGTCAGTAAAACATATGAACTTTACTCTCGGCACTCTGACAACTTCCAGAAATAGCTACATGGGCCTTCCCCAAGGTTTAAGTCCCTTGCTTTACAATTTCTATGTTAAAGATATTGACAATTGTTTGGAAGGACAATGCACGCTTAGACAACTTGCAGATGATGCCGTGATCTCCCTAAGAGGTTCATGTGCAAGTGTCCTGCAAAGACCATTGCAAAATTCCCTAAATAACCTGACTGTTTGGGCCAGACATTTAGGGATCGAGTTTTCTCCGCAAAAAACTCAATTGGTAGTGTTTACTAAGAAGCGGTACCCAGCTCAACTGAAACTAAAGCTGTTGAAAGATGACATAAACCAATCTTTAGCTTCTAAATACCTTGGGGTCTGGTTTGATTCCAAGTGTACCTGGAAAACCCATATTGATTATTTGTTAGAGAAATGCCGAAAAAGGATCCATTTTCTCCGTTCTATCTCCGGAACTTGGTGGGGCGCTCACCCGGAAGACCTCATCAAACTATATAAAACGACTATTCTCTCTGTTTTAGAGTATGGCTCTTTCTGCTTCCTCTCAGCAGCTGATTGCCACCTGATCAAATTGGAACGAATTCAGTATCGTTGTTTGCGTATTGCCCTTGGCTGCATGCATTCAACGCATAACATGAGCCTGGAGGTGCTTGCTGGAGTCACTCCTTTAAAGCACCGTTACTGGGAGCTCTCACTTAGAATACTCATCAAATGTGGAACAAGTAACACACTTGTATTAGAAAACTTCGATAATATGCTTGAACTGGCTCATCATTCAAGATACCTGCGAGTCTATCTCAACTACATATCAACAGATCTCTGTCTTCCATGTTATAATCCACCTCGAGTTCACTTCGTCAACGACAGTTCCTCAATTGAATACGATCTGTCCATGAAACACGCTATTCAAGGAATACCAGATCATCTTCGACAAATATCTATCCCTTCCATTTTTTCTGAAAAATATGAACATGTCAATTGCAATAACAGATATTTCACTGATGGTTCTCGCATTAACGGATCCACTGGCTTCGGTGTTTTCAACGTAAATTCAACAACCTTCCGAAAACTTCAAGAACCGTGTTCGGTTTATGTTGCTGAGCTGGCAGCAATTAACTTCGCTTTGGGGATAATTTCCAATCAGCCCGTAGACCATTATTTCATCTTCTCGGATAGTCTTAGTTCTATCGAGGCACTCCGGTCGATGAAACCTGTTAAGCACGCATCTTACTTTCTTACAACTGTAAGAGAGCAGATGCGTGATTTGGTCGAAAGATCATTCAAGATTACCTTTGTATGGGTCCCATCCCATTGCCTAATCTATGGCAATGAGAAGGCGGACTCGCTAGCAAAGGTGGGCGCACAGGAAGGTGAAGTTTTGATAGACAAATCTCGAACAACGAGTTTTCCCATTAGTCCGTCAGAGTACTCTTCAAAATTGGCAAATGATTTGGTCACACAATGAACTTGGACGGTGGCTGTTTTCCATAGTTCCTAAAGTTTCTCCGCGAGCGTGGTTCAGAGGTGAGGACTTAAGCCGAGGCTTCATTCGCACGATGTCGAGACTTATGTCCAATCACTATTCACTAAACGCACACCTCTATAGAATAAACCTGGTCGATAGCAACCTATGTAGGTGTGGAGCCGGTTACGATGACATCGATCACGTAGTTTGGTATTGCTCGGAAAACGACGCCTCCAGAGAGCAACTATTGGATACCCTTGTGGCCCGAGGTAAACAACCCTACAGGGAAGTAAGAGGTGTTTTGGGGGATCGCGATGTGGTTTATATGCAGGCCATCTATGCCTTTCTTTGCTCGTCTGACATAAAAGTCTAATTCCTCAATTTTTTTTTTCTTTCTCGTTTTTGTTTTGTTTTTGTCTTATTGTTCTGTGTAATACGAAGCTATGGCCATCCGGAAGATGCTCCCTGACGAACCACAACTCGAGCCCGACGCTACGCCATACCGTTAATGACGTCAAATACCCGGATGAGCAGCTGTAATACCACAAACCTAAATCCCAACCTAGTCCGTCCTGAAATTACGCAATCTAACCTTGAGTCGCCACGAGTATCTTGGTCTATACCCTTTCCCCTTACTAACTGTTGATAATAAGATGATATCGATTGTAAATATCATAAAGTCTCGGCTCCGTTAAGTGTTATACACGCCTGAGCCTGTTAAATAAACGCAATAGATAAAAAAAAAAAAAAAAACAAGAAAATAAGCTCATACAATTTGTGACAAAACTTGCGCCATCGGAACTAGCGTTTAATCTTAATCTTCTGTTTGTTTGTAATATACACCATTTAATACCTATTTTTTATTGCAATCTATCACATCCATATACTGAGAATTTGCCCAGTTATTGTTACCGGTTTAGAAATCCCGAAACATATTTTTCCTCCTACACACCATCAACTCCCAGTTACACATTCTGCGGTGAGGCATAGTAATTGCGCATTGTTATTTTGCGGTTCCCCAGAACAAATCACCAATCGGAATCCCGCAGTGCATTAGTGTTTCGAAGCTATTCCAATTCCGCAAACATACCGATTGTAGTTGGATTTGTTACTGGATAATCAGATCTGTTCAAATGATTAAAAGTAAACCACGTGGTATGTGTACAGATCTGAAATAGCACGATTTAATTATTTGCTAATAAATAATTTCCTCCTAGTTATAGCGCTTCCGAGCATATGATGAAAGCGAATATATGAAGCAACAGATCTCGTATGCGTGGAGCCTTTGTAGAACAATGGTCATCTCGCAGATCATCGGACCATAGACAGGTTAATTATTAATGACTTTATTTTCTTCCGTTCGGCACCGGTCATGAATTATCGCAACTATCTCTCTCGATGAAAGGAAGAGCATGAACGAAAGAAACGACACGAAATTGCTGTGTAGGAAACTGGGCGGATGCCTACTATTACTGCTAGTCACAATGCTTGATGTTCGGTATTCTGGAACGCAAATGTTTTCTGAATTGTGATTGAGAATTGGCAAAACAATAAAAATGGTATTTATATACATTAATTGCAAAATGGAATCGAAAATGGCTATCGCCAACATTGCTATGAACTTTCGACTGTCACATGTTTTTCTACCCATCAGGAAATAACCAACTATGTATGTCTAGCTGATACCATTTGAAAATTACAAAAAAATGTGATCGACAAATTGTATTTTAGCTGGAATTTGTGAGGGAACAACGCACCATGCGTGCGCGTTTTGTTTTAATGTGGATAGAGCGTGGGCGCGTGTTGCGTGACAGGATATTGTCATAAATACGGTGATTTACCGATGTACACGAGTTATACGGACGTTTTAGATAGTACAGAAAGGTATTTATTGAAAAGTAATTTAAAGCATCATGAAGCATGAGGAGATAAAAGCAGTGACCCAAACCGGAACCCAAAACTAACTAATATTCGAACGAAGTTCCTTTCCAGCCCACCGTTTCTCGTATGCCGTACATGCCTAACCGGTTGTACAATTTATTATTCACAGCTTTTCTCATTTCACGAAGAAGACACACAAGCAGTTCCAGCGAACCGACTTGAGATGACTCTGACTCATGTGCAACGGTTACTTCCCTATATATTATTCACAAATTTATTTATTCATAAATAAATAATACCCAAATACGCTCCCATCAATTTCGAATTAATTGATAACGGTTCATGGAGCTTGATTCGGCTGATACTCACTTTATGTAGTTGTCGTTTCACTTTAACTTCCACACTCGCTACTAAAGCTGTTGTTCTTGTTGTTCGGAAGTGGGGCTCGGGGATTTCGTCGACTGCTGCTGCTGCTGCTGTTGATGGTGCTGATGGCTGTGATGATGGTGATGATGATGATGATGGTGCAGGTGCTGGTGCTCGCATCGAGATTGCTCCTCGATGGAAAAGGATACTTAACGTCACACCCGCAGCTCATCCATCGCGTTCTGGGCTTGATTGGAGGTGGCAAGGTTAGACTTGACACAACTCTTCTTCGTCAGCGTGCCACAATTGCTACCAATTAGCTGGAGCGCATGTTGTGACAGAATCGTTCCGTCTGGGACCGATTTTATGTGTTTGGGTGGAGGGGGCGCCCGCTGTGGCAAATCTGCGAACTCCGGGGGAGGCATCTGGTGATGCTGTAAGGCATGGTGATGGCCCAATATAGTTGACGGATCGCTCTTTGTGTGGATGGTAAGGCTTTCCAGCTCCCCACAGATGTTGTTCGGCATCTGACCGTTTTCGTTACGCTTCTTACTATTGTTTCGCGGTTCGTTTAACCTCGTTTTGTCACGCTGGTAGTAAACGCCGGCAAAAATCAGCACGTTCAGTATCAGTAAACTACATCCGATTGCTATCGTCACGCTCAGGGCAGTGCTGTAGGCAGCAAAACCGTCCTCCTGGGATGAGCCACCGCCATCGTCATCAGACCCTTCGGAGGATTCCGCCGTCACCGGAACTGGCTTATGAGCGTTATGGCGGTTGCTGCTGTTGTTGTTTCCGTAAGTGGATAGGTTCAACAGCGAAAACACTTGTGTGGTAAAAAAGGAATAATTCGAATTGGCATTCGAGGGATCCCGCAGGGGAGGATTTAGCGGCTTTACTGTCGGCACCAGAACGCTCTCCTCTTCATCATCTTCGAGCTCGTGGTGTGAATTCGGCACATCGTCACCGCCGGGCTTATGCAAATCCGGTACCAGGTTCAACCAGAATGACAACCGATGCGCTCGGTAGTGGTTTTTCAGCTTCGGTTTGGTATCTAAACGATAAATAATAATAAAAGGTCATGAATTTATTCGCATTTCCATGGCAATCGTTCAATATGAATACAATCAGAAGGGTCATTCCATGCTTTTTTAAAAATAGAAACTATAATTCATTCCACCAGAACTGAGTACAAGCTGACGTCCTTGTTCGTTTGTATTCTGTTGTTTTTTTTTTGTATTCGGTCACGTCCGAAATCTAGGACAGATCGGTTAAAACCTTCAATCACAAATTGAACCGAGGGCCCATAAATTATATAGGTAAGTTCTATCGCACGAAATATGCTTTTGAAATACAGTGCCAAGCGAATACAAATTAAATCAACAAATAAGTAAAATAGGTATTAAATAAGTGGATTAGCTGTAGGTCACTACCCTCACCCATGTAGAAAAATATATTCTTAAATTTGAATTGAGAACAAACCATTGTTCTTCCATACTGTCCCTTCTGAGCAGCTAACATTGACAAGCTGAGAAGAACAAACAAATGATAGGATGAAAAGAATAAGGGACCCCATACACTCTCCGAGATGGTGTACAACTTTGACTCCGCCCCCATGAAATTTTGTTTGGTCGGAGTAATGTCGAAAGTCCTACCGAACCAAATTTCCTGGGGGTGGAGTCAAAAATGGACAACACGTCGGAGCGTGTATGGGCCCCCTAACGTGCGTCAAAATCTGATTCTCGTAAAATATTCAAAGGTACATAAATGCATTTAAAGCAAGCAGAGAACAGAATGGAAAACTACAAAAATGTAATAAATGTTTGATGATTGATAAATGTTTGTTATTTTTCGGAAAACTAGAATCCATAAAAAGTAAGAAAAACAATCCGGAAATTGATGAAAAAATCCGATTGACCTACCTTGCGGAAATGGTACCTCTCTCGTGTATTTTTAAAACATTATTTTGGTCTTAACTTTTAACTCATAGGCCAGATTTAGCCAATGCACCAACAGTTCGCTAACTGGGCGCTTCTAACTGGACTGCTTTTAACTGGGCGTTTGATAACTGGGTCAAAGCCCAGTTAAAAAACAGTTTATCCGACAAAACACAAAAACAATAAACTAGGCTGCGAGGGGAGTCTACATGGCATATTATTGTCGTTTCATGTAAAACATTGATCATAACAATATATCGTAAATCCCCTCGATAGCCCAGTTAAAAAGCGGTGCTCGTTTAGCGGTTCGATTTAAGCCAAGTTAGCGAAAGGATGCTATAGTGCCAAAAAATGCGTATTTTCTTATTTTTTATGAGAATTATCCACGACCCCGCCTGTAAAACCAACAATTACGAACGAAATAAGAGATAATACGACTCGATACAATCAGCAACGACCTAGGCGTCGAATTAAGGGTCACGATTGGAACATGGAACTGTAAGTCACTAGGTTACGCAGGTTGCGACAAGATAATCTACGATGAATTACATCCCTGCAACTTCGACGTCGTAGCGCTGCAGGAAATCTGCTGGACAGGACAGAAAGTGTTGAAAAGCGGGCATCGAGCGGCTACCTTCTACCAAAGCTGTGGCACCACCATCGAGCTGGGAATCGGCTTCATAGTTTTGGGCAAGATGCGCCAACGCGTGATTGGATGGCAGTCAATCAACGCAATGTTGTGCAAGCTGAGGGTAAAAGACCGTTTTTCAATTCTAGCATCATCAACGTGCACTGCTTACACAAAGAGAGACCTGATGACAAGAAAGAAGCGTTCTATGCATAACTAGGAGCAGACATGCGATGGATGCCCACTGCGGGACGTCAAAATCTTCATCGGTGACATGAACGCTCAGGTAGGAAGGGAGAAAATGACCGGTCTTCGGACCGGATAGTCTGCATACCGTATCGAACGTCAACGGCCAACGATGCATAAACTTTGCAGTCTCCCGCGGAATGGTAGTCCGAAGCACTTTCTTCCCCCACAATAATATCCACAAGGCCACACAGAGATCACCTGACCAAGAAACGGCAAACCAAATTGACTACGTTCTAATCGACGGCAAATTCTTCTCTGATATCACGAACGTCCGCACTTACCGCAGTGCGAATATTGAATCCGACCACTACCTCGTTGCGGTATGCATGCGCTCAAAATACTCAACGGTGTGCAACACGCGCCGAAGCTGAACGCCGCGGCTTAACATTGGGCGGCTACAAGACGATAGTCTACGCGCAGCACCTGGATGTGGAATTCCCAACGGAAGAGCAGCTAGGCGCAGTAAGATGGCTGGAGATATTCGATCAGCCATTGTGAACACCGCAACCGCTGCACTTGGCACGGTGCCCTGGATCAGAGAGACGACTGGTATGACGGCGAATGTGAGCAGTTAGTTGAGGAAAAGAATGCAGCATAGGCTAGATTGCTGCAACACCACACGAGGGGGAACGAGACACTATACAAATGGGCACGGAATAAACAAAACTCGATTTCCGGAGGAAAAGGGCTATCAGAAAGATCCAGACCGTGAAGAAACGGAGCAACTGTACTAATATCGCACGAAAGTCTTATGAGAAGGTGAACAGTTTACGTGAGGACCACGTGCTACAGCATGATATGTGTAAGAACATTAACGGGAACTTCGAGTTTCAGGGGCACTCTCGAGTCCCTTCGAAACGTGTAGAGAGTTACGGCTAGGTGATGGTCTCTCGTGTCTGATATTCAACATCGCTTTGGAGGGGGTAATACGAAGGTCAGGGATCGACACGATTAGTACGATTTTCACTAAGTCCGTCTAGTTATTTGGTTTCGCCGACGACATTGATTTTATGGCACATAACTTTGAGAAGAGGGCTACAAAATGGTGAGTTGACTTCAAGGAAAGAGCGCTCAACATAGCTCTGGTTCCCACAAGTACCTATCTCACGCTTCCACGGGTCAACCGATGACAAGACCGCCAGGCTACGGGTTGGATACTTAGCTGGTAGTGCAGCCTGGGCACTATTGTCCTTGTGACATCAGCGCACGTCTGAGAAGATACGTCTCGAGCGTCTGTCCATCAAGAGGTGTGGCTCAAACAGCGTCTGCCTGGTACCCAGCGGCTGATTAACAATTATAGCCTAATCAACGATGACGTACCGACAAACGATAAATCCGACGACGCGAACGACACGTTTTATGAATGTCTTGATAAAGCCTATGGAGAGTGCCCAAAGCATGACGTGAAAATTGTTATTGGAAACGCTAACACTCAGGTCGGTAGAGAGGACTTTTTCCGTCCTATAATCGGAGGGAGAGCCTTCACTCCTGTACCAATGAAAACGGCCTACTGCTAGTAAATTTCGCTGCTGTCAGAGGAATGGCCATCAGTAGCACCTACTTTGCACGAAAGAACATCCGAAAGCACACCTGGAGACACCCGAATGGTGCAACTGTTTTGGTGGATAGGAGCCATTTCTCGGATGTATCCATGTGCGGACATTCAGAGGTCCGAACATTGACTCTGATCACTACCTCGTTGTCAGTAAAATTCAATGGTGGTTGTCAACTATATCGTACGAAAGATCACAGCGAACGATGCGTCACCATTGTGGAGAATGAGACGTAACCTTGGAGGTGTTCCGTCTTATCAGCACGATTTCGGATGAACTTGTCTGTGAATGTAACCAGACCTAAGAAGCTTTTCACTTCTGAACAACTGTTTGGTCTTCTGAAATTTTTGATCGCATAAATTTTGTCATTCTCTACCATCCATCCATCTGCCGTTAGCATAAAGCCCACAAATTTAACTTCCTGTTTTCCAAACACACATTTTGAATCATTTAATTGGACATTATGGCTTTTAAGGCGAGATAATACTTCTGCGAGGTTGGTATCGTGTTCCTCTTTTGTCTTTCCATGTACCAGTACGTCATCTAAGTAGTTAGTGACTCCTTCGCAGCCACCCAAGATATCTTTCTGCAAGACCTCCTGAAAAATATCAGGGCGTTGCATAAGCCAAATGGTAGTCTGATACAGCGGAATACTCCAAATTCCGTGTAGAAGTTCGTCAAGTGGCGTGACTCTATGTCCAGCTCAATGTGGTAGAACGCGTTAGACAAATCGATCGTTGAAAACCAACGAGCACCGTCCAGTTCTGCTAAAATTTTGTCCAAAGTTGGCATCACAAAGGGCGTTCTGTATATATACTGATTTGGACCTCTCAGGTCAATTACCAGTCTAAAATCATGTTTGCCCTTTGGAACGACTAACATCGATGAGCAAAAGGACCTGTCCATTGTGTCGGTTACCGGTTCGATAATGTCTGCTTTGATCAACTGGTTAAGTCTTTGTTGTACCAAAGGTTTTATGGAGAACGGAATATTAGAAAAAATATTACGACAGGGTGCAATATCCTGGTTGTAGTTAATTTTGACCGGCGGAATGTTGAATTTTGGGAATGCTGCATTTTCATCAATCAGGAAGATTTCTACGGGTTGCAATCTCCAATCACTTTCACTTCCAGTGATCGATACCGGAACTTTCAGACCTAGCATTAAAACGCTATATCGGGTTGCTGTTGGTCGACTCAACAATGAGCGCCGCTCGTCCACTACATTTTTTTTTTTCCTGTTCGGGTGTGCCACTGCGACCAGTTATTAGATCTATTGTAGCGTTACCCGTATCCTTAGTGTTTAAGTGCATGTCGAATTACTCCATTACTATTGATAAGCAATGCAGTATCGGTTTCGATACAGTTGTTGTTTTGTTTTCTCAAGAGCACCATGACAAGGTCCCGCTATTTAGACCCTTCTGAGAGCAATCCCATTGAAGGCGCGCCCTTATCAATAGAAATCAATCCTGTCTTCAGAAAACAGAACAGTAATACTGTTTTTGACCATGCATCGGAGCCCTAGCCACACCCTTGTCTTGCTTCTAGAATATCACCAGTAAAACTCTTAAAACCCGGGATTTAGCTCTGTCTACAGGACCATTTCAAGCAAGAGAATTTGTTCAGTAATAAGAACTTCCGTGTGTTCCTCTCACTACCATTGTTCACCAGTTCAAAAAGAGTTAGTACGTATTTAAACCCCTAACTCGATTTTTCCAGCAGTCAGTTCAGCCTAGGGACGGGTACCGAGGTTTTTAAACTAATTGCTTGAAAAGTTGTTTCCACTGCATACAGTTTAGCCTCAAACCAGAGGAATTCGAGTCTTTCAACTGTCTGCAAGGTAACATTAATTATGTTTTATTTCTGAGACTGCTGTTGGTAGCGGGGACTAAATACGATGAATCCTTAAGGTGATTATAGAATGAAGCCCGTGGTGAATTTCAAATTCACCACACGTTTATCTACATACATTTCCAAAGCCCAAATCTGGCGAAATAATTTTCGTACAGTGCCGAAACTCAAATAATGATTGTTTAGCATAACTGGCATAACTAAGCAAACGATCTTCCATTATTTCAGCCCCATACGCGTTATGGTTCTTTCATCTCGTGCTCTTGAAAAATATATTGGAAAAGCACGTGGTTTACAAAATGGCCGATTTCTGGCTTCATTCTATAATCACCTTAATTACCACAACTTATTGCACTAGCTAGGAAAATGGATTAAGCTAGGGCTTTGTTTGGTAGATATTTTTCAAGAGCACGAGATGAAAGAACCATAACGCGTATGGGGCTGAAATAATGGAAGATCGTTTGCTTAGTTATGCCAGTTATGCTAAACAATCATTATTTGAGTTTCGGCACTGTACGAAAACTATTTCGCCAGATTTGGGCTTTGGAAATGTATGTAGATAAACGTGTGGTGAATTTGAAATTCACCACGGGCTTCATTCTATAATCACCTTAAGGATTCATCGTATTTAGTCCCCGCTACCAACAGCAGTCTCAGAAATAAAACATAATTAATGTTACCTTGCAGACAGTTGAAAGACTCGAATTCCTCTGGTTTGAGGCTAAACTGTATGCAGTGGAAACAACTTTTCAAGCAATTAGTTAAAAAACCTCGGTACCCGTCCCTAGGCTGAACTGACTGCTGGAAAAATCGAGTTAGGGGTTTAAATACGTACTAACTCCTCTTGAACTGGTGAACAATGGTAGTGAGAGGAACACACGGAAGTTCTTATTGCTGAACAAATTCTCTTGCTTGAAATGGTCTTGTAGACAGAGCTAAATCCCGGGTTTTAAGACTTTTACTGGTGATATTCTAGAAGCAAGACAAGGATGTGGCTAGGGCTCCGATGCATGGCCAAAACAGTATTACTGTTCTGTTTTCTCAAGACAGGATTGATTTCCTATTGATAAGGGGCGCGCCTTCAATGGGATTGCTCTCTGTGAAGGGTCTAAATAGCGGGACCTTGTCATGGTGCTCTTGAGAAAACAAAACAACAACTGTATCTGTTACGACCGAGAACTACTACGACAGGGATTCTACAACTACGAGGCGTTCGGATTACTTGGGCTATATTATTACGTCTTTCCAGTTAGGCTTTCAAGTCAACACTACTTGATATGCATTTATTGGTAACGTAAGTATTCGGGAGAGAATGTATAATCCCACATTTCTCTCATCTCCCCCCTTAAAATAATTCATACCAATTCAATTTATTTTTTTACAAAATGCAAACTGTTTTCAACTTAACTAATATTTACAATAAATCATTCATATTTTTCCAACAAACAGTTTTATATACTTAATACTATTTTAATTTCATTTTTCAATTCATTTTATCATTTTATATACATTCAAGATATGTTAGTGTACTACGGATTTCATTTTAGTTCTCTTTATTTTTTAATCTTTTTTTTACTAAATGTCCTACGTTTAGACTTCTGTATTTAGATTTGCTAATTCTAGCTGAACGTCGCAAGGCTTGAGTGGCTACTAATGTAGGTCGTTTCTTGATCGTTTTTACTTTTTTCTCTGTTTCTTGTTTTGTATCGTTGGGACACCCGCTGTTTTGTTCTGTTTCATCGTGTATACTATGTTTTAAAACGAACGGTTTTTGCGGTACGGCTTTCAGCTGGTTTTTATGAGCTGTACGATAGTCACCATCTATGTTTATTAAATATGTTAAATTAGTATTTTTTTTGATAATAATTGCTTCTGTGCTGAAAGCTCTACCGTTTGATTTGTACGTGTAAATTACTTTGCCATTTTTTTTCAATTCGGGATGCGTTTTTGAGTTATTTAAATCACTAAAACTTGTTTGTAATTTTCTAAACCCTGTGAATTTTGATCGTGGTATGAATGAAAAAATACGTTCATTGGGGATTATATTATCTTCTGTCGTGGGCGTTTGATGGTGGTGAAATAAAAATTTGTTTATTTCATGGTCGATCTGTAATGATGAACAGGAATCGTTCTCTTTTATTAGTTTTCTCAACACAGCTGCTAAACCGTTACTGGCTGGGTGGTATGGAGGGCTAAACATATGTTCAATGTTTCTCGATTCGCAATATGTCTTGAAGTTGAAACTGTTAAATGGAGGGCCATTATCACTAACGATTGATGTTGCAAATCCAAATATAGTGAAAATGTTATCCAGTTCATGCGCGACGTTTTCTGCGTTAGTTTTAGTCATTCGGCGAATTTCGATCCATCTTGAATATGCATCGACAAGTATAAGGAAAGTACGATTGTACTTATGGAAAAAATCAATGTGTATTCGTTCAAATGGTTGAGATGTTTTAGGCCAATTTCCATATACTCTCGGTGTTCTATCAGTCCCTAATATTTGACACTGTTTGCATGACCGTACATAGTTTTCTATGTCCGTACCACACCCGTTCCAGTATAAATACTTTCGCGCAATTTGTTTCATTTTGTGAACTCCGCGATGATTAGCATGAAGTAATTCCAGAGACGGTAACTTAAGAGTATTGGGAATGACAATCCGTTCTCCAAATATAAGACATCCTGATTCAATATCAAGTTCATGTCTTTTTGCATAAAAATGTTTTAAAAGTTTGTCTTTTACATGGCTTGGCCATCCATTTTTCACGAAAGTTAAAATTTTAGATAAAACTGGATCTCTAATGGAGTTTTCTTCGATTATCTTGGGATTAAGGTTAACTTTGTGATCATCAACCAGATAATTTAATTGACTAAATGAACTCCGCTGACTTTCTTCTAGGTCGGCAGTATTCATATCTTGATCTAAAGGTAATCTTGATAAGCAATCTGCTGCATAATTTTCTTTACCTGCCATGTGAAAAATTCTAAAATCGAAAATAGAGAGTCGTAGAAAATATCTTTGTAGTCTATTAGCAATCACGGATGGTCCTCCCTTTTTATTGTTAAATATACCTAATAAAGGTTTGTGATCCGTAATTATAGTTACTTTTGTCCTAGTACGTATTTATAAAATTTTTCCATTGCAAATACAATCGCCAACGCCTCTCTATGAAGTATTGGGTACTTTTTTTCAGCATTTGATAATCGACGTGATACAAAAATACGGGGTTTTCCCTATTGTTCACTGTGTGGCTCAATATACCCGAGATGCCATCATCACTTGCATCGCATGTCACAGTGATAGGCTTTAAAGGATCGAAATGCGTGAGGATTTTAGCACAACAAATGGCATTTTTGCTTCTTTCAAAAGCTTTTCTGCAATTCGCGTCCCAGAACCATTTGGTATTCTTTGATAACAAATTGTACAGTGGAGAAAGAACTAAGCTTAATTTGGGAACAAATTTCGTATAAAACGTTATCATGCCGAGAAATGCTTTCAGTTGTGTTTTGCTTTTCGGCTCTGGCACGGCCGTAATCGCTTTCACCTTCTCCGGATTCGGCAAAACTCCTGCCTCCGAGAGAATGTGACCCAAATATTTCACTTGGGAAACAAACCATTCACATTTCTCGGCATTAACTTTTACGTTGAATTCTTTCAGCCTCCTCAAGACGACATTTATTGTGTTCAAAAGCTCCTCGTCCGTTTCAGCCCAAATTAATATATCATCGATGTAAGTCTGAACATTAGGGATTCCCTGTAAAATTTTGTCCATAACCGATTGGAAAATTGTTGCTGCTGGTTTAACTCCAAATGGTAATCTACGATACGCATACAAACCTTTATGAGTGTTTATTACCATCAACTTCTTTGAAGCTTCCGATACAACAAGTTGCTGATAAGCTCCTCTCAAATCGATAAGAGCGAATCTTTTAGCTCCGCTCTTATTCGTTATCAGCTCATCTATAATCGGAAGAGGGTAGTGATGTGTGATAATGTGAGGGTTTACTGTTTTCGAACCATCCATGCAAATTCTTATGCCTTTTTATTCGATTTTACTACGACTACTATCGGAGAAGCCCATTCTGCGTACTCTACTTTCTCAAGAATTCCTTTTGCCTCTAATTCATCTAAATGAGTAGCTACGACCTCTCTATGTTTAAAAGCAACAGTGTATGGTTTATGAACAAATGGCTTAGCAAGATCATCGATTCTAATATCCACTACAACGTTTTTTATCGGTTCGGTTAGATCATCATCAAACACAGATTCAAATTCTGTTTTTAGTTTTTTTACGGTACTCTTCACCCAGTTATCTCTAGAAATTTCACGCAGAGAATTTATAGTAAAACATCTCTCCAGTGTGGCCAGATTACGCTCAACCAATCTCTGCCTAATAGAGAGATAAATTTTTTCGGAGACTTTATTACCAAGAGATATAGAGCCCAGATTTTCTCACATACTTTCACTCGCACTCTAATTTTACCCAACACGTTTACAGTTTCACCAGAGATAACAAAAAAGCTTCGTTGATCTGGTAGTAGTTTACAACTATTAAATCTTTCTTTATATGTATCAAACGAGCAAATGCTCGCGCATGCACCGGTGTCACACTCCATCAACAAGTTTCTTCCATCTACGCTCAGTTCCACAAAAGCCGGTTTGGAATTATTTGACTTACCAAGTAATACATTGTTCATCCAATTATCCTGACCTTCTTCAGGTATCAGCTCATCAGCCGAACGATCTTCGCCAGAATCCGTATCATCTTCCAGACTCATTTTCAGGTCTTCCATCGCGGCCGATAACTGATTTATCCGCTCCTCAAAAGCTCTCTTCCTACCTGTATTTCCCTTCGGCTGTTGGTACCCAAAACGAGGCTTTTTAGCTTTCGGCAATGTACAGTGATACGAAAGATGACCTTTATTGTAGCAGTTGTAGCACACGGTGTCCGAACTGACTTTATAATTTCCGCGATGACTCGAAATCTCCTTTTGCGATTGGCCGCCGCCAGCGCACTCAGCGAATCTACCTTGCTTAACGAACCTCTTCCCCCTAGATGAACTCATTGGCCCCATATAGTTTACTGCATCGACACTCAGCTTCGACATTTTACGCGCCTCCAGTGCCGCTATTTCAATGGTTTTCGCCTTCTCCAAGAGTTTAGCCAGATTTAAATTGTGATCTGCATCTCGTAACATAGACTCTCGCGTTTTATCACTCCGTATACCGGCAACGAACACAGATTGTACCAAAGTAGCTTCAGTCTCAGCACCAACACTACAATGTTCCACAATATTCTGCAAATCTATTGCAAAGTCATCAAGAGATTCACCTTCTTCTTGTTTTCTTGTAATCAATCGATGTCGTTCAGCAAACACGTTTTGTTCTCCTCGTGTAGGATCTTGAACCTGTCTACTATTTGCGCGAATGTTTTATTAACAATTTTGTCCGGCTCAAAGCTACCAATAATACGGTTCGCAGTCTCTTGTCCCACACTAGTGATGAACTCCAACGCCTTTTCATCCTCTGGAGTTCTGTTCAACGCGAAAAATATTTCCACAGTCTGTAGATATGAATTAACATTTAAACCTGGTACATACACAGGGAATTTTCCTTTTGTTCTTTTGTCCATGGCTTCCACAATCACTTTATTATCACCTTCTTCTGCCACTGTTGCCATAGAACACGCCGCCACTAACGACACTATCTATTCCGCGAATAGTGCTAGTTTCAATCCACTAATGTTTTATTCCTCGTCGCCAGACTGTTACGACCGAGAACTACTACGACAGGGATTCTACAACTACGAGGCGTTCGGATTACTTGGGCTATATTATTACGTCTTTCCAGTTAGGCTTTCAAGTCAACACTACTTGATATGCATTTATTGGTAACGTAAGTATTCGGGAGAGAATGTATAATCCCACATTTCTCTCAGTATCGAAACCGATACTGCATTGCTTATCAATAGTAATGGAGTAATTCGACATGCACTTAAACACTAAGGATACGGGTAACGCTACAATAGATCTAATAACTGGTCGCAGTGGCACACCCGAACAGGAAAAAAAAAATGTAGTGGACGAGCGGCGCTCATTGTTGAGTCGACCAACAGCAACCCGATATAGCGTTTTAATGCTAGGTCTGAAAGTTCCGGTATCAATCACTGGAAGTGAAAGTGATTGGAGATTGCAACCCGTAGAAATCTTCCTGATTGATGAAAATGCAGCATTCCCAAAATTCAACATTCCGCCGGTCAAAATTAGCTACAACCAGGATATTGCACCCTGTCGTAATATTTTTTCTAATATTCCGTTCTCCATAAAACCTTTGGTACAACAAAGACTTAACCAGTTGATCAAAGCAGACATTATCGAACCGGTAACCGACACAATGGACAGGTCCTTTTGCTCATCGATGTTAGTCGTTCCAAAGGGCAAACATGATTTTAGACTGGTAATTGACCTGAGAGGTCCAAATCAGTATATATACAGAACGCCCTTTGTGATGCCAACTTTGGACAAAATTTTAGCAGAACTGGACGGTGCTCGTTGGTTTTCAACGATCGATTTGTCTAACGCGTTCTACCACATTGAGCTGGACATAGAGTCACGCCACTTGACGAACTTCTACACGGAATTTGGAGTATTCCGCTGTATCAGACTACCATTTGGCTTATGCAACGCCCCTGATATTTTTCAGGAGGTCTTGCAGAAAGATATCTTGGGTGGCTGCGAAGGAGTCACTAACTACTTAGATGACGTACTGGTACATGGAAAGACAAAAGAGGAACACGATACCAACCTCGCAGAAGTATTATCTCGCCTTAAAAGCCATAATGTCCAATTAAATGATTCAAAATGTGTGTTTGGAAAACAGGAAGTTAAATTTGTGGGCTTTATGCTAACGGCAGATGGATGGATGGTAGAGAATGACAAAATTTATGCGATCAAAAATTTCAGAAGACCAAACAGTTGTTCAGAAGTGAAAAGCTTCTTAGGTCTGGTTACATTCACAGACAAGTTCATCCGAAATCGTGCTGATAAGACGGAACACCTCCAAGGTTACGTCTCATTCTCCACAATGGTGACGCATCGTTCGCTGTGATCTTTCGTACGATATAGTTGACAACCACCATTGAATTTTACTGACAACGAGGTAGTGATCAGAGTCAATGTTCGGACCTCTGAATGTCCGCACATGGATACATCCGAGAAATGGCTCCTATCCACCAAAACAGTTGCACCATTCGGGTGTCTCCAGGTGTGCTTTCGGATGTTCTTTCTTAGGAAAATGGATTAAGCTAGGGCTTTGTTTGGTAGATCTTACACCGCAACACACTACGTCAAAGTGATCTACCGTGTTACGGGACCGTCCACTACATAGAATTTTTCTATGAACGTAGGTCGATCTTCAGAAATAAAGAGCTGTGCCTCAAACGTAGCTATCACAGGAATTTCTCCGGTTGAAGCGTATGCTCTGAGTGATCTGTCTGCCTGCTTTTGCATATTGTAAATTGACCTTTCAAAACTTGCATCACTAATTAGTTTCTGGAAAAAATCATTTGTGAATGTATTCACATGGGCACCGGAATCGATCAAAAATTCGCATTCCATGCCGGCGACTTTTGCTGATATGATACCTTCATCCTTGGGTGGACCATACGGACATAAGGGAAAGAGATTGTGCAGCAAAGCTTGTAAGCAAGAATAATGCAGACATGGCACGCGGCGCAAAAGAATCCAATATCCGATGTGGCGATATTGTATTTATGGCGCAACCGAAGAAGACGAAGTTGGATGCTACTTTTTCGAAGGAACGATTCACAGTGCTAGCAAGAGAAGGAGCTAAAGTAGTCCTAATGAACAATGGAGGCATGCAGTACACGAGAAACGTCCAGGATGTAAGAAAAGCACCGATAACTTCAAGCAGTTCGGATTCAGTGGAAGAGGAAGAAGCTATGAAAGAGATTTCACCATATTCCAATGAGCAGAATGATAACGTTACCCCAGATTCGATACCAGGCACTTCGAGAGTTCTACGTCAACGAGATAACATTCATAAGCCGGCACGATATGATGAACGTTTTTTATATAACATATTTTGCTAAATATTCAAACCAGAGATTTAAGTAATCTGTTTGTAATACAGAAAAATAGTACATTTGGCTATTATTTGGAATAAGAACTATAATATAAACTGAGGTATCAAGCTAATATCATGGTATTTGAATTGTAAGACTCAAATAGATAATCATGAATTAATCAACTATAAAATATACAACTCACTGTTTGTTTCCTCATACTTATCCGCAGGACTGGCATTCGGTCTGTGACCAGAGTAATTGTATATCCTGGATCCACCCTAATTCTGGTTCCTCGATTTATATTGTATTCGATCATACTTTTTGCAGAATATTCGTTTGATTTTCGTCCGTCTAAAAGCATGCCAACTAATTTGGGTAGTTCTGCTGAACGGGATCAGTTGGTCCATTTCTGAGCTCTGGATATTTAGGTAGCTGCTTGCATTCGGATTTCTTACGAAATCCATAAAACAATATACTAAGAAACGCATGTTTAAATTTGCTATTGACAGGTTTGAATGAATCACAACGTTTCACAAGTAAACTGTAGTAAAACCTGACGGATAGACGAGTGCATGCATGCATGGGTAAAAATTTTAAAGAGTACGCATATTAAAAAAAAGGTATACATTGCCCTCATATGAATTCACTCGTATCTAAATCTGAACCTGAAGGCAAAACAAAAATGTAAACATAGCTCTCATATGATGTCGTAGTGCAATCGTCATAATGTCAATGATTGACGTATATCGAAATCGAACCGTAACACGCGCAACACAAATGGATTCAGGATAGTATGCAGCTGGAAAAAAAGCGTAACGCATCAAGTTATTATTTAATGAAAGAATAACTTTCAAATAAAACGTAAGTGCTTCATTAAATCATCAATATGATCAATATGGATTTCAAGCATTAATACGAGATGATAACATTTGCGGGTTCAGCAGGGTTAACAATATACTAGTTTTATTCGAATTAATCAATGTATCACGATGATTAAACTAGTGATTGGAAGTTAGTATAGCGGATAAAGAAAAATACAATTTAAAAGTAAACTTCATTTGAAACCACTGGTAGCTTTATAACTAAATAAATTGAAATAATTGATGATTGAATCGTGAACTGTTCGACCACAAAATCATTAACCTATTTTTAAGAGTCTATATTCACGAGTTTAAGAGTGGACCAAGTAAGGAATGTGGAGAATGAGACGTAACCTTGGACATACCTGTGAGACATATATACATGTTGGACTACAAGATTTAAAGAAAAAGAGGGAACTTAATTTCAGTTACAGGGTTTCAAACGATCTTACACAACGGAAGTTGAGAAAAAAAAAAGTCCGACGCCAAGGAGAAGGAGGAAGTTGCGAACATTCTAGAGAGCGAGAATGTTTCAAATGATGCTAGGTATGATATCTGTCTGTTTCTTTCTCGCTATCATTCAATTGGATGGCAGAGAGATGAATCTTCTCTCGGCTATATGTTGTCGGAGAGCTCTACGTGATGTTGTCGGAGAGCTTTTTCGTACGTAGGTGAAAACGAAAGTCTGAGAAGACATTCTCTTGACGACGCTTACAGCGAACGGCTGGAAAAAAAGTTTTTCATCCGCGATGGAACGAGAACTCGGAAAATCGGCTGGTGTTCACCACAACCATATCCAGCAATTGTCGGCGGAAGGAATATCGGCTGAGTTGCTCGATGAATGGAAAAGTGCAATCAACGTTAGCGACAACATCAACGATCTATAGGAGTCGATCCATGGAGCGGTGAGCACAACAGCACAAGAAGTGGTAGGTACTGTACAGAGGCGACCCAGGACGGGTCGGTTCGATGTGGAGTGTCAGAGAGTGACAGACGAGAAGAACGTTGCCAGAAGCCGGATGTTGGTGTCGGGTACCCGATCGAATAGAGATCGAGGAAGCAAGAGAAGCCGAAAAACGAACCCACCGCCGGAAGAAAAAAGAGTATGATTATTGAGTGATTGGGTGATTATTTAGTGAGTTGCAGGAAATAATGGAGCAGAATTATATGCAGAGGTTGTCCCGCAGTGGCAGTGAGCAGCTTTATGAAGTTCTGCACCATTTTCGAAAATATGGGAAGACGAGGAATTGCCTGCTGGCTGGTAAGAAGGCCTCATTTGTCCTCTCTTTAAGAAAGGACACAGACTGGTGTGCGCTTATTAGGGGAAACTAGGGTAATATTCACCCCTGGAGCAAAACGATGCGCATCTTTGTTTACATTTTCAGCAGTTTTTCCAGATTATTTACTACTGCGCAAGTAGTTCGAATCTCAAGCTACTAACACAGTAGTAAATATTTTTTTAAATATTCCTGGAAAACCCCTAAAATGCCAAAAGGTCGTTTTGCCCCGGGGGTGCATATAACCCGAGTTACCCTTACCGACCCTACTTAATTCGGCGTACAACATTATGTCCCGTATTCTGTTCAACAGATTGAAACCGCTTGAAGAGTCCTTCGTCGGCGAATACCAGACATGTTGTCGTGAGGACCAATCAACGACAGATCGAATGTTTACCCTGAGATAAATTCAGGGAGTACAACTTGCAGACACGTCATCTGTTTATTAATTTCAAGGCGGCGTAACAATTCAGAGAAACGGATAAAATTCAGGCAAATTATGCTAGAACATGGTTTTCCGGCGAAACTGATACGGCTGATTCGTGTAACGTTGGACGAATCGAAATCAAGTGTAATTATTGCGGACGAAATTTCGACATCATTTGTTACATTAGATGGATTAAAGCAGGGTGATGTACTCTCGAATCTACTGTTCAGTATAGCGCTCGAGGGAGTGATTAGGAGAGCTGGTGTGCAAAGAAGCGGCACGATTATCACAAGATCGCATGTGCTCCTGGGAATTGCGGACGATATCGATATTGTCGGGATTATTCGCCGTGCCATGGAAGAGGCTTATGTGCTTTTTAAGAGCAGCAGGACAGCGAGGATTGGACTCACGATCAATACCAGCAAAACGAAGTACATGGTCGCTGGCAATCAACATGAGTTTATTAGTGGTGGTGGTAGCGAATTGGTGCTGGATGGTGATAAATTTGAAGTGGTGGAAGAATTTGTGTATCTTGGAACATTAATGACGTGCGATAATGATGTTACCCGCGAGGTGAAAAGGCGTATTGCAGCTGCAAATAGGATTTATTACGAACTTCGTAACCAGATTAAGTCCCGTAGTCTGCAAACGAAGACAAAATTCGCCCTGTATACAACTCTGATTCTTCCGGTGGCTTTGTACGGTCATGAAATTTGGACGTTAAAGAAGGCTGATCGGAGCGCTTTCGGAGTGTTTTAGCGTAAGGTGCTGCGGACAATACTCGGCGGTAAACAGAAGAACGGTATCTGACAGCGTCGCAAGAATCACGAGTTGTACCAGGTGTATAAAGGGTTGGATATTTTTAAGCTTATACAACATGGCAGACTACGGTGGCCACGTTGTTCGTATGTTGGAAGAACGGCAAGCGAAGAAAATATTTCGTAGAGAACTCGGAAGATGCCGCAGGCTTCGTGGAAGGCCGCGTACACGATGGATTTTTGCAGTTGAAGAGGACCTGAGGGCGCTCAATGTTCAGGGCGACTGGAAGCGATTGGTCCAGGATCGAGTCCAGTGGAGAAGGATACTCCATTCGGCGTAAATTAATCGAAGAGCTGTAGCCCATCAAGTATCAATTAGGAAAGGGTTCTAGAGAGGACAGCACCCACCACGATTTTGTATCGGTGGTGACCATATCGAGGTGGCTTAAAAGTTCGTGTACTTAGGCTCACTGGTGACCTCCGGTGACGATACCAGAAGATAAATTTGGAAACGTATCATGACAAGAAATGGTACGAACTTTGAGCTCCACAAAACGCTCCGATCGACTAGAGTTCGTCGACGTATCAAACTGACTAACTACAAACCGCTCAGTAGACCTGTAGTTCTCAACGGACACGAGACCTGGGCAATGTTCGTAGAGGACCATCGCGCATTTGGATTTTTCGAGAGGAAACTGTTGCGTAGTTCTATGGCAGGGTGGAGATCACCATGAACCACGAGATCGCGAAAGTCGGACGACTGTAGTGAGCCGAACACGTAGCTGGATTGTCGGACAATACACCGGTGAAAATGATTCTTAAAAATGATCCGACGAAAAAGAAAGCGAGTTGCGCAGCGAACAAGGTGGGTCGATCAGGGGAAAGACGATTTGCCGTATACTGGGTGGTTGGCGACGGGCAATCATTGACCGATTTGAATATATTTTCTATAGAGAAGACTTTCATGTAAGGTACCCCGGGGCAAATGGGACCTAAAAAAACGCTAGTTCAGCAAAATCGTTAACGCATACTTAGAAAACAGGGTAGTTCAGGACATTAACCACGGATACATCATTATATGCTTCCGTTGTTGAAGTGTAGACGTGTTGTAAGCCATTTATTCAGTTACAAAAATATTGGTAGTGACATAAATAAATTTACCTGTGGGATCCGCTTACCCCTTCAAACGGGGCAAGTGGGACCTATTCTGTTTTATACTTTCGGACGAAACTAATTTGAAGAATGCAGATATAATGTTCATGTAATTTCTGAGTCGTAGTATTTCCGATCATGGATGGAGGTTTATTGCTTGTCAGACTTTTGTTTTTGGCAAAAAGAAAGGGATTACAATGTTAGCAAATATAGAAACAAGACAACAGCCTGTTTACTGTTTAATCAGCTTTTGTCTGGCTTTCCATTAGCTTACTTTCTTACCAAATGTGTTAGATGGAAGAGATGAGCAAATCTTTGTTCACTTTTCGAATGAATGTTTCTCTGTTTAGAACACAAATTATTACATAAATTAGAACTTCAAAAGGAACGTTTTTATTCATGCGATGCGCAGTGTTGTAAATTTGTAATAGAACGAAATGGCCAATTTATGTCTTAGGCAGTTTATTTATCTGAAAATCTGTTAATCTGATGCGATGTTTAAAAATAACAAAACACAAGAAAAAACCTGTTGATCTATTGTAGAATAAATAGATTGTTTGTACTGTAAACGGAAAATTTAGCATAGCTATAACCATTGCTCTTTTCCATGAGGAAAATAATTTCCAGAAAGTAAAATACACATTTGGTAAATCAACTGTACACCACTTCTTAACAACGAAACCAACGATATCAACTGCATTTGATTCAGATCCATATGATATATGAGTGTCGAAGTTATTTTTCACTAAAAAACAATCTAAAAACAGGTAAAATGGCTCTATCGAAAATGTTTTTCAAATATGTCCCACTTGCCCCATGCATGTTAAAACTTAAGGGCAAGTGAAAATTTCAGATTTTGGCTTTAATCAAAACTTTTAAATCGTTTTCGATGTCACACAATTATTTAATTGCTCAAAATATTCACCTTCCACATCAATGATGAATTTAGAAACGACTATTTTTTGGAAATTCGTTGAATTAAAATAAAAGTAATAGATTTTGCCGGTAGTTTAAAGTCATGATTAAACAATACCATTAGTATGGTGTCGCAAATGGTTTTGATTCCATTTTTTTTTGTGTCAGGCGAATTCGTTAATAATTCTGCTTCATCTTTCTAGAACATTGTTACCATTAAAAACGTTCACCGATTAATTGGCAGCCATAGTACCCACTTACCCCGTATTTTCACTTGCCCCGGGGTACCTTACTGCACAGGCCACTCCGGCCTTAATCTGAGTAAATTCAAATATTAGAGAACACTTAGATGTACTGAAGAACCGGATCATTTACAAAAATATACTAAAATTAAGCGTTGAAAAGACACAATAGCACCAACCAAACGTTTTGAACCGGGCAAGGTGACACAACGCAAGGTGATCACTGATCAACCATCAAGAAAATGTACAATGACTAGAAATCTTGTAGCAAGTTTGGATTTAGCATATTTATTTTTTTTATTTATTTATTTCGTCAACCGACGTAGACTAGTACATATACAATATACATGTTTTATTTTATTTTCTTAATGCTATAAAAATGGTATTATAGTGTATAAAAATAAAAATAGTTTGTTGCGAGTTGCGCATATAGGGGAACTGTTCCATTTTCCATCTCACTGAACATATATTCTTCTCATCGCAAAACAAAGAAATACAGCATCAATCTCGTCGCTTTTTTTTTTGCTAACACGCGTGCTTACTGCTGAAAAAATCCCAAAAATAAAAAACAAACAAAATTTCTTTTCATTGCTTTGTTTTTGATGGGATGGAAATAGGAGCTATGAGATGAAGTGCTGAACCGTTCCCCTATGTTAAAGTTTAGCGTATATACTATAGTGTGTCAAAAATAACTAACTTTTCGTTTGGTGAACGGTTGAAACGATAATGACTTTATTAACAATTTTCGAATGAAGGGAGACAGTCGAAGCCAGTTAATTGGAGAAGGCCAACAGGCACTAAAATGTGTGGATTGTATTTGAGGTATCGGATCGATCTATAGTGTGAGAAATTATTTAATGGTATGATGCCATGTGTTATGCACATGCCACAATCTTCTCCACACTTACTGAAGCATCCTTCAGTTCGACGGCCAAGGTTACACGTGTTTATGCGGTATATTCTTGGAAGATTCCCATCTATGACATCAAATATATAATCGTATTTGTCTCTTTCTATGGGGACACCCACTACCTGTTCACGTTTCTACAAAGAAATAGAGTATAGATGTGGCGATTTATCATTGCACTGGATGGTATGCCATTCGTGTCGCATGGATGAAATGTTGTTTTGTGTTATTCAACTAATTTCGCTTTATATGAGCCCCCGAATAAACGTAAAACACTAAATAAAACTGATTATGCGAGGTACATATTTAGGTACTTGTTCAGACTTTGAATTGAGATTTATAATGATAGTTCACGGATACTAACGGGTGGCAACTAAAAAATTGGAATTACTTCAATACTTTTCTATCAGAATTATAATGCTTTTACAGAAATATGACTTTATGTGATTGAATCCTTAGAATTGTCCTCACACACTTTCACTCCAACATTGCTTTTAAAATGCCGTGGAAACAGGAAATACTGCGGCGAGCTTTGTAAATTTTTCAAGCAAACAAAGATCAAAGGAAAAATACACGGTCGAACAATTAAAGCGTGAAAATGTTTCGAAAACAATCATAGCGTTATTTTGACTACTCTGCCCCATTGTATACAAAGGTGATTGTAAGGCCAAATACACGAAGCAACTCATAAGCAGGATCACAAACAGCATTCCGAAAATCGATGTGGTAGAACCGTAAGGCGGTCATGTTATACCAAAAAGACTAAGCTGCGCTGCACGGCGAACCACGGACCATATGCCAATATTCCTTAGTCTAAGTTTGAAGACCAATGTTGGCACATAACTGGCAGCCCTGGCGATTAACAGATAAGAGAGATAAGAACAGAGATAGCTTAGATATGTCATGTAGCGTCAACGAGCAGAGGAACGTCAGTATGATAAAAAACAAAGACAGGAAAAAGTGGATGAGAGGACTTGGTGTAAAATTGTGAAGTAGTTAAGACTTTGAAAATAGCTTAAATTTGTTATTATTGCGCGGTTATTATATTACTTAATGCTCACATATACGATCAATCACGATCACGATCAATGTAGGCCTACTTTACTGTGAAGGTGAACTGTAATGTATGTGATTAGTAACATTCGTTTAACATATGAAACCTAACCCTATAAACTATCTTCTTATAGCTTTGAAGCGCATCAATAAAGAGCTTTCAAATCGCAGTACACGAAGCTTGATTCGACCTAGCAACAACGTTCATTTTTCTAATCGTACGTTATACCTATAAGGCAATCTGACGTTTATCATCTTTCTCTTGCACGCGCACAGACGGGATAGGGTTTGTTTTCATACGGAAACGCTTCCGAAGCGTTTCCGTATGAAAACAAATCCTATCCCTCCTGTGCGCGTGCAAGAGAAAGATGATAAACGTCAGATAGCCTTATTGTCATTGCTAACATCCATTATGCCTAACTTGCTTATGTTCAACGCAATTATGTCCAACAGGTTATACCGTCCCGAGTCGAGCCAGCCTAGGGCTGAAAGTTTAGTAAATAAAGACCAGAAGTAAATAAATAAAAAAAAGGTTATATCGTCTATCAAGATCGGCATTCTACTAAATTTTGTGACGATGTTTGTTTTGTGGGTTTAAGTATTCAGTACACTATTTGTCATAATGGCAAATATTTGTCAAGTCAGTCTGATATCCTGGTCGATTTCTAATCAGTTTGATAGGTGTCTGGATAAGTTAGACAAATATTTGTCATTATGACAAACAGTGTACTACGGGCGTTAGTATTGGACAAACGTGAAGAATCTTGTTAACATTTTTTTACGGTGTCCGACTTACAATAGATGACACGGCATGGTCATTTATGTCATTTATGTGTATTGGTATTGTTGGTACATTGGCAGGGGAGTGTCTCCGGTTGTGGGCCACCCTGAATAATGTTTGACTCTTGATACACGCTAACCAGAATTATGTCAGTGACCCAGATTCGGCAAAACCGTGGTATAACCTAATAACCGTGGCAAACCTAATATGAGTAAGGGTAACTTGATTCAAATCTGGGTAATCCAGCTCTTCTCGCTTCAGAAAATTATTATTTTGTAAAAAATGTTGAATAAAAGAATTTTTCCAACCGAGTTCCCAATCATAGCATTTGCAGGCTATGCCGACAATGCTCTGCCATGATATATTTAACCATTCTTACCTGTTTCCTGCTGCATTTAGTGAAAATCCGAAACATTTACACCGGAACGCAACTTTGACGCCGGTCGACGCCACGGCTATATTCGAAAATGTTTAAATCCCCCAATTACCCAGATTTCGGGTTCGTCTCTCTCTATTTTGTAGACATACCTAGATTTTGGTAACTGCTGATTTCGAAAAAAAATCTGAGTTCGATAACTGTAAGTCATTTAACTGCACAGAAAAAATAAAGAACCTAAAAAAAAAGTTTAAAGAACTCAACTTTGAGTTCGAAGTTTAAATTTTTAACTCAATAGTAGGTAGTTTTCTCACTCTCTCTTTTGAATGTTATTATAAACAAAGAGAGCTTCATCGACTCAACGTGTGCTGTTCCGTGGAAGAAGCCAAATTTGAGTTGTTTTCACCATAGTCCCAGGTGAGTGAAAATAACATAAATTTGAGTTGGTGAAACTTCATAGTGGGTGAAAATACAACACGGGAGTCAAGGCAAAGTACTCAACGGATTTTTTTCGCATTTTACTTATTTTTGGCTTCTCCCACGCAAGGGCGGATTTGAGTGAAAGGAACCGTAAGTTGAGTTGTTGCGCGGTTCCGTGTGCAATGCTTTTGACGTAGGACTACGTCTGTCTTTTCTATATTGGGGTACACTTTACGATTGCGAAAATCGGAGACCGTCACGAAAATATGATAGACTTTAAACTTTAATATTTCAGCCGTTTCTCGATGGATTTTTAATGTTTTTGGACCATTCGATCACAGAGAACAGACATACAAGTCCGTTCTCAATCTTGTGTAAGGAATTTAACGGACGTTTTGAAACGCAACACAAGTGGCAATCTCGTGGAGGCGCTGGCATCGCATAGTTTCTCTCATCAAGAAGCTGTCAAAATTTTAGGCCCCACCACCCACCATAGACATAAACAACAGATCCTCCTCCTCACTCTGTTTCCCATTCCATATGTGATGTTTCTTTCTTACACTAACGCAAGCGATTTCTCTGCCATCATGGAGCGCATGGTTTGTTTTGTGATGAGGGAAGATCCATTAATTACGTAACGCCAAAACGAGCATGTATGACGCCTCCTCTCTCCTATCACATAACATATGTGTAACTTGGGTTCAAAAAGATGTACCCAAGTACAGATTCAGTGGTGGTATAGAGAACATCGTAATGTCAAAGGCATTATACTAGTTCACTTTCGAAACACGGAAAAAAATATAGTAAACACAATCAAACCTTACACGGTTAGACGACTTTACTTATTAATGGGTACACTACCAAAAATCTACAATTTTTTATTGGCAAAAATCCATAGATTTATTATACCGCACATAAAAAAATCTACTTCTCCGCTCATTTATAATCGCACCAAAATATGAGCGCCAGATAGTCGTTTAAGAAAAATATACCTCCAGAAAAAAGGTACTTTGATATTTTTGAAAATTCGGCCGTCACGTGGATTGGTTATCACGCCTATATCTAAAGAGTAGTAGGTTGTGGTAGCAACACTATAAACAGAGACCAGCGGAGTGAAAAACTGTAGAAATGGCAACGTTTGAAAATATATGAAATCGTGAAAATAATAATGGCATCACTTGAACTTTTTGCTTGCTTCTTATGGATGCAAAATGTAAACAAGTAGAATTGGAACCGCTTTTGACGGTTCGATTGGAAACAAGATATCGTCTTCGCCGATCTCTTCATGTAGTATTTCTAGGTTGTGGGTTCGAGTCCCACAAAGACACGTGGATAATTTTTCGTAAAATCAATATCAATATTTATCCATTTCGAAAACAGGTACTGTGCATATGCATAGCCAAAATGCCGGATTAATCTATCTGCAATACGATTTTGGCTCTTTCTTAATCACAGATATATAAAAATTTCTTTAGATTACTCCAGCGTTTAAATCGAGAGAAAGCTACTTAACTTATAACGGCGATTGAGCGTGAACTGACTTAATCGGCCCTTGATCTGAATGGAACTTAAAAGCAATATTTATTTGGCCTGATAGAAGCCTGATTTGTATAATAATTCCTTTTTAATACCTTAACCTTCCGGGACTCGCTTCATCCTGGACCGCTCACGCAGTCCGGCCTGTTGTGAACGAGAAGCGTGCTTTTTTCGAACCTGTTGTACTTTTTACAACGGCGCGAGTCCCCGAAGGTTAAAAAAGAACGGGATATATGTATATTTTATTTTATAATATTATAGTAATATTTACAAAATAAAACTGCTACGTAGCGCCACAGAGAACAGACGTTCATCTTATGTCGCGAAGTAGTGTAAAACTTTGTACTGGTGATTTTGAAGTATGTCGTTATGCCCCCGTTGCGCGGTGCTAGTGTGCTAAGAATGTTGGTGAAAATTTGCCGTATTTTATATTTTTAGCGCTAGTGTTCATTCCGAATTGACCTTTCCCGTCAAGCATTTTTATTCGTTCAATCGATTCTTTGGCTTATTTGAGGTCAGCTTTCCCAAAGAACCCATATTTTTTGAACCCTCTAACTATTTTTAAAATCGAAAACAAAAACCGAAAAAGTGCTGCTCGTGTGAACCGGCCTGAAAAATTCACCCAATGTTCGTTCAAAATCGGGCCAATCTAAAAAAAACAGCACTTTTTCGATTTTTGTTTTCGATTTTAAAAATAGAGGCTTCGAAAAATATGGGTTCTTTGGGAAAGTTGACCTTAAATAAGCCAAAGAATCGACTGCGACAATGAAACGAGATTCGATTTTTGACGGGAAAGGTCAATTGTCACTGGATGGTAGTATCATTGTTTACGTAGTGTAAACCAACGCCATCGCTTGGTGAGATTGAGTTTGTATGTCGGGCAGTCTGCGTTGGCGACGCTGCGGAGTTTTACATGTTTTCAACAAAATTTTGTATGGGCCTCCATGTCTGTTCTCTGTGGTAGCGCATACAAATGGAAATAATAGACTTTTTCTTGTGCTACCGAATCGCCGAATAATATGCAATTATTGTAACTCAAATTTTGGGTTAAATTAATTGTCCGTGAAGGTCTTAAGTTTTATACCACTTTTTAGTGCCGTGTCACTTTCTCAGGTGACAGAACGATGTTCCTTATACCAGTTATGCAACTTTGGCGAGAAGCAAAAGGGGGCCAACTTTTTGCTATGGTGTTTCTTCCAAGTTGTACTTATGTTATGTGCTCCTATGTTACTCTTTGTATATGAATTAGGTACCTAGAATTTTTGTATAGATTGTCACACTTCAGGTCACCCCTCTAAGCGTTATGAAATTTATGGATGTTCCCTGAGATGTTTCGTTTATGAACAGCAGCTACCGCCTTTGTTTGTATTTTCATTATTGTTCATTCATTTATTTAGTTAACATCTAAACAGATAACACTGAATCAACAATTTGACGCCACAATGCACGGTTCGAGGCCACATCTCTCCATCCTCGGATACGCCCCACGCTCGCCAAGTCGTTCTGCACCTGGTCTGCCCATCTCGCTCGCTGCGCTCCACGCCGTCTCGTACCTGCCGGATCGGAAGCGAACACCATCTTTGCAGGGTTGCTGTCCGGCATTCTTGCAACATGTCCTGCCCATCGTACCCTTCCGGCTTTAGCTACCTTCTGAATACTGGGTTCGCCGTAGAGTTGGGCGAGCTCATGGTTCATTCTTCGCCGCCACACACCGTCTTCTTGCACACCGCCAAAGATGGTCCTAAGCACCCGTCTCTCGAATACTCCGAGTGCTTGCAAGTCCTCCTCGAGCATTGTCCATGTTTCATGTCCGTAGAGGACAACCGGTCTTATGAGCGTCTTGTACATGACACATTTGGTGCGGTGGCGAATCTTTTTCGACCGCAGTTTCTTCTGGAGCCCGTAGTAGGCCCGACTTCCATAGATGATGCGCCTTCGTATTTTACGACTAACGTTGTTGTCAGCCGTTAGCGAGGATCCGAGGTAGACGAATTCCTCGACCACCTCGAAGGTATCCCCGTCTATCGTAACACTGCTTCCCAGACGGGCCCTGTCGCGCTCGGTTCCGCCCACAAGCATGTACTTTGACTTTGACGCATTCACCACCAGTCCAACTTTTGTTGCTTCACGTTTCAGGCGGGTGTACAGTTCTGCCACCTTTGCAAATGTTCGGCCGACAATGTCCATGTCATCCGCGAAGCAAATAAACTGACTGGATCTGTTGAAAATCGTACCCCGGCTGTTACACCCGGCTCTCCGCATTACACCTTCTAGCACAATGTTGAACAACAGGCACGAAAGTCCATCACCTTGTCTTAGTCCCCGGCGCGATTCGAACGAACTGGAGTGTTCGCCCGAAATCTTCACACAGTTTTGCACACCATCCACCGTTGCTTTGATCAGTCTGGTAAGCTTCCCAGGGAAGCTGTTCTCGTCCATAATTTTCCATAGCTCTACGCGGTCTATACTGTCGTAAGCCGCCTTGAAATCAACGAACAGATGGTGCGTTGGGACCTGGTATTCACGGCATTTTTGAAGGATTTGCCGTACAGTAAAGATCTGGTCCGTTGTCGAGCGGCGGTCAACGAAGCCGGCTTGATAACTTCCCACGAACTCGTTCACTAATGGTGACAGACGACGGAAGATGATCTGGGATATCACTTTGTAGGCGGCATTAAGGATGGTGATCGCTCGAAAGTTCTCACACTCCAGTTTGTCGCCTTTCTTGTAGATGGGGCATATAACCCCTTCCTTCCACTCCTCCGGTAGCTGTTCGGTTTCCCAGATTCTGACTATCAGTTTGTGCAGGCAAGTGGCCAGCTTTTCCGGGCCCATCTTGATGAGCTCAGCTCCAATACCATCCTTACCAGCTGCTTTATTGGTCTTTAGCTGTTGAATGGCATCCTTAACTTCCCTCAAGGTGGGGGCTGGTTGGCTTCCATCGTCCGCTGAACTGACGTTCACTGCCTGTACTCTCCACGCCATTCAGATGTTCCTCGTAGTGCTGCTTCCACCTTTCGATCACCACACGTTCATCCGTCAAGATGCTCCCATCCTTATCCCGGCACATTTCGGCTCGCGGCACGAAGCCTTTGCTGGATGCGTTGATCTTCTGATAGAACTTGCGTGTATCTTGAGAACGGCACAGCTGTTCCATCTCCTCGCACTCCGCTTCTTCCAGGCGGCGTTTCTTCTCCTGAAAAAGGCGGGTCTGCTGTCTCCGCTTCCGTCTATAACGTTCCACGTTCTGCCGGGTACCTTGCTGCAGCGCGACCGCCCGCGCTGCGTCCTTCTCCTCCAGAATCTGTCTGCACTCTGCGTCGAACCAATCGTTCCGTCGACTTCGACCCATATACCCGACGTTGGTCTCCGCTGCGTCGTTAATGGCTGCTTTAACTGTGCTCCAGCAGTCCTCAAGAGGGGCTCCATCGAGCTCACCCTCTTCCGGCAACGCTGCCCCGAGATGCTGCGCGTATGCAGTGGCGACATCAGGTTGCTTCAGTCGCTCTAGGTCGTACCGCGGCGGTCGTCGGTACCGAACATTGTTGATGACGGATAGTTTTGGGCGCAGTTTAACCATCACCAGATAGTGGTCAGAGTCGATGTTAGCGCCACGATATGTCCTGACGTCGATAATGTCGGAGAAGTGACGTCCATCAATCAGAACGTGGTCGATTTGTGATTCTGTCTGCAGTGGTGATCTCCAGGTGTACCGATACGGGAGGCTGTGTTGGAAGTAGGTGCTACGAATGGCCATATTCTTGGAGGCGGCGAAATCAATTAGTCGTAGGCCGTTTTCGTTCGTCAGCCGGTGAGCGCTTTCATTATTGTTACTTCTTTTGAATCTAAAAGGATGAAAAGGCCATAATTTGTGCTCAAGTATATTCATGATTCTTCAATTATTCAAGTCCCGTTTAGTTATTCAATTCAGGTTGTGTATAAAAATATAACTAGCATTTCCGGCAGTAAATAATTATTTGGAACACTATGCTATCTCTCTTTGACAGTAGTCAACAATTTTAACTAATCGCAATCTGAAAATACTATTATAAGCATTTATTTATTAAACAATGTGAGAAGTGGCTCATTCCACGTCGAGCATCCGTGCGAGACGGTTGTAAGTCCGCGTACGGTCTGCTTCTCATTCGGTTTTTTTCCTGAAGTACAGATAGTGGTTTTTTTTCCGAAAGTGTTTTGAAGCATAGTGCTTGAGTGGAAGTGGTACTTAGCTGTAGCAGTTAAGTAGCCATTTCGTTGGTTTTGCAACTACGCAAAACTTTGCAGTTTATTCGGCGTCCATCGCAGGCGCAGGCATCATCGTCCCACGCCGACAGTCATCATCCATCGTGCGTCTCCACCAACACAGACGCTGCCGTCCTGCCACCATCCATCTACCCAGTTGCAGTGTTGAGTGCGGCGAGAACACCAACAATAGCGTGGTTCGCTTCGACCGCACCACCGGCGAGTGTCCATCGAGCTAGTGTGTGCTGCCAGAACTGTTAGCCGGCAACACAGCAGTGTGAACGCAAGTATTTAATTGAGCTCCCTCTCATTGTTCCCCTCTCTTCTCCATCTTATTGGAATAGTTTTTTCTCTTTCTTTTTCACTCGTCTTCCCCTCTGTCCCAAATCATTATTTTGTTTGTGTGTGTGTGTTTTTTTTTCTGCCCTTGTGATAATTGTTTAGTTTTAAAATAGATTGTGCCTCGCTGCAGCGGCGCATTTCGTGTCCACAATGCGCGAAGGCGAAGTTGGCGGGGGTACTTCGTATTCCATGTCAGATGTTTCGTTGCATTCGGGTGTTCCAAACCAAAACGAAATGGACACCAGCAACGCTAAAATTTCCTCTACGAGCCCCCGTCCCAAGGTCTACCCTCACGACTCTAGTGGGCCGTATGTTGTTTTCTTCCGACCCAAAGGCAAACGTTTGAATATCAGCCAGATTAGCAAAGATCTGGAAAAGCGATTTTCGTCTGTCACGACCATTGACATGGTTGGGTCCAGTAAACTCCGTGTCACGGTCAGTGATCGCAAACAGGCCAACGAGATTGCCACCTGTGAGCTTTTCACTCTCGAATATAAGGTGTATTTACCGTCAGCAGTTTGTGAGATCGCGGGGGTGGTGACGGAGGGAAGTATGACATGCGACGATTTGAAACAAGGTTTCGGTCGTTTCAAGAACGTTTCTTTGCCTCCTGTTACGATACTGGATTGCAAACAAATGTATTCGGTGTCGCAGGAGGGAGAGAAGCGGAGTTATTCCCCGTCTGACTCTTTCTGCGTCACTTTTTCCGGGTCCGCACTGCCTGACTACGTAGTGATTGGCAAACTTCGTCTACCTGTTCGGCTGTATGTACCGAAGGTGATGAATTGTGTTAATTGCAAGCAGCTGGGCCACACCGCTCAGTACTGCTGCAATAAACCTCGCTGTGCATCATGCGGAAGAAGCATGTGGAGGGCGCGTGCAAGACGGCACCGAAATGTGTCTATTGTAACGAAAGCCCTCCACATGCTCTTGAAGCTTGCCCAACGTACATACAGCAGCGAATACACCAGAAGCGGTCTCTCCAGCAGCGTTCTCGGCGAAGTTACGCCG
Organism: Armigeres subalbatus; assembly: GCF_024139115.2. Taxonomy (NCBI): domain Eukaryota; kingdom Metazoa; phylum Arthropoda; class Insecta; order Diptera; family Culicidae; genus Armigeres; species Armigeres subalbatus. Next base: position 185,785,320 of record NC_085141.1, on the reverse strand, counting down.
AAATGTTGAGGAAGGCCGCTCCTCCACTCGTTTCTGACACCATCTACTCGTCTCTTCCTTTGGACGATCAAGGTAGCTCTGACTCCGAGGTTGGAAATGGGGTTCCCTTTGTTTTCAATGGCTCAACGAGGAAGAGAATAAAACAGAGCCAGCGACCCTCGAAAAAGCCTAGAAAACAGCCTCAAAGTGAGCCCCAATCCAACATGGTCAAATTCAAAGCGGGTGGAAATACTCAAAAACGTTCAACTTTTGTGGTTTCACATCGGGATGATCGAGAGTTTCCACCGCTTCCGGGAACATCTAAAATCCCAGATGCCCCATTTTTGCGATTTCTCAGCCAGAAAGAGAGCATACAGAGCGAGCAGAAGAACTCCCGAGCGCTCCAATGTTCACACTTTCTGGCATCGTGGAGCTCATCCTCAACTTCTTTGATGCTTCCGACCCCGTGAAGAACATGGTCAAAACTGTTCTTCCTATTCTGACTCCTCTCCTGAAGCAGCTGGCTTCGAAAATGCCCCTCCTCGAGTCATTTGTATCCTTCGATGGCTAACTTAGTCAATAAGGGTAACATGATTTCGATTCTACAGTGGAACTGTCGAAGTATTCTTCCAAAATTAGATATTTTAAAATTTTTAGTTAACAAATTACAATGCGATGCTTTTGCTTTATGTGAAACATGGCTAATACCAGATGTTTCCTGATTTCAACATAATCCGCCGCGATCAGGCAAATCGATATGGAGGGGTGCTTTTAGGGATCAAAAAATAGCACTCCTTCTATAGAGTCGATCTTGCGCCGATGTCTGGCACCGAAGCTGTCGCATGTCAGGTGACTATTCGAGGAAAAGACCTCAGTATCGCCTCGATATATCTTCCTCCAAACACCGCGATATCTCGTAGAGATCTCTCGCACATCTGCTCGGTTATGCCCGAGCCACGGTTGCTCTTGGGAGATTTCAACTCCCACGGAACAGGCTGGGGGGAACTGTACGACGACAACCGTTCATCAATGATATACGACCTCTGCGACGACTTCAATATGTCAATTTTGAATACAGGAGAAGTTACACGAGTGGCTCCTCCAGCAAGAGATAGCCGTCTAGATCTTTCCATTTGTTCGAGCTCATTATCGTTGGACTGTACTTGGAAGGTGGTCCAAGATCCCCATGGTAGTGATCATTTGCCGATCGAAGTTTCGATTTCCAATGGACATAAGCAATCTGCTTCCATCGATCTATCATATGACCTCACGAAGCACATCGATTGGGGCAAATATGCGGACGCCATCAGCGATGGCATACAGTCTATAGAAGCACTTCCCCCGCGGGAAGAGTACAAGTTTCTATCGCAGTTGATTCTTGAAAGCGCTCTTCAGGCACAACGGCCGACGTTGCCAGGAGCTTCGGTTCGTAGGAAACCCTACAGTCCGTGGTGGGACATCGAGTGTACGCAACTTTATCGCGAGAAATCCGCCGCGTTCAAAGAATTTCGGAAACACGGGGCGATCGTTCTTCACAAACGATACACCGCGCTCGAAATCCAGTTCAAGAAACTGGTCAAAGTGGAGAAGCGCGGATATTGGCGCACTTTTGTTGAAGGTTTATCGCGCGAGACTTCAATGAAAACTCTGTGGACCGTCGGGAGAAGAATGCGCAACGCGTCGTCCGTAAACGAAGATCGTGAAAGCTCGTCGCGGTGGATACTTGACTTCGCAAAGAAAGTTTGTCCGGATTCGGTACCGGTGAGGCAAGAGCTACGTGAGGCTTTTGCTGACAGGGATGATATGGATCGTCCCTTTTCGATGATTGAATTCTCACTTGCTCTCCTTTCATGTAACAATTCCGCTCCAGGGATGGATAGAATCAGGTTCAATTTGCTCAAAAACCTCCCAGACGTCGCGAAGAGGCGCTTATTGAACTTGTTCAATCAGTTACTGGAGTGCAACATTGTTCCGGATGATTGGAGGGAAGTGAGGGTGATAGCCATCCAGAAGCCCGGAAAACCCGCGTCGGATTGTAACTCGTATCGCCCCATCGCGATGCTGTCATGTCTTCGAAAGCTGTTGGAGAAGATGATTCTCTTCCGGCTAGACAAATGGGTTGAATCGAATGGTTTGTTGACAGATACACAATTTTGTTTCCGTAGGGGCAAGGGAACTAACGACTGTCTTGCGTTGCTTTCTTCAGAAATTCAGTTTGCTTTCGGGGGCTTTTGGTTCAGTTAGCGTCGATGTCTTATCCGACAAACTCCACGCGTGTGGACTTTCACCAATTTTGAATAACTATTTGTACAATTTGTTGTCAGAGAAGCGAATGAGTTTTTTTCATGGTGACTCGGCAACTTCATGAATCAGCTACATGGGTCTCCCCCAGGGCTTATGTTTGTGCCCCCTACTTTACAATTTTTACGTCAGAGATATTGATGAATGTCTCATGCCAAATTGCTCGTTGAGACAGCTTGCAGATGATTGTGTTGTATCCGTTTCGGGCCAACAGCGGTTGATCTGCAAGGACCGTTGCAAGATACTCTGGACAATTTGTCCACTTGGGCTACGAAGGTGGGTATTCGAATTCTCTCCGGAGAAAACTGAGATGGTTGTCTTTTCAAAAAAACATAAGCCGGCAAAGTTCCCGCTCCAACTGATGGGTAAGACAATCACTCATAGCATTTCTTCTAAATACCTCGGGGTCTGGTTCGACTCGAAATGTACCTTCAGGAAGCACATTGTGTATCTGACACAAAAATGCCAGAAACGGATCAACTTCATGCGATCAATAACCGGAACATGGTGGGAGCGCATCCCGAAGATCTTATGACGTTGTATAGAACAACCATTTTGTCGGTCCTCGAATATGGTAGTTTCTGCTTCCAGTCCGCAGCTAAAACACATATGCTGAAGCTTCAAAGGATTCAGTACCGCTGTCTCCGTATCGCGTTAGGATGTATGAATTCGACACATACGATGAGCTTGGAAGTACTTGCCGGAGTACTGCCACTAACAGATCGTTTCGCGGAATTATCGCTCCGGTTCCTCATCCGCTGTGAGGTTCTCAATCCATTGGTCATTGACAACTTCGAGAAGCTGCTCGAACAAAACCCTCAATCTCGATTCATGAGTATTTACCACTGATACATAACGCTGGAGGTAAGCCCTTCTTCGGTAGATACCAATCGTGCTAACTTCTTAGACTCTTACAGTTCCTCTGTTACTTTTGATCTGTCCATGAAGCAGGAGGTTCATGGAATACCAGACTTTCTGTGTGCGGAGGTCATACCTCCATTATTTGCAAGCAAATACGGGCACGCCAGTGAGGAGAGAAGCTTTTTTACAGACGGGTCAAAAATTGATGACTCCACTGGTTTCGGTGTTTTCAACGTTTTGACGTAGAACTACGTCTGTCTTTTCTATATTGGGGTACACTTTACGATTGCAAAAAATCGAAAAACGTCACGAAAATATGATAGACTTTGACTGTTAATATCTCAGCCGTTTCTCGGTGGATTTTCAATTTTCTTGGACCATTCGATTACGGAAGAGTCAACGCTTCATACCCAGTGTACACTGAAGTCGCTTTTTACGCGGTTATTTTCACTGGAATCGCTTTTTATACGATTTTTTTTACTCGAATCTTGGGATTTCCGTGGTTCATTCAGACATATTTTGGGATTTTCGCGGTTTTTCACGTTGTTTTAATTTACGCGGTCCATATCCTCCGCGTAAAAACCGACTTCAGTGTGTTACAATATTTATGTATGATAATATTTACTATTGAAAACTTGCTAACAGCTTAGCATTCGGTTTCGTTGAATCAGTGAATCGCGTACGAGCATCGCAATTCGCAGGCTTTTTCTCCCATAGCACTACATTCCAACTGAAACTTGGCCTGCTTTTCAACTTAGTTATCTATTAGCATTTCTTTAGTTATAAATTGAAAGCTTTGCATGAGTATGTGACAAAGTCAATGGAAACACTACGCCCAGAGTGTTGAGAATGCTATCGATGAGACAGCAACACGTACGGACGTGTTTTTTGCTCGCGCATTTTTCGAAGTGTGTTTTCTCGTTCTTTCGCTGTTTACGTTTTCGCTTGTCGCGTTGGCGTTATTTTCTCCCGGCCCCGTCATGGGAGACTCGGTGGCCGATTCGGTCGCTGGAAAAGTGCCTAAGCGCACTGCTCTTGGAGGCGCGGGTAACCCCTCAAGCAGCTTTTGCAGAGCAACGTGTTCTCGCCGTTGCCGCTTGATGACGCCGGCAATCCGCCGAAAAGAGGAAGAAGCAGCAATCGCAGCTGCCGCAGGTGCAACCGGAGCGGAAGGAGAAGTGCCCGCCCGTGTTTGTGAAGGGCGATCCGCCGGATTTACGCCCAAAAATTCGCCAGCTGATCGCTAAGGGGCTGAAATGTACTTTTCGGCTCTGCAGCGAGGGCGTGAAAGTGATGCCGGCCAACAGGGACCATCATCAATCCGTCGTGGAGTTCCTCGAGGTCCACAAGTATGAGTACTACACTCATGACCACCCCGGCACGAAGCCGCTCAAGGCTTTGCTGCGAGGACTTCACGACATGAAGGAGGAAGAGCTCCAAGCAGAGCTTGAAAGTTGCGGACTGAAGCCAGTAGCCGTCCACAAGATCGCTCGTCACGACAAGGCGAGGAAATATCGCGACCAGCTTTACCTGATCCATCTGGAGCACGGCTCCACTACCTGGAAGGACCTGAAGCTGGTTGGCGTTATAAATTACACCGTCGTTGACTGGGAGCGATATCGGCCAGTGCACCGCGATGTCACGCAATGCACCAACTGCTTCAATTTCGGGCACGGCACCAGGAACTGCCGCATGAAGCCGCGCTGCAACAAGTGTGGCGAACCCCATCCGACTGATGAGTGCGACAAAATGGAGGTGGCCGATCCCAAGTGCGCCAACTGTGGCGACAAACATCGGGCCACCACAAAGAGCTGCCCAAAGCGAGCCGAGTTCCTGGAAATCCGGAAGAAGGCTTCCACCAGGACCATTCCGAAGAAAAACCGTGTTCCTGTAATCAACGAGGTGAACTTTCCAGCCATCCCGGCTCCCCGTCGTGTGATCCCAATACTCCCACCGCTACAGCCGCACAAGCGACTGGCAGCGGCAGCTGCATCGGTCCAAGCTCCAGCATCGTCGGCACCATCCACCAGCGAATGGCCCCCGCTTCCTCCTCCTGGGTTCCGTCGGCAGTCGGAGAACGAAGCCGTCCCACCGGAAGAATCTGCCCCGCTGTACACTCCGGAGCAACTGATGCCGATCTTCGCGCAGCTCGCCACTCGACTGCGCGGCTGCAAACCTGATTCGACCAGGTCTTCACACTTGGCATGTTCATCATTGAAAATGGCTGCTAGGGTGGGCCTGGTCAACTGGAACGCTTGCTCGCTAAAGAGCAAAACAATCGAGCTGAAGGATTTCCTTGAGGAGAAGGAAATAGACGTGGCGTTCATCACCGAAACGCACCTAAAACCGGAGGTGAACATCAACATCCCGGACTTCCGCATCGTGCGACTCGACCGGCCGACCAGGGAAGTGGTGTGGCCATCGCTCTTCGCTACAACATCAACTGTCGTCTGCTTCCAAGCTTCCAGCTCAGTGTCATCGAGGCCATCGGTGTCGAAATCACCACTTCGGTCGGCACAATCGCGCTCATTGCGGCGTACTGTCCAACGCAAGCCAAAGCCGGCGATGGATCATCGGCTGCCCTTCGGAGGGACATCGTCAAGCTGACGCGGAGGCAAGGCCAGTATATCATTGCTGGCGACTTGAATGCCAAACATCAAGCCTGGGGCAACAGTCGCGGCAATCGAAACGGCACCATCTGGAGCAACGACATGGAGGAAGGCCACTACACGATCCTGAGCCCGGATTCCCCCACTCGGCTGAGTCGGTCCGGTGCCCACGCAACGCTCGACCTCTACGTAACAAACCTGAGTGACCACGTCTCGCAGCCGGTTGTATACCAGGAGCTCAGTTCGGATCACTATCCGGTGGTGGCGGAACTGGGCTCCTCGGTCAATCGGCACCAGCAGTTACGGCGGAACTACCACCGAGTGAACTGGCAGCGTTTCCAGCAGTGCGTCGATAACACCGTCGACTACGAGGTGCGTCCGGAGACGCCGGAAAGTATCGACCGCCAGCTGTGCGCTATCGAGGAGGCGATCACGGCGGCCCGAGAGCAACACGTACCGACGGCTCGGCAGGTAAGCAACTCCTTAAACATCGATACACTCACCAAAGATTTGATTCGATTGCGGAATGTCACTCGCAGGCAGTTTCAGCGTACTGGACTGCCTGAGCTTAAAACACGCTGCAATCGAATCACAAAATTATCAAGGCCAGAATGGTGGACCTCAGAAATAACGACTTCTCGAATAAGATCCGCACTCTCCCAGATTATGCTAAGCCGTTCTGGAAAATGACCAAAATTCTAAAATCCAAGCCTCGGCCCATTCCACCTTTGATCCCACTAGACAATAATGGCTCTAAGGATCGCTTGATAACTCCTGCAGAGAAGGTCGCTGAAATAGGTCGTCACTTCGTCAGCTCACACAATCTTGGGCAGAACATCGTCAGTCCACACGAAGCAGCCGTCAACGAGCATGCTAACAACATCGATTTGATTCCCAACGACTTCTCGGAGGAGTTGGAGATCTCAACTGACGAATTGACGGCCTATATCAAATCGTCGAAGAACATGAAGGCCCCAGGCTTCGACAGCATCCTGAATCTCGAGCTCAAACACATGAGTGCTCCGTTCTTTGAGCACCTCTCGCTTATCTTTAATCAGTGTCTCCGGCTTAGCTACTTCCCATCGTCCTGGAAGTCAGCGAAAGTCATCCCCATCCGGAAGCCTGGGAAGGATCCTTCCTCCCCCAAAAGTTATCGACCCATCAGCCTTCTCTCAGGGTTATCCAAGCTATTCGAAAAAGCTATTCATCATCGGTTACTTGAGTCTGCCGAAAATCTCAACATCTTGCTCGAGGAACAGTTTGGTTTCCGACGCGGTCGGTCAACTGTACACCAACTGACCCGAGTTACCAACGTCCTCAGGCGGAACAAGTTTGTCTCGAAAACATCCGCCATGGCTTTACTCGATGTCGAGAAGGCATTTGACAATGTATGGCATGATGGCCTGGTGTACAAACTACAACGCTACAATCTTCCCAGCTACCTGGTGAAAATCATCAACAATTACCTGTCGGCAAGGACATTCCGGGTCTCAATCAGCGGAGCGAGTTCCAATGCGCACAACATCGTCGCAGGCGTCCCCCAGGGCAGTATCCTCGGGCCCCTGCTTTTCAATCTGTTCACCTCCGACATGCCAGAACCTCCAGAAGGCGGCATTCTGTCTCTGTTCGCAGATGACACATCCATCGTCTACAACGGTAGAGTGATCAGAGCGCTAGTGGCAAAACTCCAACGAGGCCTGGATGCCCTGACAGAGTACCTCACCAGCTGGAAGATCTGTATCAACGCGGCGAAGACCCAGGTCATCATTTTCCCTCACTCTAAATCCCTAAACTTGTTCCGCCTGGGGACTGTAAAATCATCCTCAATGGCACGACTGTGGAATGGGCCAATGAGGCCGGCTACCTTGGCTTGACCCTCGACAGCAAGCTTATTTTCAGGCAACAGGTTGACAAAACGGTGACAAAGTGTAACGTCTTGATGAAACTACTGTACCCTTTGATCAACCGCCGGTCGTCATTGTCCCTGAAAAATAAGCTTGCTGTCTACAAGCAAATCATCCTCCCTGTGATCGAATATGGCATGCCGGTCTGGGAGAGCTGCGCTAAAACCCACCACCTCAAACTTCAACGGGTCCAAAACAAATTCCTGAGGATGATCCTCAACACCCCTCCCAGGACAAGAACATCCGAGGTCCATCGTCTGGCCGGAATAAAAACCTTACATGAACGCTTTGGTGAGTGTAAAGAAAAGTTTAGGGTCCGTTGCTTGCATTCGGGTCAGGCTCCAATTAGGGCGCTAGTTCCAATCTAGGTTATCTCATTTTTATTGTAAATATTAGTGTACATAGCAGTTAGGATATCAAATTTTAAAAACACACTAGTGCCTCCTAAAGGCCGTCATGATATATCATATCTTAAAACTCAAATAACAATATGAACAAAAAAATTAAAATTGAAGTTGGAGGGCCAAGCCGGCCGAGCACTGTACATGTAAAAAATAATGGTAGAACAGAAAATGATGAAATAAAGAAGAATTTTACTACTACTGAGTGTTGAGAATGTTTCCCACTCGAAAACATCCTAGATCAAATCAAGAATCTTTCTCGCAAACTCTGGATTCTGCGCCTTTGTTCGCAAGGCTAACAGGAAAAAAAACCAGCATACACGTCAAATTAATGCAACTTCCAAGGCTTTAAGCTGGTGCAGTTCGTTTCTGCTAACTTACACGCGCGTTTTCTCTCGAAAGCTTGGGGGCGTTTGACGGCAACTTCTCGCTTACGTCTATTGATGCCAGTAGAAGGGCTCGGAATCTTCTTCGCTGCTGCAGTGGATGCGTTCTGTGAAACTCGTTTTTGCTGATTCCTAGGTGTCTACCGGAGTAAACGCATAGTCCGACGCAACTCACGTGAACTTCTTTATTGCGTCTGCTCTGACTTACTCCATAGGATGACAGCCGTAGGAAACGCCGTTGACAGCTCAGCTTCCACTATGGGCTTTTCTGTAATGAGCCACCGTGGCTTTAGACTGACTTAGTGGCAGGCGCTTAGTCTCTGTTCCAGTTAACGTTGTTAATGTCCATGTGATTTGTCACCATTTTATCAATTTGGACGAGAGCTAAAACTTGCTCAAAGAATCCCATGAAGTGTAGAGATTCAACTGTTATAAAATTGAATCGTGTCAGTGGTTTTTGAAATTTTGAAAAATTCGTACTGGAAGATGGATTTCCGAGATTTAACGAGGAGAGTAGACTGGCCCAGGAAACAAAAAGTTCAGTTCAATCAAAGTTAATTGCCTATTTCCGGGGATTAAACCACCCGATTTGGACGTTAATTTATTAACAAAAAGTTGTCGAATTCCACGGGGCGCCCCTCAGGATTGTGTCTTTGGGTGAGAAAATCAATCTCTCAAAAGTTCAGCTCAATCGCTTGTTGCATAAGCTGGCGCAATTGATTTGAAGTTTGTATGGGGATTTCAGTCAAAATGTATAGAAAAATACACATGTATAGAAATTGTTCTGTAGCATACCAACTGCCCTTTTTGCAAATCTGAGCCCAATCGAGCAATCAGAACCAATTTCAAGATCGAATAAGTAACGGAGGTGCATTTTCTCCTACATTTTGACTGAAATCCCCATACAAACTTCAAATCAATTGCGCCAGCTTATGCATCAAGCGATTGAGCTGAAATTTTGAGAGTTTGATTTTCTCACCTAAGGCACAATCCTGGGGGGTGCCCCGTGGAATTCGACATTTTTTTTTCTCCCCATACTAAGCTGGCCAGTCTAGTGGAGACGCTTTATCAGTCAGGGTTGTACTGAATCACTCTCAAACGATAATTATTGGAATTTTTATTTGATAACTTCTCAGGTGTGAAAAGTAGGCGAGTTTCGGCGATAATTTTTCAAATTTTGGAATCGATTAGTAATAAACACGAAATTATCATTTTAATGTAAACCTAAACCTATCTAATACCAATTTAATGTCAACAATGAAGTTCAATCGGATGTTTGGCATTGTGTTTAGGTGCTATACTGCCGCTAACCGCAAGAAGAGCACATCTGTATATGGACGCCATATACAGATGTGCTCGACTTGCGGTTAGCGGCAGTATAAGTGTTATAGGAAAATAGGTTTAAAAGTAGCATTTACCAATATTTCGAATCAAGATACAATTATCGATCAATTCTTACTCTCTAGCGAGTTTTTATCAATTGATAATTTGGATATGTGAACGCTTGAGAGTGCTGTCCATCCTCGATTATTTGAAAATTCAATTTTTTGTTTGTCTTTGTCTTCCTTTTCAAATGATGGTCTAAAAATTATATACATAACCAGGGTTCGTAATGCTCACTCAACCTCAGGAGCACAGGATAAACAACGAAAGCAGCGATTCATCCTGGGCTTGACAAAGGCTTGCTTTGGTCTCATCGCACAGAAAAGTCGAAAACCTGTACATTACATACAGCTACGTAGTTCAACGTCACCTTTGCGTACAACCTGAATGGGCTGCACCTTTGAGTTTTTTTCATAGCGCCTACTTTAAGCTCAAAGAGCCTTGTTCCGTGTATACTGCTGAGCTAGCAGCTATACACTATTCACTCGAGCAAATCGCATCCCTACCTCCTGACCACTTTTTCATCTTCACCGACAGTCTAAGTTCCTTGGAGGCTGTTCGGTCAATGAAACCGGTTAAGCACTCAGCGTATCTACTGAATGGGATACGGAAAGCTTTGAGTGCCTTATCACAACGGTCTTACACAATCACCATGGCTTGGGTCTTTTCTCATTGCTCGATCCCGGGAAATGAGAAAGCGGACTCTTTGGCTAAGGTGGGCGCTATGGAAGGTGATATTTACGATCGGAAAATCACCTTCGATGAATTTTTCACATTAGTTCGTCAGGAAACCTTGAACAGCTGGCAACAGAAATGGACAAATGGGGAGTTGGGTAGATGGCTGTATTCAATTCGCCCGCAGGTGTCTAAACGTCCTTGGTTCAAAAATTTAATATGGGACGAGACTTCATTCGAACCATGTGTCGTCTAATGTCCAATCACTACACTCTAAATGCACATCTTTTTAGAGTGGGGCTCTCGGAAGGAAATCTCTGTGTTTACGGCGAGGATTATCAGGACATCGATCATGTCGTGTGGGCGTGCGAGGATCATCGTGGCCCCAGATCTGCGCTAGCTGAACATCTCCGGGTCCGAGGAAAACAACCAAAGCCTATTAGGGAAGTGTTGTCGGGCCTTGATCTCGAGTACATGTCCCTGGTCCACCAATTTTTGAAAGTTGCTGATGTAAAACTGTAATCATTGCCTGCCCATTCCCTTGTCTGTCGTACCCCATATCGAATGTCTTCCTCTTGTTGTACATTTCCATGTCTGTCGTTAATCCCTTCCGTATGTCTTCCTCTCGTCGTTGTCTCCCAAAAAAGTTTGTTTGTCCCGTTACAGATGTAAAAATGCGAGGAATGTCAACTTTGTGAACATCAGCATCGTAATTACTTAAGCACCCTAAAATCCTTTCCTTTCCTACTGTATTATTGTATTCCCTAACCTCGACTAAACCGCGAGTCTTTCGGTTCCCCAAAACTAACACTATGTATAAGAATCAAGAAATGTATTGTTAAACTTGATTTCGGCTCCGTAACGCTTCACGGCAAATGAGCCTTCTAAATAAACGAAAGATAAAAAAAAAAAAAAAATGAGAAGTGGCATTAGTAGCAGAAACTTTACTTGACAATTGGATCAGGTTGTTTGAAGGTACGAAAATGCGTTTTGCAGAATTTGTTTATTCACCTTATTGGTTCCATAGTGCATGAAAAATAAACATCAACAGTTATCACGTGCTGGAAGAGGCGGCAAGTTTGGTATCATTTTGGCGCGCAATGTTTGTTTGATGAAATATGACAGCTAATATGCATGACGCAATGAATGACACCTAGCGCCACCAAACGACGTATTGCCACAGTCAGTATTCTAACGTACTTTGATTTACACAGCTTTTTGAGTAAAATTTGTTCTAGCCTGGATGTCTGTTATCTGTGATTCGATCAAGGATAAGTCAACGCTTCTTTGTATTCATATGAAAATACCATTTTTAAATGTTTATTATCGATAATTGATAAAAAGTTTAGAAATAGTTAAACCAATCACGTACATGCATCACTAGCACAGACATCAAAAATCAATCACTTGCGAGTTTGGATCTAATCCTCAGTTTGAACAAGATTTCACGCAGAGCGGACGTATCAAAGCTATCGCAGCGGAGCGGACACAGCATCATGGAGGCGCTGGTAACATTTTCAACGGAAATCCATCGCATTGGTGGTGGTGCTCGATGTGTTGCTGCAGATCATTCAACTTCAACGAACCAGAATTTCATATGAAGAAAAGGTTGACCATAAAAATAGCACTGTGGCGATTCCACACCGCACAGTGGGACCAATCCCAAAAAAGACGGTCATAAATGTTATAAGTGAATAAAATGGTCTAGCAGGTCACATATTATGATTTTTCATTGAATAGATGGTTCCTCTTCTCGGCATCAACGATCCGTAAGCTAAAGTACAACTATCGCAGTGAGAGGTGGGGCATCAGTCGTCGCAAGCACGCTATAGTTCTCTAAGACAACGTGCTTGCACCAAGTGGTGTCCATCAAATATCAATGGCTGACGCCGCCAATGTAGAGTTCTCTTTCTATGAGCATTTCCACAGGTATTTAATTACCGATTTCAGCCGCCTCACCGCAGTGCTAAGGAAAAATTTATTTTATTGTTAGAAATTGTAAACATATGGAATAGGTTTTGTTTCGTCCTTAACCGAAGTAAAGCTGTAGAGGCGCAAGTTGTTACTTGATATTACGATTCATGTGAAAAACTCATGATATTTGTACAGAGTAAGTTTGGAAAATTAGAAGTAAGGATAAAATAAAATCTTCTTCCGAAATTATCCATTGCGACTAGACATAACATGACCTGATAGTTTATCCTACTTTCATTATCAATATTTTCAAAATCTCAGAGCTCCGAAGCCTTTAAGAACTAGTGATCACGTGGGATTTCCTTAACAACAGTATGCGTGAGACAAGAACAAATTGTGCTAGGGGGCGTACACATATCACGTAAGCCCCTTAGGGGGGAGGGGGTGGCTTCTGTCGGTTTTTTCCGCACCATGTAAATAAAAAAAACATTTGTTTGAAAGAAATCTACATGAGGAGTAGAAAACCCCAGAGAAAAAATGCTCACGTAATAAGTGTACGACCCCTAGACAATTTTAAGCTGATGTCACACCATTACATTGGAGCAAATGAGAAGTAGAAAGAGAAGTAAAAACAAATTGTGCGTTGCTGCACTTATCAAAATTGATTGGCAAGACCGAAAGGACCACCGTCAGTAAAACCGAAATAACTGAGCGGGCGGAAGTTGGCGGAACCTAATTTCTTCAGGATTGGATTCCTGACAAAAAAATGAAGCTTCAGTGTGAATTTCATTGATGGGTACCGATGGGTACCCTTTTGAATTTTACAATGAAGACAGCAAGAAGATAATACAATAATAATTTTATACATAATAAAGACCGAGTACTTTCTGCGCGATCAAAAATAATTTACGAACGTTTAAGCGTGGCTTTATTAGTTTTAGGGCTACACTTTGTAATGGTGCCAAATATAATAGGTTTGGGCGATGTATACGTTGTGGCCAACATAATGAACAGTAAGATAAATGTTACAAGATTTAACAGAATTAAAAATCGACAACATGCTCAACTTGTATTGACTGTAAAGGTAAGATCCACCCGAATAAAATGACTCAAAACTATGTTTAGATCATCGTCAAGTATTCTACTAACAACCCATGACTCAAGTTATCAATTTGGATCATTTTGAAAAAATGGTTTTTGACCGTCTTTTTGAAGATTGGTCCTTCTGTGCATCGCCAGTGCCGATGATGAAAGTTTATAACAAATTGTGGTGTCAGTTAGTTGGAAAGGGGCATTGGGAGAAGAAAATTGGAAATGGAAATTTTATGGAAAGAAAGAGTTAATTGCGAAAATGGACTGTTTCGGTGGCATCGGGTTTGGCGTGGTAGCTTGGTTGCTGTTAGTGATCCCATCCATTCAAATTTACTGCATCATCTGCCTCCGACGCGCTATCGAAATCGCTATTTACGATTGAGTTTTGTACTTTGAAGAAAGATTATTTCGGATTGTCGAATCAACCTTCTTTTGTATAAAATGGTGGCTTTTGTATGAAATCAATGAAGACGCCGCCTCAGTGGAAACTTTCTACAGCAACCACCCATCGGTGAACGTCGCTCGGACAGACAGATGCCAAGAGATAATGTTTTTTAATATGATGAAACTTCGTCTTGAGTCAAATTTCTGTTGTCATTCCTCGCAACAATACGCATCCTAGATAAACAACATCTCACAACCAAATTCAGAATCTAGTGAGCAAATTTCATAGGATTCTTAGAATTTGTCATTCTCGAACGATCCGTTGTCTGCGGAATCCCGATCGAAATGGCTCGCGCTCGGAAAGCAGCATTCTTATATCTAATGAAGTAATTCCATTAGCCCCGCCCTTCATTAATCGTTATCAGTGCACATTATATTTACACCCATATCAGATCACGAAGGGGCGGGGCTAACGGGCTTAATTTATTAAATACAAGAAAGCTGCTGTTCGGCGCGCGCGAGCCATTTTGGTCGGGATTGCACAGATAGCGGTTCGACATTCGATGCAGCGGAGCGGAAACAGCAGCACGAAGGAGTGGGTGGCAGTGTGGCAATGCTGGAAATTTATTCCAAATTTTGGAGGCTTAGCGAAAAACCATCAAATGGTGATCGAACAATTTCAACGGAAGGTGCCGGCAAGCGTTTGGATGCATTTAGTTATTGGAAAGGCGCATTTGGAAAAGAAAATAGGTTCTTCTCAGGACCAGCATTTTATGGAAAGCAACAGTTAATTGCGAAAATGAACTGTTTCGGTGGCATCGGGTTTGGCGTGGTAGCTCCATTCATCCATCCATTCAACAAATTTATTGCATCATCCCTTCAATCGAGCGCTTGTGATTCTGCTACCGAAGAGTAGCTTGCTGACGGCGCAAAACGATTAAGTTTTGCACTTTGAAGAAAATTTATCTCGGATTGATCTTCTTTTGCATAAATGATGGCTCGAAAAAAAACTGATTTCAATTCTAATGACTAACAGCAAGGATGTTATCGATCATTTTGTAATTCGCGTTCGATCATTTAGTAGTTTGTCAATAAGTCATTCCAGAAGCTGAATTTCAAAATGTGTTGTATAGTGGACTTCTAGTGCGAAGGTTTTTCTACAACTCTGCCCAATGGTTCGTTGTTAGAATTTAACTAATAACGGAGTAATAGCGCTAGTTGCAGTAACTTAAACTAAATGATTGAAATTTTGTTATCATTTAGTCTAAGTTACTACAAGTAGCGTTGTAACTCCGTTATTAGTTGAATTAAAATTAGGCAGAGTTGTAGAAAAACTTCACACTAGAAGTCCACCATACAACACATTTTCAAATTCTTTCAGCTTTTGGAATGAGTTATTGACAAACTACTAAATGATCGAACGCAAATTACTAAATGATCGATAACATCCTTGACTAACAGAAACATAACCAAATAATCTTGCCAGAAAATTTTACTTTCCGCCGATGACAGCCAAATCGATGAAGACGATGAAGACTTCTTGGATAAATAGTTTAAGTCCTGAAAAGAACTATGTGTAATTAATTCTTGAAGTTCTCTTCACTTTGCCACGTAGGTTCCCATCGCGGGCGAAAACCAAACGTTGCAAAAACATATATTTGCGTGTGGTTTCGTGCCACTTCTGATTCTGCTTATTTCTCCTTTATTTCGGACATTTTTGAGGATGGTGTCTTCTAGGATTGTGATATCCTCCACTGAAAGCCAGTCGAGTGGCTTCAGCGGCGATGCGTCATGTTAATTCCATGGTTAGAGACTCAAAGTCCATCCAACTGGGAGCAACTATTCGACTTCATGATTCAGTTGACCTCCGAGCAGTTTGCTCAGAGACACAAATTATTATGGCAAATACCATCCATTTCGTATACAACCCGATTGGGCTGCACCTTTAAGTTTTTAACCGCAATTCGATAGTTGCAACAGTTTTGCAGTTATCGGACCGCTAAACTTCAAACTGATGTCAAACTCAATGACAGCTGCATTGCGCTGCACATTTAGATGCACTTTTATTGCATCTGACGTCGATTGACAACCGTTTGACGTCTAGAATGAGTTGCAGTTATCGAACGGCATTCGTTAACTGAAAAGTAAATATTTTGCAGTTATCGAACGGCTACTGTACAAACGACCCGCCCACTGGGTTGGTTTAGGTTAGCGTGTAGATACGACAAATTTTGGTTACATTGATATATAAAGTATAGAAAGTATGTCTTATTGTATAATAAAAGTAAAGAAATAAATTAAAACATTTTTAAATGCCAATAATGGAAAAATGACAACAAATTTGAAATTCAATCGTAGTAAGTATTTGAAATGCTAGCATACTAATGGGGTGAACACAATGCTGCTTCATCGCATATGGAGAAGCTAATGAGAAGAAATTTGAAATTCAATCTCAGTAGGCAAACAGATTGTTCGAAGAGGAACATAGAATATAAATGAAGATCATTCAGTGTTCGTTTCTTGAGGCGGGAGGACGCTGATTGTTCATCGGCATCCAAAGCCTGTTTTAGACAAATCATTTGGCTACGACATGCTGGTGTAAAATGGCTTAAATTGCATGAGAAATAATGGTGAACGCATGGTTGATTGGGTGTACGAACATCTAACGGGTAAGGTGGAAGAATCGCAAATCGTGAAGCTTATGTTAAAATGAAGGGACTCGACTTCGAGTCGAGTCAAGTACGAGACACTGAAGACGGCCTTATTGTTGAGGTCGAAATACGTATCTGTCAAGGTACAATTAAGTGGTGGAACTAAATGGGATTGTGCAAACTAGTCTTATGACAAGCAGAAATCTTTGTTCTTATCTTTGTTTGTCTTGAATCATGTGTACAAATTCAGTTGTTTTCAGTTGTGCTGATTAACTACCTACATATATACTTATTAGGGTGGTTCAAAAAATCGATTTTGCTACACAGTGCTTATCTGATTCTTTATCATGTTCTGAGTGTCCCCTGAAAATTTGGGCTCATTTGTATTAAAACTGATTTAGCACAAGCCGTTTCATGTTTGCATGCAAATTAGTATGGGGAAATTTATTTTTTCATTGTACTGTTAATGACGCTTCCCCATTAGGCGCAGGTTAAAAGAAAACCTACATAGCTAAAAGGAATACTCAACACCTTTCACCCAGTGAAAACCGCATCTTATTTAATCTTTCCAATAATTAGTAATCGAATTTAATCTATACCGTGGTTTTCTGGAGCTAATTGCATAACTCCTCAACAGGCAACATTGCTGCTCGTGGCGCGAAAGATAGCACACACAAATTCAGGCTACTATGTTGCCCTGCACATTTCAGTGATGCCCTCAAAGAAGTTTTATGATCATGACTAAAGATTCGCATCCTGTCTTAAAATCGATTACTAATTATTGGGGCAATTAATCAACATGCGGTTTCCGTTGGGTGAAAGCTGTTGAGTATTCCTTCTAGCTATGTAGGTTTTCTTTTAACCTGCGCCTAATGGGGAAGCGTCATTAACAGTACAATGAAAAAATAAATTTCCCCATACTAATTTGCATGTAAACTTGAAACGGCTTGTGCTAAATCAGTTTTCATCCAAATGAGCTCAAATTTTCAGAGGACACTCAGAACATGATAAAGAATCAGATAAGCACTGTGGAGTAAAATCGATTTTTTAAACCACCCTAAACTTATACCGAAATGTATGACATCTAAAAATATATAACAGAATCACAATGAAGATAATTTACTGCAGGCAAAAGTTTTTTTTAAATCGAATCCAATGTACCGTGCGGGACCGAAATCCGTACAGCACCGAAATCCGTCCACCTCATGAGATATCAATAAATTAAAGGAGGTTAAAGGTAATTAAGGTAGAAATAATTAATTTGAATTTTTGCACAGCGCTGTCATTTTTTTGTAAACTGATTTATAATTATAGAAAAAAACAAATACATAAAAAAGTGAAATATTTTGAAATAAATAGATGTACAAATGGAGTAGTATAGTGTTTAGTGTTAGAAAAAAGTTACATGAAGATTCTGTGATTGATGTGTAGTGTATGGAAGAGAAAAATTTGAAGCACATAGAGGAATTTGTGATATGTTGGGCCCTTGATCTTTATCCAATCAACGCGCGCAGTGGTCAGTTGCTCCAGACGTGGCTAATTAATAAAGGATTTGTACTGACACTTTTGGTTATATGTTCTAATTCGAGGAAAGCTGATTTGACGTGACGGTTAATTCAAGACTGGAGATCCTAAATGCGTTGGAGTTTGATAAGTATAATTATTATATGTTTTATTCAATATTTGGTGTACATTTACCAGGTAGGTTCAGTTTGCCTACATTTATTATAGAAGCTATACGAACTTTGTCAAGAGCGTCACGTATCCAAAATCAATCCAAATTCCCGTCAAAAACTGTATCCTGTTTTATTGTCTCAGTCCATTCTTTGTCTTGTTTAAGGTCGGCTTTCCCGAGGAACCCATATTTGTTTGAGCCTATGACTATCTGGCCGGGGTTCTGCCAAAACGCATCAAGCGGTTTTTTAACTGACTTGTAATATTTTATTCGTAAAACTTGAACGGAAATCATTTGATGTCAATTCATATGTACGTTTCTTGTGGGATATCCTAAGTTATGAGGTTGGGATATCCGATACGATTTATGATCGCTTAAATCTGATAAGCGAAAAATTGAGCAGAAAAATCGGTAATTTTTCGTTGGCGCTTGGTGTGCTTTGGCTGAACCCCGACCATCTCAGAAATCAAAAACAAAAACCGAAAAAGTGCTGCACGTGCTGACTGGCCTGAAAGGGTGGGACTTGAACCCGCACTATTCCATTAAGAACACGGACGTATTACCAATTATACAACAGCTGCCCTTGCGAGAAAGCTGTCCCATAACCAGCTAATAACGGTGGCATATGAGTCAATTCCCCGTATCCATCGAATCCTACTTTAGCAATATTTCATATCTTTTCTCTCTACCCAACTATGTGTATCGAAATTGAACAACAGTCGATCGCGTTTGAATCACAAACATGTGCTTCTGCCTGTCGTATTGAGGCGGGTTTGCTTCTGCTACGACAATAGAGGCTTGTTTGTAGCCGTTTGATCATTTATTCATCCACTTAAAATTCATTTGTTGATCAAAATCATAATCATATCAGGGGGGAAGGGGAATTTAATTTCTTTTTGCTCTTTTTTCGTTTCAGAGTGCGAGCAAAGGCGCTTAAGCCTAGGCTATTAGCCAGGGCAAGGCTAATACCTTCGCTCCATCCGAGGAAAATCATCGGCAAGGATAATGGAGTGACATAAATTTCTTAGCAAAGTCACTCCCAACGTATTTCCACAAATTTTCTATCATTTGCCTATAATGATACTCCTAAACCACATACCCTACCCACCATCCAATTCCTTGACATCTATGAGGGCGTCGGTGAGTCGCTGGCCTCTCGTTAAGTAGATGTCATATCATCATTTCCTTCCCTTTCCTAGTAACGGAGAAGATGGGCGTGGCCGGCAATGATAGCTTTCATGTTTTATCATTTTGGACCCCCAATTGGATTTCCATTGAATCCCAAATGGAAATCCATAAGCAATTGGGGTAAGAAAGGTAAAGAATATACATGACAACTATCAGTATGCAATCTACGAAATACTCCGTTACAACGCAACGCAACGCAACGCAACGCAAATTAAGGTAGAAATAATTAATCTTATCCTGTTCAGATACTTGACAGTAAGCTTTTAGGGCATAGAATTGGAAAGAAGGCTTTGAAATTAAAACAACAAAAATCAAAAACAAATCTCCACCCACCAAACGCGGAGTTTGTGCCGCCATTTTGTTTTCGGGTAGAGCATAATTTCACCAAAAGTAATTGTGGTTTAATCGCTAAATGCAAATCATTACATAAGATAAGCGGAATACAAATCGAAGGGATCGCTTCTCAAGGTGCGTATCGAACTATTTACAGTGGTAGTTTAGTCAATCAGACTGTTTCAATTTAAATATTTAGTTAAGAAATAGCTGTACGGATTTTGATCCTTTGATTCGAAATCCGTCCACGGTGGACGGATTTCGAGTCAGGAGTAGTTGATTTAATTCATTATTTTCTCATGTTTTTCGTAGTTTTTAATGAGTAAATGTGAAACACTTTAAAAGTAAAAGCCTTCATGCGCCTGTGTCAATGACAAACGTTTTATTTACATTCGATTCCTATTTTCTAATGGCTTTTTCATATACTAAGGTGCTTGTACGGATTTCGATGCCCCACGGTATTAGAGGTTTTGTCCAACAAAAAGGCAAGACAAGAAAAATCGTACATTTGAGAACTTCAATAGCAGTTGCAGCCTCAATGTTATATTCCATCGAACAAAAGCAGATCAATTTTAGATTCGGATGTGAAAAAGGCTCTAATTTTGAAGTCATATATGTTGAAATCTTTCAGTTTTAGCAAGAGACAAGTGGACAAATTTGAGTACTAACTAGAAGTCGTTTGATCTTAGGGTTCTTTCACAAATTACGTAACGCTATATTTGATGATGTTGCTCCTTCTTCCTCTTGTAACACGTTTTGTGTGGAAGGTTTATTTTTTTGTGTGAATCGTAACGCTTTGCTTGACCCCCTCCCTCCCCCTACAGCGTTTCGTAATTTGTGAAAGGTCCCTTTGCTATACGGAGTAGCAACTACACATGATATAATTAGAAAGCCGTTTCATTACAGCATCTACAAAGTTAGTCACACAAAAATGCAATCGAAACGGATGGCACCGAAGTTCTTTGTGCCATGGAATGACCTTCCTTCATTAAAATAGATGGCTGATGGTACATACCCAGATTCAGATATTTTTTGTGAACGCTCTCGTACGGTGTCCATTCGATGTTTTTGAATCTCTGCCTATCTCGGACATGGTCGTTCTCAAGTTGTTCGTTCGGGTTCCTGCGGAGACAAGTAGGAAGAAAAGAAGGAAAAATATGAAAATTTGAACAATAAATTTCATTCGCACAGAGTGGTGCCCTTCCCGGTCAAGAGAGGTGAGCATCCGCCTCTATTGAACGACCGAACGGTTCCGTCAAGCTAGGGAAATGGAAATTTTACTGCTCATCCCCAGCCCATTCCCAAGTGGTTTTGGTGACAAAAGGGTGTGCACGGTTCAGTTTGGATACCATTTCTGTTTCGAACAGTTTAAGCACTAAACTACAATTATTAGATGCCCTTTTTTCTACCGTCGCAAGTAAGATATTGGTAGAAGAATATTTTCGAAACTGTGTGGATTATCAGTTTATTTTATGGTTACAAACTGCTGTCAGAGAAGTTCTGCCACAATATTATGACAGAAACATTAACACAGATAATGATTAAATAAATAAAAACCTAAAAAGTGTCCACGTTACATTTCCTTTGAGAACAGTTCACTCATCGAAATATGTTTAGAAACAAACCACTGGAAAAATCGTACTTGATGAAATTTCAGCGTTACCACGCTATATTGCTCCGCTGAGCCATGTAGGAACGTTTCAATTATTTCGGGGTGGTCCTTTTGTATCCACCAGCCTTTATTGCCAAACGACTGAACCCCGAGTTCGGTGCCGGCTCACGCAAACTGTTAAAAGGGTGACATTTAAAGATTGGAGCTCGTTTTCGGGTAAATTATACGAGAGGGGTCCCCTTTTTCCCAGTTATTTTCGGCAGAATCCGCTTTGATGAAAGCTTTGTGGCTTTGAGCGAGCTGACATTTTCTCGAACGACCCCCTCCCATCGTGGAAGAGGCACATGCCAGCGCCCAGCTGAGCTGTGGTAGGAACTTAACTTTCGTTCATTCGTAATAGCTTTCGGTACAGGAAAAGTGGTTGGTCCACTTTGGTTGTGCAACCAGGCGTTCTGTGGTAATGTTTCATCGATTAAGATCTGTTGAAGTACCGGAAGGGGTGCGATAATGCGACCATATTTTAAACCCAGTGACACAAATATGCATTTATCTGAGGAGCTTCTTTATTCTGTTTTTGATGATAAAACTTGACTGTTTTACATTCCAAATAATATTTCGTAATACTGATAGAATTTGAGTAGGTTATCTCGCAATGAAAGGTTCAACTATGATCTCGCAAAATGGGAGCTAGCCTGCATTGAATCTTGGTTTGGAAAATATTTTCGGCTTCCCCGGGGAATCAGTATACGTATCACATGAGCATGAGCATGATTTACCGCCCACAGTTGATATTGTAATTATGTACACAGAAAACCAACAGATGATGTTTGGGAGTAACGTCACCTTCAATGTGTAAGAACTGATGATCCAAGTTTAAGCAATACCAGCGCTGGCTGTGTCCGAATGCGGGTCAATCAAAGAATAGGCAAGAAAATGTTAACGTGATACTCGCTTTGATGGAAGCCGACCAATGAATCATTTGCACTACCATAGGAAAGCGGGCTCTCCAGTAGCCTTGCGAGCAAAGGCGTAGGATTCCCAATCCGGAGATGGCGAGCTCGATTCTCCATGGGCATAGTGTACCCGAGCAGGAGAAATTACCCCAATAATACCTCATTCTGTTATTGATACCATAATGTGTTATGAACTAGCCTTGCATAAGAGGTATATCAAAATTAATATGCAAAATACTTTAGACGTAACATGCTTAAGTATTTCAATACCAAACGAATAATAATTTGTGATGCGTCTGGTATTGAAATAGGATATCTGTTCTGGTGTAACAGCCGGGGTACGATTTTCAACAGATCCAGTCAATTTATTTGTTTCGCTGATGACATGGACATTGTCGGCCGAACATTTGCACAGGTGACATAAATGTACATCCACCTGAAACGTGAAGCAACAAAAGTTGGACTGGTGGGGAATGCATTGTAGACAAAGTATGTACATGTTTGTGGGCGGAACCGAGCGCGACAAGGCTTGCTTGGGAAACAGTGCAATGTTATGATAGACGGGGATACCTTCGAGCCGGTCGAAGAATTCGTCTACCTTGGATCCTTGCTAACGGCTGACGATAATGTTAGTCGTGAAATACATTGGCACATCATCTGTGGAAGTCTGGACTACTATAGTATATGGGCTCCAGCACCAGCTCCCTGTTTTCATAGAAATAACGTACAGCGCCATCTACAAAACCAGTTGTCTTTGGAACATACACTGGCCGGCATAATAAAGTGCCCACTTGCCGTTTTTCATACAAAATGGTCAACTTTGGAGCTCTAGATCTTGGGTTCCCGTGAACCGATTTGGCTGAAAATTTTACCAGAGCTCAGATATAACTTGAATTTTAACATATCTATGTTTCGAGCATATTGACTCACAGGGTTAAAATTATTGCAGTAATACCAACGTGAATTTTTGGCAAAAATTGTTTTTCAAATACCTCGAAAACTACATCTCTAAGTGTACAGGTATATATAGCAAACTTTTTTGTATTGGCAAAATACGCGTTTTTGCTGAATATGTCATCAGTCTACAACCTATAGAATTCAAGATATTTAAAAAATAAATTTTTGCCAAAAAATTCACTTTGGTAATACCGCAATAATTTTTAACCCTGTGAGTCAATATGCTCGAAACATAGATATGTTAAAATTCAAGTTATATCTGAGCTCTGGTAAAATTTTCAGCCAAATCGGTTCACGGGAACCCGAGATCTAGAGCTCCAAAGTTGACCATTTTGTATGAAAAACGGCAAGTGGGCACTTTATTATGCCGGCCAAAGTCCAAAATGTCTAAACAAACAACTTTGTAAATGTATGTTTTGCTCTAAGTTGTGTCTATCAAAAGATAAAACTCATTTAAATAAGCTTTAATTTATCTAGATTAAAATAGAATCAACATGATGCTTTGAATCACCCACGATAGTGTAGTGAGGACTCGAAAACTCTAGAACGTATGCAGACCCAAGTAACATGGTTTGTTGTATGTATGTATGTATGTATTGTATACATCTTTCGAACATTTAGTATGTTACATTTTGGTCTGAAAAACTGCTTTGATTACTTTCACACGACCCAAACAGCGCAAAATTTATCGATATTTTCAACATCGTTCAGTCGCAACCTTGTTTTTGATTGCACATTCACAAGACTAAAATGATGAGCACCATTTTGATAATATTAATAAACATATAAAAACTGAATAAATAAATCAAATTTCTTTCGAAGTCTCGGTCGAAACATTATATGCGGCTCATGTTTTATTGGCTAACTTTTCATTTTACTTCTCCTAAATCCATGCGCCATTGATTGAAGAAAAATATAACTATGCCAAACCAAAGCATAATTTTGAAATTGATATGTGAACAAATTTTCAAATCTGCAAAAGAAAAACATTATGGCGAGTTGTAGATAAACAACAGGGTCGATGAAGAACGTTCATAACATTGATCTTAAAAGATGTTGAAATTACGGTAAACTTGTATCATATTCTGACGAAACAAATGTCAAAAAATGAACATGTTATGACCCTGTTCGTAAAATCTTCCTGTAGACATGTTTTATGTTGTGAAAATGTAAAACGAAACATCTCAAAAAACCAAACAAATGTCAAAAATCGACATGTTGTCAGCAAGTTGTGAGAATGTAGTATGAAACTTCTTCTCTGATCAAATTGCTGTATGTTTTTCAAAAACCGTATCATAGCTTTTCTTGAACATAACGTGCTTTGTATTTCATTTTCCCGACCTTTATTCAACATTATTATTAGATATTCGTTCATAATGATGTTTTCGGTGTTACTTGGGGAGAGTGCTAGAGATTTTGTCCAATAAAAACAGTGATCTACCCCAGTGTACGACGTGAATCATAATGAGATCACGTAGTTACCGAGAAGGAGCGTAAAACATATTATTATTTATTTATTCAGATAAAGGCTGAAGTGTCCTGTGCGGTGTATAAGAGTCTTCTCCATTCGGCCCGGTTGATGGCTACACGACGCCAACCACGCAGTCGGATCGTTGTCGAGCACCATTTTCACCGGGTTACTGTTCTCCCAGCAGCTCATGCAACTCGTGGTTCATTCGCCTCCTCCACGTACCGTCCGCCATCTGCACCCCACCATAGATGGTACGCAGCACTTTCCTTTCGAAAACTCCAAGTACGCGTTGGCCCTCCACGTCCAGGTCTCGTGTCCGTAGAGGACTATCGGTATAATGAGCGTTTTGAAGATTGTCAGTTTGGTAAGGCGGCGAACTCTATTTGATCGAAGCATCTTGCGGAGTCCAAAGTACGTACGATTTCCAGCCACTATGCGTCTCCGAATTTCTCTGCTGGTATCGTTTTCGACAGTTACCAGTGAGCCCAAGTACACAAATTCTTCTACCACATCGATTTCGTCTCCAACGATGCAAACTCGCGGTGGGTGGCTCACATTGTCTTCTCTTGAACCTCTTCCTATCATGTACTTCGTCTTCGACGTGTTGATGACTAGTCCGATCCGCTTAGCTTCCCTCTTCAGTCTGATGTAGGCTTCCTCCATCTTCTCAAAGTCACGTGCCATAATATCTATGTCGTTGGCGAAGCCAAATAGCTGGACGGACTTATTGAAAATTGTACCACTCGTGTTAATCCCTGCTCTTCGTATTACCTTTTCCAAACTGATGTTGAATAGCAGACACGAAAGACCATCACCTTGCCGTAACCCTCTGCGGGTTTCGAAGGGACTCGAGAATGCCTCTGAAATTCGAACTACGTACATCACCCGATTCATCGTCGCTTTTATCAACCGTGTCAGTTTATCCGGAAGTCCGTGTTCGTGCATTAGCTGCCATAGCTGGTCCCGATCGATTGTATCATATGCTGCTTTGAAGTCGATGAATAGATTATCTGTGGGCACGTTGTATTCGCGACACTTCTGCAGTACTTGGCGAATTGCGAACACCTGGTCTGTGGTAGAGCGTTCGCCCATAAGACCTGCCTGGTACTGCCTCACGAACTCCCTTGCAATTGGTGCTAGTCGACGGCATACAATTTGGGCGAGTACCTTGTAAGCGGCGTTCAGCAATGTGATTGCGCGGTAGTTGCTACAATCCAGCTTATCGCCCTTTTTGTAGATGGGACACACGACACCTTAAATCCACTCCTGCGGCAAAACTTCCTCCTCCCAAATCTTGGTAATGACCCAGTGCAGGCTCTAGCCAGTGCCTCAGCACCGTGTTTAAATAGCTCTCCTGGTAGTTTGTCAACCCCAGGGGCTTTGTTGTTCTTCAGCCGGCCAATCTCCTCCTGGGTTTCCTGTAGATCCGGAGCCGGTAAAATTATGTCCTAAGCGCGTTCTCCCAGGTCTATTACCATAACGCCATCTTCGTCTGCCACATCGCCATTCAGGTGTTCTTCGTAGTACTGCCACCACCTTTGGATCACCTCACACTCGTTCGTAAGAAGGTTCCCGTTTATGTCCTTACACATATCAGGCTGTGGTACGTGGCCTTTACGTGAACGTTCAACTTCTCATAGAACTTTCGTGTGTTATTAGCGCGGTACAGTTGCTCCGTCTCTTCACGGTCTCGATCTTCCTGCTGGCGCTTTTTTCTGTTCTTGCTCGTCTGTTCCGCGCTCGTTTATATCGTGCCTCGTTCGCCTTTGTGCGGTGTTGCAGCAATCTCGCCCATGCAGCATTCTTCTCTTCCACTAATTGCTCACATTCGCCGTCATACCAGTCGTTTCTCCGATCCGCGCCGTGCCAAGTGCAGCGGTTGCGTTGCTACCGACGGCGGAATATCTCTCCAGCCATCTTCAAGAGACGCTGCGCCAGGCTGCTCTTCCGTTGGGAGTGCCACTTCCAACTGCTGCGCGTAGTCTTGGGCTGGTCTACCGTCTTGTAACCGCCCAATGTTAAGTCGCGGCGGACGACTCCGACGCGTGTTGTACACCGTCGAGAGTTTTGAGCGCAGACATACTGCAACGAGGTAGTGGTCGGATTCAATATTCGCACTGCGGTAGGTGCGTACGTTCGTGATGTCGGAGAAGAATTTACTGTCGATTAGAACGTGGTCGATTTGGTTTTCCGTTACTTGATTAGGTGATTTCCATGTGGCCTTGTGTATATTCTTCCGGGGGAAGAAAGTGCCCACTACCATTCCGTGGGAGGCTGCAAAGTTTATGCATCGTTGGCCGTTGTCGTTCGATACGGTATGCAGACTATCCGGTCCGATGACCGGTCTATACATTTCCTCCCTTGCTACCTGAGCGTTCATGTCACCGATGACGATTTTGACGTCCCGCAGTGGGCATCCATCGTATGTCTGCTCCAGCTGTGCATAGAACACTTCTTTCTCGTCGTCGGGTCTCCCTTCGTGTGGGCAGTGCACGTTGATGATGCTATAGTTGAAGAAACGGCCTTTTATCCTCAGCTTGCACATCCTTGCGTTGATTGGCTGCCACCCTATCACGCGTTGGCGCATCTTTCCCAGCACTATGAAGCCGGTTCCCAGCTCGTTGGTGGCGTCACAGCTTTGGTAGAATGTAGCCGCTCGATGCCCGCTTTTCCACACTTTCTGTCCTGTCCAGCAGATTTCCTGCAGCGCTACGACGTCAAAGTTGCGGGGATGTAATTCATCATAGAATATCCCGTCGCAACCTGCGAAGCCTAACGACTTGCAGTTCCATGTTCCAAGCTTCCAATCGTGATCCTTTATTCGTCGCCTAGGTCGTTGCCGATTGTATCGAGTCGTATTATACTTATTCTATGTCGTTCAAAATGGTTGTTTTTAGAGGCGGCTTATTGGGCCTGCGAAAACCTCCTGTCTCGTCGAAGGGCCGTCGTGTCAGGGCTGTTTAGCGTCCCACCTAACACCAGTACTTGGGCTTGTGCGCTTTGAGCGGCACACGGTCGCTTTGGCGGGGCCTACTTGCGGATAAATGCAGCTTTTTATAGAGGTTTAACAGGGCCCACTGTCAAACCCCACCACATCCTAGGCAGGTGCCACCACTCGCAGATGGCCTGGGGAGGGATCGTCATGCCCAATTCGAATAATGTTATATTTATTTTTCAAGTCTTATTCTCTACACTAAGTACAGTGCTTGTTTTGGTCGTCGTGAAAATGATAAAGTATCTCTCGGGGCCCTCCTTAGCCGTGCGGTAAGATGCGCGGCTACAAAGCAAGCCCATGCTGAGGGTGGCTGGGTTCGATTCCCGGTGCCGGTCTAGACAATTTTCGGATTGGAAATTGTCTCGACTTCCTTGGGCATAAAAGTATCATCGTGTTAGCCTCATGATATACGAATGCAGAAATGGTAACTTGGCTTAGAAACCTCGCAGTTAATAACTGTGGAAGTGCTAATTGAACACTAAGCTGCGAGGCGGCTATGTCCCAGTGGGGGATGCAATGCCAATGAAGAAGAAGAAGAAGAATCTATTTGGTGTTCGGTGGCTCATGCGCATGTATTGCACTTTGTTCCGGTCGAAGCAAGCGCGATCTTCAATAGTTTGCAGTAGCCATCGAGCCAATCGATGATTACTCGATTAGTCGTATTTCGGTAAGCAAGCAAAACGGTCGCGTCCGAGATATTTTGTTCTGATCTGTAGGCTTCGGAGATTGAGTCAATTATTACGCGTTTTTATTTGATTTTAATAAAATTCCCTCCCTTAGATCGCATCACTCACCAAAGAGAATCCAGGTAAAATATCCTATGCAACTAACGCAATATCACATTCCTAGACAATCGAGAAGATGCAGAGGTGTTCTCGGTCTCCAGTAGCAACGAGAGTCGAACCAACAATCCTTATTTTTCTATATGACCGTAAGGTCGCGCCGGGGCCGTTATCGACTTAAAATACGTGAGCTTCTACGTGTACATGATTCTCTGTGCAATTTTACAAGTTCTAGTCACGGTGTAGCAACTACGAATTGTACGGTCATAATGCTCATGCTCAGATACCTGCGGTACATAATTCGTACCAGGTGGCCTCACAATTGGATCTCAAATTTTGAGCACCATCATCGTTGTCGCCAGCAGAGACTAGTATCAACTACAATTCAAGAATGGAAGACGGTCTGGGTTGGGAAAAGAAATCTGTAAACAAGCATTAGGTTGAAATCCAGCTGAACGAAACATCAGAGTCAAATCCAGAACACCACAGATGTTCATGGTGGCGTAGACTCCGTAAAGACATCATACACTTAAATTCTTCTTGACGATCCGAATAGTGTATGAAATTCTTCTCCATTTCTGATGTATTTCGATTTTAAAATGATCTCCTAGCACTTCTGAACACGTTGTTGCACAAAAAAGGTAAAACTGCAATCTATTGTCGATTGTAATACAAATAAATCGCGTTTCTCATCACGTTCTGTCCAGCTTTGTATTATTTCTCCGCCTGCATATGTATCCACTAGGGGAGTACATTGCAGACCACTCTGTTTGGACCATTTTATTGGTTCAAAACTATATCATTTTAACTTTTAATTTTCAGTACAAACAAACCGTGCTCTCTTTCAATACATTAGTAAGTTTTTAGGAACAAGTGGTAATTTATTAAAATTTTAAATTTTCAACGTATGCATCCAGCAATCAAAAAATAGGCAAAATCAAAATTTCAAAATGCCAATTAAAATCATTTAGCATGACTTGTTTCAAAACAAAATATGTATTATTAGTCTTTTAAATCTAATTATAACTTCCGATGGTAGAGTAGATCGTCATGGCCAGTTCTTCCCTCCCCATACCATAGAATCACATGAAAAATAAAAACATTTCACCAACAAAACCGCTGAATACCTACCCGGTGCGGATAAAGTTGGACCAGTAGATCATGACCGCTTCCGACAGCGCTAGCTCGGATTTCGTGTAGTTTCTGGTGAAGTGGTTGAAACCCCCGACCAGCGGTGCCCCGAACAGATACGGCAGATCCTCTCCATGGATGCAGCCTTGTCGCTGTGAAAAAAGAGAGATGAAACAGACAATACATGAAGAGCGGCGTGACTAAAAAATAGCGCTCGAGTAGAATTCAGCAATGCGATGACAAACATAGTTTTATATTTCCCAACTGTCCCACCACCACCACGAATAAATAGATGAGTTGTTTCATTTTCGGTCGCCGGATTCAAACATTCACAGATTTTCAGTGCCTGTCATGGGCCAACTAGTGGACGTTGTTGTTGGTCTGTGGCAGAAAAAATCGCTCACCACCCCCGCACAAACCGGACATGTCAACAGAGTGATACAGGACAAACATTTTGCGATAGCAACGGGAACAGGCTGTTAAACAGGAAAATATGCTATCGCGTTTGCAATTCCAAAACGAGCAAAAATATCAAAATTGTTCTCTGAATATGTCAGCTTCGATTTGGTTCCGATCTACCCCGGGTGAATGAAATCCGATTAGAGCACAAATCTCCACTGACATGTTGCTGTTAGATTGACCCCAGTGGGTGTTTGTTTATCGCGCATTCGAAATGATTCGTTCGGTGATTTGCAAGTTCTGCTAACAAAAACACGACAGATGGAATTTATTGGGTGAAACGTGTTTTTGGAGCAATGCTTTGTCCAACCTTTTTTTGTCGATACTGCCGCTCTCGAAAATAACTACATTTATCGAGAGCATACTAAATCCTAGCTTACAAAATTATTCTACAGCTCCATTATCCAAAATTCAATTTCACCTTGAACTTTTTTCACTGCATAGAAATGGAAGCAAAAACCATTTCGGCTTGTAACCCATTTTTCGTACCCATCCACCAGGCACAAAACTGTTTTCGAGTGCATATGATGTAGTGACCGAAAGTATCGATACATTGCAAATAAAATTGCCAGTATACCTGCTTGTGTACCTAATTTTACAGATGTCGGAAGCTTTGTGGGGTTATGTGGCGGGACCACCATCATCATCAACTCGTTAGACTGAATCAAGAAAAGTGTTTACTCCAAAATAAATAATTGATAGAGTAAAATATTTATTTTTGGAAGTTTTTCAAACAGTTTTTCAAAGCGGAATGGATCGTGCTACAATCATCTGTTCACGAATACTACGACTGAAATAGAAAGCATGTCATAATGAATGAGGGTGTAAGTGACATTTTCGTCAAATTTGAGTTGACTACAGCGAAAAATGCTTTGGTTTCAGAGCATTGTAGCAATATGTTGATATAGTTTGTACGTTATTTGTCAAAAATGTGAAAATTCACAGAAAATTTACACAAACACAAGATACACAAACAAAAACAATCCTTTTTCTATTACCGTAACGTAATCCAGTAAGCTATTTTTCGGCTGCTTCCATTAGTGTTAGGGGAACTAGGTTTAAAATGCGCCAGTCAGCTAATACGAGCCATTGCATTTTCTGGGTTAATAGGCTAAATTAAGTTACAAAACAGATAGCAGCTGACGCCTAATCATGTTTTTAGATCAACAAATTAAAAATAATAGTCAAGACATCTATAATAAAAAAAATTAAAATAAATTTGGTTTTTTCTGCCTTTTGATAAAATTTAAGCTTCCGTTCCCTTAAGGATTTACCACTAGATAAAAACATTTTTTCAACAATCTTTGCACATGTCTGGAAAAACAAATTAGTAAATATTATGCCAAGTTACTAAAAAGTTAACCTTACCACATTTTTCATAGAAAAACACACATTTTATTAAAACATCTGCATGCAGGATAAAACGCGCCTATTTTATGTGCTTGACTATTAGAGTGGGGCGTCATGGTCATTTTTTCAAATCAATGGTTTTTCGAAACCACTCTGGGTCCTGAACAACTGTGCAGAATTTGGGACCGATTGGTTGCTTCCTCGCTTTCCGCATCGCGTTTGAAGTTGTATGGAAATTAGTATGGGAGAACGTATATTTTTGCATTTCTACTACTAGAGGTTTCAGTTCATCGTAAACCAAGTGGCACATTACGTTAAAGTATAACCCAAAGTATGCCGAAAAACTTTGCTGAAGAAGGCACGTTGCTGGAACGTCCACGAAAAAAGTTATAATGCTTCGAAGATTGAGTGTTCAAACCATATGCAAAAAAATCGTTTATTCTGCCAGCACTGCCGAACTACGTAGACCAATAATTTAACTGAGTGTTATTTCAAAATAATTAATCTTATAGGGCTTTAGAGCTAATGGGAGCTATCCGGAATCATTTCACAAAGAAAAAAAAATCGACAAGAAGGAAGATGGGTTTTGCCCTTCGATAACCATAGGTCGTCCGGTAGTGCTGGCAGAAACATTGATTTCTTGCATATGGTTTGAACAATAAATTTTCGAAACGTAATAACATTTTTTGTAGACCTTCCAGCTACGTATCTTCTTCGGCAAAGTCTTTCGGCATCTTCCAGACTATATGCTAACGTATTGAGTCACGTGATTGATGATAAAATGAAGCCGCTAATAGCAAAAATGTAAAAAAGTACGTTTTCTCATACTAATCTCCATGCAAATTTAAAACGCGATGCGGCATGCGAGGTCGCAACCAATCGAGCCCATATTTTGCACAGTTGATTGGGGTCCCAAAACGATTCAGAAAAACCTTGATCTCACTTGATCGGACGAAGTTTGCGTTTTTCCATACAACTGCGCCCCACTCTATTGACTATGGATGTCATAGTTTGAGAAGGGCGTGTGCCAATAATAATTTATTTTTAAATAATTATCAATCAAAAAGTAAAAAAGTGAGAATTGAAAAGTGAGAAAATAAAAGTGAAAAGTGATGAGTGAGAAGTTATGAGCGATGAGAAGTGAGAAGTGAGAAACAACAAGTGAGAAGTAGGAATTGAGAATTCCACTAAAAAGCCCTTAATAGTTTTATAATCACTCGTGAATTGTAAACTGAGATTTGGGATATGAGAACTGAGGAGTGAAATGGGAGAAGCGAGAAAAAAGAAGAGAAGTGAGAAGCGATGGGCATGCAGTAAGAAGTGCGAAATAAGATGTGATCAATGAAAAGTGAGAAGCAAGTAGTAGAAGGTGAGAAGCAATAAGCGAGATACTTTGTGTCAGAAATGAGCAGTAAAAAGCATGAAAAGGAATATGACAATTGATAAATGGGATGTGAGAAGTGAGAAACGAGAAGTGAGAGGTGCAAGGTACAAGGAGTTAAATTGCAGAATAGAGAGAAAAAATCGAGAGGAGAGGCGAAGAGAGAGAAGTAAATAGTGTGGATACTACTCAGAATAGAGTTTTTTTTCAGCATACATTTTTGGGCATCCAAGAAATCCCTGTAGTAAGGGCTAAAGATCTACAAGCGTAGAATAAGTCAGCGATAGAGACTCTCGGTCATCCAAGAAATCAGTGGAGTAAAGTCCTCAGATTTACACGCGTAACTAAAGATCCATCGGACTGTTTCAGTTATGGCACACGTCCTTTTGGATATGTAGAATAGAATGAGCCATCGTAAGAGATTCTGAATCTTTCAAACAATTCCTGGAGTTAGGCCTTTAGATCTACACGCGACACTAAAGGTGTATTGGACTGTTTCAAATGTGGCACATGCCCTTTTGGATGTGTAGAATAGAATAAGTCAGCGATAGAGGCTCTCGGTCATCCAAGAAATCAGTGGAGTAAGGTCCTCAGATCTACACGCGTAACTAAAGATCAATCGGACTGTTTTAAATTTGGTACATACCCTTTTGGATGTGTAGAATAGAATAAGTCAACGGAAATCCCTGGAGTTAGGTCCTCATATCTACACGCGTATCTAAAATTCAATCGGACTGTTTAAGTAATGGCACAAGTCCTTTTGGATGGATAGGATAGAATGAGCCATCGTAAGAGATTCTGGGTCATTCAAGAAACCCCGGGAGTCAGGCCTTTAGATCTACACGCGTCATTTTAAGATTTATCGAACTATTTTAAATGTGGTACATGCCCTTTTGGATGTGTAAAATAGAATAAGTCAGCGGCAGAGGTTCTTGATCATCCAAGAAATCCCTTGAGATTGGCACACAGGTCTGCACGAGTAACCGAAGATAAATCGATCGATTTTAAATGTGGTACATGCTCATTTTTAATTAAAGAATATGATGTATCTACGGCCTATGTTGTTGCTTATCCAAGACATACCTAGAGCAAGGCCTTAGGATCTACTACAAAGAATTGCCCTTTGTGGTGCATAGGCACAGGGCATGTATCATATTTGAAATAATCTAATTGTTCTATGGTTACTTATGTAGATCTAAAGGCCTTATTCCAGAGATTTCTTGGTTGACCAAAAACCTATGTTGGGAGTGCGTTCTATTCTATGTATCATAAAGGGCATGTGTCAGTTTTGGAACAATCCATTTGATATATAGTTACGCATGAAGACTTGAGGGCTTATTCCAGGAATATCTTGGACGACCAAGAACCTATGCTTGCATCGCGTTATATTCTATGCATCACAAAGGGCATGTACCATATTTGAATCAATCCAATTGATCACGGATACAAATTTCATCCATTTGCTTCAAAAATATACATGTTTATTTCCAAAATGGTAATATGTTTGAATCAAACATATTTATTTTTAAAACCAAATTAAATCGCTGTTGGTTTTATACATTCACTAGTGGGCAGCCCCTCGCTCGCTCTTGCAAAAGTAAACAAACACTCGAGTTCGGATCGGATCCGATCGGAAGCAGCAGAGGAGTAGAAGCAAGAGTAGAAGCAGATGTTTTCTTGCTTCCAAATTAATGATAAGGATGTTTTTCAGGTACAGAAAGGTAAGTAAATGAAATATGAACGTTTGGAATTGTGAAACTTGGTAGTCAAATGCTACCAGAATATGAAAATTGGTAGAATTGATATCAAAATATTATGAGTGGTCGAACCAAAACAATAATATCCATGTTTGCTTCAAACATTTAGCTGGTTGAAACAACTTGAAACGCACATTTGATTCAAAAAAAGTTTTCGTTCGCTTCTAATGCAACAATATGTTTGATCCAAACATATTTATTTTTGATGCCAGGACAAACTGAATTTATGTTTGGATTTACCTAGAATATGTTTGTTCTTAACGTAGTTTTTTTCTGCGTGATCTATGGTTACACATGTAGATCGGAAGGCCTTATTCCAGGGATTTCTTAGGTGACCAAGAACCCATACTGTAAGCACATTATATTCTATGCATCACAAAGGGCATACCCGAAACAATCCAAATAATCTTTGGTTACGCATGTAGACCTTAGGCCAACAATTTCTTGGACGACCAAGAACTCATGCTTGGAACGCTTTATATTCTATGCATCACACAGGACATGTTCCAAATTTGAAACAATCCAATTTATCTATGGTTACGCATGTAGATCTAGTGGCCTTATTTCAGGGATTTCTTAGATGGCCAAGAACATATTATGTGAACACATTCTATCCTATGCATCACAAAGAGCATGCTACATATTGCTCCATATTGCTCCATATTTGAAACAATCCAAGTAACCTTTGGTTACGCATGTAGACTTAAGGCCTTATTCCAGAAATTTCTTGGTGTGTGTGTGTGTTATTACAATCTAACTCCCACTGTCTGGCAGTGGCATTATGGGTAGAATATTCGTGCAACCATTTAATTAATAAAATTGCGAGAATCTTAGACCCGGGAGCTAGAAGGTGATATCTCTATTGTAACTTCATTAGCCCGTTTCAAGAACGCATGCTTTCCGAAGCTTTTGTTGTGTACAATAAGCCCCGCATGATTACACCCACATATCACAAGGATATATGAAGTGCATTCACACTTCCTGGATCAAAAAAGAATACTTTTGATCCTGGCCTTGATACAAATATTATATTAATATATCATCATTGACCTGACTTACCAATTTTTATTACCTTTTATCAATTTACTTACGTGTTGTTCTAAGGAAAACCATTTATCATTTATCATTAGAACTTATATAATTACATATTTATTAGTTTTATTTGCTTTAATTCTACGCTCCTATTCTTCTAACTCTGATTCAGATTCTTCTTCACTCGCTTCAGTTTTATAAATCTCCTCCGCTTTTCTCTTCAATTTATTTTTATCTTTTGCTAACTCTATCCATTCTTCTTCTCCTACCCAAGGTAACTTTGCCTTATCTTCTTGGAGCGATTCTTTCCAAGTTTTTGCAGGTCTTCCTCTTTTCTTTTCAATAAATTTCACCTTTTCTGCCATTTTTAACGGATGACCTGGATTCCTTCTTTGTATATGTCCCCAGTAACTTATTCGCATTACTCTTACTTTTTTCACAGCAGTTTTACCATCCAAAATGGTTGAAATTCTAAACCTGCCTTTTGGGGCTTCCCTAGAGTATATTAGCATTTCCTTTAGAATCTGACTTTCATACCTTGCCACCGATCTTCTATTACTCTTTACCAATGATGCAGCTTTGAGACCATACGTAATTGCTGGTGAAATTACCGTTTTGTACATTAGCTTAGTTAACGACCAAGGAGGTTTGTACTTTTTTAAATATTCTATAATTAGTTTCGAACCTCCGATTGCCTGTTTGCATCTCTTTCTCGTAGTTTGCAGTCGATCTAATGTTTCAGAGAGAAAAGTTCCTAAATATCTCAATAATTTTACTACTTCATACTGCTCTCCATCTATTTCAACATTATTTGGGATGTTTCTGTCGCTCTGCGGTTCTCTTATTAATATTTTACTTTTATCTGCGTTAATCACAAGCCCTACCTTTCTCAACTCGTTTTTCAAACGCTTTATAAATATTTCAATATCTTCTAGATTATCGGCTATCATCAACATATCATCTGCGAAAGCTAACACAATGGGAAGTTTCTTATTATTCATCTCGAGTAGGTTTAACTTCTTCATTTTTCTTTACTTCCATTAAAACTTTTAAATAATTAATGTGAATATATATGGCGACATTTGATACCTTTGCTTTTGTTTACTTTTTGTGTACTTATTCCTTCCCATAGAATGCTAGCCTTTTCCGCATTTATTGCTTGACACACTCTATTAACTATATGTTTTGGTACTGTTAATTCAATTAATATTTTCCTAACAGATTTAATGTCCACACAATCAAAAGCTTTTAATGTCCAATGAACCAACAATCAGTGTCTTGCCTGTGTTCCAATATGCTTCAATGTATCGCCTTGCACAAAACATATGATCATCTGTAGATCTATTTTCCGTGAAAGCCGCCTGATGCAAACTGGGCTCTCCTGCATACTCTTTTAGTCTACCTAAAAGCCATTTCGTATAAACTCTGTATCCCATATTTGTTAACGAAATTCTCCTGTAATCATTTGTGACTGACGCCTTACTTTTCGGAATCTGATCGGAATCTGAAGCGAATCTCTCAATTGCTGTGGAATTTTATTGGTAATCCATGCTTCCTTGATTATCCTATGCAGTTCGTTGATCGTGTCTTCATCTGCGTATTTGATGAACTCATTTCTCACTTTATCTTCTCCTGCAGCTTTCCCGTTAGCCAAGCAATTAATTATTCCGCGAATTTCTTCTTTTGTGGGAGCAGGGGTGAGTTCGTCATCATCCTCTTCAATGGTCATCGGTTCTCCTTCTGATGTTCTCAACTCCTGTATCCAGTTTTCATAGGTATAATTGACCTAGCTGCTTTTTCCTTCTCACATATTTTCTAAGAAATCGGTTCGATCGATTTATTCGCTCCCCTACTTCGTAGTCCTTAAGATTGTTATAGAAATCAAATATCTCCTTCTCGTTGTGTTCCTTTACTTTGCTTTGGTATTCTTGCCTTTTAATGTTTACGTTTTCTCTATACCATTCTACATCTATTCCTCTCTCCTTCGCTAATCTTAACTTTTTCCTAGCTGCTGACAATGCTCTTAACGCCATTTTACGCTTTGGGGTTAATGTGTTTACGGCGGTTTTTAAGGTCTCATTTGCACAGTGGGTTAATTTTCTCGTCAATTCCTCGTACGCTGATTCAATTTCCGTTGATTTTTCATCTTTTGATTCCCATTCTCGTAATTTTTTGTGATACTGTTTCATTGCTTCCTTCTGTTGCAACGTATGAGCTGGTAAATGCCTTCCTTTTAATTTTCTCTGTCGGTCTTTCTGCCTTACTATTCTCCCGAGCTCTACTAGTATCCTCTTGTGATCTGTTTGCACCGTAGTCCATTTTGCATCAATATTAATCACGTTCAAGATTGTATCAGCTGATAATACAACGTGATCTATCTGTGAGGATCGATGGCCGTTACTCCATGTAGTTAGCAACGAATCGTTGAAACGCAATGAAACTATGTCCATTAAATGTATTCGTAGGAACATCTTTAGATAATCCCCACTCTCATTTGCTACGTCATGTCCTATGAATTCTCCAAGCCTGTCAATTTCGTCGAATTCTATGTCGTTTCTACCAATTTGCGAGTTGAAGTCTCCAATCACTATCAATGCTTGTTTCTTAGGGTTACCTTTCACATACGCTCCCAAATTCGCATAGAATGAATTGTTTTTATCATTAGGTGCATGCACATTTACCACCAGAAGACTTTCTGTATCTCCTTCTATGAAAACCTGAGCTGACATAATATTTTTTTCGACGTGTCCAACA
Organism: Armigeres subalbatus; assembly: GCF_024139115.2. NCBI lineage: Eukaryota > Metazoa > Arthropoda > Insecta > Diptera > Culicidae > Armigeres > Armigeres subalbatus. The sequence goes on along the minus strand of NC_085141.1, from coordinate 185,746,950 downwards.
TCTCGCACTATCCATTTTGATACCCTCTGCCTCAGAATTGCTAGCCCTCGAGATTGATTAGATGTGCTCCTGTCTGATATGATCCAGTCGTAATTGCTTGTTGTCACGCTTTGACCAATAATGTTCACTTCTTGCAATACCGCCAAATCGATATTCCCTCGCATTAATTCTGAATCAATCTCCTCTCTTTTAACTGATTGGCAACATCCTCGAACATTCAAAGAGACTATTCTGATGTTTTGATGACTATCTCTCACATTATCTGAATTAGAAGGTTCCTAGTTGTGCACGTACAAACAATTAATTATTATTCTAGAATATTCACTATTTGCTATCCTTACCTTTTTCTTTGATTTTTGCTTTTTACAGATTATTTCAATACTGTCTATTTGTAATTCCCCAAATATACTTGTCTCGAACAATTTTATTGAATCCATTTTATTGGTGAACTGTGATGGCTTAACTGATTTAGCGCTTCCACCAATTGTGTATAGTAGCACTTCCACATTATACATTTCTGCAATGGCTGTCCACACAGCATTATCTGGTGATACCACCTCATTGTTTGATGGTAGTCCTAGATATTTCTTTATATCCTCCCACAACGCTATTGGCAGTTCTTCAAATGCTTCTGAATCGGGCATAATTTTACTCAGTTGATGACTAACCGCCCATAAATAACTGTGCCTTCCATTCATCATGCTCCTTACTTTGATTCGACACTGGGCTGCAGTAACCCAATAACATCCAAATGGTTTCTCAATAATTGTCACTTCCGGTTCTAAAATAGTTGCTTTGGGCGTCGTAATAGTCTTCTCAATATCCTTATCCACCACCGCTCTATTAGTGATGGCTTCGCTTACGGTCGATTGACAAATGTTAGTTGTAGTTTCCTTGCTTGTGTTCGAACCTTCCTTCCGCTCCTCATCAATTCCTCCATCTTCTTCCATTCGATATTTGCCTCCATTTTCGAAATATCCGACTAGTTGTTCGATTCCGTCACCATCCTGCCGTTCTATTAACATGCTGTCGTAATGATTGCAGCCATTGTAATACAGCTCTATCGTTCGATCCTCTCTGCCCATACCACCGGTAAATAGTATGGCGTTATATAACGGGTTGTGGATCCGGATGTTGCACTGGAACGTTTTTGTAATTGCCAGTATTGTTTCTGTTCCTGCCCATGTTCCATCTTTCGCCAATTCTTGTACGTAATTCCTTATTATTTCTTCCGCCTGGTTGCTTTCGCCTCCTGCCTTCATTTCGAAGTTTGCTGGTGGCATTTCAGCCAGAATTGCATTTTGATACTCGTTGACGTGACACGCAATAAAACATGCCACCTGTTTACGCAAACCATCTGCCATGTTTTTAAACTCTCTATCAAAATGTCGCCAGCCTAAATCATCATCACATTTCAATTGATATTCACAATTTTATCCAGTCAAATAATTACCTGTTATTTGCTGCACAACCGCATAAAAAAGACAATTTCCATCTCCTGGTATATTTACAACATCCTTGAGGCCTTTTTGCCATACTGGCTTTTGTATAATGTTTAACATTTTAGCATCGCTCATAATTTATTCGCATATAGACGAGAGTACTGTTTGAAAAAAAAGAAAAATAACACTTCGAGTAGAAGTCCTAACCATGCAAGCTTACAACGCATATCTGAATTTTTCGATCATGTCCAGTGTTTGAAGTTTCTTTCATAAAGCCATTTTTTTTCTCTCTCTCAATTAGATGTTGGAATGGATGTGGAGTTAATTCACATAACATTTCAACGCCAGTGCTAAATGTTTCTTAAAAGTATTGGATACATATACATTTTTATATATTTGTTTTACTTACATCTTGACAGTCATAGATTAAAAATTCAGAATATACACCAGAACATAATATGGCAACCCTACTCCATCATTCAACGTCTGTTTCTTCGTTTTATTTACCGTTATATGAAAACCACTCATTCATTCATCCGTCTTTTAATCTCAATTGATTCTACATTCTCTTATCCTACACTCCACTTTTTCTTCCTAACCACTACGATTCACAGCTTTCATACAACATTCATCGTCACAACTACTCTTACAGACCAGCGCGCAGGTTAAACGGAATCCACCCAACGTATACGTATGCGTACATAATAAAAAAAATCAGACGCCACAGTAGTGCTATGTATTGTCGCTGTTTACAAACTATTTCTATGCAAACAACTTGTTTTTAGTCAGAAATTAACCTGTTTCTGCTCGAACCTAGTGCGCCTCAAACGATCTAAGTTTCTACAAATTAACATCAGCCAGCTGCAATGGCATATCCTAATACGATATGGTAGTAGTACCAGTGAACGAAAATTATGTAAATTATGTAAATCAGGTTCTCAAAATCAACTCTGTTCCATCCATATAACATAGAGGAGTCGAAATGGTTTTAAAACTATGTGCAGTTAATTCGCTGAATGTTTCCTTAGCGGATTGCAGAAAAAAAAACTTACTAGCTTTGGCTGGAACATGGATCCGAAACCAATTGCAATCCCATTCAACTGACCTGCCGGTCTAATTGAACTAATATGTGTGTAAGGGGACAGCACCTAACGAACGGTGTCTCCACACACACGCCCAACCGAGATTATGTGTGTGTGGGAACTAAAATATTTATGCCAAACAACACTCAGCACTCAACTCGTGTCCTCAGACTGAGAGCTTTAGACCAGTGGTGCCAGGACTGTAAGATTTATAATTAGTACACATTCATTAATATATGTTTTATTAGGTATAATTAAAATAGAGCAATCATCAAACCTTACGGCTTAGAGAAAAAGTAAAAACTAAGCAATCGTGGACAAGGGTAATTCCTTTATCTTTTGAACAAACTGTGATGGAAATATTTGCTATCATCTTAATGGAACGAACTCACCGGTTGTTTGTCAGTTCCTCATTCTGGTAAGAAAACTCGTGTATGATACTTGTTCGTTTCTTTCGTTGTTTTAAGTCTACAAGTCAATCATATGATGTCTTCCGTGGCACTACGCTATATATAGCATCTTCGAACACAATTGCCCTTAGCAGCAATATTTTTCACACAATCACTTTATTATTATTACTATTTTTTTTCTCGGTAGTTTTTAACTGTCTTCCCCATACCCAGTACTATTTGTTTTTTTTTTTAATTCTCGCAGATCAGCTTGGAACACCCGCAAGTAATTCAAATGCAACTAATTCAAATGAGGCCATATTAATTGGCAACCTTGCATTTCACTCACAACAGAAAACTAAATTGGCACTCAATCAAAAGAATGGCTGAAAGTTTCGGAAACCACGCGAGGAAAGTCCGATTTCAAGGCAAAAAAACTCTGATTCTGCATATATTTCACTTTTCGCTGTTTCCTCATAAAAAGACTTCTCTCGCGTATCTGGCATAATCAATTGTATGATCCTGGGACCCGCACAAATTTAACAAAATAAAAACACGCAAACACTCGCCCACCCAGCCGACTCGTCACCACCATGCTTATTCCAGAAATTTCTTGGTCGACCAAAAACCTATACAGGGAACGCTTTCTATTCTATGTATCATAAAGGGTGTGTGCCAGTTTTGGAACAATTCATTTGATCTATGGTTACACATGTAGATCGAAAGGCCTTATTCCATAGATTTCTTGGACGGCCAAGAACCCATACTGTGAACACATTCCATTACATGCATCACAAAGGGCATGTACTATATTTGAAACAATCTAAGAAATCTTTGGTTCCGCGTGTAGACCCAAAGGCCTATTCCAGGGATTTCTTGGACGACCAAGAACCTATGCTGGGTACGCATTCTATTCTATGTGTCATAAAGGGCATGTACCATGTTTAAAACAGTCCGATCGATTTTTTGTTGCTCCTATAGACCTTATTGCCTTAATCCAGATATTTCTTGGACTATCAAGAACCTATGATGTGAACAAATTCTATTCTACGTATCACAAAGGGCATATATCACATTCGAAGCAGTCCGAAGCAGATCGTTGTTTACTCATGTAGACCTTAGGGAAGATCCATTAATTACGTAACGCAAAAATTGAGAATTTTCAACCCCCCTCCCCCCTATGTCACACTTTTTGTATGAAACATCTCAAAATTTTGTATGGATCGTCACACTTTATTCATGTTAAGGGATCGTGTCAGAGGTTCGCAAAAATGTTTATAAATCGCGTTGGAAATGGGTGTCCGAAATTTAACGTGGACAGGCTTTATATGCACACATCAACTAGTTACACGTAAATTTAGCAAAAAAAAAAAATAACGTTTTATAAGCTTTCATTGCAGTGAAAACGAGAATAGGACTTTTCATAAATTGATACTTGATTCTTCTGTCAGTTCACTGTTGTTTGTTTGCATTTTTAGGGGCAAGCCAGAGTAAACGCGACGAGCGATGCGACGCGACGCGACTCACGTAAAAGAATAACAATCATTATCAACAGGCTGTCAAATTGCACTGTCGCGTCGCGTCGCATCGCACGTCGCGTTTACTCTGGCTTGCCCCTTAGGCTGGCGCGTTTTAGCTTCGGGGTGGCGCATTTCAACCCGCATGGTTTGAATTTTTACGAAAATGCAGCGCTTCAAAATAAAATCGTTTTCTCGGAATATAGGGACACGGCAGGTATTTCCGTCCATCGTCGTAGGGGCTAAAACCAACGAAAGCAACGTACATTTGCTAGAACTCCACTATAGCAGAAAGTTTCTCCTGAGCTTACGATTTGGTACGTATGAGTTTTACAAAAAAGCGTCTCTTTTATTGGTTTTCGAGACTATGACGAACAGACGAAAATACCTGCCGTGTCCCTAATTGGTTTTTCGTCCAAATTTTTATTCCGTATTATAGATGGCAAGTTAAATTAGTGGTTAACACATTGGAAGTACATAATTCTGACCATTATCATCGTTAAATTCGAAGATTTGCGAAGGGGCGCATATTGGACGTGTCTCCCCTACGTCTGTTTGTCTGAGGTAGAAATATTAGCAAACTTTTATTGTCTCATACAAAGCTTTTGACGTTGGACAACGTCTTGCCCGAAGATACTGGATGTCAAATCAGAATCCGAAATTGGGGACCGTCACGAAATCAGCCTTTATCTTTCGATGAATTTTAGAGAATTATATATCAATCGACTCGGAAACTCTCCATTTAATTGAAACTATTGATTATTTACGAAAAACTATTGAAAATTTTAATCCTTGTCATATCCACCAAAAATATGAAAACCAACCAATCCCGTTCATGCATTCCCAATACATTCATCGGGTATAAAAAGGCCCGTGCTCGCGCGTCATTTCTTTTTAGAGATTTCTTAAAATCCGGTTAAAATTACTCTCGATTCTTGTCGATTATTGTATAGATTGATCGTTGGGTAATAATCGATTCATAATTAATCGGTTATCACAAAGATGAATCAATTAATCGAAGTAATTGATTAATTTGCGACATATCTACTTCTGTTCGAGGATCCACGGAGAGTGGCCAAAACGATGGCATCGGTGGCGGTCCCAGTATCGCTGGCAATGTTTTCTGAATCTGTAGCACTTCAGCGGCGTGATCTTTTTCGCATGGTTCTAGATCTGGTTTTGATGCAGTTAATTGAGAAGTCACATTATTGAAAAGCAATCGGTTCGTTTCAGAATAATTTTATAGTAGGAAAAGTTGAGCCAGTGCGTGTCAGAATATTGAGTGGTTGCTGTTAGTGATTCGGAAAGCGCATTATTGGAAATTAATCGGTTGTTATCAGGACTTGTATAGAACAAGGGAAGGTTAAGTAGCCGGGCAATCAGTGGAGAATGTTGAAAGCTTCCAATATCCTGGTAGCCAAATGGCGTCAGAAGGCGGTACCAAGATCCACATAGGCGCACGGATCAAGAAAGCAAGGGCTGCCTTTGCTATTTAAAGAAATATCTGAAAAAACAGACAGATAAGTGAACGCACCAACATACTAATTTTCAACTCTAACGTGAAATTTGTGCTGTTATATTATATATGTAACAGTGGAGAACACTCAACGGCTGCAGGTGTTGATCAACAGATGCTTGCAGTATGTAATTCGGGCCTGGTGGCCTCACAACTGGATCTCAAACAACGAGCTCCAACGTCGTTGTCACCAGAGGCCGATAGCAACACAAATTCGGGATCGAAAGTGGGGCTGGGTCGGCCACACTCTACGTGGGTGTACAGGACCCATAAGTAAGTTAAAGTAATACCTTCATTCCTATTTATTTCCCTTACGGAAATTTTAGTCCACTGTACGTATTCGTTGTGTATTCAATGTGGGTACATTTTTATATTTGACATATACATGAAAAGATGAAAATATCTTCCTGCGTTACCCATGATGATCGCTCCATCTAATTTGGCATAAAAAGAAATTCGTATTATTTCAACCATCTCCATTTTGTGTTGATTAAAAGTCCATGAGCATTCCATAAACTTTTCCTCAAGTTGTCAGCATGCCACTAGGAAAGTTAATATTAGTTCAAAAATTTCGACAGCCGAACGAGTCAACTTTTGCCAAAAACTCTTTGGCCGGATAAAAAAACTTTTCCCCCATCCTTTACGAAGTCCCTTGTCGTTCCAGCGAGAGATAATTCGAATGCTAATGTATTCAACTCTGTCAAACGCACCAAATACTGCCGTTTCGGTTGTTGTCTGCTATCAAAAAGTGGAATCCTTTCCTGGGTTGTTGTGCAAATATTTGAAAACACGAGCTGTCACAACTATTACAAAGCACTTTGTCACGTCCAGAGCCTCGAAGACACGCCTTAAAGGTTGAACTATCAATCATGGCTTGATGGCTCCGAATGCAAAATTCGTTTCTCACGTGTCAACTGCTAGCTCCAACTGTACATACGGTTATCAGCAGGCTCAAGTGAGCAACAAAAAATATTCAAATGTAGGCATGATGCAAAGAATCAGCCTTGATGCCGGTCGAATGGCCCTTCTCCACTGATCATAAATCATCATGCATTGCAGGGCTTACCGAAAAGTGCTCTCTTCACCTTGTAGATACTACGTACGTCACCTGTGAAGTGGCTCTTGAACGTGAATACAAAATGTAAATCAGATGGAAAGGGGCAGAACCATCGCATCGCCTCGGTTCAATATTGTGCACATCCGACCAACCAGTCAACTACATTCAACCGCACCAACAGAAGTGGAATTCTCCTGCACTTTTTTTTTAGCGCCTGCGTACAGATTGCTCTCAACTAATAGCGTGGGACACCGGGGTTGCTTTTTACGTAGTGTGTTTTTTTTTGTTGATTGTGGCCTTTAAATTTATTGAAACGCTTCGTTGACCGCACAAAAAATCCACTAAAATGGAAAAACACTTTGTTGTACGAGAAAGGCAAAAACGTAAAATATTTGAAAAGTTGCGGAAATCGATGCATTCTGTCATCGTAAGAAGCGATCCCCAGTGTATACGGCATCACGGTGATATAATTTCGTGTCTGTATATTATTTGTTGAATTTATTTATACCAACTTACCATTTAGACAAGAAAATTAACATTTCGCCAAAAGAAGAAATGACGTTGGTACTTAAAAGTTTCATTGAATTGAAATAATACTTGCTTCAGAACATTTATATATTTCCTTTAGCAAAAGATTACAAAGTACCCAGTTCCATTTGAAAACAGTGCCCTGAATAGAAATATATAAATTTCTATGCCACGACCACTTAAGTTACCAACCAAATCAGCCCTCAAAGTCACTGCTTAAGTCTCGAGTTGAAGCTGCTTCCCGAGTAGTTGATCAGCCGCCTGTAAAACAAATAATTACGAACAACATAAGAGATAATACGACTCGATACAATCGGCAACGACCTAACGGATCACGATTGGAAGCTTGGAACATGGAATTGCAAGTCGCTAGGCTTCGCAGGTTGCGACAGGATAATCTACGATGAATTACATCCCCACAACTTCGATGTCATAGCGCTGCAGAAAATCTGCTGGACATGACAGAAAGTGTGCAAAAGCGGGAATCGAGCGGCTACCTTCCACCAAAGCTGTGGTACCACCAATGAGCTGAGAACCAGCTTCATAGTACTATGCAAGACGCCAACACGTGATTGGGTGGCAGCAAGGATGTGCAAGCAGAGAATAAAAAGGCCGTTTCTTCAACGTGTACTGTCCACAAGAAGGGAGACCCTACAACGAGAAAGAAGCACAGCTGGAGCATACATACGCATTTTCACTGAACGTTCAGGTAGGAAGGGAGGAATGTACAGATCGGTCATCGGACCGGACAGTCTGCATACCGTATCGAATGACACCGACCAGCGATGCAAGATATGATAATAAGCCTAGGATACGTCAACCTGCTCCAGATATCTAGAAAATCGAGGAGGAGATTGGCCGGCTGAAAAACAACAAAGCCCCTAGCTTTTTATACACGGTGGTGAGGCACTGATCAGAGCGCTATATTGGGTAATTATCAAAGTTTGGGAGGATGATGTTCTGCCGCAGGAGTGCAATCACATTGCTGAACTCCGCCTACAAGGTACTCTCCCAAATGTTTTGCCTCCCACTAATTTCAATTCCAAGAAAACTCGTGGGGCAGTACCAAGCGGAATTTATGGTCAAACGCACTACCACGGACCAGGTGCTCGCCGTACGTGAGGTATTGCAGAAATGCCGCGAATACAACGTGCTCAGACCACGCACATCATCTATTCATTGATTTCAAAGTCTCATATGATACAATCGATCGGGATGCACGAACTCGGATTTCCGGATAAAATGATATTTCTGTCAAAGTTGAGATTTCTGTCAAAGTTGCTGAAAATCAGCAAAAAAATTGCCAAAACCCAGCTAACAAACCTCATTTTTGACGGGATATCAGTTTTTTTCTTGCTGGGCACACGGCTGTGCGGATTTTGCCGAGCTGCAGAAATGAAAACTGAGTGCGTAGTTAAATGTATTTCCCAATTCTTAGATTATAAATCCTATGGGATTTTGGATTTATAATTCTTACTAACCCCGAGTCGGCCGCTGGTTTTTCGACCCCCTCCTGCTAGCATTATCTAACTAAATGAACACACACTTTCCACCCGAATGACAATTGAACTTGTTTGTCTGGCTTGCCGATGTGTGCCGATCGAAGGATCTCGTTATGCAACGTACACACCAGTCAAGCAGTTTGACGAACATTGACTCCGCCCCCAAGAAAACGCTTCGGTTGCTGCTTTGTTTGAGCGTGTGTGAAGTTGTTCAAACAACCATTGACAGTTGGTGGCTCGGTTGGAAAAAAATAAAACTGTTTGTTTTTGGTTTGAGTTGTCGGGGGTGGAGTCAAGGTTCGCCGAACATGTTTGAGCATTGAAGTTGCACAAACCCCCATATATTTTTTGATGGTTGGTGCTCAAGTTGGCGCTTCGGTCGTTCGTGTGTGATATTGTTGTTCGAATAAATTGATTGTTCGTGCCGCTGATGGATGTTTGAATAAACGAGAGGTGGAGTCATTGTTGGTCAAACTGGTTGACCGTGTGTACGTTCCATTATGAAGTGGAGGCCAGCAGCAAGAGAAGAAGAAGAAGAAGCCCAAGACGAGAGAACCGACAGAAACGATGCCTTGGATACATGACGCACGCTGATTGGCCAACCAATCAGAAAACAGATTGGATTCAACGACATGTATAGAAGAAAGGTACATTCGCTCATAGAACGTTCCATGCATTCCAGTTTTTGACAGCAGCGCGTATACGGACGTGCTTTTTGCTCGCGTTCCATTCGCTGTGTTTACGTTTTCTCTTCGTCGCGTTGGCGTTATTTCTTCCAGAAACGTCATGACAGACTCGATGGCCAATTCGGTCGCGGGGAAGTGCTCTTGGGGGCGCAGGTAGCCCCTTCAAGCAACTTTTGCTGAGCAACGTCGTTGCCAATCAACGATGCCGGCAATCCGCCGAAGAAACGTAAAAAGTAACAATCGCAGCTGCCATAGGTCCTGTTTGTGAAGGGCGATCCGCCGGATTTGCGCCCAACAATTCACCAGCTGATCTCTAAGGGCTGAAATGTACTGTTCGGCTCTGCAGCGAGGGCGTGGAAATGAATCCGGTTAATAAGAACAACCATAAATCCCTCGTGGAGTTCCCCGAGGTCCACAATTAGGAGTCATGAAGTAGGAGGAGCTTCAAGCTGAGCTCGAAAGTTGCGGCCTGAAGCCAGTGGTCGTTCACAATACAGCTCGTCACGACAAGGCGAGGGGATATCACTACCAGCTTTATCTGATCCATCTCGAGCAGGCCTCCACCACTTGGAAGGACCTAAAGCTGGTTGGCGTTATAACTTACACCGTCGTTGACTGGGAGCGATATCGTCGACGTCACGTCACGCAACTGCTTCCATTTCGGGCACTGTACCAGGGAACTATCGCATGAAGCCGCGCTGCAACAAGTGTGACGAACCCCATTCGACTGAAGTGTCCGACCCCAAGTGCACCAACTGTGGCGACAAAATTCGGGCCATTACAAAGGGCTTCCCAAAGTAAGCCGAGTTCCTCTAAATTCGGAAAAAGGATTCCACCAAGACCCTAACAAAAAACGAACCGTGTTTCTGTACTCAACGAGGTAAACCATCCAGCCATTGCAACTTCCTGTCGTTACAACCGCACAAGCGACTGGCAGCAGCAGCTCAAGCTCAGTTCAAGCTCCAGCACCGCTGGCTCCATCCCCCAGCGAGTGGCCCCGCTATTTCCTCTTGGATTCCGCCAGCAGCAAGATGAGTATCATCTACCCTTGGAAGATTCCGCTCCGCTTAACCCCCTGGAGCAGCTGGATCCGACTTTCACCCAGTTTGCGGCTCCGCTTCAAAGCTGCAAACCCCGGTTCAACCACATTTACACTCTGGCATTGACAATGGCTGCTAAGTTGGGTTTGTGCAGCAATTCCGGGTTTTAGACGTTCGATCGAACAAGCTCCAGAGGGGGAGGAGTGACAATCGCCTTGTCACGTTCACCATGTCTTACTGTCCGACACAAGTCAAAGTCGATGACGGCACGTCGGCCGAACTACGAAGGGATGCAGTCAAGTTCACTCGGCGGCAGGGTCAGCTCATCATCGGAGGAGACCTGAACAAAAAGCACCACCTTCACCTTAAGACCCGGTGCAATCGCATGACCATGGGAGTGCCGTTCGTCGATTGTTGATACACAAAGAGCCTACTTTCAAAATTGCAGTTTGTTCTATGATGCCTATCTGTTTTGTGCCTGAATGGTGGACATCAGCTTTCGGGGCTTCCGAACAAAAAGTGCTGCCTACAATACTCGGAGGGAAACTAGTAAATGGTGTGTGGCGCAGACGCATGATTCGTGAGCTGTATCAAGTATACAAAGAAGAAAATATTGTGAATCGTATAAAATACGGCAGACTTCAGTGAGCTGGTCACTTAGTGCGAATGTTTGAAGAATGAATGGCTAGAACAATATTCTACAGAGAACCAGATAGAGGCCGGCGACTTCGTGGAAGGCCACGAACACGCTGGCTGCACGCGGTGGAATCGGACCTGGGTACCCTGAACGTTCGGGGAAACTGGAGGAACATCACCCAGGACTGACTATTATGGAGCTCTACAATACGCCATGCATAGGTGTATCGACATTGTAGCCAACCAGATATCAGGTAGGTAGGTGGACCTCAGAAATAGTGAATTTTCCAATGAGATCCGCGCTCTTCTGGACTGTGCTAAGCCGTTCTGGAAGCTAAAAAAAATCTAAAGCCCAAGCCTCGGCCCATTTTACCCTTGATCCCACGATCGCTTAATAATTCCTACCATTTGTCAGCTCACACAATCTTGGACAGAACATCATCAGTCCACATAAAGCAGCCATCAGCGAGCTTGCGAACAATATCCATCTGACTCCAAACGACTTCTCGCAGAAGTTGGAGATCACAGCTGACGAATTGAATGCCCACCACAAATCATCAAAAAAACATGAAGGCCCAGGCATCCCAAATCTCGCGTTCAAAGACATGAGTGCTCCATTCTTTTAGCATCTTTCGCTGATCTTTAATCAGTGTTTGCGACTCAGCTAATTCCCATCGTCCTGGAAGTCTGCGAAAGTCATTCCCATCCAGAAGCTTGGAAAGGATCCTTCCTCTACGAAAAGATATCGCCCCATCAGCCGTTTCTCAGGGTTATCCAAGCTGTTTGAAAAGGCAATTCACAGCCGGTTACTTGAGTCTGCCGAACATTTTGTTCGAGGAACATTTTGGGTTCCGACGCGGTCGATCCACTGTGCAACAACTGACCCGAATGTCCATCGTCCTCAGGCGGAACAAGTCTGTCTCTAAAACATCCGATATGGATCTTTCTCGATGTCGAGAAGGCGTTCGACAATGTATGACAAGATGCCCTGGTGTACAAACTACAACGCTACAATCTTCCCAGATACCTGATGAAAATCATCAACAATTACTTGTTGGCAAAGACATTCCGGGTTTCAATCAGCGAGTTTCACCTTTGATCCCACGAATCAGTATCCACGGGCCCCTGCTGTTTAACCTGTTTACCTCCGAGAGGCCAGAACCTCCAGAAGGCGGCATTCTTTCTCTGTTCGCAGATGACACCTCCTTCATCTATAACGGTAAAGTGATCAGAGCGCGCTAGTGGCAAAACTCTAACGAGGCCTGGATGTCCTGATAGAGTACCTCGCCAGATGGAAGATCTGTATCATCGCGGCGAAGACCCAGGTCATCATCTTCCCCCTCTCAAAATCCTCCAAACTTGTTCCACCTGAGAACTAAAAAACCACTCTTAATGGGACGACTGTGGAATGGGCCAATAAGGCTGATTACCTTGGCTTGACCCTCGACAGCAAGCTTATTTTCCGGCAACAGTTTGACAAGACGGTGACAAAGTGTAACGTTTTGTTGAAACTACTGAATCCTTTGTCGGTCGTCATTGTCCCTGAGAAATAAGCCTGCTGTCTACCAGCAAATCATCCTCCCTGTGATCGATTACGATATGCTGGTCTGGGAGAGCTTTTCTAAGACTCATCATCTGAAACTCCAACGAGTGCAAAACAAGTTCCTGAGGATGATCCTCAACAATTGTATATTAATTAGTATTATTATGAGTATTGTCGATTCCAAGCCCACTCTACAACAATCATCATCCCAAATGATGATAGCGAGAATACTAGATTTGCTCTCTCCGTATTAATAGTATAGGTACCTTGCATACACTACAATCGAATCTAGATTTGCCTGAATGTAACGTAAAGTAGTATCAAATAAACTATCGTCCGTATCGGTTGTGTTTCTATAAACTCGGTTTTTAACTCGATCTGTGCAGTGAAAGAGCCACCAAGTATCGGTGTAACCGAAGAACAGTTTCCGTATTTTTTATCACAATTAAAATCCAAATCCAGTGACCTTAGATCGAAGACGTTGACATAGTTTTGGTCCGTCGAAACGGATATCAATCGGGGTGATCAATTTACGGTTCCATAAAGTGCGCGAGCGACGGCGTGGCCAAACCATTTTGGACGCCGGCGTATGTACATTGTCCGCATCATTGTGTAGTGCCTTATAACAAGCAGATAGATGATTGTCTATCACATTGGATGTGCTATTGTTCGATTTCCCACTACTGACCGGCATCTATCTGTTCATCACACTATCTTCGTTCGATCGAACACCATCGACGGTGCAGGAGAAGCATCAGCCTCTACGGCGAAAGGAGTACAAATTGGATCGAAACGTGAATTCAACTAATTAATGAGCGCCCACCGTATGCGCAACCTCCGGAAAGGATAGCGAGATAAGTATTCCCAAAGGTTTGTCTGTAGTGGCATCTGAATGCATGGTCAGTTGTCGGTGATCGACACAAAGCCAGTTGCATGTGGCTCAAACGAGAATAAATAAATGATCGATTGCATGCTTTGCGTTTGTTTGGAAAACGAGGTTGATTTATCTGCTGGGTTGAGTTTACTTTAAGGTTGATTGGCCAATTCCGATCGATTTATATTGCTTCTGTCTGTTGTCCGCGGGGTTCTGTCAATCGCGATCCGTACCATAGCGCGTTCGATTACTTGTGGAGTGTGAGTTTTCTAGTGCATATTGTACAGAATGTCAGATCTGCGGAGATGGACCAAGAAGGAACGACTGCTACGTGACGTAGTGGATTCGATCAGTGAATTTGTGAAGAACTATGATTCAAGTCGTGACAAGACTTCGGTGGATGCTAGACTGAAAAAGCTTGACGAGGTGTACAATGAATTCTGTGAAGTGAGAGTGAATATTGAATTACTACTAGAGGACGATGAAGATATCACCGAAACGGACGAGAAAGACGAGGATAAACGGAAGCGGAAAGCACTACAACAAAAGGTGGAAGAATCAAACAGGAAGATTATGAAGGATTTTGCGAACCAGTACTTTACCATCAAGAACCTTCTGTCATGTCCCGGTGTGGGCTCTAGTTCTGCATCCGCTACAGTAATGCAGCAGGTTACCATCCAAACTATGCGAGTAAAATTGCCAGAACTCAAGTTGCCGATTTTCCGTGGTTCGTTGATGGAGTGGGTCACATTCAGAGATACGTTTCACAATCTGATTGTGGACAATACCCATCTTTCGGACATCGATAGGTTCACGTACCTGCGGTCCTCTTTGGCAGGAGAAGCACTGCAACAGATTGCTTCCATTGATCTGACGGCTAACAATTATTCGATAGCGTGGAATTCGTTGGAATCACGCTACGACAATAAAAAGCTTCTGGTGAAGTCCCATCTCGAGGCTTTATTTGCAGTGCAATCCATGAAAAAGGAGACTTTTGAATCACTCAACCATGTCATCAATGAGTTCGATAAACATTTGCAAATGCTGGACAAACTGGGAGAAAAGACATCTGAATGGAGTACGATACTCGTTCACATACTTTCAAGTAAGCTGGACACAACAACGCTTCGTTTGTGGGAAACGGAGCACCGTTCAAAGGAGGTTCCTAAATTCGACAAGCTGATGGATTTCCTGAAAATCATTGCACGGTTTTGCGCTCACTCATCGGAGAATCGTTCGGCCAGCCGGAACAGAAGAAGGCAACAAGGGTAAGCACTAGCTACGCCGGCGTGCAGTCTTCGTGTTTGTTGTGTGGAGAGGGACAGCACCCGTTGTTCCAGTGTAAGCGGTTCAGATCCATGAAGGTGGATGACAGAAGAAGCACAGTGAAGTCATCTCAGCTTTGCTTTAACTGTCTATCACGAGGCCACATCGCAAGGGCCTGCATTCGAGGAACTTGTCGTATCTGTGGACAGCGACATCACTCTATGTTGCACTTGAAGGCGAATGAATCGTCTGACAATCAGTCAACTCCACAATCGAACAAGCGTTTTCTACAGAACCCACAAGCGACACAGACTTCCACAACCTTATCAGTTAATAAGCAAGCCCATAATACTCCCCAGCATTCCTCAAGCCTCCCATCCTTAATCTCCAAACACGCCATTCCAAATCCGCAAAGTTTTTCGCCACTGGCCACAGACATTCCTAATGTGGTACTTTCTGTCAATGCATCCAAGCTTCCACGGTCGGTTCTATTAGCAACTGCGATCGTGGTTCTTGAAGACCAATTTGGGAATACTACGCAAGCTAGGGCACTTTTGGATAGTGGCTCTCAGCTGTGCTTCATTTCGGAGCATGCGTCACAGCGTTTGAAATTCAAGCGTTCACGCGAAGCACTATCGATTAGCGGCATCGGCCAAGCTGTAAAGCAATGCAAGCAGTCTATTTTCGCACGGGTCCGATCTCGCGTCTCAACCTTCTCTGGTGATGAGGTATTCCACGTGCTCCCTCGCGTTACGCTAAATTTACCGATCCGAAAGGTAGACTCAACTGGGTGGAAGCTTCCCGAAGACATCGCTCTTGCAGATCCGTACTTCACGGAGCCAAGCCACGTTGACATGATCATCGGAGCAAGCCTGTTCTTCGATCTGCTACGCAACGAGAAAATCAAGCTAGGAGAAAATGGACCTGTTGCGCAGAACACCACCCTCGGTTGGATAATTTGTGGAAATCTACCGAATCATTCGGATATACGAAGGCCGCACGTTGCGAACGCGTGCACTGAGAAGTTGGATGAACTCCTGACACGCTTCTGGGAGTTAGAAGCGTGCAAATCGAATAGTGTTTTCTCGTTGGAGGAATATGCATGCGAGAAGTTCTTCGATCGTACAACGGTACGAGATGCATCCGGGAGATTCGTCGTGACGCTCCCCAAGAAGGACTACCTCATCCAACAATTAGGCGATTCGAGGGCAACCGCGATGAAGCGGTTCCTGTCTCTCGAACGTCGGCTGTCTGCTGATCCAGAGCTGAAGCGGACATACACAGGTTTTATTCACGAGTACCTTCAGCTGGGACATATGGAGGAAGTACTTGGGAACGATGTCAATGATACCCTACCGGAATATTTCATTCCGCACCATTGCGTCATCAAGCCTGACAGCACGACCACTAAATTGCGAGTTGTATTCGACGCGTCTTGTCCAACGTCAAATGGCATCTCGTTAAATAATGCTCTAATGGTTGGACCCACGGTTCAGAACTATATTATATCGATTGTCCTTCGATTTCGTTTCTACGCAATAGTTGTTATAGTTATAGTTGTGGATGCAGAGAAGATGTACCGTACAACAACAAACGGCGGATAGAAGGCTGCACAAAATCCTGTGGCGGGACAATCCGAACGAGTCCATTCGTGTTTTCCAACTGAACACCGTTACGTACGGGACGGCCTCAGCGCCGTATTTGGCCACCAAGTGCCTCAACCGACTTGCAGAACTCGATGGCAACAAGTACCCCGAGGCAGCTAAGGTGCTCAGAAAAGACTTCTACGTCGATGACATGATGTCCGGTGTTGACGATGTAGAAGAGGGCAAGCAATTATGTAGCGACATTCAAGAACTCCTGAGAGGAGGGGGGGTTCAATCTTCGGAAATGGAGCAGTAATTGCTCATCTGTTTTGAAGAATATCCCGGATGAACTTCATGACGATCGTTCATCGTTCGAGTTGGACGACTCTAGTGCCACTATAAAAACGCTGGGTCTCATCTGGGAACCTAGATTGGACGTCTTCCGGTTCAAAGTACCGGAGTGGAATACTTCGCGGATCTGTAAGCGTACGGTCATTTCTGATCTTGCCCGAATATTTGATCCTGTAGGATTGATCGGAGTAGTGATCGTTTCTGCAAAAATATTCGTCCAGAATCTTTGGAGACATAAGGTTACATGGGACGAACCACTGCAAGAAAAGCTTCAAGCGCAATGGTTGGAATTCAGAACAAGCCTATCCTACCTAGAGAACCTGCAAATTCCGAGATGGATCGCCTTCCGAAAGGATTGCCTGTCAATGGAGCTCCGCGGCTTTTGTGATGCATCTACGAAAGCCTATGGAGCTTGTATATACGTGCGATGCACGCACTTTGACGGCACAATCACTCCAACCTGTTAGTAGCTAAATCGAGAGTAGCTCCGTTAGCTGAATTAGAGAAGAAGAGAAAGAAACTAACCATCCCTCGGCTGGAGCTGTCTTCTGCACTCTTACTAGCTCACCTCTACGAAAAGACGTCCAGCAGCATTAAATCATGCACTCAGTCATATTTCCATACCGATTCCATGATCGTGCGATATTGGCTCTCTTCAGTACCATCACGCTATCAGATGTTCGTGGCAAACAGAATATCGGAGGTGCAACACCTTACAAGAGCCGGGACGTGGAGACATGTTGCCGGAACGGAGAACCCGGCAGATGCGCTATCTCGTGGTATTCCCCCTGTAGATCTTGTGCAGAATTCGCTGTGGTGGCATGGACCTGCTTGGTTAACTGAAGAAAAGAGTTGTTGGTCCGAAACCCAAGAAGTGGAGCTGGAGGATTTGGACAAATCACACTTAGAAGAAGGATCAGTAGTAGCTACCTTAGCTACAGTATCTCCGCCGAGCGAAGTCTTCAACCTTCGGGCAACCTTGCGTCATCTAGAAAAGCTCGTGGCGTGGCTACTGCGGTTCAAGCACAATGCTCTTAGAAATCGTGGTGAAAACGGAAAGAGAACGGGTCCCGTAACCCTGAAGGAACGAGAAGAAGCATTACTCGCGTTGGTGAAATTATCGCAACACGAATGTTTTGCTCAAGAAATAATTGACCTTCAACGAAAGGGGGAGGTCAGTGCCACCTCTCGCATTAGAACGCTACATCCACAGTTGTCCGGAGGAATATTGCGTGTTGGCGGCCGGCTAGAAAATGCCAACATCTCGATCGACCGTAAACATCCAATACTGTTAGATAAAAATCACCCTTTAACAACCTTGGTTATGCGTCAATACCACTATGAGCATTTACATGCTGGCCCGCAACTTCTAGTTGCCAGTGTCCGAGAACGATTTTGGCCTCTTAGTGCGCGTAGCCTCG
The DNA here is from genome assembly GCF_024139115.2 of Armigeres subalbatus. Lineage (NCBI taxonomy): Eukaryota > Metazoa > Arthropoda > Insecta > Diptera > Culicidae > Armigeres > Armigeres subalbatus. The sequence goes on along the minus strand of NC_085141.1, from coordinate 185,728,514 downwards.
CTAGAAAAATTGTTCACAGATGCATTGCCTGCTTCCGCACTAAGCCTGTGATACAGGATCAACTGATGGCTGATCTACCAGCAGAGCGTGTCACACCAGCTCCACCATTCTTACGAGTTGGGGTCGACTACTGTGGACCATTTCAAGTATGCTATCGACGAAGAGTCCCCGTGAAGCACTACGCTGCAATTTTTGTCTGTTTGGTTACCAATGCGGTCCACATCGAAGTGGTGGCCGACCTCACCACACAGGCCCCTCTTAAAAGGTTTGTGGCCAGACGCGGGAAACAATTAATGTGCGACAATGGGTCCAACTTCGTGGGCGCGAGACGGCAGCTCGATGAGCTTGCTGCCTTATTCAAAGGTCAACAATCCCAACAATCCATCGCGGCAAGTGCGGCGGACATCGGAATAGAATTCAAATTCATTCCCGCTAAATCCCCAAATTTCGGAGGTCTGTGGGAGGCGGCAGTGAAAGCGATGAAACAACACTTGCGCAAAACGATTGGCTTGAAAACTGTTACTTCCGAGGAGTTGAATACGGTGTTCACGCAAATCGAAGCTTGCTTGAATTCCAGGCCACTCACTCAGATGAGCAGCGACCCGAATGATCTCAACGTGCTAACTCCTGGACACTTCCTAATCCAACGACCACTGACGGCGGTGGTCGAGCCTTGTTTGCAAGAAGTTCCTGAGAACAGGTTATCCAGGTGGCAAAGGGCTCAAGAGTACGTTCAACGCATTTGGTCTAGGTGGTCAACGCAATATCTGTCAGATCTCCACAACAGAACCAAGTGGACTCGGAAGAGGAATAATTTGTTTGTTGGAGCGATGGTATTAATCACGGAGGACAACCTTCCACCGCTGAAGTGGCTTAAGGGGCGTGTAGCTCACATTCACCCAGGGGTGGGCGGGAAGGTCAGAGTGGTCACAATTCGGACAACAAACGGGAGCCTTGTGCTGGTGATTTCAAAGTTCTGTATCTTGCCCATCAGCGACAACGAGCATCCCCACACAACAGAAGAGAACTAGAGCCCCTCTAACGAGGCGCAGGAGCGCCAGCGGGAGTCATACTGCTCCCTCAAACCAGTTTAGTATTGTTTTGTGTAAAATTTTCAAAAAACTCAAGGAATGTTTCGTCCTCATAGCCATTTCGTCCAAAGGCCGCTGGCCTTCCAGCGAGACCACGTCGCATCGATGCTGTCTGTTGGACCTCGGAGCATACTCAGAAGACTGGCTCTACTCGCTCAACTACTCTCTCTTACCCGGACAATATCTGGATCGGTTCCATGGATCGGCTCATGGAATCAGGTACTCTTCGGTACCTAAGTCGATGGTTACCCAGAGCAGTCTGTCTGAAGTTATCCCGTACTATTCATCAGTGCCAACCAAGTCATATATCGTCCAAGCCATGTCACAGCAGATACGTAGGTGCCATTCTCAAGATACGATTTCACGTTCAACCCGGTGAACGCATCGGCATCGGCGCAGGAGCGTCCGCGGAGGCGCGCAAGCCTCCGCTACAGGGAAGTCATTATTAGCTTGTTTTCTATTGGTAAAAAATCGTCTCTCATTTGTTCCAGTTGTACAATCCCGCTCGCAGTAAAACGTGCTGCTTGGGGAACATCCAAGGTGGCGACACACTGCATTCGGTGGTAGGGGATTCACGATGACGATGCTGATCGAGAGGAAGGTATCATCACATCGTGGGTGAGAACGAAGGCTTGCGCAGAACGACCTAGAACATCAAAACGGCCGGTGTTGAGGACCATTGATTCAAGTTGAACGTTCCGTATTCATAGTATTACAACGATCATCCATTTATGTTGTGCTTACCTTAGTTTCTAAACCATTGTGCTGTAAACTACTTGGTTAAAAACTTTATGTGTTGATACAGTAACTCCATGATTTGGTTTTGAAATCCCGCATATTTCAAGGCGGCCGGTTATGTATATTAATTAGTATTATTATGAGTATTGTCGATTCCAAGCCCACTCTACAACAATCATCATCCCAAATGATGATAGCGAGAATACTAGATTTGCTCTCTCCGTATTAATAGTATAGGTACCTTGCATACACTACAATCGAATCTAGATTTGCCTGAATGTAACGTAAAGTAGTATCAAATAAACTATCGTCCGTATCGGTTGTGTTTCTATAAACTCGGTTTTTACCTCGATCTGTGCAGTGAAAGAGCCACCAAGTATCGGTGTAACCGAAGAACAGTTTCCGTATTTTTTATCACAATTAAAATCCAAATCCAGTGACCTTAGATCGAAGACGTTGACAACAATCATCATTACCATTGCAATGCAGTACGCGTTAGGCATTTGTAAACAAACAACCAAAGAATACTGCACTGCATGTTGCATACACGAAACAAAATCATTAAGTTGCATATTTTTTTACCATGTAACTTCAATGCGTCTTTTAAAACTGATTTTTTTTTATTTTGATTTACAGATAAGTTGAGTGTATCTTCATGTTTGATTTCGCATCGTTCAACGTTTTGACAACTCACAATTTATTCCGGTGATGGTGCAATCAAGTAACAGGAAACCCGAGTACAAAACTTCAGATTTTTATTTTATTTTTTCCGCTGTAGTATTTTGCAACATTTATTGAAATTTTACCGCAATCGAAGGATGTTTTCGTAGGCTCCACCTCTTGCGCTTTTTAGATTGCAAGAGAGTTATATTTGATGGCACATACGCAAATGGTTGGTCAGGCCGTAAGTCTTTATTTTGTGTTGGAGTCGGTGGTGAGGCAAAAAAAGGATTAAATGCATGTAAGTTAAAACTTGAAATTAAAAATTTACAAATTGCTGGAGTCGATTGATATAGAAATCTCGAGAATCCTTCGATAGATAAAGGTCTATTAACGTTCAAAATCTTACATGGTTTCGTGACGGTCCCAATTATAGATTTTTATTTGACACCCAGTACCTTCGGGTAAGACGTTGTCCAATGTCAAAAAAACTCACAAAACATTCAGTTTTTTTTGGGTACTATCACGTGAAAGACATCGGTTTCTAGAATTGTAACTCGTTTGCATTTTTCTTGGACAAGCAGAAATAAACAGCCTTTTGAAGGCTTCAAGAGTTAATAAATAATTTTGGTACGATAGCACGGTCTCGGAGGGCCTTCAGCCGAAGAGTGTTGATACAGTTCACGTTCCCAACCGAGGAAAGGTGCCGCTGTCGAGGTTAAGATTCCGACAGTCTCCCCGCTAACCGTCCGCGATCGGACACCTTTATCAAAGTTTAAATCAAATCAGTTTTCCTAATTTTTACTCGTGTGAATTCGACCCCAGTTCTTCCCTCACATAATCCATGAATTTTAAAGCACACAACAAAAAAGAAACCTTATCAGCTCTACTGAGAAAAAGTTTGGTTTTGGAGCAGTTCTATAGCCTTTCCGTATACTTAGTATACGAGAAAGGCAAAAAAATAAAATACATCATTCGTGTTGGTTTCGATTCGAATGTGCACTTCTGAATTGTCCCAATTGCATCCCACATTTCAGAAGTGCACATTCCTCAGTTAAATAACATTGAGCTCAATTTCATCAACAACCCACGCAAACATACACTTCTCGTTTCGGCGCTTATCCAGTCTCTGAAGAGGTCACAATTGTTATGATATGCTGCCACTTACCTGGGGAAAATCTCCGAATTTCGTTTGGTAATCGAAAACGTACAGGAACGAGTTCCTGTGGTCAGCCGAATGTAAATCGACGGTTTGCACCGCCGGTGCCACAATGCGAGCGTCACTCAAGGCCTCCAGCGTTTCATCCCTAGTGGAGATGAAAAAGGAATGAATAATTTCGATTTTTATTGTGAGTTCAAGTGGTCTCGAGAATTCAATTAACCGTGTATGACATCGAATATGTAAGGATCAATTAATTACGGACTTAAATTCACGAAATATCTACCGTTGCTATCATATTGGTATAACAGAGAAATATCGATAGAGATTTGCTTTTATTCGAATCTTATTTAAATAGTACGATTGACATAGGATCTCATAATGGGTATTTCCACCATTTACCAAATTAAATCCAATAATAAAGAACTCTCTTACCGTATATTAATAGGATGTTGAATGGGACGCTCCCAGTCTGTGTACTCGTTCACTATCGTTGCCAGTATTTCATTCAGATGATAACTGTAGGTACTTCGGACGTAGTTTTTCAATATCTTAGACCTACGGTCGGCTTCAATGCCATACTGAACGTCTTCCGAGTTGAAGACAAAATAGGCTTCCGCCCTAGTAACTCCGACCAACATGTCATATCTGTAGCGGTGAAAGAAGCAGAAGAGAAATATTTTCGTAAAAATTATTGCCCTCTTGAGATTTAAAGTTTAGCGCAAATTACTTGGACAATTTGTTAATAGCTAATTTACGCAGAAGAATTGCGTTTATCGTGTTGAGCGTATTGTGCAGATGAGCTGAAGGTTTGGCCGCCGATGGCACGCTATAATCGCTGTAATGCGATCCATCCATTTGCTGTATTTCCCCAGTATCTGGAAAACAAACAGTAATTAGTGTCATTTATCTTGTACCGGTGAATCAGGGAACAAACGACAACAGCATGCTCATAGTTAGCCGGAGCACAGTCTGCTCCTTAGATGCAAAATGGGAGTACGTACCGATGACGACCCCGTCGACACTGGGGCCGAAGGCGTTTCCAAAGTCCGGAGCACGGACCGGCGTTGACATGATATCACCGAGCGGCCTGTCTCGCAAGCACTTGAGCAGCATCTGATGAGGTAGGTCAGGGGAGCAGTTTACGTGGTGCGAAACGTACGCAGCGAACTTGGCCGGCTCACCGACCAGTGACCACGGGGCCAGAGCTGATCCTGACATCAGCATTGCCCGATGAAATAGAAGACCTGAAAAATTAATGTTCGTTGATGGGAAGCTTTTTAGTCAGGGCCGTATAAAGTTAGACGATTCGTGTAGGGGGTGACGAAAAAAAAAACGATATTGAATGAGTTCATGTATTTGTCTTCAAAGGTAAATTAGAAGGCATATAATTCCCCAATAGGTAAATTGTATTAAAACGAGAAAGGCAAAACACCTTTATTTGTATCTCACACTAAATTTATGCACGTCCCTTCCTTGTCAAATTGATATTCTAAATTAAATGAGAAATAGTTCTAAAACTATTACAGAAAACATTTCGATTGGCACGGACCCCTTTTTGAACCCCTTCAGTCACCTCTGGAGAACACCAGATTCAACCGGCGGGTTGAAATAGTCTCGGTGGACATGAACCAGAAAAGTAGAACAAAATATGGCGTGAGCCAAGCACTCCACAAATAACCAGGCAGAGTGGTGGCAAAATTTTTAATTGAATTTAGTGCATAAAATTCCATTATGTACACTACCGAAGATGTGACTTTCTGCTCTCGCTCTTCTGAGGATATAAAATTTTAATAGAAAAAGTTTTGCATTATCACTCCACCCCTTCCCAAGGTTTTGAAGTACGTAGTGCTCGACTATTGCAACACGTACACAAAGAAGTAGGGCTGTCCGCAGTTGGAGGCGACGGTTAGAATATCGCAGGCGACGCCGAAGGGCAGAAAACACGTCCACCGGCCAACCCCTGCGGCCGTGAAATGTCTGAGCTCTCGACGACGACGCCTCTTGGAAAATCTTGCACCGTACGTGCGTATTCCCTGGATACCGCTATGATTAATGTAAATTATGCCGACGATGCCGGAGTGGGCCGTTAAACTTCTATTCTTTTTTCTGGCTGTGGTTTTGCGCGCTTGGGAGATGACTTTTCAGTCCTTTTCAGTCCTGGGTAAAACAAAATGTTTTTGGTATGCGATTTTGCTCAACGTTTCGTTGCGTGCTTTACCTCTCTTAGCAACTAATCTTCTCAGTCAATGAATATGAGCAAACGCTTCGCAGAAGCGTGAACAAAATTACGCTAGGGTAAAACGTCCTATCGTTGTGGTATGTCCTAATATTGCGGTAGTGTTTAAATAGTCCTCTCTAGATAGAATAGCACCAAAAATAATTGTGGATCCGCTGAAACTCTTCGAATCAACCACTAGAACACAATTTGTTTGACAGAATTCCGTTCAAAATGATGAAAAATCAACATTTTTGATTAAAAAATTGCGTCCTTTGAGCCCATTATTGCGGTAGTGCTAAGGTCCTATTGTTGTGGTATCGCTCTCCATAAGAAATACAGGCAATGCCGCAACAATAGGACTGACCTTCAAAAAATATCGCAACAATAGGCAACTGCGTCTTATTATTGCGATATTTCGTTTCTATTGTGATTAAAACAAAACAACATAACTTTAGCACAATTGACGTACTATTTACGAAACTAGAGTTAATTAGCATCCTATTCGACTACTGCAATGTAAAAAAAGATAAAAAGTTCATTTTTAAAGATTTTTTGAAATCAATTTTGTTTTGATGCGGTGCTTAACCCCTCCATAATAGGTCGTTTTACCCTACCATTTTTAAAAACGTTTTTTTAACTTTGTAGTTCAATTGAAAATCAGTTAAAATCATTTTTAATGCATCTGGAAAATATGTTAGGGTAAATCCGGGTGAGATGCCACACCTTTTAAAGAATTTATATTTTTAGACCAACATTTGAAAAAAGGGCGTAACAGCCAAAATTTATTCCTTCTGATTCCCCGTCTAAATATAAAGCTATATATGTAGACAAAGAATCAGAAGGAATAAATTTTGGCTGTTACGCCCTTTTTTCAAATGTAGGTCTAGAATTCTCCAAAACAATACGTTAAATTGAAACCACTTCTTATTGTTTTTTGCCTTTCTTGTATACTAAGTATACGTACAGTCTATATGAACACTCCAAAACCAAACTTTTGATAGAAGGCTCGGAGACCCATAGTGTTATATACCAATCGACCCAGCCCGACGAATTGAGGTGATGTCTGTTTGTGTTTTTTTTTTCTTCTTCCTAAGCAATACAGGGGAATCTGCTCAATAGACATCCTGGGTTGTCCAGTAAGTGCGGGGTTAGGGATCACCTCCAACAGCAAACGAGGGAGGCATAACTACATCCCCGACCCGCTAAACCATCCATTGCCGCCAAGCCCATCGTCTTTTCGGAACAACCAGAAAGTAATGCTTCAAAAGGGAACAGTGTACAACGCACTCACGAGGTTAGCTGCGTGTCCTTGCGGCACCGAACATCGTGACTCGCTTTTTTAGAAGAACACCATGGTATCGTGCCAGCGCATTGCCGGCTTTCCAGGTGGCCTTACCACGCCCTATGTCCTCGGAAGGTGGGAAGGGTCGACTTCGCGCCTGCTTCTCTCTGCACGACTGGTATCAAGAATGATGATGCCGCGTGCACCCCAAATTGACCTCTCTGCGATAGGGTTTATTCGCAAACACACAGAGGGACTTGCCGACGCGGTGCCTACGCCTGCCCCAGCCTTGACGAAGACCCCTTTCCGTCCTCGGGCTCGGAACCCTCCCGGTTGACCGACGCTGCGAAAGCGACGATACCATGTTGTTCTTCGCGCGGCCACTTATTCGATCGAGTTCGACCGCAGGGCACCGGTATGACCCATGAAGCCGACTTCGACCCTTTGGGCCACCTCTTATTTGCGCCTGGACTAGCCATTCCTCGAGTCCACGCGCCACCTTCTGTGTAGCTCCGAGACCATTTGGACGACCACCATTTACACATCCTCCGGACTTGGTTGTCCGGGGTAGTGTCCAGACTCCAGACCACATGTGGCAAGCATGTGGTCACGCATTGTGCGAAAACGTGGGCACACGAACAACACGTGTTCTGCCGTTTCCTGAGCACATCGGACACTCGGGTGAGGCCGAGCAAGCCAGCTGCGTTACCTGCACTGTGATTTTGCAGCACGCCTAAACGCCGGGCCGAGCTTGCTGTTCGCAGCTTTGCTGGAACAAATCAAACAATTGGAAGGGTTCGTGCAGCATTGTGCCCTATGTCCCTCCAATCCGCAGCGTCGGCAGAGCTTGCTTCTGTCAGGGCCTTTGCAGTCCCATTGCTTGTGCTCCGGAGGCGTCCGCTGCAGATAGCCGAACCAAGCTACCTGCGTAGCTGCCGGACCTTCCCGTAGCCGAACGGCTGCGGTGGGCGTCTCCACTTCACACTGTCGCCGCAGTGCCGTGACGAGCTCTTCGACTTCGGTGATCTTGTCCAGGTCTATAACACTTAGATTCACCTCCGTCGTGAGTGCCCTCACCTTGCCCGTCTCGCCTAGAACTTCCTCCGCCAACTTCTTGTAGGCGGCGCCCTTTTGCGAGACGCCCCGCTTCAGCTCGAGGATCATCTCGCCCGTCCGGATACGTCTTATTCGACGTATCGCCTTCGAGACGTCCGAGTACTTAGTCTCGTCCGTCTTGATGACTAGGGCATCGCCCCTGGAGCGATAGGCGACTACCCTAGACTTCTTGCTACCCTCATTCGCTGGGTCTTCTTTTCGGCCCTTGACGTCTTCGGTTTCCTCTTGTTCTTGACCAAGATACAGGAGGCGTCATCCCCCTCTTTTTCCCTGGTCTAGTGCGGCTGACAGCTTTCTGCCGTAACCTCTTAATACCGGTTTTGGAGGACCTTTCCAGGTCCTTCCTCTCCCGGTTTTGGAGGTACTTGGCCGGGATTCAGCTTCCCAGCCCTACTACCCTTGTTCGGGGTAGTAACCCTCCGCGTTTTGGAGCGGCCTCCAGGGAGCTCATCCCCTGGAGACTGTCTCCCCTGTTTTTGTGTCTGCTCCGTTGGAGCAGTCACCCCCGACGTGCCCGCGAATACTTGAGCCTCAGTCTGGGTAGATTTTGGCACCACCGTCTTCGCTGGCACGCCCTCGGTCGATTCGACCTTGCCCGAGTCCGCGAATCCTTGGGCCTCAGTCCGATTTTTCCCAGCAGTTCAGCACTCGCAAAGCTATTTGGTGGAAAAGCATTTTCATCGGCATTTTGGCTCGGCAGTGTCGAGGCGACCAGCAACTAATGCATTGCCATCGCAATTTTTGTGCATTGAAATTTAATATCTAGTCGGCTAGCAATCGTCAACATGTCTACGAAAGCAATTATCAAGGAAAAGATGAAATCGTTTTCTCGGACGATGGCTGAAGCAGCTAAGCGTTTGCGGACATCAACTCAGCATGAAATATTGGAACAATTTCAAACTCTCGTTTGAACAGTCTTTTCCAAGACCACCAATAAACTATCTAAAGAGTTTTTCGTGAGTCAAAAGGAACAAAAAAATAACTATAGAAAGCGTTTGTTTCCTTTTTTAATTTGGATTATTCGCATTCATATCGAGGAATTATTGCATAATTTATTGTTTCCTCACTTACGTAAACGAAAATCTTATTGTATATATAAAACCAAGTTGGCATATGTACAACCGCGCATCACTCAAGAATAGACAGCTAAATTTTTGATATTTTATAATCGTTTTCTTCTTCTATTTACGATGAACCTGAACAAAATTGAAAAACTAAACCCAATCTCTTTGGTGAAATGGTTTTTCGTACATTTTGTATGGGAATTTTAAAAACGAGAAATAATTTTAAAAAACTTATTTGTTTTCTAGATAAATTGCGTATGCGAAAAATTGTGTCAAAAATTGATTAATTCTTGGCGAGACAAAGTTCACCGGGTCAGCTAGTTTTACATAAATGAATTTGAAAACATTTTCATCAATTAGAACTCTAAGGTTAATAAACTGTGCCTTGTGATTTAGTTTTTCATGAACAATTTTCAAAATGGTGTGCCATCATGAACCTTTGATTATGTTGATTTATTCTTTGATATAAATTAACAGCTAATGAATTTTGCATATATTTCCAAAAAAAATGTAAAAATTGATGAATATCCTTGTTCTAAATATCATACAGGAGTAATAGAAACTTGTTTACAACATGGTTGCTGCTCGGAAAGTACTTCTCGCTTAAAAACGGTGACGCCGGCAATCCGCTGGGCACCACGACAAAAGGAAGAAGCAACAGCCTCTGTTCCACGATAAATCACTAGAGGGGACCCGTCGGATCTTCGCCTCGACCATCGAGAACTGACGCCCGGGCGTAAAGTGCACCTTTCGACTGTGCGTCGAAGGTGTGAAACTATTGATCGAGCGAAGGTCTCACTTCGACAAGGTACTGCAGTACCTGAATATGAAATGGTTGCAGTTTTAGACACACGACGTCCCCGGCAGCAAGTCCTTTAAAGTCGTGCTGCGTAGCGTGGAAAGGAGCTGAAGGAAGCTCTGGAGAAAAGTGATCTGAAGCATGTACAAAATCCGTCGGCATGACACTTCCCGGACCTACCGTGATCAGCTGTACCTGGTGCACCTGGAGCACGGTACTACCACGCTGAAGGACCTCAAGCAAATCAAGGCCATCAACATCACCGTCTTCGAGTGGACAAAGCACAAGCACAAGTGCATCGTCACGTGATGCAGGGCATGAACTGTCTCCATCTCGGCCACGACACGCGGAACTGCTTCATGAACGCAAGATGCACCCGGTACGGTGGAGTGCACAGCATCAACGAGTCCGAGCAAATAGAAAAGATTGACTCTAAGTGTGCCAACTATGGGGAAAGCACCGGGCCACCACGGTCGTTCGGAGTTCTGCGAAGCTCGCCTTCATTGCTCGACGATCGAAACTTCCCGACAATCTGGCCCCTGCGGCAGCCGATCCCGGTCCTTCAACCGCTGCAACCGCAAAGAAGATTCGCAGCTGCCTCGATCCCACCGGAAGTCAAGCCAAGCAAAACAACATCCGTCCACCAGCGAATGGCTGCCGCTCCTTCCCCTAGGGTTCCGCTGGCAGCATCCTCTACCCCCGGAGGATTCCGCTATCTGGAACGTTTGCGCGCTCAAGAGCAAAATTGTCGAGTTCAGCGATTTCTTTGAGGATAAGGAGATTGACGCGGCTTTCATTGCCGAGCAACATCGCCTGTCACCTGCTGCTTAACTTCAAGCCCAAAATCATCGAAGTCGTTGGAGTGGAAGTCACCACCTTTGTCGGAGTCGTCATGTTCATCGTGGCTTACTGTCCCACACAAGTCAAAGTCGACGACGGTGGTGGCGGAAGTTGGAACTTCGGTGAATCGGCACGAGCTGCATATTTCATAGGCCCGGCAAGTGAGCAACACTCTAACCATTGGCACACTCACCAAAGATTTGATCCGTCTGCCAAATGTCACTCGCAGGCAGTACCATCGTACTGGGCTGTCTGTGCTTAAGACCTTTGGCAATCGCATGACCTCAGAAATAGTGATTTTTTCAATAAGATCAGCGCTCTCCCAGGCAATTTTTCAATTTCTACGATTTTGCCGATGAGACATACTTTCGGCTCAGTATTCTACACATATTTTTCACGCGAACTTGGCCTGTTTTGGCCTTGAAAATTGGCTACGGATCAGAATAAGAATGGGACTCATCATATCCGGTTTGAAAATCGTACGCACTTTCTAGTAAGCCTGGAAGAAGGGACTGTAACTAAACGAAGGCATTGTACGTGGAATTGCTGGACCCGTTAACATTTGGGAGCTGATCGTAATTTGGAGCAGGCAATGTACACAAGAAATTGATATATCGATCGAATTCAAGAGTTTCTACATTTGGTATGTATACGGTGGTCCTACGGCTGCGCTTCACAGGCGTTTAAACAAGGTAAGCAGCAAATAAGTTCAGATAATTATGCATGCAAATCTATCATGAATGTAAAACGTTTCGGATATTTTGAATACACTTTACTTGATTACCAAATTTAATTATATGTAATTTTATACAGTGTATTGCTATGTTTCCTTTCACATAACTCTTATTTTAAAGATTAGGAAAAAAAATCATTACACCATATGAAGGTTTTGCTCAACAAGTGTTGCAGCTATTTCACATACCAAACACTCTCAAATTTTTCATTAGTTTAAATCTATGTTGAATATTGTCTTGATAACTCTAGTCCCCTTCAATATACATTTAAATTTCCAACTTTTATATTTCACTAATAGAATTATACTTCACGAGTTTTATAAAATATTACAGCACCAGACATGCTCGGGAAAAGAGTGTGAATGACAACAAAAAGGTTCCAATGTTTGTAAATTGAAAAGGGATAGTTAATATACTTAGTGCAACTTCTAACACACTATGTATCCAGTATTAAGTAAGTGAAACTAAGTGTTTTTCAAATGCTTCACTAAATTAAATACGTCAAGATGATTGCAGATCTTCAAAAACTAATCCACACAGTGGCTTTTTATATATATTTTAAAGGGAACCATAAAATACCATAACAACCACATTCATAGATCATGATATGATACCAGCATTTTGATTGCAATTTTGTTCAAGGCTCTATTTGTTATACTATATCCTATTTCTACACATATTTTTATTGATAATATAAAACATCATTATTATTTCTTTATATTATCATGTACCTGCATTATACTCATCGTGTTTTCATCGACAAAATGCATATACGCATATGTATTTTTTCACCGTTTTGTTATTTGTTCATTTGTTCAACATTCAATGTTATGATACATTTACATTTATTTTGTAAAAAGGAAATAACTTCCAGCATCCCCATTCCGGCCCATTTTATAGCAGTACATTTAAAACAAAATGATAATTTAATTTGTGTGTACTTTCGGGAGGACCCGTATGCAGAATAATACTTTAACCGGGATGGTGCCTACATACACAACAAAAGATTTTTTTTTTAATTTCTTTCCAGAAATGTTTTCACCTGTTTAATATGTATAAGTCGATGTTTGTCTTCTCAGTTACCCTATATGATTATGGCTTTGCCGCTTTATGGTGCAACTTATATCTCTATTCACAATGAATCAATGATTATAGCCGAAATTGGAGGATAGGACGCAAAGGGTTACTGCTTCTGATTTTAGAATCATGTACGTCATGTAAGAAAAGAATTCAATGAAGTATGACTGTATGCTTACAAATATGACTTATTCCCACACAAATTTGATAATGTTGAGTTGTTAAAAAACGCTATTGTACTAATAACCCCGATTTCATTAGATGAATTTTGATTTTATATATAAAAAAATATTTTTCCGCTAATCATCATCCTGGCTGACATTCATCATATATGAAAACACACTTCAAGCAACTACAAAGTATAAGAATAAATAATCGCTAACTCATCATCTAATAATAAATATTCACCTCTCAACATATGATATTATTTTGTCACATACATAATCATCTACAATTTTCAGCCAAGAAGAGGTCATCAGTCATCAATAATTCATGTTCATAATCTTCACAATATTGAAAACGGTCGACGGACAGTTAAGAAAGTAAATCATGCTACAAGTTACCATGTTTAGATTACAGCGATTACAGAAGGAATATCCCCGGAAATTTTGTCTGAATATTTTCATTATATGTTCATTTTAGTTATTGTTATCAGTAGCTTTCCAGTATTATCTGCCATATAACTATTCCATATATTCTATATAACTTCCTATGTTACTGATTTGACTGTGAATATATATGTAATGGGGTTGGGAGGGTGCATCAGGGCATCAATGAAGTTACAACTGGACAATGAAGTGGTAGCCAATCGGAGTCAAGGAAGGAAAGTATTAGTCGTTCGCGTCTATTACTTTTATCTCCAACAGCTGTTAACCAGTTGACGCGCCCTTCTTCAAACAAACCATTCCGTGGAAAGCTTGACAAGTATTGCAAATTTCATTATTCAATTTGTTGGATCATTCTGCTGGAAGGAGATTCTCAGTTTCCCGTGGGTTTCGTGTAAGTGTCTCTGCTTACAGGTCCACCACCCCCATTTTTGGCCCTTCATACAGCATTATGTTGAATTCAAAATGGTATTGAAATTTGATCTTGCTGTTAAGTGGAACCGCATGCAGAGCAAGACTCCAGCAAGGATGGTGGCTAACTACATACATACATACATACAAGATCAGCGCTCTCCCAGGCTGTGCTCAGCCTTTCTGGAAACTAATCAAAATTGTAAAATCCAAGCCACGGCCCATTCCACGAGGATCCCACGAGGATCACTTGATAACTCCTGCAGAGAAGGCAGCCGAAACAGGTCCCCATTTCGTCAGCTTACACAATCTTTGACAGAACATCATCCGGTAAGGTGATGGTCTTTCGTGCCTGCTATTCAACACAGCTTTGGAAGGAGTAATATGAATGTATGAATGTAGTACCATGGATTGATATGAGTGGTATAATTTTTGCGAAGCCCGTTCAGCTATTTGGCTTTTTCCGACGACATTGATATTATGACACGTAACTTTGAGAAGACAGAGATAGCCTACTTCAGCGGATTGGGCAAGTCAGCAGCAATTCGTGAACAAAGAATACTATAGGAAGAGGCTCAAGAAAGGACAACGTATGCCACTCACCATGAGTTTGTATCTATGGTATCGAAATCGTGGGAGAAAGAATTTGTGTACTTCCTTCCGAAGTTCCTCCAGAAGTTACTTCAGAAATGCTTCAGGAGGACCCTTTATAAATACCTTAGGAAGTTTTTTTTTAAATATTTCCCTGAGAAGTTACTCTAGAAAGTTATCTCGGAATTCCTTTAAAATTTTCCCCGGGTTCTGTTCCAAAAATTCCACCCGTACTTTCTTCAGAAAGATCCATGAGAAATCCTCCTGAAATTCTCTCTGGAGTACCGTCAGAAATTCCTCCAAGAATACTTTATAAATTTCTCCAAAAACTCCATAGAAATTACCTCGAAAACTCTTCAGAAGTTCCTTCCGAAATTCACATGTAATTACTCAAAGCGCACCTCCCGGAAAATCCTATTTAGACTCTTCGAGAAGTTCACATGGAAATTCAATTGGGAATTTAAAAAAACAATAACGCTAAATCCTCCGAAAATTCCTTCTCCAAAAATTCGTCACGAAAACCATGCAGGATTTTTCCGGAAAGATCCTATTTCTCCTATGAAATAAAAAAGACATTCCTTTGAAATAAAAATATACTCCGGATATTCTCTCGCTTATTCTGCAGAGGCTTCACCAGTAATTCCTTTAAGAACTCTTGCGAATTACCTCCACCTCTTCCCCTGGAACGGGTCTCCATTTAGCCTTGCAAGCAAAGGCGTAGGATTGTTAATTCGGAGATGGCAAGTTCAATTCTCGGTCAGGTCTAAAACATTTTCGGGTAGGAAACAATCTCGACTTTTTGGGCATAGTGTATCCATTGCTCTTGCCACACAAGATACATACTTGTGCAATCGGTTAGGATAGCATAGAAAAGGAAATTTAGATTCAATTGAAAAACTGAAGAAATGTTTATAGTTGAGAAGCAGGCCATGTTTCAGTTTGGATGTAAAGCCATAGAAGAAGAAGAAGAAGAAGTTCCTCTGGAAATTTCTCCAGAAAAAAAATTCTTTCAGGAACTGCTCCAGTAAATTCCTCTCCTATAAAGAATTTGCCGCGGAATTTTAGTGGAAACATCCGAAGGAGATAATCGATGACATTGAGCACTTTCTGGAGTATTTCTTGAAAAAAATGCAGCGGAGCTACTGGTTTAAAACTCAGAAGAGTTGTCTATATAAATCCTTGAAAAAAATCATCGTGTGGTTTCCCGATGCACTTATAGAAGAAATTTTAGAAGGAATTCTCTATAAATCCATCTTTTTTTTATTTCTTTATTAAAGAGGTTTGCAGCTGGTTAGCCGCCTTTTGCTTTCGGAATGTCTGTACTAATTCTGGCTCGAATTTTCAAAAAACGGTTTTCACTGTAATAAGTCTTGAGCACATTTGTGACATATTTCCATCGATGAACACAAATTGAGGAAAAAGTTATAATGAAACAAATGCGGTGGAAAAATTCGGCCAACCAACTCCAGAGCTGAGGTAGGTTGGTCGAGTTTGTTAAAATAAGTAAAACACTTGGTAAAACACATCAAATCATTCAGTAGGAAAAATATAGTGTTTATAGTTCTTGTTAGCCTTCGCTGTAAAACCATCCACGCCTGGACGACACGAGCACAGGAACAAAAGTTATGATGCAGCGTTTCTACTGTATGGTTTCCGCAGTGTGTACAGTTTTCGTCTGCCACCCGTTGCATCACGAAGAGCAGTTTTCGGTGTTCAATTTTGCCGTTGACTAGTAGGTATAGTTTTGATCGCTGAGCCGATGTGAGCTGCTTTGCCGAAATATTTCGCCACGCGCGTAGTCAGTTGAGCGCTGGACTGTTTGCTTCCTCTTAGGCGGCTCCGTTTGTTGGATGAAGTGCCGGTGGATCAGATCGGGGGAGGGGTTTTGTTGGATTTGGTGGGAAACTTGGGATAAGCATGAAAGGATGTTTTTAATGTCAGGATAATCTATTGAAATTGCTGGGCGGGGATTTGCGAGAAGGAGGGATCTATAGAAAGGATGGGAATCGATCTCAGTTAGTGCTCTGCTTGTGGCTAGGCTTTTGCTTTTTAAAGCCGGAACCTGAAGGCCCAGGCCTCCATGGTCCTTATCGCGAGCCAGCTGGAATATTGGTACGCGAACAGCTATTCCTCTTCACAGAAAAGTACCCATCGTTGAGGTGATCTTCGCCGTGTGAATACCGAGAGCGAGAGGTGGCAACACAGTCGATACATACCATAGCTTTGACGTGCCGAACGTATTCAGCATGATCACTTTCTGGTGTAAGGTCAGTTTGCGCAGCGATTGGAGCCAAATTTGTTGCGCGAACTTCCCCACCATTACGTTCCAATTTGAGGTGGTCATCAGACGAATTGAGTTAGCAAAGGAAATTCCCAAAATTTTTACTACATGAGTACTTTGTAGCCACTGGGTGTCAACAATATCTCCTTCGCCAAATCCTACATTCACCGCAACGGTTTTGCGCAAATTTAAATGCGCGCCGGCGGCAAGACCAAAACGACGAAAAACTTCTCTCATCGCCTCGATCTGCCACGGTAACGTCACTATTATGCTGATGTCATCGGCGTAGGCAACAAGCAAATCCTGCCCGCACATTTGCTCAAGCCGCATACGAGAGGGTGGAGATATAAAACGAAGAGATACAGTGACAGTGGGTCCCCTTGCCGCACCGAACGAGTAATCTCGAACGTCCGGGCTCATTTCCCAGTGGGGGGAAACATATTGCTTTTTGCATTGAAACTTTTCGTTTCGTCACTGAAATCATTGACACTTGTCTTCAGCGACTGCTTCCGCGATAGAGCATTTACACATTTTATTCACTCATTCATCTATATTACTGTCAAAATGTGCATTTGACAATTAAATTTTCAGCTAAAAGCTCTATTTTTTGACACCGGTGCACTCACACAACCAATCGACATCAGTTGTCAAAAAATCAGGAGTACCAACTTGACGACTATCTCCTTGTCGCCGAGTCTGGCGCTGAGTGCTCGGCGCGGAAACCCAAAGGTGGGAATAAAATTTTGGGGCTTATGCGCAATAGTCTTACCGCTAGCGCTTTGTGGTCTGTGAAGCAACAGACGTGGGTGTAGGCAGACTGCAGATTATTTCGTAGACCAGTAATTACGTACATGCGGTCCAGTCGGGATTGTGCGTTGCGACTGACGTACGTGAACCCGTGATCTCGCGGACACAGCCTTTTCTACGCGTCATGCAGCTGCAATTGTTGGATGGCTGTTTTGAGGGACGGGCTTGTGTTCGGGCTGGACGAGACGCATGCACGCAGTACGCAGTTGAAATCGCCAGCGTTCGTGCGGTTCCTGTAGCTGGCTGACTTGCTGGTAGATTTTTTGAGCCAGATGGTTCGGTCTGACTCGCCGGCTTCGGTAGCTCGGGAGAGGCTTCCAGCGATGCTGGTGGAGGAGCGACAGAGCGCTGACCGACCGGTTTAGCGATCGGGGTTTTCGTCTGCCTTTTTCGGTGGTTGTCGTGGTCCAGCTTGCTTCGTCACGTTGACGTAGCTCTTTTGAACCAGAAGTTTCTTGTTTTGCACACAAGAAATGCCAGTGTGGGCCTGCTCTTTGCAGTGTTTGCAAGAGGAAATCTGCCCCTTGTAGACGATGTACGCCTGCTGGCCATCGATCGTGACCCACGAATCGATGTTTCGTTGTATAAGCATACGGCCCGACCATATGCCGAGCGGGATTCCACCGAACTCGAAACCATCACCCCAAGTCAGTTCGCGCAACGAGATCACTTCTCCGAACGCACTGAGGAGCTTAACTATCTTCTCTTCGGCAAATCGTGCACTTTCACTTTTACACTTCCATCTTCGATGGTTATACGCAGCTTGTGCTTCTTTCCCGCAATATCCACTTCATGTTTTTCATCGTGATCGTCCACGATTTTCTGTGCGAGCGTCAGGTCTTTGATCTTGACGAATGCACATTGTTCACCGCGATGGCACTGGAGTCTCATATGTCTTCTTTTTTCAGTCCTAGCACAGTGCGGCAAAAGTTATGCACCTTCTCGAATGACGGCTTCACTGGGAAGCGCAAATTCTCGCCTCATCGCGATACACTAAAAGCGCGCGACGTGGCTCGGACAGATGAAAAGTAAACCACCGTTATTAATCGCTTGACTTTCGAAGAGCGCAATAGAAAACACGTCTGCTCGCCTCAGAAGTTAAGCGGTATCTGCCAGGTACACCCGATTCTTTTTTTACACGGGGGATGCGTTCCGTGTAAAAGAAGTTTTCAGTTCAAAATTTGAAAATCCGTGTAAAAAAAGTTTTATGATTTCTCGACGAATCATGCAAAATAAAACAACTTTGCAAAAAAATTGTATGGGATTTTTTTACCCGGGCGTGTAAAAAAAATCCGTGTAAAAACAGAATCGAGTGTATCTGCATTTAATATAATTTTCTCGAGCATTTTCTCTTTTTTCGATGCTGATTTTATTTAGGAATCGGTAAAAAATTGTCTCGATTGGTATTTACTAAGTTTTCAACTCGGCCAAACAGACCACATAAAAGTCGGACATCCTTCCCACGAGATGTTTTCGAGAGCAATCACAATTTACAAACACAAAAGTGAGGTTACCCTAGAAACATTTATACCCTTTTATAGGATTTTTAATACCCTCTCAAGCGTACCACGTCTTTAGAAATCTGATGAATATTGATCCATGCTACAAATGCCATATCGCACCAAAATATAAAAAAACGTGGTCCTGAGCAAACGGAAACACTAAAATACCTTAACTTACATCTGTACATGGGCGATCTAATACCCCTCCCAAATCATTATAATGAGCCTTAAATGCGCCTCGAAACGCTTTCACAAAAGCCACTCGGTCAACCTGCCCCTTTGGCTAACCAGCTCCGATCTCCCCTGCGTTGTACAGTAGTTCCCCTCACATAGACATATTCCCATGACGTTATTCGCAGTTATTTAGCTAGAAATCAGCTCCATGCTCGTTGCAGTTATGGTTGTAGGTCCCCATTCAATGATTTCGATTTATAGACTTTATCAAAAATTTGAATAAATGCTGCATAATTGATAAGAAGATAATTGTCATATGAACGTGATCCACTCTCATACGGCAGCGAGCCAATTCATTTTTGGCGGCAGAGACGTGGCACGGTTGCGCACAGGTCTTCTTCATAGAAAGTTCCTCGTCCCGGCTTATTTTTGAACGAGTGATTTCAAAAAAATGTTACCAACTTTGTCTCTAATCTTCTATTCTATTTTTATATAGGCCGATAGATTTCTTGGTAAAATGATAGAGTATCCAATCATAGTTTAAACCAAATGGCAGGCATCAGATAAGCCGGTTAAACAAAGCTCATTTATTTCATTACAGAGACAGTTACAACTGCGAACTCTCGTTTATGTGGAAGCTTAGTTTTAGTTCATTATCTTTCTAAAATTATCTTGGTATCACATATTTATGCTTAGTTTCATTCAGAAAATTTAATAATTACATAATTTTGATTCGTACTATGATTTGAACTACTGGCAGTAGCTCCTAAATATAACATTAATTACATGCATGAATCGCTGAGGAAACCTATAGTAAAGCAAATTTGTTTTAATATTCATCTGCTCGCATTAGATTAGTAGCTCCAAACGTGTGGAAATTGCCTAAATTATCGATATGAAAATTGCGATTTTTTCATATTGGAAGTGTAAACAAAATGCGCTAGCTGGGCGCATGCAGCGCTCCTAGCGGACAGCAGTAGAACATGAAGTTCAAACCACGATACATTTTAGTTTAAACCATGAAAAGTTCCTACCTTGTATAAATGTTACTTCTTCTTCTTCTTCTTCTTACTGGCATTACATCCCCACACTGGGATAGAGCCGCCTCGCAGCTTAGTGTTCATTTTGCACTTTCACAGTTATTAACTGCGAGGTTTCTAAGCCATGTTACCATTTTTGCATTAAAATATCATGAGGCCAACACGATGATACTTTATGCTCAGGGAAGTCGAGACAATTTCCAATCCGAAAATTACTTAGACCGGCACTGGGAATCGAACCCAGCCACCCTCAGCATGGTCTTGCTTTGTAGCCGCGCGTCTTACCGCACGGCTAAGGTGGGCCCCTAAAATAAATGTTACTATTTTAACTATTTGAAACTTTTTTTTACATAGGGGAACTGCTCCTTGAATTCATACCATGTACCCAAATCAATACCATTCGAAAACAAAGAATTGGTGCGCAATTTGTTTCATTTCTCATTCTTGTGATTTTTTTCAGCAGTAAGCACGCCGGATAACAACAAAACACGACACAAATTGAGCCTAAATTGCCTGTTTTGCGAATGTTATTAATAATGGAGCAGACACCCTATGTTGTGAAAACTCATTTGTGAATATGAGCGTTATGTGGAAGCTATTGATTTGGAGAATGTATTGGAGGTTACCACTTTTGGGACTCGAACCCATGGCCCTGCAGTACGCTAGACTGGTGCTTTAACCAACTGAGCTACGAAGGACCTGAAACTGTTTTGCCTTTCTCGTATGGGAAGATCCATTAATTACGTAACGCTAAAATTGGACTTTTTCAACCCCCCCTCCCCCTATGTCACACTTTTTGTATGAAGCTTCCGAAAATTTTGTATGGATCGTCACACTTCCTTCAACCCCCCCTCCCCCCTCTAAGCGTTACGTAATTTGTGGATGTTCCCTATACAAAGTATACGTAAAGGCTATATGTTCGCTCCAAAAACGAACTTTTTGTAGGAGTCCCGGAGACCCATAGTGTTATATACCGATCGACTCAGCTCGACGAATTGAGGTGATGTCTGTGTGTATGTGTGTGCGCAAAATAATCTCACTCATTTTTCAGGCACTTAACCGATTTGCTCGCAACAAGTTGCATTCGACGCGGAATCTTGTCCCATTGTTTCGTATTGGAAATTGGCCCAATCGGACTATGGGCTTCGGAATTATGACCAAAATATATTTTTTTATAAGAAAAATTCTCACTCACTTTTTAGGCACTTACTCTTAGCTGATTTACTCGCAACAAGTTTCATTCGACGTAGAATCTTGCCCAATTGTTTCGTATTGAAAATTGGCACAATCGGACTATGGGTTTCGAAGTTCTGGCCAAAATTCATTTTTGCCTTTCTCGTATACAAAGCATACGTAAAGGCTATATGTTCGCTCCAAAATCGAACTTTTTATAGGAGTCCCGGAGACCCATAGTGTTATATACCGATCGACTCAGCTCAACGAATTGAGGTGATGTCTGTGTGTGCGTGTGTGAATGTGTGTGTGTATGTTTTTTTTTCTTCCTAAGCAATGGAGGGGGAATCTGCTCAACAGACATCCTGGGTTGTCCAGGAAGTGCGGGGTTAGGGGCCACCTCCAAACGAGGGAGGCAGGACTGCATCCCCGACCTGCTAAACCGTTTCCATTGCCGCCAAGCCCATCGTCCCTTCGGTACAACCAGAAAGTAATGCTTCAAAGGGGGGCCAGTGCATAACGCACCCTCGAGGTTAGCTGCGGGTCCTTGCAGCATCGAACATCGTGACTCGCTTTTTAGAAGAACACCATGGTATCGTGCCTGCGCATTGCCGGCTTTCCAGGTTGCCTTACCACGCCCTATGTCCTCGGAAGGTGGGAAGGGTCGACTTCACGCCTGCTTCCCTCTGCACGACTGGTATCAAGAATGATGATGCCGCGTGCACCCCAAATTGACCTCTCTGCGATAGGGCCTATTCGCCAGCACACAGAGGGACTTGCCGACGCGGTGCCTACGCCTGCCCCAGCCTTGACAAGGACCCCTGTCCGTCCTCGGGCTCGGAACCCACCCGGTTGTCCGACGCCGCGAAAGCGACGATACCACGTTGTTCTTCACGCGGCAACTTGTTTGATAAAAGGATCGAGTTCGACCACTGGGCAGTGTGTATATGTGTGTATGTGTGTGTATGTGTGTGCGCAAAATAATCTCACTCATTTTTCAGGCACTTATCCTTATCACTTTTTAGGTACTTACTCTTAGCTGATTTACTCGCAATAAGTTTTATTCGACGCAGAATCTTGTCCCATTGTTTCGTATTGAAAATTGGACAGAACGGTCTATGAACTTCGAAGTTATGGCCAAAATTCATTTTTTTTACATGAGATACACATACAAAATTCTCACTCATTTTTCAGGCACTTATCTTGAACGGATTTGCTCGCAACAAGTTGCATACGACGCAGAATCTTGTCCCATTGTTTCGTATTGAAAATTGGCGTAATCGAACTTTGGGATTCGAAGTTATGGCCAAAATACATTTTTTTACAAAAAAAATCTCACTCATTCTAGGCACCTACCCTCAGCCGATTTACTCACAACAAGTTGCAATCGACGCAGAATCCTGTCCCATTGTTTCGTATTGAAAATTGGCCGGATCGGACTATGGGCACAGAAGCTATGGCCAAAATTCTTTTTTTATACCAAAAGTGCATAGAAATTAGTCACTCGAAAAAAACGAGAAAGGCACCATCACCGCTAGGTGGATTAATCTGGGTTTTTTTTTTCAATTGTACGATGAAGTCAATCGACTACAGATAAAATGGCTTTATTTTGATATGTTAACTGTACTCCTATGTCATACAATACGTCCTTCACGAGTTTTTTTTGAAATTGTGCCACTGGTGAGGGGAATTTACCGCAAATTATCAGGACGTTTTTAAATCGCTCCATTTTACTACTTAAGCAATATGTACAAAAGTTTAAATAAACTCTATCACTTCCAGTCTATCTTAATATGCCATTCATACTGTTTTAGGTGCATTTCCTGCCAATGAGATGGTAATCTCGACTGATTTCAAAATAGTTCAAACCATGATACGCTTTCATTAGTTCAAACCTAAATCATGGTTATATATTCATGATATATTCAAAAAGTTATCGTTATCTTTTTAATCCTATTCACAGTTTTGTGTTTCGTTACTATTGCTTTTCTGTTATGTACATTTCTAAGAAAGTGTTAGAATTTGACCATCTACGGAAACATATAATGGTGCGAGTTCAATACAAATTCAATAGAATAAAAATGCAATATGAAAATCCATGTCAGGAATGTTATTCAACCTTGTCACGTCAGTCAAGATTAAAGAAGGATGATTGGTGTCAAAATGAAAGTATCAAATACCGTTATTTAATTGGTACGGGTAAACATTAATTATTGCTGATAATTGCTACATTAAAACAATCATTCTCCGGTCGCTTGTTCCTGAGTCTCATAATAAACTGCTTCGTAATAAATGAACTCACTTCATATTTTCCCCATCCAAGAGTATTCCATAAACATGAATAAAACATCAGTGACCGGTAGATGCATCACGGTAAGGCAGAACGAATTGATTAACTTACCTTCCGGTACGGCAGCCGAGGCTATGAGAAAATGAACACACGCGGCACCGGTTCCATGGCCGGCCAACGTTACGCTCCGAGGGTCGCCCCCGAAGCCTTCGATGTTTTCCTGGATCCAATGGAGTGCCGCAATGATGTCCATCAGACCGTAATTGGCCGGCGCTTTCGAGAACCGGTCAATATTGGCATTTAAAAACCCTGCGGCGGAATGAAAAATGAAACAGAATTAAACGATGGCATTTGACATTCGAACAATCACCGACGCTAATACACACCTAATATTCCTAATCGATAATTGATTGTAACTACTAAAATTTGCCCGAAACTGGCAAGTACGGATCCATCGTACGGGTTTCCACTGTTCCACTCGTACGATTCCCCGTGGACGAACACCATGACGGGATACTTTTGACTGCCGGAACTTTCCCGTGAACCAGCTGCGGGAAGAAAGGAAAGCAAATGAATGTCATTAAATTAATTCAACAATTTTCTGCAATTCGATATCGCTCTTTATCCTTTGGAATAACGCTTCTCTTTTGCCAGTTTTTTTTGTTCAGTCATGTGGAAAAGTAGGGGTTGTCAACGAGTTTTTTTTAGTGTAAATAGAAAACAAAAGGATGGTTGGGAAATTAAACCGTTTGTGGCTGATAATGACAGAAAATTGGTTTCCGGCGAAACTTATTATTAAACTGATACATGTAATGGTGGATGGGGTCTCCAGTAGCCTTGCGGGCAAAGGCGTAGGATTGCCAACCCGGAGATGGCGAGGGTTTTCGGGTGGGGAACATTCTCGACTCTCTGGGTATAGTGTATACTAGTTTACTGCCAAACAAGATACATACTTCAATTAATAACTGAGGAATTGTTTATAGAATACTTAGTTAACTTTTCTACACAATTTAGGCAAACTTTGTGTTATTTGGTAGTCTAAAAAGTCGCAAATGCATTGCCTGTGAGTAGTCATATGAAAATATTACTGAGAAAACGAAATAAAGCTTTTTTGAAAAGTCCTGAAAAAATGGATTTCAAAAAGTGCCTGGGCAGCCCCACCTTTGCCAGAGATGTTTCATAGCCCTTCATTATTATTTTTTCTATCCCATAATAAAAAGGTTACAAATCCTTATGTGCTTGACATCAAAAAACCAACATAAGTCCATTCAAGCAGGTGTGAATAACATTTTAATATTTTCCATATAATTTGGAAGCAACTGCTGCAGGCTCGCTGCGTCTGTGTCCAGTTGGTAATGGTATACCGTCCTGCCTACACTGGGGCGTTCTGACCAGTGAAACATATTTTCGAAATCCGTTACATTTTTGAAGATGGAAGCAATACTATGCACAAGTATATGATCCCCTCTTTCATATCGTGGGTATACTAAAATATTCTATGGGGGGATCTAGAACCCCGATAGAACATTTTAAAAATGCGCCTACATGAAAGAGGAAAACCTATACTTTCGTGTAGACAGTGTTTTAGAACTACTGATTTTTTTGAAAATAAGGCATCTAAGTGCCGCGCTTGTGGAATACTTGTGACATTCTTCTGTCTGTCTAGATCGCGTCACTTAGAAAGGTTTTTCGTTCTTAAAAGAACGTGTGACGAAATCAATGGCGATTGGGAATCGCTGGTGGACGGAGTAGAAATCAACATAAGCCGCATAATGGCTGTTTTCGAAAACTGGAACCTAAGCACGGTCAAGCATGAGTGACCGACACGAGTCGAGTGCACGGACAAAATGTATTCAGGAAGCTCCAATACGATCCGAAGTGCATCCTCCGGAGAAGACTGCAATCTGTTTGTGAGCACGTTTTTCTAAGTCGCATGGCACCGCACACGTTCCCATTCCCGCTAGAGCTATGCTTTGCGGAAAAGGATACCGCTTTAATGTAGTTTTGTTTGCTGCAATGCGCTTCGCTATTATTGCTCGGGAGCAATTGGAAAAGTTGGGAAATATTTGATCAATAGCGATTTAATTTAAAGTTTCATTCCGCCCTTTGTCGGATGCCGGATCTTGTTGCCCAACGAAGGAACCGGGCGGGTAAAAAGACAGCAAAGTAATCGAGTTTTCCGTATTGTATGTTTATTGCATTAGCGAGGGGCGCGTTTGGCAGTCGAGTTTGGAAGAATAATAAAAGTGAAACTTTTTGTTCTTCTATTTTTTAGCTCTGCCGCATCTGGGTCATGGTGGGATAGAAGCTTTCTTGACAAACGTAACGTACGACGTTTGCTTAATGGATGTGACGACAAAAGTACACCAACAGTGTTAATGGCGAATAAAGTTTTCTTCGAAGCGCTAAATTTGAGCATGCTTTATTAACGGCACTCTGTCTTGGGTGGTGAAGATAAAATCATCGCATTTTTCGTGACCAGCGGAATGGAAGATTATTTCCTGGTATCTTGTGTCAGGTTAGACGATTTCAGCTTTATTCTTGACGATCAAATTATATAGAATGTCTTTGTTCCTATTATCAAGCTCTAGCGCCCACATTCTATCTACTTTACTTATTCATAAATCAAAGAACTTGAGTGATGCTTTATTCGCATCCTAACAAAAAGAATAATACCAATTGTTTAATCTTCCATGCTATTATTCACTTCCTGTGGGACGAGCATTCACAAATTCATATCTACGACGACTAATCGTGAACATTCCGCAAAAAATTTGGACTTTTCAATTGAAATAGGATCATGGGAACAGATTCCGCTTATTTTATAGCGTTAAATCATTGTAGTCCTTCTTCTTATTTTTCTTATTGGCATTACATCCCCATACTGGGACAGAGCCGCCTCGCAGCTTAGTGTTCATTAAGCACTTCCACAGTTATTAACTGCGAGGATTCTAAGCCAAGTTACCATTTTTGCATTCGTATATCATGAGGCTAACACGATGATACTTTATGCCCAGGGAAGTCGAGACAATTTCCAATCCGAAAATTGCCTAGACCGGCACCGGGAATCGAACCCAGCCACCCTCAGCATGGTTTTGCTTTGTAGCCGCGCGTCTTACCGCACGGCTAAGGATTGCCCCTCATTGTAGTCCATGTTAGTTAAATATGACGGAGCACTCAAAAGTCATTCTCATCAAAATCCATGACAGATTTTCTGGCCGGGCTGAGAATAGTAAGCATATGCGGTATTTCGAAAAATTTCGTTTCAGGTGATTCGTAACGAAATTCCGCGGAATTTCTCGGAATTTGAGCATGGCGAAATCTGATTTCTTGATTTCGTTTCGTTTCGTAAAATTACAAAAATTTCGCTACAAAAAACTAGCTTCTAACGAAATTTAACGGAATTTCGAAACAAATTTGGCTGCACCGCTGAACAAAATCATAAAATAACAGCTTTATGATTTTACGTTTTTATACAGCTTTTTCTATTAACGCTTACTACATAAACCCATTACGAGTAGACAAATACGTGTTCTATAGTTTTCTTCCATGAACCGTCTTCGGTGTTTTGTTAGAAATATCTAATAGAGAACGAAAAGTATCTTCAACTATTCTACCCTATGTTTTAGAAAAGTGATCCGACTCAATATTTAAAACGTTAGGCTTAGAGTGTAAGTTAATTAGATATGAATCAGATCAGATAACTTTGTTAAAGCGGCAAAGTAGTGGCGTGGATTCCTAGGCCCTTGTGAAGTTTTTGTGCGCCTCTTTCTTATTAAAGGCCAATTTCTTCACCTCCGCTTACGCCTCAAACCAGGTTTACCCTAAGGAAATCATAATGCAACATTTGACGTTCAAGCGACAACTAGAATCTTACCTAAAAGTAAGAATAAAAAGTTCAGAGGATTGAAGGTACTTCACACAACAGTCAATATTCGAAAAATCATAGAAATGTACATACTGCCCCCAAGATTGAAATTTAAACTCTGTGATATTTGTTGACTATTTGTACAATATGAGTGCAGAATCGATCGTGTTGCTGCTGGTCACGGGACGACAGCTAGTCTAGGAAACGTGAATTGAAAGAAATCTGCCTCGCGATCAGAAATTTTTTTAATCGGTGTGCGATCAATTGTGTTGATGCTGGTCATGCTGGCTAGTGCGGGAGAATACGAGATAAAAAAAATAATGTCTGCATCGAAGAGCATATAATTATGTAGTGCAGAATCGATCGTGTTGTAGAAGCTTATTAAACGTAGGGTAACCGTACCCTTAGTGGAGGTAGCACCAATAGTGGAGGTAGTGGGGTTTTAATGAGATTTATCATATTTATACAGTTTACGATGGTTTCAGTTGATGCGTCGTGCTTTAAATATCCTGTTAAATGCAACTTATCTTAAGATTTCGCTTGAAAAACTATTGAAAATAATGATTTTCCTTAACAAAATTGACTCCCTTGCACCTATAGTGGTGCAACTGTACCAATAGTGGCGAGTCTCATAAGAAACCAATGGATAGCACCACTATAGGAACCAAAATTAATTTTTACCGCCACTAAAGGAACAGTGTACCCATAGTGGTGCAAGCAATATTTGGTAATTTTTTATGTTAAATGACATCTATTTCATTTTTGTTAGCAAATTTACTAGTTTATCTATTGACTAAGACATTAAAGCAGTAAATTTCCCATAACTATCAATTTTAAAAAATTATTCTCTTTTGTGGATCTACTAATACCTCCACTATTGGTACCGTTACCCTAGCACATTGATTGTCGGATTGATTTAAAACACGGTTTTCGTCTTCGGGTTTTCAAAATAACTTTGTTTAGTCGCTTATCAAGGTGACTTCACAATAATTACCTTTTCAACTAACCAACTATTCCTTTCCCGTGGCGCTCACGGATATGCAGAGCATTCCTCCGTCTCTTATAACAATGAGTGTCAGCCCTAGCAGCTCAATTTGGACCGATTTGGTAATGCAGGAACTCAAATGTGATCAAATTCGGTTGTATATAAGTCCGAGTGTATGTCACAGAAGTTGTTGTGCCTCATGAGTCATGTGTGTTGCTCGGGAAACTAATCTTCCTCTCCTTATCCTAAATAAAAGGACGGGCCAACTTCGTTGTTGGTCATAAATTGGAAACTCCGAAGCAAGTACAATGAGATTTTTTTTTGTCTCAAGACGATTATTCAATTGGTAAGCTGTGCATATTCGCTGTTTCTCGGACAATCTTGATTAGCAACTACGACGTGTACGATTAACCAAGCTAAGCTAAACTATTTTTTACTATTTGTACAATATGTAAGGAACATTGCGGAGTCGTAGGCTTTTTGCATGCCTCATATGCATACACACGACATTTATTACATTTATTCTCCGATTAGTTCTCGAGTTATGCAGAAATGTATGCTTCATTTGTATGGGAGCCCCTCTTTCCAGAAGAGGGAGGGGTTTTGAACAACCACAGAAACATATTTTTCCTTCCAAAACCTTCATTTGGTTCCATTTGCTTGATTGGTTTTTTGGTTTTGATTGGAAATTGGTTTTTCATTTGTATGGGAGCCCTTCTTTCCAATGGAGGGAGGGGTCTCGAACCATCTTAAGAACCTTCCCCGCCCCAAAAACCTCTGCATGCAAATTTTCACGCCGATCCATTAAGTATTTTCCGAGTCTATAAGGTTCAACCAGACAGAAATTACTTTATATATATCTTCTATATAATAAAAATTAAATGGTCTGTGTTCGTAGACGCATAACTCAAAAACGGCTGGGTGGATTTTCTTCATTCCTTCAGCAAATATGTTCGTAATCCTTTCCGACGGGTTTATATGATATTTTCTCATACTAAAATCAAGGGTAAAGTTGACTAAACTATGAAAAGCTAGAATAAGGAATCGTATGGGCATTTTGCATGCGTAGTTCAGAACGCACTTTCTCGCCTACTATGCAGGACAACGTCTGCTGGGTCGATATATATATATATATATATATATATATATATTATATATATATATATTATATATATATATATATATATATATATATATATATATATATATATATATATATATATATATATATATATATATATATATATATATATATATATATATATATATATATATATATATATATATATATATATATATATATATATATATATATTATATATATATATATATATATATATATATATATATATATTATATATATATATAGATATATATATTTTTGTTTTGTTTGTTATTTATATGTAATAAAGTGATCGGCCGACTTGGACCTCAAACTTTGATTTTAAATGATTTCAATGTTAATGAACAATTTTTTACTTTTCAATCTTAATTTATCATGAACGAACTTTGATTTTAAATGCTTTCAATGTTAATGAACAATTTTTGCCTTTCTCGTACACTAAGTGTACGTAAAGGCTATAATATTGCTCCAAAAACAAAATTTTGATAGGAGGCCCGGAGGGCCGATTTTTATATACCGATCGACTCAGCTCGACTAATCGAGGTGATGTCTGTATGTGTGTATGTATGTATGTGTGTGTGTGTATGTGTGTATGTGTACAAATTTTGTAGACACACTTTTTTGATCTTCCCATTGTCCGATTTGCTCGCAATAAGTTGCAGTCGACGCGGAATTCAGTCCCATTGTTTGCTATTGAAAATTAGATCAATAGCTCATTGCAATCTGGAGTTATGGCCAAAAAACTGTTTTTGCGTATAAAAAAATAGCAAAATGTTCTATGCTGAATTCACCTAGATTCGAACCACTGACCTCTGGGGTGGAAAGCGCTTGCCATACCACAAAACCATCGGGACACACATGGTATGAGTAAATATAAGTCGTACAGTATTCATCAAATTGGTATATGTTCATTTCTTTTCAAAGCCACAGAGTTCACTCTGCTAGGGTAACGGTACCAATATTGGAAGTATTATTGAATCAATGAAAGAAAATATATATTTGATAATTAAAAAATGATAGTTTTAATGCATTAAATAATAGACAAACTTTGAATTTGCTAAAAATGAAATTGGATTTATTTCGTCTTGATAATCAATCTAATTTTCTTGGAGGTAAAACGAGCTCCACTATACTGCCGTCGCAAGCATAGTCGTCCAATATTGATTTTGCATGGAAGAAAATATGGAACAGTTACGCTTGCGGCGGCAGTATATAGGTAGGAAAGCCAATTTGTTTGGGAAATTATTGTTTTCAATTAGTGTTCATAATGGCATAATTACAACGTGTCGCTTCAAGTAAAGCAAACGTTAAGTAATGCAATGATGAACAATATTATTAAGAACCCATTGTCTCCACTGAGGCCATGATCGCCCTATAAGTGTTTATTTGGGTAACCTTTAACGAAGAGAAATATGTTCAATAATTAATAACGTTTCTCTTTACTAAACGTAATCAGGCCCATTTTTTCTATTATTTTGCTATCATGCGCTCGCATACCCTATATACGAGTGAACTTCTCACGTGGCATCTTTTTTGTGGCGTTCAATCAGCGTATGGGAGCGCAGCTGATGTACGTGAGGACGCTTTGCAAGCACATTTCGGCGGGAGCGAACGGCACTGCATTCGCTTCAGTCGCTTGCCGTCGGATGAATATCGCAGAAAGAAGCATTGGCCCTGACGAAAGCGGGTAAACAAAATGGGGGCCGGATGATGCCTTTTTATTTCACCATGCAAGGGATATAGGGCGTAAATTTTAAAATGATTGTTAAAACGTTAAAACACATTTTAGCCCAAAATAGTTGGATTTTTCGGGTTCAAAATTTAATTTAATTTTAGATTGGCAACACGAAAGTCTAATTATTTCGACATATAGGTGAAGACTTCGGCTATCTGGTGGTGGTGTTGGATTGCGTGGGAGTGCTCTCGCCTCTCAGATTTGACGAATCGATATTTTAATCTTTGTTTACAAACGCAGAGAAGTCGTTTTAAAAATTTGGTATTGAGTTATAGAAAATAAAAATTATTTAAAGTTCATTGGTATTATACTAGAAAATATGTTTTTGAAAAAAAAATTAGAGTCTAACGAGCGTCGAACGCAGACTCTCTGAGTGAGAGCCTAGAACTTTACCCCTCAGCTGTCTTTACTCCTTGAAAGAGTGGTGATCGAAGTATAACAGGTTATACGCAATTTGCACTGATCATCGGCTGCTTGTGCATTCGTGCGGCAATGCACCGGGTGCTGTGTTTAGGTTCCGTGGCATATTTAAATCATCTGACGTTGAAAAACATATACGATTGAGTCTACGTCATGTGCTTTTGTGTCAATTCATTTAGATAAGTCACCTAATATTCATAGTGTTTTGGTGTGCAGGGAAGTAGCTTCAATTTCAATATTATTGAATCCACTGTAACGCATTCTTCCTTGCGTTGTAGCAAATAATCCATATTGGCACAGTATATGTAAAACATGGCTGGTCTAACAATTAGTTTGTAAATAAAACTATTTATTTTAGTAAATGGTTTTGATTTTCTATAAATATTAATTTACTATTAATCCTACCTTTTCGTTTGCATACCTTCTGTGTGGTTTTTGATAGTTAATTAATTCATGCTATAGTCCTAAATCTTGGACTCGCTAGACCAATTAATTGGATAGTGACAACATATCTGTTTGCAGATTTCAAATAGCACTCGGATTATGTGGGAGAAGCTGAGTTTCGGAAGGATTCGGAGAAAATTTTCCATTCTTGCATGTCAATGAAAATGTATCCAAACTTTTCTACAATCCAAGGATGTTTTGGATCATGTAGTAATCTAAGTTCGATCATTTAGTTTGTCGATGACTCATTCCGGAGGTTAAATTTCAAAACGTTTTTATGGTGGACTTCTGATGCGAATATTTTTTGACAGGTTTGCCCTACAGCTTGTTGTTTTAATTTAACTAATAACAGAGATAAAGCACTTGTTTGTAATAACTTATACTAAATGATAACAACATTATTTTTTATTAGTTATTATTTGTCAGTATAAGGAAACAAAATGAGGGCTGGATAATGCTTTTTTATTTCACCCGGAAAGGGATATAGGGCGTCAATTTTAAAATGATTATTAAAACGTTAAAACACATTTTAGCCGAAAATAGTTTGATTTTTTGGGTTCGAAATTTAATTTTCTTTTAGATTGGCAACATGAAAGTCTGATTATTTTGATTGAAATACTTATGTAGACTACATATCTACTTACAAGGATGTTTTCGATCATTTAGTAATCTGCGTTCGATCATTTAGTAGTTTGTCAATAACACATTCCAGAGGCTAAATTTCAAAATGTGTAGCATGGTGGACTTCTAATTCAAAGGTTTATCTACAACTCTGCCTAAAAGTTCGATGTTTGAATTTTACAGGTAATAGAGCTATAGAGCGTATACTGAATGATTGGAATTTTGTTATCATTTAGTATAAGTTACTGCAACTAGCACTGTAACTCCTTCAATGGTGGAATTTAAACATCGATCTATTAGGCAGATATATAGAAAAACCTTCGCACTAGAAGTCCACCATACAACACATTTTGGAATTCAGCCTCTGGAATGAGTTATAGACAAACTACTAAATGATCTAACGCAGATTACTAGATGATCGATTACATCCTTGTGTTGTGTGTAGATAAAAAGTCTAACATATAGGTAAATACTTCGGCTACCTGTTGGTGGTGTAGGATTGCGTGGGAGTGCTCTCGCCTCTCAGATTTGACGAATCGATGTTTTAATCTTTGTTTACAAACGCAGAGAAGTCGTTTTAAAAATTTGGTATTGAGTTATAGAAAATAAAAATTGTTTAAAGTTCATTGGTATTACTAGAAAATATGTTTTTGAAAAAAATTTAGGTCTGAACGAGCGTCGAACGCAGACTCTCTGAGTGAGAGCCTAGAACTTTACCTCTCAGCTATCTTTACTCCTTGAAAGAGTGGTGATCGAAGTATAACACGTTATACGCAATTTGCACTGATCATCGGGAGCTTGTCCATTCGTGCAGCAACGCACCGGGTACTGTGTTTAGGTTCCGTGGCATATTTAAATCATCTGACGTTGAAAAACATATACGATTGAGTTTACGTCATGTGCTATTGTGTCAATTCATTCAGATATGTCACCTAATATTCATAATGTTTTGGTGTGCAGGGAAGCAACTTCAGAATCAATTTCAACATTTGATTTGAATCCACTGTAATGTACTCTTTTTGGCGTCGCAGCAAATAATCCATATTGGCACAGTATATGTAAAACATGGCTGGCCTAACAATTAGTTTGTAAATAAAACAATTTATTTTAGTAAATGGTTTTGATTTTCTATAAATATGAACTTACTATATTTGTACCTATTCGCTTGCATACCTTCTGTGTTTTTGATAGTTAATTAATTCACGCTATACATAAGTCCTAAATCTTGGACTTCATTAGACCAAATAATTGGAACCCCATTCATAGCGACAACATATCTGTGTGAAGATTTAAAATAGCACTCGGATTATGTGGGAGAAGCCGACTTTCGGAGAAAATTTTTCTTTTTGGCAAGTCAATGGAAAATGTATCCAAACTTTTCTACAATCCAAGCATGTTTTGGATCATGTAGTAATCTAAGTTTGATCATTTAGTTTGTCGATGACTCATACCATACCATTTTATTTAAATTTTAAAACGTGTTTATGGTGGACTTCTGATGCGAATATTTTTCGACATTTAACCTCTGGAATGAGTTATTGACAAACTACTAAATTATCGAACCTATATTACTAAATGATCGAAAACATCCTTGCTATAATCCATAACGAATTACACTAACGCAAACAACAATTTTTGATTCCATGATAGAATAATATCAGGTATGCAATCAGTATGATATAAAGTATTACACATTATAGGCCCAAGTATGCTGATTTAGGTAACACCAGCTCTGTTACGAGTAATCTATCAGATTTTGTACAGGGATAGTTTACCTGTACAGAGTGATCTGATAAATAATTTTAGAACAGTTCAGTATAATATACACAAAAGCAAATTAAAATTAATCAATTTTAATCAAACCTCCGGTTAATCACTCCGAAATGCTCTCCATATGAAGAAAAGCAACCCTAGTAGAATTCTCTTCAGATTTTATTAAGTCGGATCAAATTCGTAAATCTTAGTTAAAAAGTGATTAAATTCAATCACAAAAACGGAACTGCTCATCAGCAAAAATGAATTCCTATCTATATGATGAAGAATCATACTATTCCAGAAGGTGCCAGAAGCCTAAGCTGGATTCTGACTTCAAAACAGGAAACACTCGAAAGTTTGTCAATTGAACAAAATTATGGATCATATTACCGAAGTTATAGATCATAATCACGATAAAAATTTGCAAAATTGTATTTTTTTATTAAATGTAGTTTTCTATGGATAATTTTGCAAACATTTATGGATCATTTGTCATACGTTCATGGAAAAATAGCAAGGAATGATATTGTTTTTCTTGATCATGTTTGAAGGTACATACTTATTTTCCAATTATTATTTGATATATTTTTTTAGCTTAGTTATGGATCTTAAAATTATTCTTTATGGATAAGCCTGAGCTATTTTTTGGATTTAAAGTAGCGTTTTATTGAACATTCAGATGTTATTTATGGATCGTTTTTGTGCATTTAACGGTACAAAGTAAGGGCTGTCATAAACAAATGTGAAAAATAAGCCCTATTTAGTGTTAAATATATTAGACTTTTCTAATATGTTCGTCAACCCTTTTGAACGAGCGAGAAAGGCATCATCACCGCTAGGTGGATTAATCAGGGTTTTTTACTTTTCAATTTTAATTTATCATGACGGCCCTTAAGAGTGTGTTTTGATTCCGCCGCGCCGTACGCCTACCACGAAGATAGTCTCGCAATCAAAAGTGATGAAGATTTCCGTTTTACTTCTTCGCATAATTGATTGCATGTCATTATAGACGCTAGACGCATTGGTTAAAAACATGATGGCGTTTCAAATAATCAAATATGAGGAACTTTGGTAACATAAATGTTTCGATAACATTTATAACACATTTATTACATAGGATTAATAAAAATCTTCGCATGGCAACTACCGCTTGACGATGACGTGATGATGTGTCAAGTAGCAATGAAGACACCACAGCTCATCGCTACTGATTCGGAAACTGCCGATCAGTGCTACGATATTATCGTCCTCATTGAGACTTGGCTGAATAATGAGACGCTTTCCAGACAGATATTCGATGTTGCTTACGAGAGTTTTCGATGTGATCGAAATTCTAACAACAGTCGTAACCATAGGAGGCGGTGTACTGGTTGCCGTTAATTCTAGTCTCAAATCAAAAACTGTTGTAAACTCTTCGTGGGACTGCCTCGAAAGGTTTGGACAACGATCGAACTTAGTGACCGGAAACTGTTATTGTGTGCGCTGTATATCCCACCCGAAAGAGTCCGGGATACAGCATATGTTGAAGCTTTGCAAAATCGGATTTGGATTGGATTTGGATTGGATTCGGATTGGATTTGGATTGGATTTGGATTGGAATTGGATTGAATTTGGATTGGATTTTGATTGGAATCTGATTGGATTTTGATTGGATTTGGATTGAGTTTGGATTGGATTTGGACTGGATTTGGATTGAATTTGGATTAAATTTGGATTGGATTTGGATTGAATTTGGATTGGATTTGGATTGGATTTGGATTGAATTTTAATTGAATTTGGATTGAATTTGGATTGGATTTGGATTGGATTTGGATTGGATTTGGATTGGATTTGGATTGGATTTGGATTGGATTTGGATTGGATTTGGATTGGATTTGGATTGGTTTGGATTGGTTTGGATTGGTTTGGATTGGTTTGGATTGGTTTGGATTGGTTGGATTGGTTGGATTGGTTTGGATTGGTTTGGATTGGTTGGATTGGTTTGGATTGGTTTGGATTGGATTTGGATTGGATTTGGATTGGATTTGTATTGGATTTGGATTGGATTTGGATTGGATTGGATTTGGATTGGATTTGGATTGGATTTGGATTGGATTTGGATTGGATTTGGATGGGATTTGGATTGGATTTGGATTGGATTTGGATTGGATTTGGATTGGATTTGGATTGGATTTGAATTGGATTTGCATTAGATTTGGATGCGATTTGGATGGGATTTGGATTAAATTTGGATTGGATTTGGATTTGGATTTTATTTGGATTGGATTTGGATTTGATTTGGATTGGATTTTATTGAATTTGGACTTGATTTGGATTAGCATAGATTTTCTTATCTTTATTAGGTTGTATTTAAATCTTATTACTCGATCAAGATGTTGCGATGTTCGGCAGACTCGAGTAGCTGACTGAAAATTGCCTTTCCGGATAGGAGAGGAGGCTGATGGTACGATACCTTTTTGTAGAGGCAGAATCCTTTCCAGGCTTCCGGGTGGGGATGACTTCCGCTGACTTCCAAGACGATGGAATTAGCTTAGCCGGAGACACTGATTAAAGAGAAGCGAAAGGTGCTCGAAAACGGAACACTCGTATGCTTGAGTTCGAAATTCAGGATGTAATTGAAATCTGGAGCCTCCATGTTTTTATATGATTTGATATAAGCCGTCAATTCGCAAGCTGAGATCTCCAACTCCTCCGAGAAGTCGTTGGGACTAAGCCAAATCTGACGATGCCATTTCACAACAATGTGAAAAGTTTTGATCTGTTCTCGTTCGTTATGATCTAGGGTAGAAGGCTCAAATCTTAGCCTATTATGCTGTGGTTGATCACATTTATCGATTTAAATATTCATATATTGATGATCTTATCGAAATTATGCCACCAAACGGGCTTTCTTACTTTTGGTTATTACGCTAAGGATTCAAAAACATCAAAAATGGTTCAAAATCTATTATTTAATCAATTAAAATGGATTTTATGTTCGGCCAATTTTCCTAAATTCGTCTCTGGTGTAGGATGTTTTCTCCGCCCATGAAATGTTGGTGCATTATTTACTGTAAATCGTTTGTATGAGTCGTAAGGTAGGAAATTATAATAAGCTGCTTCAAGTAAAAATCGTCAGCCGAATTTTGGCAACGAGTGTTCTAATATAGCTCTAAAAAGTTTTGGGTAATTGTGTCACTATACTAATGAAAATAGTGAACTTAACATGAATGCTAAAATAGTGTGATTGTTATCCGGTCATATAATGTGCGGAGTCCATTCCAAAAACTACTTTATTGGGCAAAAGAAAAATCTCTTGCACTGCCTGCCTACTTAAGTGGTTGCTAACAAACCGATTCAAAGCAATTTTTCACGCAGATTAATTGTGTTTATCAATTGAAGAAGTGCATGAATCTTGCGTATTATAAATAAAGTGGACTTGATACACCTTTTCAAAGAAACATTGATAAATATCTTTCTTCAAAACGATGTATTATGAGCCAACGTTGCATCCAGGCCTAACATTACATCCCGTTACCCTGCATTTTTTTTATTCAATAAACGCACAATATGTTTGAATGAGAGCTTTAAGTATGCAAAAGATTTCAATTGAAAGTTCCGGTTCCTGATCCCTGGTTCTGGAAGTTCCAACCTAAAAACCGAAATAGAGCGCATCAACCCCAACGACACCCCTATAGCACAATCAAGGCTATAAATTTTCAAGTTTGAACTTCACTTTCAACAGAGAGCATTTCAAATAATAAAATAATGGTAAGAGTGCCTTCTAAAATGGAAATGGCTTCCTGAAGACTGGCTATTATCGGTATGTTTTTCTCTCCCTCCTGTTCTGCTCCATACACTACTCTCGGAAGCGAACAATGAACATAATTCTGCTACACAAAACCCGCACAATGGCCATCTCCACCCGCTAATAATCGCTTCCACCGTATCAAAACCTCAAGAGTGAAATATTCATGGCACACAACACACTCCGATACAAATTGCCATTCCGATGCTTCGGGAAAATACGCGCGCCATGGCGTGGAAAAGTATTTCGCCAATTCGACTCTCAGGATTTTTTTTTATTCCGTTGCTGGCTAAACATGTGGATCTTTTCTTCCGTGGCTACGTGTTTCCACTTCCCCATATTTTTAAAAGCGTAGCCTCCGGGTGTTTTTATGCGGAAGGGAGCAGTAGGGATTATCAAAACTTCTTGGGATGGACTTGTGAAAATTAACAATTGTTATTCCAAGAAATTTTCGGAAAGATATCGTAACTTTCTTATAGTTATTTGAATCACAGCTCACAAAGCTCCTTGAAGTTTTAACGAATTCCGGATATCCTGAGAATCCCTAATCGAAGCCACCTGAAAACTCACAATTACTGGAGGTGATATGAGGAACAGCACAAAACAAACATCGCACCGAAAGTCGAAACTTCACTTTCAGCATAAAATATTGAGCCATTTCGTTGGCCATAAAAAAAAGAGTCCGAGGAAAGTCCTGGTGGCTGCCGCAGAAATCCCAGGTCCGGTGGAAGTGGGCAGAAGGGTGCTTGCTGAAGCGAAATTGATACGAGTTCCACTGGAAACGGGAACAGGAAAAAAAATCATCTTGCACAGTGCACATAAATTTCAATTTCATACTTATGACCTCCTCCTACTGCTATTGCATTTGGTAAAAAAATAAAATAAAACAAAACGGGTCCACACCGGAGGAAAAATGGCATCCACTTATGGAGATTGGTAGCAAATTACAGCGGGACAGGTGAAGTGTAAGCGATTCGCGCTGGGAAAATACGGATGCTGGTGCCGAAAACACCCTTACCCATGACAGGTGTGAACGATAAAAAATTTAACAACGCCTTGAAAGCACACATACGTACTTGTGGCAAATTGTCTAGAACAGGATAGCTAAGGATTACTTTTACCAATAATTTCGTTTACGATCCGCTCATTTTTTCCCCGGAATTTTTAGCAGAATCGGTAACACATAGAAGGGTGGGCCAATTTTATGGATTATACGCGATGCGAGTAGCTTCATGCAAATAACGACTGTGTTCGAATATTAATAGAATCGATTCAGTAAATGTCCACTTATATGTTGTAGTTCCTCGAATACCTAATTACAATTATTTTCAAAATTTATAAAATTTCCTCCTCTTCCTTTTATGAAATGTCTCGAAAACCGCTTTTGAGGTTTTTTCAATAATCTCAGGAGAACACACACAATAGTTGATTAATCATGTTTTTTTAAACTTAATATAAATAATCGCTTTCACAGTGATTTCCATAGTTCTAAAAAGTCGTTTTCAAAGAATTTTATGTTTAACCGAGAATTTCTACAAGTTTTACCGGAAGTCTATATCTGGAAAGTATGATAGTTGTAAGTATGCACACTTAAATAGATTCTATGAGTTCGGTAAGACAAATTACTGAATTCGTCGGTAATCCAAAAAATTACAAACATTTCAGTGATTTCTCGGGTGATCACTGAAAACATTACCGAGTTTCGTGAATTCTATTCAATTTTACCGAGATCGGTAATCTTTTTTACCGACAAAGAATGTAAATTGTTTAATTTACCGACATCGGTAAATTATCAGCTGAAACTTCGGTGAATTCAATAATCCCAACGCAAAACGTCATCGCGCCAAGTTTTTTCTTCAACTCATAGCTCCTGTCGTTCCAGTGAGGATCCGCTTCGTCTGCGAAAAAATAATTTCAAGAGCCAAGGTAAATATAGTTAATAATCTTTTTGTCGTTATCTAAACGAGTTTCTGACACTGAGTATTGGTTTTTCTGTACTACAGCGCCTGTGTTGATTCGTTTTTCCAAGGGATAAGCCTGCTGAACATTCTTCATCCAACCACAAAAAATGGCGATCATCGGACTTCAAATTCATCCGGTACCCGAAATCTGCTTTGCTAAGCTGTTCAAGCACATTGGCGTGTATGTGCGTGCATTACAGAGAAGAATTTTAATCTGCATTGACATCTGGTACCTGAACTTTTGTCTTGAAAATGGTTTTGTGATATGTCTTTTAGGTATTAGTGGCATGTCCGAATTGGATTTTGGATCAATTAAACACATATTTGGCATGTATGGCATCAATAAAAATCATGTTATGCATAAATCAAACGAACTGTCTCGTTTTATTAAAAACAATAAATCCCAGAATTACAATATTTTCGGTAAAATTTACAAAATTTTCGGTGATATACCATGTTTTCGACGATTCCAGTAAATTACAGATCTTGATTATTTTTCGGTAAATGTTACCGAATTTTCGGTAAATTTGACAAACGATGCGTCTGATACAGATTACAAACTTTTCGGTAACATATTAGTTTACCGAAACGTTTACCGATCGTTCAGCTGTTGAGAATTCGGTGAATAATTTAACGAAGTCGGTAATTTATTCTAAGTGTGTATGCGGAGGTTTTATGATACTG
The DNA here is from genome assembly GCF_024139115.2 of Armigeres subalbatus. Taxonomy (NCBI): domain Eukaryota; kingdom Metazoa; phylum Arthropoda; class Insecta; order Diptera; family Culicidae; genus Armigeres; species Armigeres subalbatus. The sequence goes on along the minus strand of NC_085141.1, from coordinate 185,687,476 downwards.
TAGATAGTGTGTGGAAGAAGACAGCGCCATCCCCGCCATATGCAATGAATAAGAAGAGAATTTGCTAAGAGATAAAACTGAAGTGGCTACCAGGTGGTACTTCGAGACTTTATTGAACGGTTGGTGTGACGCTGCATCAGTGGACAGAATAAACATTGGCATTGATGGACAAGTTGTGGAGCCGCCCACACCGTATGAGGCTAGTAAAGCTACTACAGAGCTGAAACTAATAAGACTGCAAGGGAAGGACCAGCACCCACCCGGATACGAAAAACTGGACCAAAGACCAGATAGCTGCTGCGGTGCGGACCACCAGCATCCTCCCAGGTGACGATCTTCGAACCACTAAGAACAGGTGGTCCTCTCCAGAGTCAGAATGGGCCACGCCAACTTCACCCACCAGCTCGGACGTGAGACCATATTCAAATATGCGAGGCCTGTAATTGTCCCCTCTCGGTATGTTATGTTATTAAAATCTTTAAATGCGTAATGTTGTCATAGAACAACAAACTAAAAATACGATTGTTGATGATTAATTTATTGACCCTTTCGGCCAAATGACTTTCGGCTTAATGGTTTGTTCGGTCTAGTGGAATTCGGCAGAATGGCTTTCGGCCTAACGACCCCGGGCCACACTAGGCTAAAAGTTGTTTGGCCGAATATACCAGACCTAATGGTCTGGTCGAAAGTCATTTGGTCGAAAGGGTCATTTGGACGAAAGGGTCGTTTGGCCAAAAGGGTCATTTGGCCGAAAGGGCCGTTTGCCCGAAAGGATCGTTAAGCCGAAAGGGTCTTTTTGCCGAAAGGGTCATTTGGCCGAATAGGACATTTGGTCGAATAAGACATTTGGCCGTATAGGACATTCGACCGAAAAGTGAGAAATTAGGAGTGAGAAGAGAGACGTCTTAATTCTCACTCCTCATTTCTCACTTTTCTCTATAAAAAGTGAGAAGCGCGAAGTGAATAGTGAAACGTCTCAATACTCACTTCGCGTACCTCACTTTTTACAGAGAAAAGTGAGAAATGAAGAGTGAGAAGTGAGACGTCTTACTTACGCATAATTATTCTATTTTATTTTGATATTTATTTACACTGTAAAGCGAAAACAAGTGTTAGGGACTTTTTAATTGTTAAAGCTTAGTATGCAGTCAGTGTCAAAGTGGATATTTGAAGTAGTATGGGACATCAGCCAGCTCAATATGTGAGCGTAGGTATAAGTTTTGTGTCTGTGTTATCGTTGTTCATCCGTATCGTATACGTCAGCGTCTTTTATTGCTGTGGTTCGTCATTGTCATTGCTCAATTTTGTTGAGTCATATGCCGTGGAAAAAAAACTATAAATACCTTTCCCCTAATAGGGTGAGGTACCTTTTTTTTAAATTTAGTCCGGAGGAGCGACGATAGTGACGGTTCGCGGTATAGTACATTTATTCAAACTAACTGTTTGTAGTTCCCCGTAAGTGTAGTTCAGAAGATAACACTTAAAATTTATGTTAAGATTGATTTTTTTCGGCGATAGCAATCTTAATAAGTAGCAAATGTCGGATGTAGGAGCAACAAAGTATTTGTCCTTATTAAGATTGCTATCGCCTAAAAAATTCAATCTTAATAGCAAAACTTTAGTCGTCAACTACCAGGTAACTAAAAATTTATGTCTAAGAACCAGAGTGTAAAATAATCGAATTTTTTTAGTGAAGTCCATTTTTCTTCATTTGTCAGTTCACTTCCGACACATTCATAGTCGGCTCTGGACAGTCAATATTCAGTTGAATATTAGTCATTGAATATTTATGCACATTTTACAAATTGATAAATTATCTGAAATCTGAACACGTTTCAAATGAGTAAAGTGATTTATCACACAGGACTGAATCCGATTTTCATCCGCGAGGCACTTTCAGCGGTAAACATCAACATAAACAATGATACCTAATTATGTTTTTTCTGCTCATAGTAAACACATTCAGTGACAGTCGAATGAATGAGTTCGTGGAGTAGTCGTCTGACTATGTCATTCTATGTTTTGAATATTCATACGATGCTTGTCAAAATTCGGACGGAAGTTGCTTCATGAAGATGAATATTTTAGGCTCTGCTAAGAACGAATTAATTTAAAACTTACGAAATAAAGGCGTGTTAAAACAATTAAGATACCACGGATAGACAAACACCTTAGAAGCCAATCAATAGTACGGGTCTTTTGCGATAATCACCACAATTCATTGGGTATGTGCACCAAATAGTGAAAAGTTAAACCCAATCGTGTTTATATCACATTAGGCTATTAACGTACAAGTTTCAAGCGAGCCAGTGGTGAAGATTAATCTGCAGTGAAAGACAATTATGTGTTCGAGTGGACAGTATGTGCCAAGTGTTATTTGGTCAATTCTGTTACTGTCCAACTCACAATAGGTGCAGGTTTGCTTGATAAAGACCACTAAAGCGCGCGCAAAAGTTGGTATCGCTCCCTGGACTCGGAACTGTGGCGCACGTTACATTATCCAAACCTTCGGAAAAGCGAGTTTCTTTCTCAAGTTCCCATTATAAAAAGAAGAAGTTGTTGAAAAGGAGAAGAAGAAGAAGACGAAAAAGTTAAAACCAAACCAAGATCCTAAAGATGGGTGATCCAGCATGTCGACCAACGCATCGAACGATCACAATGGTGAGCTCATGGAAATAGTACAAAATCAATATAAGTAAGTAAAGTAAAGTTAATAAAAAGTTATTTATATGCAATACATGTATGGTCTCTAAACCCTAACTGTTTTCTGGAAAATTTGTTGTAAAGAAAATCTTGTTTTCCGCCTGCTTTGTTTTGTATTGTTCGCCATGTCACCAAATATTAAGGGAAGATTATCCAAGAGAACTGAAGTGGAAAACAGTGTTGAGAACCACTGCTCCTATGGTGTTCTCAACAGGTTTCCACAAAGATTCACATAGTACCGTAATCTGGGGGATCATTGATCATTTTTTAAATTTTTTTTGTAAATATTTCTCCCGTAAATGAAATCATAGCTTTTTGACCCTTCCTTCGGAAGTGTCTATAATTTCACTTTGTATGCGTTACGCAGGTGTGTTACGTATTAATCTATCAAGAAATCTCGTGAATTATTAAATAAAATGTATGGTATTTGAAACAAATTCACTTTGACATTGAAAATATAATTATAACAAATGATATGATATGGAATTATGCCTATTTTTCTGATTTGTTTCAAAGAAACAAATGATTTTATTGAGGAACATATAGAAGCATGTACAAAAAATCTTCTCAGAAAAGCAAAACGTAAAATTGATAGGGATTTCAAAAATTTCTTCAGTAGAAGCTAGATAGCAAATGTGAGCATGTTTTGAGACACTAATAGATCACTTGTATGCATGTATGTGTGCGTATGTGTGCAAATTCTGAAATTTACTACCATAAAAATCTCGCTCATTTTTAATGTATTGAACAAGTTTAGTTTTACCAAATTAGGCATGCATAAGGTGAAATATATGTTATTATTGAACGCTATTGAGTTTCGCTCAGATCAATGGCTGATTTAGTTAGTTCTGGATTAATTAATATCGAGGTCTCTGGAAATTCTGGTACAATATATGCAACCAGCGTTACGATAGTTGCTAACCATGTCACAATAGTTATTCAATCCGACGAGCGCCTTATAGATAGGCAGCATGAAGTACAGTACGTTATCATTCGTTAAGTTGCCACTCAACCCAAGACATCCGCCTTTGGGTAGGCAATTATTTTGTCACTTTCACGGTAAATCGCCGTGGGAAGCTGAGTAGTTTTATCTCGTTTTAAATACTGGAGTCTGGAAAAAAATTCCTTATAACTAAGGAAGGGTCAAAATCTCACTGTAGGTGGATTAATCTGGGTTTTTATATTTATAAACGAGTAATGCTACAAGTAGAACGTATAAGGCTATTGTTCTTGATCATTGGCAAATTTAAATTTGTTTTAAAATGTTTTTTTTGAGCTTTTTTATTTTTCAATTTCAGGTAACTTTGATCAATCACTTATCTATAGAGAAAGCGTATGCATTCGCCTTAAGGTAGGCAATTATAGTTGGAATCTCTTACGCTGAAGCGATGTGCATCGATTGTTTCCAGAAAGACATCACCACCGCTAATAACATCTGGTTTTTCAACAATATAAATCAATATTTCGAAACAAAAGCTATGGACTAACCAAGAAAATAAAACTACTTATCACATAACTATAGGTACGAGCTTAATTTTGTTGTTGTTATACTTGCACTCAATGTGGGTTCAAAAATTAATGTTGATTTAATTGTTCAAATTTTGACGGAAAATATATGCAAATTCATCCAAAAGTTATATCATTCAGCAGCAAATTTAGTCAAGATTAAGATACCTATCACACAATAAGTGCTTGTAATAACAGGAAATAATATTTTATTCGTTTCTTTAAAATGATGGAACTGATCATTGTTACCCCGGTGATCAATGTTCCCCCGGACTACGGTATCAACATTTATCAATATCTGCTCAACACTTTGAGACAAAAGTTTTTTTTGGTGATTTTAGGTGAAAATTGAACATAAAATGCACATTGGTGCTTATGTGACCCCAAAACCCCGTCAATTTCCAAATTTTACTAGCAAAATATATTTAGTGTCCTTCTGTGGATCCATAGTGATTATCTTTTCAGTTTTAGAACAATGTCTCAAAGATAAAATGACAAAAACTATTAAAACTCGTGATATAGGGTATATGGCTCAAACCTTAGTCTATTATGCTGTGGTTGAGCACATTTATCGATTTAAATATTCATATTATCAATTCAGTGCAAATCCGAATTATAGCCGCTGATGAAGTTGGATTTTTCTCACAATTCATACGTTAAACCTAACTTCGGAAGTGGTGCGCTGTTTTCATTTGGTGATGTGCTATACAGCGCACCACTTCCGAAATTAGGTTTAACGTATAGATTGTGAGAAAAATCCAATTTTGATAGCGGCTATAATTCGGTTTTCTACTGAATTTATAATATATTGAAGATATCTAACCGAAATTATGCCACCAAACGGCTTTCTTACTTTTGGTTATTACGCTAAGTAGTCAAAAACAACAATAATTTTGACGTAAACTACGTCTAAGGGGAAGACTCGGATACAGGGTGTAAAATGAAAATTTCAAAATTGGGGACCGTCACGAAATCATGTAAGACTTGTAACATTAATAGGTCCTTTATCTTTCGATGGATTTCAAAGATTTATATATCAATCGATTCGCAAACTCTTCACCAATTTGCCAGTAGTATTGAAACTATTGATTATCAATTCTAAACTATTGAAAATTTTAGTTCTTTCATGCATCATGCAACCCTTATACAGCGCGTTCCAATCCTTGGTAATTGCCTACTTTTAGGGTATTATCTATCATTGAACTGGGTTGTATGAATGGGGTGGCCCAGCCGCTAGACAGTGGAGTCCCTACTCCCTCATAGAGTGGGAGGTGCCCAGGTAAAGCTGGGTAGTAGTGTTGTGGGATGGTTTCTTCTCTTCTATATAGAGCGGAATAATTGGTTAAATGTATTATATTTGGTTTTACGTAGTTTACGTCGAGCGGTCGTATCTTGTATACAACCCCAACATTTTTCAGTCTATTATTTAATCCATCAAAAGTTTCGTGCGAAATGGACTTTATGTTCGGCCAATTTTCCTGATCTCGGTTCTGGATGCTTTTTCATGAAATGCCCATGAAATGTTGGTGCATTATTCACTGTAAATCGTTTGTATAAGCCGTAAGGTTGGCAATTATAATGTGCTGCTTCAAGTGAAAATCGTCAGCCGGCAACGAGTGTCCTTATATTGTTCAAAAAAGTTAATTATGTGACTATACTAATGGTAATAGTGAATTTAATATGAATACTAAAATAGTGTGATTGTTATCGTTTCGTCTGAAGTGCGAAAATAGGTAAGTCCATTCCAAAAATTACTTTATTGGGCAAAAGAAAAATCTCTTGCACTGCCTGCCTACTTAAGTAATTGTTAACAAACCGAGTCAAAGCAATTTTTCACGCAGGTTTATTGCGTTTATCAGTTGAAGAAGTGCATGAATCTTGCGTAATATAAATAAAGTCGGCTTGATACACTTTTTCAAAGAAGCATTGATAAATATCTCTCTACATAACGATGTATTATTATTGCTGAATTATTGATTAATTTGCGTGATGAGCCAACGTTGCATCCAGTCCTAACATTACATCCCGTTACCCTATGGGACATTGAGGCAAAACGTTCCCAATAACTACATACAGAAGTGCTCCACGTGCTCCATTCCCTTTCGAGTAAGCCCTTGATCCCTTCTGTAAGTTGTTCGCAAAGAAAGTTATCAGTTTTTTTCAACCTTTGACATCGGTATTTCTCAGTGTGCAATGGCATGACATTCATTGGATTCCTGTATATTATACAATCTGTAGTGCCCAATGTTTCAATAAATTTAGCCAAATTCCAACTCACTTTGAGCACAACTATGTGAGATTGCTGGAAATAATGACAATTCGGTCATTGTTCCAGGTAAAGAAACTTGGAATACGATATAAGCCTTAAACAGAATGGCAAATTTATGAATGGATTTCTTGTCACAACTGACATCTATTGATTGTAAATAAGGATGATATGAGTTTTCGTTGGAAATCAGACAAGCCGCATCCAATGTGTTTATATTTACATTGCAAGCAACATGCTTCACCAGCTGTTATCGGGAATTGAAATAAATACGAAATAATTCCGAATATGACGTCGTACGGAGGGACTTTTGCAAGACATGCGAGAAGAAAGAGGATTGAAAATTATACTCTCAGTGAAGTAATTGGTGCATGGTTCAATATACTTTATGTACATGAATGGTTCTAATCACATCTTCTTTTAATGATTATTCAATGTCAATTTCAAAGAAAAACTGAAGAGTTTCAAAAACTTCTTTCAAAACAAACTGCATGAGATTTTTTTTATTGCTGTATTCACACTTATTTTTCCACCAACTTTCCATTAAAGCATTTCCATTAAAACTTTCCAAGAACGATTTCAAACTTACTAAAGATGATAAACCTAAGATGACTTTATGATGTTTTGTTTTTTTTCCTGGAAATTAGATATTTCACAACGGAATTTTGTAACAATTTCTAAGGCGTTGTTGTTTAACTAATCTCAACTTATGCTTATTTTTGCAAAAATATCTACAGAAGCAACAATCAATGTATTACTTTCCGACTGATATCCACTAGAGGTTTGAATTTCCAGATGTGCTATTTCAATTGCATGAATACGGAGATCCATACATTGTTTAATTGATGCTAATGGTCTTATTTGACTAAAACCAAACTGTGTAAAAAACTGGGTTTATTCTCAACTGCTTTGTGTGGATTGTGAGTTGATTCACTAATCAAAGACATATTGTCACCAAGCAATATGAACCATGAATATGCAAACGAATGTATTGTAAATACGAACAGATAGAATTGAGTAGTAGTGAAGTTCTCTGTCGGTCATATCTAGTTCGAAACAATATCACTACTCGAGCTTGGCAATTTATAACATCTCTGTACTAACAAGTATCTCACCTTGATTCAGATTATCGAGTTGTCAGATTAATGAGAGTTATATTAGCTTGGGGATTTTGCAGGTAAGTATATGACATGCGACGCTGCCTACTCGGGTTGTTTGTTCCAAGCTGACACACACATGTTGTATCGAAATTTCAACACCACATTGCTCCTGCTGATCCTTGCTCTTCATCAGCAAATTCTCGAAAGGTGAAGCATTTCTCATCTGGAAGGGTACACACAAAAGACCGTGTTCAGTATCGGCATTATAAGTTCTCATTCGCCAAAATTGATGTTATACTGATTCACCATCTTTTCCGTCTCGAGGAATTTAGTTGGCTCGTGCCAGTGAACCAGCGGCTTACACGTAAAGGAACACACATATTTAGGTCTCTAAAGGCAACCTCACACCTCGGGATTTTTTCCACGTGCCGCAAACGAGTAATTTGGTCTTGCTGAGCCAGTTTTGGCTTTATGATATTGCTGATACGTGTCGGTTACGCTTTTCTGGGGAATCTGGAGGATTATACACTTTTAATGAGCGTTGTTTAATCTTCTTTAGTGACAGAACTTATATGTCTCAGGTGGGATCATATTTGCTTTTCGCATCTATCCATAATGGGCCCTATGCCGATTCGCACACCGTTATGGGATTAAAGAACGAGGATTTTCACTTGTTACGCTTGTTTGCCAGTGCCACTATTCGACATATCGACAATTTTGAGGTTAAAGAAAGTGCGTGCAAGACGATTCAATGGCATGAAAGGCAGTGGGTGTATTGCCTGCTGATGTTTCTGTGCCTGTTGGATTCTTTTACAAGGGACTATTGTAAGGGGAATTCTTGAGGCCAATGCCCACGTAGCATCTCTTGAACGTGACTCTGGAAGTAGGCAGCAATGGAATTATGCCACGAGCACCTTGTTCTCAATGACTCACATACCACGCGTGAACCATTTCGTCGAATTTGAATCAAGAGAAAATAATAATAATTTATGACGTTTTTTTTCTGTCGGATTCACAAAATGCCGAAGTCAATTACACTCCTTTCATATAAATGATGAATTCGTGTCGTTAATTAGTTAAAACATTTTAATTTGTGGTTTGGTCCCTTCGAATATCGATAATGAGTGTAGTAATTGAATAGACTTATACGAGGTGAACCGGCCCATGGCCGAAAACCTCACTAATGAAGATAATAATAATAATAATAAAATGAATAGACTTAACCATGAACTTATCCATAAAAAGGAGCGTTTTTTCAGTAGCTGGTTGAGGAAAACTCGACGAGAATTTGATTTTAAATAGCAGTAGTAGAAAAGAATACCTTAAGACATTTACTGGTTCTGTGGAAAAATAAATTATGTCCCTAGAAGCTGATTCACGTGTTATGACTAGAAATACTAAATCTTGCACTGAAATGCAAATGACAGACGGCAGTATTATTCATCCTGACATGTGAGAAAGTCATTATTAGTGAAAGTATATCCCATTCACCGCGTTTTGTTTGCATCACAGTTCGTGGCAAGAAAACAACACTAATATATTGGATCAGGCACGCAACCGTACAAATGCTGCAGTGAGGCTCGTGCCCGAAACGATAAACAAAGCCAATCTGAATGCGAAGCCGCGCGCCAGTTACGTAACGTCGAACTGGGACTGGCCAAATTGGGTCTGGGTACTGCGTTGACGATTGACGAGCAACCGCATAATAATGGAGCACTGCCTACTGGGTTGAAACATTTTATTTCTGTCATTTGCAATGCATATGCAATTTGGAATATTTCGATCCTTCTATACAATACGTTTGATATGGAACAACACGCAAGTTGGGAAAAATTTCATTGTAACGTCCCAGTTAGTTTGTATGATTCGCACTATATTTAGAATGTGACAACTCGCATATTATTATCCTTCATTTCTTCCAAATTTTATTTAGATCACCCTTGTTTTCAATTTGTACACATTGTTAACGTATAAGGTATCAACCCGTTATAACCCTAGGACAAATATGTGGAGTAGTAGAAACAAGAACTGGTGGTCTTTGCACATATTTCATTTTACCACTCCATTTACCATTTTAGGTCCCAAAACTTAAATATATATTTTGCCTGAAGTGAAATTGTTTATTCTAATTGTTATATTAAGTTTAACCTTCCTACAGTGTCCAAAAATTCACTCTTAGGATGTTCGGGTCATATTAACTCGAATTTGACATAGCAATATCTCAGGCATTTCTCAGCCAAATTTACATGATCGTCAGGGTCAGCTCATCAATTTATCGAAACTAGCCTCAGATTTAAAAAATCTACACTCTGTAATCGACGGTGGATGTATCGACAGTTGGCCCCTTTTATATGGACGGAAATAGAACCGCACAACTACTTATTTACTTATTTTATTACTTATTTTTCTGTAAAATATGCTAAAACTATTTCACATATGAAACAAACTGCAGACAATAGTCCTGCAGATGTTCCATGTTCTCCAAATAATTCAACCTACTTGTGGGGAATAAAGTGAGTCTGAAAAATGCATTTGCATTTGTTGGTTACATTGATGGATAAAGTGGAACGTATTTCTTATTTCATGATAAAAATAATGAAATAAACTAAAATATTTAAAAATTACATTAATAGAAAAAAATAAAATGAATTTGAAATTCAATCGTAGTTGGCATTTGAAATGCCAGCATATTAAGAAGCTAATGAGAAGAAATTTGAAATTCAATCTCAGTAGGCTGACAGGAATTCTAGATGATTCGAACGGTGAAAATAAACGATCATTCAGTGTTATGTTTTTGAGACGTGAACATGCGAATTATCCTTCGGTGTTCCGCGCTTGTTTTCGTTGGTAAACGGCAAATCGGAAGGCGGATTTGCTGGCTACGACATGCTGTATTATTTTTCATACGGCATCAAGCAATCGTTACAATACAGGCCCTTAGAAGCCATGCGAATAATTTACGATTAAGATATGTTCAAACCTTTTTTCTGAACACGATGTTCTATAAGCCAATTTTCTACTTAGTTTAGAATAATTAGTTCGAAGTCCAGAACGTTGTGAAGGGCTTAATTCATCGTATTTGATTATGTCTAAATAAAAAATCAGTTTAAAATCAATTTAGGGTGCCAAACAAATTTTTTGAAAAAAATCGATTTTTTCACTTAGAACATTTTTGGGACATTTTTTTTTCAAACGATGAAAATTTTTTCATCGAATTTTAAAACCGGATGATACGCAAACGTTTGCGTAGCCAAAAATATTCCTCTATGCAAAATTTGAGCTAAATTAGACATGATTTAGGGGTGCTCAAAATTAATCAAAAAAATTTTTTTTCATTCTAGGTTTTCCCATTACCAGTATTTATTTAAACTTTAGAAGTGAAAGCAGTCACACTGTTTATTATTATTATTTTCCATAAAATGGAGGATATTCTGTTTGTTGGGGAATATTTGCCATTGTTTCCCAAGTCATCTAATGTGCCGTCGTATGGTAAAGTTCTTCGTAAATTCATGTTTCATTTACGAACTGAGAAACAAACTGCTAAACAAAGTGCGCAAATAACAACAGAAGCGTTGATATGGAAAGGTAAAAAAAATTAATCAAGTGATTGGTTATAGGACAATTGAATTTAAAATTTTGCGTTACCTTAAAAATTGGAGAGATCTACAGAAAAATAGGCGACTGAACTTGAGAAGAGGCAATACTTTTCTGATTCTATGGGAGATTTATTCGACATCTGCAAAAAGTGTAAACCGAAGAACAATTTGGAGTCCTTTGAGCACTCCTAAATCATATCGCATTTAGCCCTTGATTAGTCAGTTGATTAGTTCAAATGTTGCATAGGGGAATATTTTTGACTAAGAAAACGTTTGCCGTCCGGTGTTAAAATTCGATGAAAAAAAAATTTATTATCTGAAAAAAATTTCAAGTCTCAAAAGTGTTCTAAGAGAAAAAACCAATTTAAAAAAAAAATGTTTTTGAAGTAACATCAGATCTCGACGTTGCATGCATTTCTAAGTCATTTGACATCAAAAACAAAACTCGATTTTCGACTTTTCCTTTGGCCTTTGGGAAAATTTTCATGGGTAAAAATTTCAAAACTTTGATGAATTTTAGGCACCTCTCCAGGGGTCTCCAGTAGCCTTGAGAGGAAATGTTAAGGTGGTTATACAACAAAGCCACAAATCGGCCATCTTGGAAACCACGTGCTTTTTTCTAGTGATTTTTCAAGAGCACGAATTGAGAAAACCACAACGCCCATGGGGATGAAACATCCGTAGATCGTTTGTTTACTTATGCTGAACAATCAGGGGGGGGGGGGTGGATTAAGCTTGTTATCTAAGAACAAATCAAGCCTACCTAAGATGTATTATCTGGGCCACGCCGCTTGGAAAAGGCGGGCCACCCCGCTTGGCAAATGTAACAGTGTTCGAATTGGAATCTTGTAGGATATTGGTTAATCTACACTACTGCTGACTAACAAAAAAATTGTGGGATTGTTTATTTACATTTGCTTCATACTACATGCAGAGGAGGCGCGATGCACCGCATTACTTCGCTAGATTTGATCTTTTGATAATAGGAGTAGAAAACCGTGTGGTGAATTTGAAATTCACCACTTGGCTTTGTAAGAGATTTGTTTTTCCCTTGAGTGTTAGTCGTGAAACTTTCCTATCGGTTGAAAGCTCATTGATAGTCCCAGTCAGAGAGATAAAAATATTAGTAAAAAGATAGGCACAAAAAAAAAACAAAAAAGTATGGTCAAGGACATTCCATCCTCAAAAAACGTAGAGGTGGAAAAGAGAAAGCCTCAAAAAGATGTAGGGAAAAATGAGATGGCATTTACCTCTAACTGCATACTATTAGTATTGTTTGATTTGATCAAAAGATTGGGATCAAGTGATTTTGAGTCGAGGGTTTTTAATTTACTTTGATGGAAATTGTTAGCTTAAGCAGTTGTTCCTCTACAGTGCGGATAGTTGTTTTTTCGCCTATTGTGCTTAAAGTTACCTATTGTGCTTAAAAAAATAGGTTTATGAAAGTAAGTGTGTTGAATAAAAGAAGAAATGCTATTAACTAATAAGCCATTCTGCACTAGGTTTAATGAAAAGCCCGAAATTGTAAAATTTAGTTAAAAGTAGTGTGATCGAAGTTGTTGGGTCAGGTAAGAGCAGAGCTTATAATATTCATCTTCATGAAGCAACTTCGGTCCGAATTTTGACAAACATCGCATGATTATTCAAAACATAGAATGACATAGTCAGACGACTACTGCACAAACTCATTCATTCGACTGTCACTGAGTGTGATTACTATGTACAGAAAAAAACATAATTAGCATTGTTTATGTTGATGTTTACCGTTGAAAGTGCCTCGCAGATGAAAATCGGATTCAGTTCTATGTGATAAATTACTTTACTCATTAGAAACGTGTTCAGAATTCAGATAATTTATCAATTTGTTGAATGTGCATTAATATTCATTGACTAATATTCAATCGAATATTGATATTCCAGAGCCGACTATGAATGTGTTTGGAAGTGAGCTGACAAGTGAAGAAAGGTGCACTTCGCCAAACATTTTCGATTATTTTACACTCTGGGTAAGAGTTTTTGGCACGTATTCGCTAAGGCATCTCGAGTTATGGTGTTCATTTCTTTTACGCGTTGTCAGGTCGAAACCCCACCTTACAACGTGGGTGTTAGTTTGGAGTGGTCACGGACTAGCTACCTCTTTCGGTGGTTGGCTAGAACTGGTGGTTGTGAAAGTAGACCATATCACCACCTCGGAACGGTATTACGGTGAACTGGACGAAGCGGTGTTCTAAAAGCTACCAACAAGCTTAGCGTCGGAGAATCTAACCAAAAACATCGCGGACCATTTTGGCGCCATCACGTGGTGGGGGTGTGAAACCATTTGTGGATAACAGCCATCTTCCGCACCATCCATCGCCCGTTACCGACGTTACATTGTAGTGACCCGAAGCCCTGTGGGACATTGCCAAACCGTCCGTACGCTTTTCCTGACGAAGGCGCGACCTACGTAATCAGCGCGCAACGAACAAAACGTGATTGTCCTAACGAGATCGGGGCAGGTAGCGTAAAAGTGCGATCTCCTCGACGTGAACACATGCCTTGACCGCTTGACCCCAACCAACCGCACCACAGACAGGTTTGCCTAGTTATAAGAAACCCTTTGTAAACTAGAACTATATAACAGTGACGTCACTCGTAGGCAGGGAACAAACGAAACAGTAATAAACGCTGGTTGCCTATATCTTGTGTAATTCATCGGGCAGGGGTTCCCAAGTTCAAGTTGACGTTTCCACCAAGCAGGGTGCTGGGGAATTAAATTAATAATCACACCGCTGTGGGAGATAGAATATCCTCTCATTATTTTGGTTATTTAGGTAGGGACCCAATGTTTTTAGACCTACTGTATGGGAGTGCTAATTAGATTCGGGTGTTTGAGCCTTAACAAACCCGCCTTGTGAAGAGTCTCTAGCCGAGTGCTCAAACAGCAACAGCAGCCTCTCCAAAACGAGAGTGGCGCTTAAGCTGCTGATTGTCGAAAGCCCAAACCATTTCGTTTCAGCTTGATTGTATAATCACCTTAATAGAATACTAAATTGAAAAGCAGGCCAAGTTCCTGTTGGAATGTGGAGCCATTGAGAAATCATGTCCGATTGAGCTCAAATTTTGCATGGGGTCATATTTTGGGGTAATGAAACTTGTGAGCAATGTCGTTTTTTTAAATTTGAAAATGTCATTTTTATTGGCACCTGAATGGACATAATGCGATGCTATAAATTTCCAGCCTACCCTAGTTGACTTAGTAGAACAATTGGTTCGAACTTCATTATGATTTGAAGGACTTGATTATGATCATTGTACACATGGCCTTAAAAATCATGTATGGACATGAAAGCTTACTATCGATTTTGTTCCGGACATAGTTGACCTGGCAGTCGAAATGGACTGAAATACAGAATGATTTGGAGGACTAAGAACATCTGGTTTGGTCTTATCTTAATTATATGCATGGCCTCTAAGTGCCTGTATGGATATCATGGATTACCATCAATTTTGTACTAAGCGTTACTGAACTGCTAGACAAAGGGTTTAAATTCTAGAATGATTTGGAGCTGCGGTAATATTGGCTACACACTTAAATCATTTCACAGATTTCGGTGAATTTTGCTTCAATTCACCGAAATCTCAACAGCAGATTTGTTCGGTAATTATTTCACCGATTTCTGCGATATTTTCCTTTGTTCAACTGTCAAAACTACCAAAAATCTGTAAAATTTTTACCGAACAGTTCTGCTGTTGAGATTTCGGTGAAATTTCACAGAAATCTGCGATTTATTTTAAGTGTGTACGTTACTACGTTAAATAGTTTTAGCATGTTTTCAAGAAATAAAAATATAACCAATGATCGTTGCATTGTTCGGTTGCCATTTATCCGGGTAACGTTGGAGGAATGCCTCCGAGAAGAACAAGTTGTCAGTCGTCATCAGGCAGTCGTGACGGTAAAGCGCGTACCCCAAACGCCACCATATGGGCTGCAAATCCGGCGACTGACGAGGGTTTGGTGGAGGGGCTGGGAATCGAACCCATGACCATCCGTTTGTAAGGCGAACGTGTAGCCAACTACGCTACGGGACCTCAAAACATTTCAGCCTTTTGAGACTTTCAGTCTTTCGGAATTTCCGCCTTTTGAGTTCAGCCTTTCGTAGGATACCCCGTAGGAAAGCTTAGCCTATATTGTGCTTTGTGTCAATCTCAGGTGTATAATTTTTCTATCAAGAGTTATGTACGTATTGTATGTATTTACCACATTATTTTTTAAAGGCCTGTCTGACCAACGAACATTATTTTTATGGTTAATATAATACTACAACGTTAGTTATACCTATACATTTTCTTTTGATTATCATTCATTTTTTTTATTTTCATATACATTTGATGCTTGTTATTGTGTTTGATACTGCCATCCACTTTTCCTCATCCTTTTCAGCATTCAAGATTTTTCATCCTTGAAAGACTTCGGATATCTGGTTCCTCAATCAAGTGATTGGTTCATAATGAAATATACCCTCAGGATATTCATCAAAAGGAAATTTGGTGAGCTAATTCCAATATATATTTTAAACAATTTATACTTGACATTAATTACGAAACCATTATATGAAACCATCAGGGCACCCGATTGAAGCGATTTGGATAGGAAGAGTGGAATCGCCAACTTCCTATTGTTAACATCTCGTGGATAAAGGGCGGGCTCTTCTCCCCATCTATTGGGTCAATCTGGGAAACGAGGGCTAGATTATATTATTGTGTGTACGAACTTTCTTCTGGAAGGAGATTCTCTATTCACCCCGTGGATTCGCATAAGTGTCTTTGCTTATGGAACCACCCAACCCATTTTTTAAGGTTGATGAAATACAAACAATAGTATAATCATGATCAAATCGTTTGTCAGATATGGCCAGTGCTATCGGCAGGTGCCTTGCTACAATAGATGGTAGTATCATCATCATCATCATCATCAAGAAATAAAAACTTAAATCTAGGGGAACTGTTCCGATCTCCATCTCACTGTACATATATCCATCTCATCGCTAAACAAAGAAATACGGTACCAAATTCGTCGCTTCTCTTTGTCAACATGCGTGCTCACTGCTGAAAGAAATCACAAAAACAATAAATAAACTGAATTCCTTTTCATTGCTTTGTTTTTGGTGGGATGGAAATAGGAGCTATGAGATGAAGTGGCGAACCGTTCCCCTAATTGTTGCTGCGCGGTTATTATGCTTCTTCTTCTTCTTATTGGCATTACATCCCCACACTGGGACAGAGCCGCCTCGCAGCTTAGTGTTCATTAAGCACTTCCACAGTTATTAACTGCGAGGTTTCTTAGCCAAGTTACCATTTTTGCATTCGTATATCATGAGGCTAACACGATGATACTTTTATGCCCAGGGAAGTCGAGACAATTTCCAATCCGAAAATTGCCTAGACCGGCACCGGGAATCGAACCCAGCCACCCTCAGCATGGTCTTGCTTTGTAGCCGCGCGTCTTACCGCACGGCTAAAGAGGGCCCCAGGGCGGTTATTATGCTATTTTTGTCCAAATAAAAATGGCAAACTGTCAATCCATACACCGTCAATCACAGAGTGTAGGTGTGGCCGATCATTAATCCGTGGCCAGATTCGAGAAATTGATGAGTCGATATGCCCCGAACTACTAAGAGTAAGTTTTTTGGCATTGCAGGAAGGTTAATCTTTGAAGTAAACATTTCAAATTCAGGCAAAATACACATTTAAGAAAGTGAGTTTCCAAACAAATGGTCAAGAACTGTAATTTTAACAATATTCGGCTAAAATTGAAATAAAAGGCATATCAGGAGAGTGACCCCAAACTTATGACCGCTTCACCATATAGTGGGTGAACCCAAACTTTTGGCCGATGCATGCCATGCAATAGAGTGAACATTTTGATTTTTAAAAATAAAACAAAATTTTTCCGCCGGAATTTCATCAATGCCTCTCAAAGATGATTTAAATTGGGTTCCATTCCACTTTATACTTCGAAATTTTGTAGCCGCAATTTCGAGAAAAATCAACATATTTTTACTACATAAATTTAAGAAAAATGTGTATCTAGAAGTAATATTTTAGTAGATAAAAAATTAAAAATTGTTCGTTTCAAATACCCACGATGCAAGATCTACTCATAGTCTATGTACTGAGCTAACAATAACCAAAATCGGATGTAAGAAGGCAAAAATACGGCCAAAAACTTTTGACCATTTTTTGTTCGAAGGTGATCCCAGTGATCCCGGGAGTGTAGATTAGGCGAAAAAAGGGTCAAAATAATCGAAAGGAAGGTAGAAAAACCGAAATTTGCCACTTTTTGTTGAAACATCTAGCATTTTAGCGCACTGTCCATACCAAAATGCTGATTCGCCCACGCGTGGTGCGTTGTTCCCAAATAGCTGCCAAATAAAAGGTATTTTGCCTCATGATTAACTATGTTTAACTGTTGCATGAGGTAATAATACCCATGAAAATCGTTACAGCTAAGACATTGAATTAGTCTTTGCTTAGCTAGGGCATATTGCCTTCCCTTATCATACACTGATCGTTATCAGTATCCTACATGTGTTCCATACGAAGAAGCAATGTTTCAGTTTCCTTATTATTATTGTTGCAAAACATATGAGCCAGAAACAATTTTGAAAATAATGTAATAAAAACGCATAGCTCTTCATAGATGCAGGTTGAAACGATGCTATAGCAAAAACGTCTATCATTCTATTCAACGTTGCACGCTTCGATGATTTCAGATTCGATAGCAACAGGAAAACAACGCACGCAAATAATGTCCGTTTCGTTTCTTTTTCCGTTGCCCACGCAAGTTTCTTATTTTTATTGCTTTAAATGTACGGAAAGCAGAAACTAGATTTCGTTGCTTCCCTATTGAGTAGGTGAGCTTTAATTTAAATTCAAAAAGGAAAACGTGTAGTACGACCGTTCGATACCACTACAATACAAGGGCGTAGCCAGAGGGGGGAGGGGAGGGCCGTGGCCATCATGTACAAGTCAAGTTGGTGAAACCCAAAACTTCAAGTCAAAACTCAAAAGTTTGCCAAAATCCAAGGAAAGTCAGGATACGCCATATATGGACACTGGACGCCATTAGGGCCCGGGGCCACGCCCCCCCGGCCCCCCCATAAATCCGGTCCTGGCAGTGGATCGTGTAAAATACTCTCCTCGCTCTCCTACTAGCAGGAAATATTCTCTGAGGGAGCATCCACAAGTTACGTAACGCTTAGAGGGAAGCGAAGTATGACGATCCATACAAAATTTTCAGATGTGTCATACAAAAAGTGTGACATGGGGGATGGGGGGTTTGAAAATGCCCAATTTTTGTGTTACGTAATTAATGGATCTACTCTGATTAGTAACTAACTGTTCTCGAGTTATGACGAAGTTTCTGTTTCATTTGTATGGGAGCCCCCCTTTCCAGAAGGGGGAGGGGTTTCGAACCACCACAAAAACATATCTTTGCTTCCAAAACCTACACATGTCAGATTTGGTTCCATTTGCTTGATTTATTCTCCAGTTGTGAAGGCATTGGTGTTCCATTTGTATGGGAGCCCGCACTAAAGGTACAGAAAGAAATTCTAGTTCCAATTTTCGCCACATGCGACGTTTCAAAATGTAACTTTTTTAATTTACGATTTTTAAATATGGTGCCATTGGCAAAGTTTTAATGTAAATTGTTACAATTTTGTATTGCTGAGAACACCAAACGTTCATCTATCTTAGTTTTTGAAATACGGACCTTTTTTATCGACAGGCCTTCAAAATCCAATTTTTAATAAAATTTGCGATCCAAAAGTTTCAGCACAGAGAACAGACATGGATCCTCGAACAAAATTTCGTTTAAAAAGCGTGTAAAGATTTAAATCGCACCTCAGCGCCGTCAACGCAGGCTGCCCGACATAAAAACTCAAGCAAAATAGATGACTTTGTGGAAAATACAAAGAATGTTTTTAGCAAACATGACTTGCTATCGGCAACTTAATGACAAAAATAATGATATTTGAAGACTTAACCCTCAAAAGGGGCACTCCTTAGCCGTGCGGTAAGACGCGCGGCTACAAAGCAAGACCATGCTGAAGGTGGCTGGGTTCGATTCCCGGTGTCGGACTAGGCAATTTTCGGATTGGAAATTGTCCCGACTTTCCTGGGCATAAAAGTATCTTCGTGCTAGCCTCATGATATACGAATGCAAAAATGGTAACCTGGCTTAGAAACCTCGCAGTTAATAACTGTGGAAGTGCTTAATGAACACTAAGCTGCGAGGCGGCTCTGTCCCAGTGTGGGGATGTAATGCAAATAAGAGAAGAGAGAGAACCCTCAAAAACCCTGGACGAACGGATTTTTTTTTTCAAATGGCTCGCATTCAGCACCTGATCGTCGGAATTCCTCGCGGTTTCGTTTGTGCTCAACGGGAATTGCTATATTTTTGCCCCGATATATTTTCAGACCGAAATTATTATTCTGATCCGAGTTATTGCCAAAAATAATTGTGCGCGGGGGTCTCGTAACGCTGGGTAGACACCTTTGCGTGGTGTGTTACGGTGTAAGATCTACCACGGTCACATTGTCAGCTAAAGGCAAATCCTGACCCAACAAATACCTTCCCCAATATCCATCTCCGTGGTACTTATGAGGGTGTCGCTGAGTCGGGGGCCTCTCGTTAAGTAAGTACTACATCAACACTTCCTTCCTCTCCCAAGTTACGTTGCAGATGGGCGTGGCCAGGAGTAGTAATCATCATGCTTTTGTGATTTTTATCCTAGATTGTAATCAAGGACCACACCCACCTTGATTTCTGATAGCAATCTGAATAAGGATTTCAAAAGTGTCCAATCTACGAAGTACACCGTAACTATGTTATGCTATGCTAAAAGAATTGTGCCGGATTCAAGGGATCAAGTGAAATTTTAAGTTCATCACTGGGAGAGCAGGGCCATAACACCAATTACAATGAAACTAGGCATGCGGCTGCTCAAACTTCATGAAAACACACGAGGATCTCAAAGAATTCTGTTTACGATTGTTTTTGACCTGGTCGCGTAGTTTGTAGCTTCTATGTCCGACAAGAACCCGGTGAAAATGATTTTTGATAGCGATCAGACGGCTTCATGAAAGCGAGGTGGGCAACGATCAAGGTGAATCGATCAGTGATGATCGAAGTGATGATGAAGCGAACCCTCGGTAGACAAAACATGGAAAACACTGCTATTGAGAATAACATTAGACATGAACAATTGGAAATAATGGTTTTTCGGTTGTTCACCTCATAGCCCGCAAAATTAAAAAAAAAATTGATTTGTTTATTATTTTTGTGATTTTTATTCTGCGCTAAACTCACAGGTTTGTGAAATAGAATTGACAAAATTGGTGCTTTGTTTTCATAATGTTATCTTGCGAAGTTTAAGTAGTCGCATGTCTTTGCTCATTTTATTTTATTTTTTGACCTCGTCCAGCAATTGCTGGACTCCAGCTGAATGCGGCACTGGACATCACCCCCAGAAGATCAATTTCAAATTGAAATGGTTGATTTTGCATTCCTGATGTAATTTTGTGTAGTTTGACCTTAGTAGTTGCAGGACTTTTCTCATTCAGTATTATTTGTTGACCCTTGGTCCAGCAATTATGACCCCTGAATGAAGCACTGGACATCATTCCGGATGATTCATTCAATTTCGAATTGAAATGGCTATTTTTGCATTTCTGATGTTCAGTGTTGTACTGAATCATTATCAGACGATTGCTTTGTAATTTTGAAGTAAGTTACTGCATGTGGCCCAGAACACTGATTTAGTGGAAGTAATTCCTCCCACGGAATCCCAGAGGTCTTAGAAGGCCCCAACAGTCCCATTATATCTTCTATTTGGCGTTATGGTTTCATGGTAATAAGGAAAAAGAGTTCGAATGCTTCAAATCAAGATACGATTTTCAAACGATTCCTAATCGCTGGCGAGTTTGAATCACTTGATATTTTAAAAGTAACATTGCGGGTGAGTTTTGATCATACTCGATTTTTTTTTACCTTTCTCGTATACTAAGTATACGGTAAAGGCTATATGATCGCTCCAAAAACTAACTTTTTATAGGAGGCCCGGAGACCCATAGTGTTATATACCGATCGACTCAGCTCGACGAATTGAGGTGATGTCTGTGTGTGTTTTTTTTTTCTTCCTAAGCAATGGAGGGGGAATCTGCTCAACAGACATCCTGGGTTGACCAGGAAGTGCTGGGTTAGGGGCCACCTCCAATGAGGGAGGCAGGACTGCATCCCCGACCAGCTAAACCGTTTCCATTGCCGCCAAGCCCATCGTCCCTTCGGTACAACCAGAAAGTAATGCTTCAAAGGGGGCCAGTGCATAACGCACCCTCGAGGTTAGCTGCGTGTCCTTGCAGCATCGAACATCGTGACTCGCTTTTTTAGAAGAACACCATGGTATCGTGCCAGCGCATTGCCGGCTTTCCAGGTGGCCTTACCACGCCCTATGTCCTCGGAAGGTGGGCAGGGTCGACTTCGCGCCTGCTTCCCTCTGCACGACTGGTATCAAGAATGATGATGCCGCGTGCACCCCAAATTGACCTTTCTGCGATAAGGCCTATTCGCCAGCACACAGAGGGACTTGCCGACGCGGTGCCTACGCCTGCCCCAGCCTTGACGAGGACCCCTTTCCGTCCTCGGGCTCGGAACCCGCCCGGTTGACCGACGCCGCGAAAGCGACGATACCATGTTGTTTTTCACGCGGCCACTTGTTCGATAAAAGGATCGAGTTCGACCACAGGGCACCGGTATGACCCATGAAGCCACTCCGAACCCTAGGACCACCTTTTATTTGCGCCTGAACTAGCCATCCTTCGAGTCCATGCGCCACCTTCTGTGTAGCTCCGAGACGATTTGGACGATAGCCGATAAAACGGCGTTCCAGCCAACTTCATCTTTACACATCCTCCGAACTAGGTTGTCCGGGGTAGTGTCCAGACCACATGTGGCAAGCATGTGGTCACGCATTGTGCGAAAACGCGGGCACACGAACAACACGTGTTCCGCCGTATCCTCTAAACCAACGCATACCGGACACTCGGGCGAGGCCGAGTGTCCGAACCGGTGTAGGTACTGTCTGAAGCAACCATGGCCTGTAAGGACCTGGGTCAGGTGGAAAGTGATTTCCCCATGGCGCCTCTTGACCCACGTACCTATCTCCGGTATCAACCTATGTGTCCATCTACCCTTAGTGGAACTGTCCCACGCACGCTGCCATTTGACCATTGAGGCCAACCTGACAGTCCTGCGGATGCCTCTCGTGCCGCGCATTTCAAAGCACTCTATGTCTTCACCGATAACGATGTCAATAGGCATCATACCGGTGATGACGCAGAGTGCATCGTGCGACACGGTACGGTACGCGCTCGCAACTCTTAGGCACATGAGCCTATACGTACTTTCTAACTTCGTTCTGTAGCAGTTAATACGCAGGGCCGTGCCCCAAGCTGGCCCCCATACCTCAGTATGGACAGAGCAACGCTAGCCAGAAGCTTGCGCTTGCTGGCATAAACCGCAGAGCTATTGGACATCATCCGGGACAATGCCACTATAGCTGTGGAGGCACGCTTGCAGGCGTAATTGACGTGGCTACCAAAGGTGAGCTTATCGTCGATTATTACCCCCAAGAGTTTGATTGAGCGTTCAGAGGTGATCGTGCGGTTGCCTGCCCTTATCACCGCTTGCTGCTCCGACTTTCGGTTGTTAACAACAACCACCTCAGTCTTGTGGTGAGCCAGTTCTAACTTCCTGGAACTCATCCACTCCTCCACAATTGCGATCGAGTGGGCTGCAGTCAACTCCACCTCTTCGATCGATTCGCCGTAGACCTCCAGCGTAATATCGTCAGCGAAGCCAACGATTACCACGCCCACCGGGAACTTCAACCTCAAGACACCGTCGTACATGACGTTCCATAACACCGGACCCAGTATGGAACCTTGCGGCAACCCTGAGGTTATGTCAACACACTTCCGACCCGCCTCCGTGTCGTATATCAGTACTCGATTCTGGAAGTAGCTTCCGAGAATCTTGTACAGATGCTCGGGAATTCCAAGACCCAGGAGCGCATCTGCAATAGCTGCTCAACTGGCACTATTGAATGCAATCCTTACGTCGAGAGTCACTACTGCAGAATAGCGAACTCCCCTCCTCTTACGCTGGATAGCTATCTCCGCGGATTTGGTAACCGACAAGATAGCGTCTACGGTCGACTTACCCTTTCGGAAGTCAAACTGGTTACTCGATAGACCATCCGCACCCTCCGTGCGTATCAACAACCTGTTGAGGATGATCTTCTCGAGCACCTTCCCCGCCATATCAAGCAGGCATATTGGTCTTTATGCCGACGGATTCCAATAGGACCAACCTCTGCCTTTTCCATGCTCCAGGAAAGACTCCCTCGTCCGGGTATCTCTGCAATCTGAAAATCTCGGGAGCCTCAGCAATGGCCGCTTTGATGGCCAGGTTCGGAATACCATCCGGTCCTGGCGCCTTACCTTCACTAAGGCACAGTGCAATCCCCGCAAGTTCCGCCACAGTTACTCTTCCCTCGTCGGCCACCCTGGCTCCTGGCAGTTCCACGAAGGGAGGCCAGGGGCTTGGGTCGTGACGTGGGAAGAGCCCCGCGATGATCCTCTCCAGCATCTCTGGAGACCGCTCTGTAGGGGCCATCGCCCCACGTGTCTTGGCCATTACGACCCTATAGGCGTCACCCCATGGATTCGCGTTGGCACTTTGACACAGGCCCTCGAAGCAGGCTTTTTTGCTTGATCTAAACTCAGTCTTCAGAGCGGGTCTAGCAGTCACGAACGCCATCCGTCGTTCAACATGCTCCTTTTTTTGTGCGTGCTCGCTGCATCCGCCTCCTTGCCCGTAGGCAGGCGCGGTGCTGGTTCGCAATTGCTTGAGTCCACCAGTAAGCCGGTGGTCTCCCATTCCTAGGGTGGACTTTCCTAGGCATGGTTGCATCGCATGCACGCAAGATTATTGTTACCAGCTGCTCACCGCTCAGACCGAGAGTATTGTGCTCGCGGCGGAGCGCTTCCTTAAACACCTCGTCGTCGAAGTATGATGTCTTCCACATACGAGGGCTAGGCCTCGCCCCTTCTTCCGTCCGCTGAATGCTGGTCGTATAGTCGATACTGTAGCGAACCGCCAGGTGGTCGCTGTGAGTGTAGCCATCATCTACCCTCCAGTTCGAACTACTCGTTTGGCCAGGGCTCCAGAACGTAACGTCGATAATCGACTCGGCGCCGTTCCAGCTGTAGGTACTTTTGGTACCGACATTAGCCAAGTCCACATCCAACATGGCCAGTGATTCCAGCAGGATCTGCCCCCGTTGATTCGTGGATCGGCTTCCCCATTCCACGGCCCAAGCGTTGAAGTCCCCCGCTATCACCACCGGCCTACGCCCCATCAAGTTAGCCGTCAAACAATCTAGCATTCGATCGAACTGCTCGATCGACCATCGAGGAGGCGCATAGCAGCTGCAGAAGAAGACCCCGTTGATTTTGGCAATGACGAAGCCCTCGTGTGTCGAAGACACCAACTCTTGAACTGGGTATTTCCCCGTTGTCCATATCGCTGCCATTTGATCGGTGACCCTGCCATCGGTGACCCAATTACCGTTCCTGGCGGGTACCCGGTAAGGATCTGCTATGATGGCGATATCCGTCCCCCATTCAGCAACTGTCTGACACAGCAGTTGCTGGGCTGCATCACAGTGGTTCAGGTTTAGCTGCGTTACCTGCACTGTGATTTTGCAACACGCTTAAACGCCGGGCACTTCGAACCCCCCATGGGGTGCTTGCTGTTCGCAGCTTTGCTGGAACAGATCAAACAGTTGGGAGGGTTCGTGCAGCATTGTGCCTTATGTCCCTCCAATCCGCAGCGTCGACAGAGCTTGCTTCAGTCAGGGCCTTTGCAGTCCCATTGCTTGTGCCCCGGTTCCAGGCACTTGAAGCAAACTTCGGGTTGCTCGTATATGCCCACAGGGCATACCGACCACCCCACCTTGACGCTCCCTAACTTGACTACCTTGGAGGCGTCAGCTGCAGGTAGCCGAACCAATGCTACCTGTGTCCCTGCTGGACCTTACCGTGGCCGAACGGCTGCGGTGGACGCCTCCACTTCACACTGTCGCTGCAGTGCCGTGACGAGCTCTTCAACTTCGGTGATCTCGTCCAGGTCTTTAACCCTTAGATTCACCTCCGTCGTGAGTGCCCTCACCTTGACCGTCTCGCCTTGTAGGCGGCGCCCTTTTGCGAGACGCCCCGCTTTAGCTCGAGGATCATCTCGCCCGTCCGGGTACGTCTTATTCGACGTACGTCGGCGCCGAGTTCACCGAGCTTGACGTCACTCCTCATCGCCTTCAAGACGTCCGAGTACTTAGCCTCGTCCGTTTTGATGACTAGGGCATCGCCCCTGGAGCGATTGGCGCCTACCCTAGACTTTCTGCTACCCTCATTCGCCTGGGCCTTCACTTCGGCCCTTGACGTCTTCGGTTTCCTCTTATTCTTGACCAGGGTCCAGGAGGCGTCATCCCCCTCTATTTCCCTGGTCTGGGGCGGCTGAGAGCTCTCAGCCTGCCGTAACCCCTTACCACCGTCTTTCCTGGGTGGACGGACCTTTCCAGGTCCTTCCTCCCCGGTTTTGGAGGTACCTGGCCGGGGTTCGGCTTCCCAGGCCCACTACCCTTGTTCGGGGTAGTAACCTCCGCGTTTTGGGGCGGCCCCAGGGAGCTCATCCCCTGGTGACTGTCTCCCCCGTTTTTGTGTCTGCTCCGTTGGAGCAGCCACCCCCGACGTGCCCGCGAATACTTGAGCCTCGGTCTGGGCAGACTTTGGCACCACCGTCTTCGCTTGACTCCATGGATTTCACGGGTTCGCACTTGGCCGTCCCGACCGCCTTTTCCAGCTTGGCGTCCAACATCGACTTTCGAAGTTTCTGCAAGCTCCTCTTGAGGTCCTTACTGATATTATGCTTCGATGACGCAAAGTCGATGATGGCGTCCATCTGTTCCGTCGCCACCTCGAAGGCCGAAAGCCCATCGCGTTTGCGGTTCATCGCCTCCACAAGCCATGGGCCGTCAATAACCTCTACCGGCGTTTTTTTAGCCGAGAGGAAAGTTAAGTGACCCACGCTGGCGCTGCGCACTGAGCTGCCGACTATTGCCTCTGGCCTCCTAGGCGGAGACCTGAACAACCCACCTCTTGCGAAGGGGTTGTCGCCTACACTACTACCACTAGTTGAAGAATTGCCTTGGTTTTTCATTTTGGTCCCACGAGTTGCTCGGGAAAAGAGGTCCACCACGCCAGAGCCCAGCATGACGCGGTAAGGGACAATTACTGTGGAGGGTGCCCAGTAGGGTGTCCCAAAAAAAATCGATGTTTGAAAAGTCATGGTGCTCAACCCTGAAATGAAAGATATACCTGTCTGGATATTTTTTGTAGAACAAACCGAATTTCTAAAAAATCGTTTAGAGGTCGCGCTAGATCGATTTTTGAAAAATGAGCTTTTTTTAGGTCAAAAATCAAATATTGGGTCCTTTCACAATTTTTTTTCAGGGTCACCCATTCGTTTTATATTTTTTTATTTTTCTGTGGATCTTTTCCCATATTCTCCATGAATTAGTTTTTAGTATTATACGTGTTTACAGTCAGAAGAACTTTTTAAACATCGAAAAAAGCACATTTTTTTGACTAATTTTTGAAGTTATTTCATCCTCACACAAAAAATAAATTTTTCTCGTTCAGAAAAACTTACATACTACGAAGAGCTATTTATAAGGAGTATTTTCATAAAAAAATATCCAAGAAATGTTGCTCTGGGGCTGAGATATTGCAGTTTTAGTAAATAGTCAAAAAGTGTACAAATTCGGTACTTTTTCTTTACATATTATAATTTCATCAAGTTGCATCAATATTTTAATTTGAATTAAAAACAATTCAAAAGCAAATAAATGGGAATATTTTCTAGGTAACATAGCTTTTATTTCCGATGGAGTTGGTTACCTGATTTACAGAATTTGGCCGAAGTATATGGATGGAGCCAGTTATAAAATGATATCACATCCAACAGTTAATATGTAACAATATACAAATAATCAGGTTTACTATGATCTCTTTATTAGTTTTGATTCAATCATAGGATGCTTTTCACGGTATACAAAAAACAAGGCAGGCTCAGCACGTATGTAAACATTCAGTTTGAATGTAAACATGTGTTGTCACTACTATTTTCGCACAAGCTGAACTGAGACGATGCTCTACGGTCTCAGCATGCTTACTTTTGTACTCTATCATGTGGCATTAAAATATGCGTCACTCTTGACGTGTCACTTTTCTTACAAGCCTACCTTGTTGTCTGTATACCGTGATGCTTTTGATATGTCATATGACAGTCAAACATTTTTTCGTCGTACCAGTTCGACAGCTTTTCCATGAGTTCACTTGAGATATTGGAAAAGTAAAAACGGAATAAACGTAAAGTAAAAATGGAAAAATGACACTTCAAGTGAGACGCATATTTTATCGCCACATGTTAGAGTACAAAAGTAAGCATGCTGAGACCGTAGAGCATCGTTTCAGTTCAGCTTGTGCGAAGATAGTAGTGACCACAGATGTTTACGTTCAAACTGAATGTTTACATACGTGCTGAGCCTGCCTTGTTTTTTGTATACCGTGAAAAGCAGCCTATGATTGAACCAAAACTTATAAAGAGATCATAGTAAACCTGATTATTTGTATATTGTTACATATTAACTGTTGGATGTGATATCATTTTATAACTGGCTCCATCCATATACTTCGGCCAAATTCTGTAATTCAGGTAACCAACTCCATCGGAAATAAAAGCTATGTTACCTAGAAAATATTCCCATTTATTTGCTTTTGAATTGTTTTTAATTAAAAATAAAATATTGGTGCAATCTTGATGAAATTATAACATGTAACGAAAAACTACCGAATTTTTACACTTTTTGACTATTTACTTAAACTGCAATATCTCAGCCCCAGAACAACATTTCTTGGATATTTTTTTATGAAAATACTCCTTATAAATAGCTCTTCGTAGTATGTAGGTTTTTCTGAACGAGAAAAATTTATTTTTTGTGTGAGGATGAAATAACTTCAAAAATTAGTCAAAAAAATCTGCTTTTTTCGATGTTTACAAAAGTTCTTCTGACTGTAAACACGTATAATACTAAAAACTAATTCATGGAGAATATGGGCAAAGATCCACAGAAAAATAAAAAATATAAAACGAATGGGTGACCATGAAAAAAAAATGTGAAAGGGCCCAATATTTGATTTTTGACCTAAAAAAGCTCATTTTTCAAAAATCGATCTGGCGCAACCTCTAAACGATTTTTTAGAAATTCGGTTTGTTCTACAAAAAATATCCAGACAGGTATATCTTTCATTTCAGGGTTGAGCACCATGACTTTTTGAACATCGATTTTTTTTGGGACACCCTAGTGCCCAGGTACCCCACAGGCTCCGTTAAAGGCCTAGCTTATTATTTCACCCCCCTGGCCATGCATCCCCTCGGCACGGGTCGCTTGACGCCTTGGGATTAGGGGTTAGGGACAATGGTCCCGGTCTGACTCGCAGTGGCCATGGGGAGGGGTCGTCAAGCCCTTGGACAAAGTCCCTGCTGCCCTGTGTGTGTGTGTATGTGTGTGTATGTATGTGTGTGTGTATGTCTGTGGACAAATAAATCTCACTCATTTTTAAGGTACTTATCCTTAACCGATTTGTTCGCAACAAGTTGCATTCGACGCAGAATCCTGTCCCATTGTTTCCTAATAAAAACTGGGCGGATCGGACTATGGGCTTAGGAGTTATGGTCAAAATACATTTTTTACATGAAAATTTCTCACTCATTTTTTGGCACTTATTCTCAACCGATTTGCTCTCAACAAAATGCATTCGACGCAGAATCCTGTCCCATTATTTCCTATTGAAAATTGGGCGGATCGGACTATGGGCTTAGAAGTTATGGTCAATTTTTTTTCATGCAAAAAGTCACTTGAAAAAAACACCAAGGCACCATCACCGCTAGGTGGATTAATCTGGGTTTTTTAATTTGTTGTTACTATAGTTATTATTACGAGCAGCCGCATGCCCAGTATGATTGTAAATCCAAGCCGATATCGATGCTCTGCTCAACTGGTGCACGCTAAATGGAATGGCAGTTAATATCCGTAAATGTAATGTCATCACTTTCAATCGAACAAGGAGTACAACCATCTTTGACTATAGGATATCAACAGAAAGCATCGACCGCGAAAGCATCAAGGATCTCGGCGTTCTGCTGGATGATAAGCTTAATTTTACCCAGCAGATAGCTTCAACGACCGCCAAGGCGTACGCGGTGCTTGGTTTTATCAAACGGAATACCCAGTAGTTTGAAGATGTTTACTGTCTAAAGACACTCTACGTGCGTTTTGCTCTGCGCCACCTACCGTGGAATGATCCTTTCAATCTTCCAAGTTATGACGATCGCTGTGAACTTATAGGATTAGAGCTTTTAAGTGTGCGTCGCGAGGTCTCCAGGGCACTTTATGTTTGATCTTCTTATTTCTCAAATTGATTGCCCTGGTCTTTTATCTAGTTTGGATGTAAATGTTCCCAAAGACAGCTCCGGTCTAGACCTTTCTTTTTATTCATGGTGCCTGCACAAATTACGGGCATAACGAACCCTTATTGCCATGTGTAGGATATTCAATCGTTGTTCTTCTGAATTCGATTTCCATCTTTCACGCTCGACGTTGAAAAGAGATTCACGCACCTATTCGCTACTACATCAACCACTGCTCGTTAGGCATTTATTTCTTGTATTGTAACAGTAATCGTTTTACCGAATTGTACCTGTGTTATCTGTAAGTAGATAGTAATTCTAGATATAAGTCAATATTGTATCATTTGGAGTATATGTAAATTCTGTTGATACAAAAGATGAGGAGGTTTTACGCCCATTCGAGAAAGTGCTTATTGTTGCACTACTCGAACGGGCTTTTCCCTGCTCCCAATAAAGAAAGATAAAGAAAGATAAAGAAAGACTGTGCTCTGGTACGTAGCGTACTAGAATATGGTGGGCTCGTATGGGCGCCTTATCATGCGGTGCAAATCGAACGAATACAACGCAACTTTATTCGATTTGCCCTTCGCTTGCTGCCGTGGAATGACCCTGTCCGACTGCCACTCTATGAAAATCGTTGCATTCTTATGAATTTGCCGACTTTGACTAGCAGGAGAATATTGCTACAACGCATGTTTTGTCATACTGTGTAACAACGAAGATTGCCCGATGCTTTTGAACAGCATTAATTTGAACGTCCCCGCCAGAACGACTCGCCAAACCGATTTTCTTCGTTTACCTATGCATCGCACTCTATTTGGGCAGAATAATCCGCTAGATGTCTGTTGTCGACGTTTCAACGAAGTGTCTTTTAATTTCGATTTTAATTTGTCAAAATGTATGTTTGGAAATAAGATTAGTTAGTAATGATATCTGTCTGTACGACTTTTAAAACGAAGACTAGTAAATAAATAAATAAATAAATAAATAAATAAATAAATAAATAAATAAATAAATAAATAAATAAATAAATGGCGTTATGTCCTCTGCTCTCGCCCCATTTCGATCCCTAAATCCGGCTCTGGTCGAAATCATTTCGATATTTTTGTTTCATAAGGGCGAAAGTCGTAAACGTGAAGAATGACTGCTTTCGCAAATTCCTCGATAAAAAGGACTGCTCCCAGAGAACTACGATCGAGAACTGACAGAGCATCGCGCCTTTTATGGAATAGAAGTGAAAAATGTGCCTGGAATCTGTTGAAAAAGTAATTGTTTACGTTTGCGATTTTCGCCATTATGAAACAACCAGTGGCGTAGCCAGAAAATTGGTCTGGGGGGTGTTTTCTGAACATTTTTTTTATATGAAAAAAAAATTCTTCTAAAAATGTTGTCTCTGGGGGTAATTGTAATTGGTGTTTCTCTTCCAAATGTGATCCCTGAATCCGGTCCTGGTCGAAATTTCAGAAGGTTAAATTCAATTGCGAATATATTTTTTTCAACTCCTGATGTATTTTCATATAGTTCGAGCAGCCGCATGACCAGTTTCATTTTAATTGGTGCTATGGCCCTACTCTTCCCATTTTGACCACTGAACCCTGACATTTTAGAAGCTCAAATTCAATTGCAAACAGAATTCCTTGAACTCCTCACTTGATTTCATGAAGTTTGACCAGCCGCATGCTCCGTTTCATTGCAATTGGTGTTATGGCACATGCTCTCCTAATTTTGACCCTTGAATCTGGCCCTGGTCGAAATTTTAGAAGGCCAATTTCAATTGGAAACAGAATTCTTTGAGCTCCTAATGTATTTTCATACAGTTTGAGCAGCCGTATGACACCTGACCCCTTGTTCTGAGTAATCAACTGTTTCATAAGAAATGATGACGCATCTCCATTTTTTCAGACAAAATCTTTAGCGATTTATTTGTTTAGAATAATATTTTTTCTCGGGTAAATGTACCTGCCATTCAGAAAATGGGCGTGGGGTATTTGTTACATTCGGGTGAACGATTTTCAGTTATTTGTCATTCTGGAGAATTTTTTTCAAGCACATGTTATAGAACCGTTTTACATGATTTTGAGTTATAGGCTATGAGTAAAAGAACTTGATTGAGGTAATGTACAATATGTTTTGCGAAGTTTTTGCGATATAGTAAGATATAGATATAGTAAGATATAGTAACTGACAACGCTCATGAAACATAAACAGCGTTATTTACACATAGATTTCAAAATAAAGATTGTGACCAACCTCATGTAATAAAATTATAATTTTGTGAATAAATAATTACGAAATATCACAGACCATCCATAAACCGACCTCTGAGCTTAAATTGCAACCCATGATCATCCTGATTTTTTTAACCATAGACCATTGCTTGTTAGTGGAAATGTTCCAGATTGCGCGTGTTGCGGTGTTGGTTGATATTATTTATGACCTCACATTTATTTCCAGGCATTCTCATAACTGGAAGTACTAATTAGACCATATAACAAAGTCAGACCATTATTCTTCTTCTTCCAAAGAAAACATTTACATACTGAGCGCCAAAATTAAACTGAATGCTTAACCTATTCAAAGTTACGACGAAAATTATGCTCGTTTGGCATGAACGGCCTTTGTTATTTGCACTCCACAGATGTGCGCAAAATTCGCGAGTTCTCTGGAAAACTCCACAGAGCCGCGTTTTGTTCCAAATGAAAAAGCACGGCAATAGCAACAGTATTTCTTCACCAGTGGCTTTCAACCTGAAGGTATAGAAAAATTCCATTTTTTATTTTGCATTTTATGTGATAATACGTTATTGTGGAGCTCTTGAAATGCTGTTACTTCATAAATATCACGCACAAATCATATACAGTATGTTATTTTCCCAGCAGCTTCACTTCATTTTATTTTTCGCTTCTCACATTCCGCATTCCTATCTAGCTTCACATCGTCTTTTTCGATATAAAATAGATATGTAATTTTCGTTGGAATGCTGGCCAGCGCTGTCCGGCCTAAACTCTTCCCACCACTGCAGCTCCCTAGATGGTTTGATGAAGAGTTAAGGAATCCCGTGATTTATCCTTCATCCTAACAAACTATCCGAAAATGGTTCATCTAAGCAAATGGTGCTCAATGATTAAACGGCTACGCAAGCTCATACCCTTGTCCTAGTCCCCAGCTAGATTCGAATAAGTAGGATAATTCTCCTATAATCCTCATCCAGCTTAGCCCATCGTACATAGTCGCTGTGATTAGTTTTATGAGCTTGCCGGGAAAACTGTGTTCCATAATTTACCACATGCAGTCTGTGGATCGTTTTTACCGCACAGTCTGTTGTCGAGGCCGCCTTATTGAACTCGGACTAAAGTATTCCCACGAGCCAATAATGGCTCGCGAAAGACAGCACGCAACATTCATAATGGTAATCACATTCTTATTTCCTAACTTGTTGACTTTTTGGTAGATTCAGTCAAATTTAGAGACTGAGCGCAGTACAGTACTTCGGGATGATATAAGATGTTTAAAATTATTGTGTTAATAAGTTGAAAATTGACTCGTTTGCCGGTTGACTTGGGCATTACTGTTTTACATCCTCCCCACAAGTCAAATTTATTCCACTGGCTTCCCTACATAATCACATCCCGGACCAATGGAACCGAAACACGCAGATGGTTTTTTTTCTCAACCAGCCACACATAAAATTACCCCCTCAGCCGTCTAAGATGTTATTTAATTTGAATAGAAGGATCCTTCAGGTTTCTCCACCCACCCAGGGCCAGACTGTTCATCACACGGTTCGGCACCAAGGGTTCGCTTTTGGCTTGCCAGCCAGCCTAGTGATTGTGCCGAAGCATCAGTCAGCGGGGAGTCGAAGCTCATTCACGATAATCAAATAAAAACGTTGCTCTCGCTGTCGCACCACGTGACTATGCGCCAATGTATTCATTCGGTACGGCATGGCGGTGGCAGGCACAGTTTTCAAAGGTGGTGCTGAAGCGCGTTTGAAATTGTGTTGATTCTGACATTGATTATTCTGATTTTATTTTGCTTTTGATGAACTTTCTGTATTTTTTTTATTACGAGGAGGGCGTATTATATTCAGATTTTGAGAAAAAAAAGTTCCCAGAAAAACTATTTTGAAAGAATTTAATTACAAAAATATCCATAAATATTAGAAAATGCTTTTGTATGTAGAATCAAAATGGATACATCTCGAATTTTCAAATCCAAACATTTTCGACCCTATTTTCAATCCTGAGACAGCAGTGCGCAAATTTGGTCGAGTATACATTCCTTTCCATCGATATCGTGAAAAAGTAGGTTAAAAACGAAAAACGCTGGCTGTAATGAAATAATTTATTTGGCAAAGATGTAATAAAAATGGATTCGGATTATATCTCCCGTAGAGTGGGAATATGGCGGCTGCAAACAAGCCTGGCAACCGGAAAAAAGGCACAATCGCAGGGGCGTGGGACTGGAAAGCTAGATAAGTACTGCCGACGGTGTAGTGTTGCCCCGAATGGCAATGGAAATGGCGAAATGGCCGGCCAGCCAGCGTTCGGTAAATTACACATTTGTGTGCACGGTTGGCTGGAATTCAATTCAACCTAGCGGATTATCTCGGCCAGTTTGGAAAATGGCCTGTAACTAAGCGTGCAACCTTGGCACCGGAAAGCGGTAGATTAAAGTTAATGTTTTCAATAACTTTAAAGATAACAGTGCTCGAGGCTGCCAAAATATGCGACGACGGTGACGGGTAGTCAGTAGAAAAATGGGAAACGTTGACATTGTGCCAATTCGACAAACCGTAGTCTTTGGTTTTTATTAGATCTTGGTTAGTGGAGGTCATGCTTTGAAACAAAACATTAGTTCCATAAGGATGTTCAATTTCTAGCACTGTGTGTAATTAGGGTAGCGAGACGAGTTTGGATCCCTGAATTAAATACTGACAAATATAAGAATATTATTGTTACTATTTTTTACTGAGACTAAGGCCGGAGTGGCATTTGCTGTAACCTGGAGTCGATTTTTACGCGAAGAACACGTACCGCGTAAATCCAAAAATCCGCGTAAAAAACGATTCGCGTATAAAACACTGTGAACGCGACTCCAGTGTACATTGAAACCATGCAGACTACGGAGGGTCATCAAAATGGTCTTCCACACCCAACCTCAGCTGTCTAAGATACAGAATCAGCTGTCTAAGGGGCAAGCCAGAGTAAACGCGACGTGCGATGCGACGCGACGCGACAGTGCAATTGGACAGCCTGTTGATAATGATTGTTATTCTTTTACGTGTGTCGCGTCGCGTCGCATCGCTCGTCGCGTCTACTCTGGCTTGCTCCTAAGATACAGAATTGAAAAAAAAAATCTAACAATCACAGGCTCGGTGCACCTTATCGATCCATCTTGCTCGCTGTGCACCTCGCCTTCTTGTGCCCATAGAATCATTGTCGAGACCTATATCTACCGTGTTACTTCGCGACATTTTAGCGACAAGTAGCCCGATTTCGTCACCACCGACACAATCTCCTGTTGCGTGGCTTACGATCTATTCTCTTGAGCTACTTCCTACCCTGTTCTTCGTCTTCGACGTGTAGATGACTAGTCCGATCCGCCTACCCAGCAAACACAAGATCGTATATCATAGCAAATAAGTGTAGAAAGTGGAGGCCATATACGCACATTTTGCATGCAGTCAAATGGAGGAATGCGCTTATATCGCCTCCACCATGTACACTTATTTGCTAGCATATGCGATTTTGTGTTGACTGGGTAGTGTTTTGCTTCAGTCTGATGTAGGCTGCCCCAACAATCCTGCGTGTAACCAAGAAAAAAAGTGGCATACCTCAAGTCTAGATCTAATCACCTCTTCAAAAAGCACCCAAACACCCCAACGTACCAAAAACAACACACGCAATACTGCAAAATCTGAACCGTTGCCTGATTTGAACAGTCTTAAAGTCTATGGACTGGAAGCCACACCCCCAAATGGAGCCTTCGGATCGACCACGGCGTCTGAGGACGGTATCGGTCGAAGAAAACAATTCCTGTGTCCTGGATAGGCGGGCGCCGGTAGCCTGGATTGACCCCAGCACTAAGTGGACGAAGAAATACCAAACATGAAGAGCCTGTCCAGAAACCCTGGTAGTCAAGACACCCACCGTGTGGATGTTTTCCCACACCGGAACAGGGAAACACCCCGCAGCACACTGGTTCAGACGCCCCCAAAACGTGCGTTTTTTAGTTTTCGACCTGAAAACTACATTTTAGAGTCATGATGTCTTCAGAAGAGTTGAAGGATATTTCTTGGGCTTTCTTTTGATAAGAAAATATCAATGATCTATCCACCTTGAAGGGCGGTATGAAACAAAAAATTTACGCAGATGTACAAAAGCAGTGGTTGTTCTCTGCAATGTTTTAAAGAATGTAAATTGGAACATCTTTTCTGAAGACACAATATTGGACAAACGGTTTTGTAAGGAATTAGAGCACTTTTTGTATGAATGACCCCCAAAAATCATATTTTGAGCATAACTTTTTTGGAAATGATTTTAGCACTATGGTTTATTCTAGAAAGTTGTGCATAATGACAAAAACATGTTTGTCTTGTCTAGAAGACTACTTTGATCTATCTTGAAACCTGTCAAAGTTATTAAGGAATCTTTAGAAAAAGTAGTCAATTTTCACAACAACATACCATGAAAAGCGGCAAGAGGCGGCAAGCCAAACAGCCACCATCTGAAAGATTCGGTTTTAAGCTACCGAATGCACAATGTTTTGTTTTGTTCCGTCGTGTTCCACTATTGTTTTGAATCAACTTAAAATAGTCCTTAATGTACGTTTTTCAGTACAACTGTTACGTAAACAATTAAAAAGTGGCTAACATGATTAGTTATTTATTGCATGGTTACAATCTCGACAAATGACATCCATTCGTCTTAAATGTGGCTGTTTCGTCTTGATGGAGATTGTTACTATGCAATAAATAACCAATCATGTTAGCCACTTTTTTATTGTTTATGTAACAGTTGTACTGAAAAACGTACATTAAGGGGCACCATTTTAACGCACAACCTGGTTTCTTCTCCCTTGACCAACACAACTCAACCTGTATATTGCACGGGGAAGGGCCGTTTAGTCGAATACCGCTCGGCCGAAGGCAGTTGTTTGGCCGAAATACCATTTGGCCGAACAGACCATAAGGCCGAAAAACATTGGCCGAATAGGACATTTGGCCGTATAGGACATTCAACTGATTCGGTCATTTGAAAAGTGAGATATGAGGAGTGATAAGTGAGACGGCTCACTACTGACTTCACATTTGTCACTGCTCACTGTAAAAAGTAAGAAGTGAGTAATGAGATGTCTGGCTTCCCCCTCCTCTTTTTAGCTTCTCGCTGTGAAAAGTGAGTAGTGAGAAATGAGAAGTGAGACGTCTCACTACAAATGCCAAATGTCCAATTCGGCCAAATGTGCTATTCGGCCAAATATCCTATTCGACCAAATGGAATATTCGGCCAAACGTCCTATTCGGCCAAATGGCCTATTCAGTCAAATGTTCTATTCGGCCAAATGACTTTCGGTCAGATGAGTATCGGTCTAATGGTTTGTTCGGCCTAGTGGCATTTGGCCAAATGGCTTTCAGCCGGTTGGGCTTCGGCCAAACGACCCTTCCCCAGACGGAAACTACAATCGCAAAATTGTAAGGGCTCAAGAGCAAAAACATGTTTTTAAACGAAAAAGGCAATCAAAAAGCAATTGAAGTTATTTCTGCAGGAGATATAATCATCTTATAAGAAGCATTCTTTGTCGTTTATAATTCTAAAAAGTATACGCTTCATTTTCCAAAGGATGCGTTTTCCCATGCATATGACAAAGAAAGATACGATCCTTTTTTCAAATAAGGCATTTGTCTGGTAGAATGCAAAAGAGGATATCATTTCTTCTTTCAATTCAAGCAGACGGCAAAAGAAGATATGGTTCTTTTTTCAGGAAATGCATTTTCTCGACAGATGTCAAGAGAGGAAATGGTTCCTTCTTTCAATTAAGGAATTTGCTTAGTTTAAGACAAGGGTAGATTTTTCGCTACTTTAAAAAGATGAATTGGCCCGGTGGACGGCAAGAGTCAATATGGGTCCCTTTTTCAATTCGTTTGCTCGTTTAAAGGCAAGGGAAGACGAGATTACTTCTTTCAGAGAATGCAGGATACCATTCCTTCATTCAATTCAAGCATTTGATATGATTCCTTCTTTTGAAGAATGTGGCTTTCCAGCAGACGACAAGACAAGATATGGGTACTTCAGTCAGAGAATGCATTTGCACGGCAGAAGGCAAGTAAGGAAATGGTTCCTTCTTTCAATTCAGGTATTTGCTTGGTTTACGGCAAGGGGAGATATTTCCCTTCTTTCAAAAGATGCATTTGCCCGGCGGATGGCAAGAGACGACATAATTTCTTCTTTCAATTCAGGTATTTGCTCGGCTTAAGGAAAATATAGTAATGATCCCTTCTTTCAAAGGATGCATTTGCCCAGCAGAAGCCAGAGAGGATATGATCGGGGTTCTGCCAAAACGCACCAAGTGGCTTATTGACTGACTTGTGATATTTTGATCGTGAAAGTAAAACGGAAATCAAGACAAAATTTTCAAAAACGACTTATCTGCTTTTGTAAACAAAGATTCAAACGACGATTTGACGAATCTGATAGCTCTTCCACGCAAACCAACACCACCAATAGGTAGCGGAAACCTTCACCTACCTATTGGTGGTGTTGGTTTGCGTGGGAGAGCTATCAGATTCGTCTAATCGTCGTTTGAATCTTTGTTTACAAAAGCAGATAAGCCGTTTTGAAAATTTTGTCTTGAAATCATTTTGATATGATCATTTGTTGGAGTATATCCTTAGTTATGGGGCAGTGGGAAATCCAAAATGATTTCAAATCAATTAAATCTGTTAAGGGAAAGCTTGAGCCAGAAAGATGAGTATTTTTTTGTTCGCGCTTGGTGCGATTTTGCAGCACCCGGTAATATGTCTCCATATTTCAATTCAAGAATTTGCTCGGTTCAATGCAAGGGGTGATATGTTCCTTTTTTTTTGAAAGGATGCATTTGCTGATGCAAACTGAAATATTATTTAAGGCAAGCTGAAATATTAAATTAGAATCCGTTTCCCAATAAAAGGGAACACTGAGCAAGCTATTTGACATGCCCTTAAATGAAAAACAAAACCAAGTCACCAATGTCAAATTAATATAATGCAGATTTATCTTGCTGGTAGGTGCGTCAACATTTGAAATGTTCCCATTTTGACAGAGAGCTTCTTTATTTTTAATTAAATTGAATTAAGTTCATTTAAATTTAATTAAATAACATTAATTTTGTCACGCCATACAACCCCGCTTCCAATGATCATGTATTACCCATATGAAAGAAACAAACGTAACTAAATAGCTCAACAAATCTTACTTATTAATCAACTGTTCAAGTTACAAATATGCTAAATGATCTTATGCCAAACGATCGTTATGTCAAATGGCCATTATGCCAAACGACTTCATGCCGAACGGGGTACAATCGTCAACTTCTGTCTCCAGTGGAACATCAACGGCTTCTTGAATAACCTTTCCAATCAAGAGCTGTTAAACGTACGACAACCCACCGTTGGTCATTCGCCTGCAGCAGGTCAATCGGGTAGCACTTGACACATTGGATCGCTCCCTTGGAGGAAAGTAAATAGGCCATTAGGCAGGTTCAAACACCCGGCATTCCGTGGCGAAATGGGTCCTTCGGGATAACCCGTACCGACGTACTCCAGTTTAACGAACACCTCCCATTTGTCGAAGTCTGTCTCCGAGGCAGTTTCCGTGATAATTGTCTATCTAACCTGCGACAATCTACCGGGTATCATAAGAAAGATAAACAATATCATTTATGAAGGAACCTGAACGCGCACCACCCGGTCTTGGGTGGTTCTTGGTTTTATCCCGTAGGTGCTGCCGTGCAGGAATGCTTCGAGAATGTGGATCTTGTACCGCTTGACAACGGTTCGGACACCTTTTTTATACTTTCCGCTCTTTAATGTGGGTCTTATCTTGAAATTACCCCACGAACATCGCAAGGGTAATCTCAAGATAAGACCCACAAAACGAGGCACTCGCGCTTTCTTTGGATTCTCCCAAGGTGGTAAGTCCCCTGCCACCACCCTGTGATAGGGCAATCAGGGTCCCTCAGCCTGGGTTCTAAGTCTCCTTCTTAACCTTATTTATGGATGCCAACAAGGTCATCTAGGAGGGCCTCACACCTCCCCAATTCCAAGCATCCCGATTTTATATCGTCATCGATGACTACCCGGCGTTCTGTTCAGTTTAGTTGACTGTCGGATATACAGCTTTCAATCTCGTATAAATTTCGGAGATCTCTCCGCACTGAATGTTTCTCTCGACTAGAGGAAATTGAGAGTTAGTTTGGCGACATTTGGCCGTGGTTCTATCATATCACACCAAGCGCCAACCTAAAACTACCCACTTTTCTGCCAAACTTTAGCTTAGCAGATTTAATTAATTGATAATCGTATTGGATTTCCTAATAACCCATAGCTGAGGACATGCTACAACAAGTGCGTGGATGAATGGATATGAAATGATTTCCATTTTACTTTTACAATAAAATATCACAAGTCAGTCAATAAGCCGCTTGGTGCGTTTTGGCCGAACCCCGACCATTTGTAAAATGGTCCTCGCCGTAAGCCAATTTTAATATATTCAAAGAGCAGCGCATTCAACAAAAACAGGTTCTACACTACACTACACTACACAAGACTACACTGTACAACTGGTTCCAGGCTACTGGATCAACTTACACTAATATCGTCCATAAATGTTTCATCAATGTTACCTTCGTCGACTCCGAACCTATTTAATTAAAAAAATTACCGTATTCGTTAGTATTGAGTAATTCTGGCTGAGACCGGGCCACTATTTGCACGAGGTTCTTAAAAATGCTTAAATTTATCATTCGAAAGCTTTCGGCGAGTATATAAAGGATCCGAGTTAAATTATTCAGAAAGATGAACCCCTCGTTAGTTATACACGAAATTATTTTTATGGACCCCTCGATTTTTGTCAATTCTTGACTCGCCAAAACTGTCATAACTCCAACATTTCTCAACCGACCATAGAGATCAGCATAACGTTGGAAAGAGAAAGAGTGTATCCTCAATTTTCAACAATAAAAATAGAGCAGCAATATTTAATTTGGCCGCCAACTTGAATTTCTTTTTGAAAACAATTTTTCCACCTGGTTGGCAACCACTGATTTTTAATATTAATCCATCAATGGAAAGCTACGCGTATATTGTGTCCGAAAACCACAGGTGTATGTTTTTTCTATCAAAAGTTATTTACGATTTGCCAATACCAGAATTCTTGAATAATTTATTCTAAGATCGGTTGAGAAATGTTGGAGTTATGACAGTTTTTGTGAGTCAAAAAATGACAAAAGTCGAGAGGTCCATAAACGTGATTTCGTGTATAACTATCGAGGGGTCTATCTTTCTGAAGAATTTAACTCGGATCTTTAATCTAATCGCCAAAAGCTTTCGAATGAACATAAATTAAGAAATTTTTAAGAACCTCGTGCAAATAGTGGACCGTTCTCAGCGAGAATTACTCATTAGAGTGGCCATTGTATTTTATCCGACTTTCCGCTACCAGTTATCTAAGTAAGTGTTTGCTAGTACTTCCACCATTTTTTTGAAGTGTTGATTTCGTGGAATTTCACTGTAGGTGTGTTTCCCCATATTAATTCAGAGAAGTTTACTCGTGATGAGCCGCTGTGGCATGCTCAAAGCAAATGAAAAATGATTCAATGCCATACCTACTTCCTGCTAATTTTCAGACCAATGGATGAAAGGTTTGACGATTTCATAGAGTTGCTTTGATATGTTTTGTTAAATTTGGTTGCTACGCGATTGAATAAACCGTGGCTTTGATAACACGTGCTATTTGTACTGCTGATGATTTTTGCCCATCCAGGAGAGCAAATATTTTCATTTTATTGCAAGGCACTTCCACTTTTTGGCTACATCTTTCGTTCGGATCGTGGAATAACAGCAGCTGCAGAACAAAACAGGATTTATTTTGCCGGCTCCGTACACTTAGGCAGCTTTACAGTGATTTTTGTTGGGGAGATAATCGTGGATGATCGGCGATTTATTTGGCAATGGAAGGCAAGAATGGCTGTGGCATTAGCTTGCTGGCAAGGCCGCAATATGTGGTGTGGTGGTGTGGCGAAAGGTGGACAGCAATGTCAGTGGGCTTTTCATCTCAAATCACACTCAAGCTAACTCGGAATTTTCGAGGAAACTCAACAATTCGACCTGATTGTTTGCGGTAAAGAAGCAATTGCTATTGTCATAAGCGGCGCTCGTTGAATATTGGGACTTTTTATTCTACTTTAATGGATCTATATCCTTTATCCCAGTGTTCCTCAAGTTATTTATTGAAGACATTCAATGCCTGTCAATTTGTCGGATTGTATCGCTTGTTATGAACATGTATGATAAATTATGTATAATAAACTAGATTTGTGACATGTTTGGCCAAAATTATTTTTTATATATTCTGAATCCTTGGCCAAACATACGTATTATGACAAAAACACCAAAAAAAAAAATATGTTCGGAAATGCATTCATTTTTTTTTGTTTCTACAAGAAACTACACGCTCTTTCAAGAGCAATTATGTAGTAGGGTAAAACGTCCTATCGTTGTGGTATGTCCTAATATTGCGGTAGTGTTAACATACTCCATTCTGCATATAATAGCATCAAAAACAATCCGCTAACACTCCACTATGGGGAATTCTCATACAAATGGGCGGCCAAAAATATATTTTCAATGAAAACTGTTTCTATGCAACATATAGTATGCGAAGGAATATTTAAGAACTCTTTTTTAATCCTTTAAAAGCCATCGTTAACCCTTCAAAAATGCCACCGGCGAAAAAAAAATCCAATTTTTTTGTTAATTTTTTTTTGTTTATTTCCAATACAGCTTGCATAAAATAGCAATCAACCATATTTCTAGTAATAATGTTGTTCATTTACTAATCATTACGAGGTATAGAGAATAAAAACCACAATTTTCAAGAAAACTTTTATTGCAGCGTTCTCGCGCAAATATGGGCAAGCAAATCACTCACTAAAAGGTGGTACTATGGTTATATTTCAATCCCCCATTTATAGATAAGGGGACATTTGGGGACATTAGGTTTACGGGACCATTTTATAGCAAAGAATAATATTAATTAAAGTTTTTCTTCTACAACTTTTTGATATTAACCTTTGCGTGCAAAATAAACTAAACCATCAAAAAGCTAAAGTTTTCAGCTTTGAAATGGTATATTAACAAGAATAAATGACTTCATAACATACAAATCAAAGTAAGGAACGATTTTTTATTTTCATCAGCTTTTTTCACTTCGCCAGCCCATATCTTTTGACATAATAAACATAGCGCTTCAATATTTTCCGTTTCTCTTATCTAGGGTATATACTTTCATCTTCTATATAAAAATGAAATGGTCTGTGTTCGTATCCGCATAACTCGAAAACGGCTGGATGGATTTTTTTCATTTCTTCAGCAAAAACATTCGTTATAGTTTCCGACGGGTTTATATGATATTTCCTAATGCGAAAATTACGAGTAAAGTTGAGCAAATAGTGAAAAACTAAAATTGTGATTCCTATGCGAACTTTGCATGGGCAGTTCGGAACGCACATTCTCGCCTACTATGCAGGACAACGTCTGCCGGGTCGACTAGTCTTATATATAAAAATGAAATGGTCTGTGTTCGTATCCGCATAACTCGAAAACGGCTGGATGGATTTTTTTCATTTCTTCAGCAGAAACATTCGTTATAGTTTCCGACGGGTTTATATGATATGTCCTCATGCAAAAATCACGAGTAAGATTGAATATATCGTGAAAAACTGAAATAAGGATTTATATGGAAATTTTGCATGGGCAGTTTACAACGCGCATTTTCGCCTACTATGCAGGACAACGTCTGCCGGGTCGACTAGTATGATATATAAATTAGACAAATAGGAGATAGTAAATTTTTCTATTAATGGCCACCCTTTTCCCCATAGTGCACTCTTCGAATCAAACTTTAAAACACCTTTTGTTTGCCAAAATTCCATTCAAAATTAAGAAAAATAAACATTTAATTATCAAAAATGCGTCCTTCGAGCCTAGAGTTTCCATTTCCCGACCATTTTCGTTGTCCCGGGATTCGGGATGAACTTGTTCGTATATCCCGGGAAATACCGGGATCCCGGGATTTTTCGATGTTTCCTTAGAAAACTCATTTTTTGATTTAGAAACGATTTTATTCAATGTTCAGGAGTAAAGTTCATATTTTAGAAAGGCCAGATAATACAGATTTCAAATTGGAATTCTAATTTGAATCGATTCTTTCGAAAAAAAAAACGAC
This sequence comes from Armigeres subalbatus, assembly GCF_024139115.2. NCBI lineage: Eukaryota > Metazoa > Arthropoda > Insecta > Diptera > Culicidae > Armigeres > Armigeres subalbatus. Next base: position 185,643,188 of record NC_085141.1, on the reverse strand, counting down.
TTCACGAATCAAATAATATTCACGTTTTTCTCGGTAGAGTACCCTTTTGGAATATATGTTCGCCGAGTCCGAGAAGAAGGGTTCGCTGCTGGTTGAAGTCGGCTTGACTGTTTGCATTATTTTGAATGTGCATTGGGTTTAGACAGTCGCTGGGGTTGCATTCAATACCCTAGTGACGAAAGACGCGCAGTAGAATCGTACTGAGCCCATAACCTATTGGATATATGGAAACCCCCTCACAAAGAAAACACGATATTAGAGTATCCTCCAAACAATGACAGGCTCTAATTGATACTTTTGCCAAGAGCTGCAGCTCTTCTTAATCTTGAACAGATCGCTTCCTAATCACGATGTTAATCGTTAATTTATCGATAGGTATCGCTGATAAAGTTAATTGTATTCAACGTTATCGGTTACTGCGATAAAGGGCCGATGTCCACGTAGCGGTTTTTAAGCTGCGTTAACACCGCGTCCACGCAAGGTACCCAGCATCAAATAGAGTAATGCACACGTATACGTGTGCACGATTACACTCGATGCTGGGTACCTTGCGTGGACGCGGCGATAACGCAGCTTGAAAAACCGCTTCGTGGACATCGGTCCAAAGATGAATCAACTCAATTATTTATTATCGGAGTTCGATAATTTAACGTAAGTTAACTCGATAATTTGACGATAATGCGGTTAATAGATTACGTGATTAAAGTTGGTATAAAATTTTGACAGAAGCCGAGAATTGGACAAATTGATTGTAGCCTGTTGACCAGAGTTGATTTTGATCGATGCGATACACCTGAAAAAATAGGCAGCCGATGCCCTCGGACCACTTGTACTTGCACATGTGCAGGGCAGTTTGTTGTACGAACGTCGATTGGAAGGACATAAATTGGATCAAGAATTGTTCTGGAGGCAAGAAGTACCGGAAGACTGACTCAATGTTGGGCGGCGCGAGGAGATTAGCAAGGCGAATGTCAGCTAGTGTACACATCGCTGTAGACGGGAGATGGGTAGGAAGCAGGCGCCAAATAGATGTAGCTGATTTATTTTTATGTCTGTTCCTCTCTTACTAATTCAATAATAAGATGATATCGATTGTGCATCACAAAGAACCTTGGCTCCGTATACATGCCTGAGCCTACCAAATAACGAATTTGGAAAAAAAATCATGTCTGATGGGAGGTATAAAAATATGATATGAGTTTATCAGCTAAGATGGGTTTCGCGTTCAGAACAAATCAAGACAAAATTTTCAAAACGACTTATCTGCTTTTGTAAACAAAGATTCAAACGACGATTTGACGAATCTGATTACTCTCCCATGCAAACCAGCACCACCAATAGGTAGATGTAACGAGCCTGGATTAAAAACAAAGAGACGCAATACTCCTACCTTTAACAACCTTGTGCTCGATTGGAACAACCGATTTGACAGCAAATGCGCTGTTCCAATTTTGACACTTCATCTCTTTGTTATGAGTGCAGCCTCTTTAGGTAGATGAAGGTTTCCGCTACCAGTTGATGGTGTTGGTTTGCGTGGGAGAGCTATCAGATTCGTCAAATCGTCGTTTGAATCTTTGTTTACAAAAGCAGATAAGTCGTTTTGAAAATTTTGTCTTGAAATAACTTTAATAAGAAGAAAAAATACACTGTTTGCGAACCGGAAATTAAACAGTATTTTTTATCGGGATTATCGGGGATTATCGGGATTTCAAAAATAATATCCCGGGAATCGGGAAATCCCGAATTTCCCTAAATCCCGGGATTTTTTGTCCCGGGATGTCCCGGGATGGAGACTCTATTCGAGCCTATTATTGCTCTCTATAAGAAATACAGGCAAAACCTTCAAAAAATATCGCAACGACAGGCAACAGGTGATAAAAACAAAACAACATGAGCTTAGCACAATTGACCTAATATTTACGGAACTAGAGTTAAATAGAACCCTAATCGACTATTGCAATGTGGAAAAGTTAGTCAGTTCATTTTAATGAAATTTTCCAAATCAATAGGTCCTTTTACCCTACTGCTTTCAGTTTTTGAACTGGAAGGGCCCCACGCTGTAGAGTTTTGCTTGAAACTATAGAAGAAATCGAAAGATTCGGTACCAATTTGTTAAAAAAACCCTGTGTTCAGTCCGCAAGACGGGCTGAAGTACGGTGATTGGTCAGATACAATCAACCAATCAGAGCGCAGTAGTCATCTCGATTCAACTATAAAACAGCGCGCTGTTCTGCAAGCGTCATTCAGTTGTTCAAACGCCACGGACGAAGCAAGCCGAAGCAGCAGACCCGAAAAGGAATACAGCAACGAGCGAGAACGAGACCGACCCGACACCCGCAGCCGTGCGGCGATCAGCAGCTGTGCGTCGAGCTACAGCCGTAGGAGTGCGAGGGTGGTGCAGCTGATTTTGCTGATGCATCGTCACCGACGTCGCCCGATATCGCAAGCGTTGCGTAGTGGTAGTGGTAGCAGCGAGGCTACGAAGAAAATTTGTGTATCCTGAAGAAAATGAATACATAGAATGAAGAACTAAACTGTGCAGCTCTGTGTTTTGCTCCAACGTTCGCTCCCTTTTCAACACCACTCCAACCGGCTCTTTTCAGAGCCAATTCAGAGTTAATAATAATTTTCCAACTGAAAGAGTTAAATAATTTTCGACGGCCGTTTCGGCCTATCCAGAGGGACGATCCATCGTCAACAGGCAGCCAGTCCCAGACCTGCCTCCATTGCGACGGCAACCACCGGTGTTGTCCAACCGTGGCTCGGTCCCACGAGGGGAACGGGCAATCCATCCGACCAGCAGCGCAGCATACAGTCCACCTAGCCTTCAACATTAGTTTGGTCCTACGAACCGGATGCTCGGAGCAAGCATCCAAGCGGGCTGAGTTTGCCCAAATTTAGTGAGAGCGAATTGGGAAGCGATGTGTTGTGAGCAAAGCATAGAGAGAACATCAGAAGCAAGAAGTGAAAAGTGAATAACAAACATTGACTTCAACAAAACTAAAGTGAGAAGTGAAAAAAAAAACTGACTTCAACCAGAAGCTAAAGTGAAAGTGCTTAGTGAACAAAAGTGAGTAGAAAGAAGAAGAAAAATGCCACCAAAACGAACGCCAGTGAAAAAAGCTTCAGCTGACGGTGATACTACTGCAGCTGATGAGGAGCTCGAAGCGCTGATCCACAACCGTGGAATGGCGCTGCGGAACGTTAAGCGAATCCAAGCCAACCTTAAGAAAGCGGAAGTTGACAATACCGAGCTGACAGTAGCTCAAGTGAAGGTTTATCAACGGAGTGTTGAGAACACGAATGCTGAGTTCACCCAGCTTCACCATGAGATCGTCGCGCAATCATCATCTGCCAAGCGAGAGGAACAAGACAACTACTTCCTCACGTTCGTGGACCTTTACGAAGAAGTGTCTGTGGTACTCGAGAGTTGGCTGGAAAATCTCGCTAAATCCCCAACTTTGCAGCCGCAGAATGCCATCAACCAGCCAGTTATCGTCCAGTTTTCCTTCCGCGTGCCATACCAACATTTGATGGACGGTATGAGCACTGGGAAAAATTTAAAGTGATGTTCAAGGATGTGGTGGACAGAAGCAACGAGTCAGATCGCATCAAGTTATATCATTTGGAGAAAGCGTTAATTGGAGATGCAGCCGGTGTGATAGACGCTAAAACTATTACCGACGGCAATTATGCACGAGCATGGCAACTGCTGGACGAAAGGTACTCCGATAACCGACGGATGATTGATCGGCACATGGCCGGTCTGCTTGGAGTGAAGAAGTTAACAAATGCATCATACAACGAGTTGAGATCCTTGGTAGAGGCTTTCGATGGCCATGTCGAAAACCTCAAGTTTCTGGGCCAGGACTTTACCGATGTAGCTGAATATATGGTTGTGTACCTGATCGCACGATCCCTGGACGACGAAACAAAAAAGTTATGGGAGTCAACCATGAAGAAAGGTGAGTTACCCGTATATGCTGACACTATCGATTTCCTGAAAGAGCGCGTGTCGGTTCTGGAAAGGTGCCAAACATACTGTGAAGATGGTCTATCCAAGCATCGAGCCCCCACCAAACCTAGCAATCCGAAATATCTACCTGCGAAGATAAACACAGCCACAGCGTCGTCCCCAGCAGACCAACGGTGTGATTTTTGTACCAACAATCATCTCACGTTCAAGTGCCCAGTATTTAACGAATTGTCGGTGAGCCAAAGGATCGCTAAAGTGAAGGAGAGGAACGTCTGCTTTAACTGCCTGAGGCGTGGGCACCGCGTAAGTGATTGTTCCTCGAAGAAATCTTGCTCAAAGTGCAACCGGAGACACCACTCATTGCTACACCTGGAGGAGTCATTCCCAAACACAAAGGACATCACCGAGGTAAAGCAGCATAACAACCCATCAGTTCCAGTCATCCCGCAAGTATCAGCTCAAGCCCCCGATCCAGTTTCATCATGCAAGCCATCGACTAGCGGCACGTTCACGAACGCCGTCAATTCTCATGTTCCAGTGAGGTCCAGCAATCAAGTGTTCCTACTCACCGCTGTGATCAACGTCATGGATCAAGATCTGCAACCATATCCGTGTAGAGCGCTTCTGGATTGCGGTTCGCAAGTGAGCTTCATCACGCAGTCTTTGGCCAAAGCAATAGGGATGCCAACACAAGAGGTGAGTGTTCCTATTACGGGTATTGGTAGTGCTAAGTCAATGATTAAACAAATTGGTACCGTCCAAGTCCGCTCCAGATGTAATAACTTTATGTTATCACTGTCGTGTCTAGTATCGCCCAAGATTACTGGTCTGCTTCCTTCTTTCACGATTGATATTGACTCTTGGAATATCCCCTGGTATCGAGCTAGCAGATCCAGTTTTTCATAAATCGAACGCAATTGACATGCTCATTGGGATGGATCACTTTCATGATATTCTGAAACCAGGTTATGTGAAGTTGTCTGAGAATCTTCCTGGGCTACATAATTCCCACTTTGGTTGGCTGGTAGGAGGATCTTATTATGAGGGTCAGAGTTCAGAAACAGGTTTACAATCGCTCACCGTATGTGCAGATCCTGTGAATAAACTTGTGCAAAAGTTTTGGGAAATAGAGTGCGTTAATCCTGAGCTTGTACCGACTACTGAGGATGAAGAGTGCGAACGACATTTCTTGGCAACCCATCGTCGTGACAAAACCGGACGTTATATTGTTCAACTACCTTTGAGGGACAATGTTGCACAGCTGTCAGATTCTCGTACTATGGCTCTACGCAGATTTTTTCTACTAGAAGCAAAGTTAGCTCGTAACCCTGACTTGAAAATCCAATACGATTCCTTTATCGAAGAATATGAGTCGCTCAACCATTGCAAGGAAATCCAGGAGACTAATGATCCGCCAGGCTTAAGGAAATGGTACCTTCCTCATCATGCTGTCCTCCGCCCATCAAATTCGTCAACTAAGTGTCGTGTAGTCTTTGACGCCTCCGCAAAGGTTCAAGGACTTTCTCTCAACGATGTGATGTTAGTTGGGCCTACTGTTCAAGCCGATTTATCATCGATAATTCTTCGATTTCGTACGTTTCAATACGTTCTGAGCGCTGATATTGGTAAAATGTACCGTCAGTTCGTCCTAGACCCCAGCCACACTCCGATGCAGCGTATTTTTGGCGCAAATCTCCCAGTGAAAGGCTTCGTGTGTTGGAACTTTCAACCGTTACATATGGAACAGCAGCAGCTCCATTCTTGGCAACGAGGGCACTTCTCCAGCTGGCTCAAGATGAGAAAGGCAAATTTCCATTAGCATCCCGCGTTATTGAGGAAAATTGTTATGTCGACAACGCTCTGTTTGGATCAAACCACATTCAGGAAGCTGAGAACATCCAGCGTCAGCTGATTGCATTACTCCACTCCGGAGGTATGCAACTCCACAAATGGTCTTCGAACGAGGCTCGTCTTCTAGATAATATTCCACCATCTGAAAGAGATACGATTGTGAATATAGGTGATAGCGGAGCCAATGAAGTAATTAAAACGTTAGGATTACTGTGGGATCCCAATTCCGATGAGTTTGTGTTCTTTACCAGTTCTCCTGAAAACATGAAAGCTCCCACAAAGCGGCAAGTATTATCTTCCATTGCAAAGGTGTATGATCTTCTTGAATTGATCTCCCCCCTAGTGGTAATAGCCAAAATACTAATACATCGTCTGTGGATTAGTAAGCTAGCATGGGATGACAAACTAGATAATGAGCTTAGTGCTGAGTATAACTCATTCATAGATGCCCTACCAATTGCTGAACAAATTAGAATTCCAAGACTCGTTGTCTCTCCTGATGCTGTAGCATATGAATTGCATGGATTTGCAGATGCTTCGAAACAGGCATATGGTGCCTGCGTATATATTCGATCTGTACACTCCAATGGCAGCGCTACTATGAAGTTAGTCACCAGCAAATCGAAAATAGCTCCCATTTCTCCTGTTAGCATTCCCAGGATGGAACTCTTGGCCGCACTTCTGCTTTTTCGATTGATTGTTAAAATTACAGGAACAATGAAAATTGAGTTTTCTTCGACAAATTTGTGGACTGACAGTCAAGTCGTCTTAGCGTGGTTCCGAAAACCACTTGATACCCTCAAAGAATTTGTACGCAACAGAGTAGCAGAAATTGTCTCAAACGATCAATTTGTTTGGAGGTATGTTCGGACAACAGAAAATCCCGCAGACACAGTTTCCAGAGGACAAACTGCCGCTGAACTGTCTAGGAACGACATGTGGTGGAATGGACCGCATTTTCTTCGCTCGGCGGTATACGAAACTGACGTACCAAACCTTCCCAGTGACGACGAAATTCCGGAATTGAAACAAACGTTAGTAGTGCACGTGGCAATGAAATTTGAAGAGTTTCCTATTCTGACAAAATTTGAGTCCTTCCGTAAAACTCAGCGAATCGTTGCTTATGTTCTGCGCTTTCTCTCCAATTCACGTAAGAAGAAAGAAGATCGTGTCGTAACTCCTTATCTATCTATACAAGAACTACGAGGGGCAATGATAAAGATAGTTGGTTCCATTCAGCAACAGGAATTATTCCGTGAGATAGAGAAGGTTAAAGATGGAGACAATAATCATCGACTGGGCAGCTTGAATCCCTTTCTTGATAATGACTTGTTACGGGTGGGAGGGAGAATCCGCCATTCTCAGTTACCGTACCACACAAAACATCAGCTTATTCTTCCCGACAAAAACCCAGTAACTCGGAGCCTAATTGCAACAATCCATCGTGAGAATTTGCACGTGGGACTATCTAGCGTGATAACCATCCTTAGACAAAACTTTTGGTTGTTGAACGCTAAATCGACTGTTCGAAAGGTGATAAGAAACTGTGTAACTTGCTTCCGTATTAGTCCAACTACGATCGATCAGCAAATGGGTGACCTTCCTTCCTATAGAGTCAACGAGGAACCAGTTTTGCCCAAGTAGGAATCGACTACGCAGGACCCATCCTTGTGAAACAGGCGGCTCGGAAAGCGACTCCAGTTAAGGGTTACATTTGCATTTTTGTTTGTATGGCAACAAAGGCCATTCACTTGGAGGCAGTAGAGAATCTTTCAACGGAAGCCTTTTTAGCAGCTTTTCATCGATTTGTGGCACGGAAAGGTACTCCACATACCGTACACAGCGACAATGGTACTAATTTTATTGGGGCCAAGTCAGAGCTGCACCAGCTCTATGTGATGTTTCAGAACGAAGTTACCCAGCGAAAACTGTTCGAGCTTTGCCAGACCAAGGAGATCGTCTGGCGAACCATTCCTCCCGGCTCCCCCCATTTCGGAGGCCTATGGGAGGCTGGGGTGAAAAGCGTGAAGTCTGTCCTCAAAAAGGTATATCAGTCAGCATCCTTACAATTTTCGAGCTCTACACTCTCTTATGCCAAGTGGAAGCAATTCTAAACTCCAGACCCTTATTTGCGCACTCCAATGACCCTCAAGATCCGGAAGCCCTAACTCCTGCTCATTTTATGATTGGACGTCCTCTCCATGCCGTTCCCGAACCGTCATATCTACAAATTCCGGCCAATCGTTTATCTCGTTGGCAATATGTCCAACAGCTACGCGAGCATTTTTGGAACCGCTGGTCTAGAGAATATTTGACAGAACTGCAGGTTAGAGGCAAGTGGACTCAGAAACGAGTGAATGTCAGACCTGATTTAATCGTGCTGTTGAAAGAAGAGAATGTTCCTCCGCAAAATTGGAAGCTAGGTCGCGTAATTACAGTGTACCCTGGGGCGGACGAATTAGTTAGAGTTGTGGACGTTAAAACAAAATCTGGAATCTATAAAAGACCAATACATAAATTAGCACCATTGCCAATACTCGATAACCTCAAATCCTCTGATCCAAAAATTGCGGCATTAGCACTTCCCTGGGGGAGAATGTTCAGTCCGCAAGACGGGCTGAAGTACGGTGATTGGTTAGATACAATCAACCAATTAGAGCGCAGTAGTTACTCGATTCAACTATAAAACAGCGCGCTGTTCTGCAATCGTCATTCAGTTGTTCAAACGCCACGGACGAAGCAAGCCGAAGCAGCAGACCCGAAAAGGAATACAGCAACGAGCGAGAACGAGACCGACCCGACACCCGCAGCCGTGCGGCGATCAGCAGCTGTGCGTCGAGCTACAGCCGTAGGAGTGCGAGGGGTGGTGCAGCTGATTTTTGCTGATGCATCGTCACCGACGTCGCCCGATATCGCAAGCGTTGCGTAGTGGTAGTGGTAGCAGCGAGGCTACGAAGAAAATTTGTGTATCCCGAAGAAAATGAATACATAAAATGAAGAACTAAACTGTGCAGCTCTGTGTTTTGCTCCAACGTTCGCTCCCTTTTTCAACACCACTCCAACCGGCTCTTTTCAGAGCCAATTCAGAGTTAATAATAATTTTCCAACTGAAAGAGTTAAATAATTTTCGACGGCCGTTTCGGCCTATCCAGAGGGACGATCCATCGTCAACAGGCAGCCAGTCCCAGACCTGCCTCCATTGCGACGGCAACCACCGGTGTTGTCCAACCGTGGCTCGGTCCCACGAGGGGAACGGGCAATCCATCCGACCAGCAGCGCAGCATACAGTCCACCTAGCCTTCAACACCCTGATTAATCCACCTAGCGGTGATGGTGCCTTTCTCGTGCATTATAAAAATAGTATTTTGGCCATTACTCTTGAGCCCGTAGTCCGATCTGGCCAATTTTCAATAGGAAACAATGGGAGAGTATTCTGCGTCGAATGCAACTTGTTGCGAGTAAATCGGTTAAGGATAAGTGCCTGAAAAATGAGTGACATTTTTTTACTCAATTTTTCTATAAAAATGTGGTATTTTGGCCATAACTTCGGAGCCCATAGTCCGATCTGACCATTTTTTAATAGGAAACAATGGCATAGTATCCTGCGTCCAATGCAACTTGTTGCGAGTAAATCGGTTAAGGATAAGTATCTGAAAAATGAGGAAGCGGACTTGGTAGTCATATGGCTACTGCTTCTGCCTCATACGCAGGAGGTCGTGGGTTCAATCCCAGGGTCCGTTCCATTCTCCTACTTTGTATCTTTCTCTTTATTTCTCATGTTCTAGCAATCGCTAGAACTGAAAATGGACTTCCATACCGTTTCCATTACTATTCCTATACCTTCAACTTGAGTATTCTAACAGTAATCTGCTAGAATTGGAAATGAACTATAGAGCTCGTTTCCTACATCCAATTAGAAATTCCATGAGTTACCTTCTCCTATCTATCACATTGGCAGCTCGTTAACCAAGACGGACCTCTGTCTCTCCAACCTAACCCAGAAATTCCAATAAATTCCGCATGAACTCGTGGCAAGTGCAGAGGTATATTCGGCTTGCAGTGGGCGAGTGATTGCATCATCATTTCCTCCCCCTTCCCTACATTGACTTGCATTCTGACGTGGCAGGCGCCAGTATGACCTAACAAATGAGATCACCAGTACTTAGTAGTCCCAAGCAAACATCTGTTGGTTCCCTGTGCAAGAACAGCTGATCTGGTCATAATGGAGTAGCAACTACGAGCAGTCAATCAAGCAAAAAAAGCAAAGCAAAGCAATAAGGATAAGTATCTGAAAAATGAGTGACTTTTTTTTTGTAAAAAAATGGTATTTTGGCCATAACTTCCGAGCCCATAGTCCGATCTGACCAATTTTCAATAGGAAACAATGGCAGAATGTCCTGCGTCGAATGCAACTTGTTGCGAGTAAATCGGTTAAGGATAAGTACCTGAAAAATGAGTGACATTTTTTTTGGGCTGGTGCGCACAGACGCACACACATACACACACACACACACACACACATACACACAGACATCACCTCAATTCGTCGAGCTGAGTCGATCGGTATATAACACTATGGGTCTCCGGGCCTTCTATAAAAAGTTTGTTTTTGGAGCGATCATATAGCCTTTACGTATACTTAGTATACGAGAAAGGCAAAAATCGCGTAAAAAATGTCACTCATTTTTCGGGCACTTATCCTCAACCGATTTGCTCGCAACAAATTGCATTCGCCGCAAAATCCTGTCCCATTGTTTCCTATTTGAAATTGGCCAGATCGGACTATGGGATCGAAAGTTATGGCCAAAATACAAATTCATACAAAAAAATCGCGTAAAAAATGTCACTCATTTTTCGGGCACTTATTCTCAACCGAATTGCTCGCAACAAGTTGCATTCGACGTAGAATCCTGTCCCATTGTTTCCTATTTGAAATTGGCCAGATCGGACTATGGGATCGAAAGTTATGGCCAAAATACAAATTCATACAAAAAACGAACAGTGGGTAATGTCTGTGACATAACCGCTAAGTGGACGTAGGACTTTACTTGACCATGCCTTTAAGATAGATAATATGTCCAAATTTCTCACATCAACTATTTTGGATAAATAATCGGCGTTGCATACCATTCCTTGGCAAAATCTTCTCATCAAACCGACACAGAAATCAAATCTGCCTCGAACAAGAATCATCAAAAAAAATTCAGGAAGTATCTGTCCGGTCACGAAATATTAGCCTCGACAGTGGCAACCTTCCCACTAAAGGACTGCCTGAAATAAACCACAAGTTGGCTCAGCAGGGGATGTAGACTGTATCTCAGCCCTTCCACTGAAGAGCCTTCTAATCCGTGCGATAGCGACTGAAGGAGAACATTATTTTTAACTCTTAGATCCTTGAAAAAGGCTGTTTGCTTCGGCTAAGTGCAAAAAGTAAAAAAACGATCTTTTCAAATAACCTTTTCTTTTATACCTTATTTTGAATCTTCTCTGCTTCCCAATTGGTGGGCCAATCAGCTAGTGTCTTGTATCCCGCTTCTTTGTCAGCCAAAGCGTCATCATCATCAACGGGTTCGTGATGGGCTTCTTCTTTTTTACTCGTTTTGCTCGCTGCTGGCGTCTATTTCCTAACAAGACTTTTCGCTTGGTACAGGCCAAGATGCCAGGCAAGCGAGCTAAGAAATGCAGATCAGGTGAGAATACGTGTTCTTTTCTGAGACAACATTGTTAGTAGTAGGAGGAAGGAAACACCCGGACATGGGATTTCGGGTGATAAGATTTAGAATTGGTAACATGGGACGATCATTCAGTCACGTTCGCTTTGTGTGCGGTCAGTAGCAAACAATGTTTATCTAGATATTTCTTGATCAATGCCAAAAAATCCAACATTTGATGAAAAATCGATTGATAGTTTATTAATGTTTTAGCTGTAATCGGTGTTTTCTTTATCCAAATAAGATCATGTGAGAGATTTGGACATCTTATGAATCTTTAAAGGCATGTCTAAGACGGTTTAATACATTCCACTAAAAGCTTAATATATTTTTCTTTAAAGGCATGGTCAAGCAAAGTCCTTCGTCCACTTCGCGGTTAAATCAGAAAAATTATCTACTGTTAGTTTTGACGCTATTTATGAAAATCACGCATAAAATTTTATCTCTAGAATATTGGATTTGGCACCCATGTACAATTTCTATCCCGAAGGGTATTGAAAGCATTGATATTGATCTCTATTATTGGCTCTCTGAAGAACCGTTTGTTTTTTGGACATACATGCTGCATCATGTGGCTTTTCTTCAGCCTGTCTCGGCTCAGCACCGATGCCGGCCGGTCTCGGCTCGACTCTGCTGCTGCTGCCGGTACCTGCTCAGCATTGCTGCTTTGTCGGGTCTGTAGGGTGGACTGCTGATGTGCTGGCTAGGTTTCGGATGATGATGGTCGCTTCGATGGTGACGAGCCGAAAAAGCGGTCGGTGCAGACTTCATTCCCTATTAAAAGTGCTGTTCAATCGATGATGCAGTTGCTTCGCTTGTCCCGGTCAGAATGACAGGAAAAATAGCGTTGCGCTATTTTATGGCTTCTCGGCAGACCCAGCGGCTGCTCATTCGCTGGTGTCTGCACCAATCAGAACGTGGTAATGGAATGATGCAAGAATTATGCGGTACCCATATTTATAGGTTTTCGTGAATTCAATGTTTCGCTTTGAAAACAGTTTTAGGCCTATTGAAACAAGTTTTCGGATATTATCAAGCATTAATATGAAAGGCATACTTGAAAGCTGTCGATTGAGGGGTTAACTGCAGAAATCTGTTCACTAGGGTAAAAGCTATTAACGTTTGAAATCTTTCAACACAGCGTAACGCGGCCGATTTAGAAATTTTGAAATGACACCCGGTATAGTAAAGAGAGACGTAAGTCCTACGTCAAAAATCGCGTAAAAAATGTCACTCATTTTTCGGGCACTTATCTTTAACCGATTTGCTCGCAACAAGTTGCATTCGACGCAGAATCCTTTCCCATTGTTTCCTATTTGAAATTGGCCAGATCGGACTATGGGATCGAAAGTTATGGCCAAAATACAAATTCATACGAAAAAATCGCGTAAAATGTCACTCATTTTTCGGGCACTTATCTTTAACCGATTTGCTCGCAACAAATTGCATTCGACGCAGAATCTTGTCTTATTGTTTCCTATTTGAAATTAACCAGATCGGACTATGGGATCGAGAGTTATGGCCAAAATACCAATTCATGCGAAAAAATCGCGTAAAAAATGTCACTCATTTTTCGGGCACTTATCCTCAACCGATTTGCTCGCAACAAATTGCATTCGCCGCAAAATCCTGTCCCATTGTTTCCTATTTGAAATTGGCCAGATCGGACTATGGGATTTATGGAAAGTTATGGCCAAAATACAAATTCATACGAAAAAATCGCGTAAAAAATGTCACTAATTTTTCGGGCACTTATCTTTAACCGATTTGCTCGCAACAAATTGCATTCGCCGCAAAATCCTGTCCCATTGTTTCCTATTTGAAATTAACCAGATCGGACTATGGGATCGAAAGTTATGCCCAAAATCCACATGCATACGAAAAATCGCGTGAAAATGTCACTCATATTTCGGGCACTTATTCTCAACTGAATTGCTCGCAACAAGTTGCATTCGACGTAGAATCCTGTCCCATTGTTTCCTATTTGAAATTGGCCAGATCGGACTATGGGATCGAAAGTTATGGCCAAAATACAAATTCATGCGAAAAAATCGCGAAAAAATTTCACTCATTTTTCGGAGACTTATCTTTAACCGATTTGCTCGCAACAAATTGCATTCGACACAGAATCCTGTCCCATTGTTTCCTATTTGAAATTAACCAGATCGGACTATGGGATCGAAAGTTATGGCCAAAATACAAATTCATACGAAAAAATCGCGTAAAAAATGTCACTCATTTTTCGGGCACTTATCCTCAACCGATTTGCTCGCAACAAATTGCATTCGCCGCAAAATCCTGTCCCATTGTTTCCTATTTGAAATTGGCCAGATCGGACTATGGGATTTATGGAAAGTTATGGCCAAAATACAAATTCATACGAAAAAATCGCGTAAAAAATGTCACTCATTTTTCGGGCACTTATCTTTAACCGATTTGCTCGCAACAAGTTGCATTCGACGCAGAATCCTGTCCCATTGTTTCCCATTTGAAATTAACCAGATCGGACTATGGGATCGAAAGTTATGGCCAAAATACAAATTCATACAAAAAAATCGCGTGAAAAATGTCACTCATATTTCGGGCACTTATTCTCAACCGAATTGCTCGCAACAAGTTGCATTCGACGTAGAATCCTGTCCCATTGTTTCTTATTTGAAATTAACCAGATCGGACTATGGGATCGAAAGTTATGGCCAAAATACAAATTCATACGAAAAAATCGCGTAAAAAATGTCACTCATTTTTCGGGCACTTATCCTCAACCGATTTGCTCGCAACAAATTGCATTCGCCGCAAAATCCTGTCCCATTGTTTCCTATTTGAAATTGGCCAGATCAAACTATGGGATCGAAAGTTATGGCCAAAATACAAATTCATACAAAAAAATCGCGTAAAAAATGTCACTCATTTTTCGGGCACTTATTTTTAACCGATTTGCTCGCAACAAGTTGCATTCGAGGGGCCCTCCTTAGCCGTGCGGTAAGACGCGCGGCTACAAAGCAAGACCATGCTGAGGGTGGCTGGGTTCGATTCCCGGTGCCGGTCTAGGCAATTTTCGGATTGGAAATTGTCTCGACTTCCCTGGGCATAAAAGTATCATCGTATTAGCCTCATTATATACGAATGCAAAAATGGTAACCTGGCTTAGAAACCTCGCAGTTAATAACTGTGGAAGTGCTTAATGAACACTAAGCTGCGAGGCGGCTCTGTCCCAGTGTGGGGATGTAATGCCAATAAGAAGAAGAAGTTGCATTCGACGCAGAATCCTGTCCCATTGTTTCCTATTTGAAATTAACCAGATCGGACTATGGGATCGAAAGTTATGGCCAAAATACAAATTCATACGAAAAAATCGCGTAAAAAATGTCACTCATTTTTCGGGCACTTATCCTCAACCGATTTGCTCGCAACAAATTGCATTCGCCGCAAAATCCTGTCCCATTGTTTCCTATTTGAAATTAACCAGATCGGACTATGGGATTTATGGAAAGTTATGGCCAAAATACAAATTCATACGAAAAAATCGCGTAAAAAATGTCACTCATTTTTCGGGCACTTATCTTTAACCGATTTGCTCGCAACAAGTTGCATTCGACGCAGAATCCTGTCCCATTGTTTCCTATTTGAAATTAACCAGATCGGACTATGGGATCGAAAGTTATGGCCAAAATACAAATTCATACAAAAAAATCGCGTGAAAAATGTCACTCATATTTCGGGCACTTATTCTCAACCGAATTGCTCGCAACAAGTTGCATTCGACGTAGAATCCTGTCCCATTTTTTCCTATTTGAAATTGGCCAGATCGGACTATGGGATCGAAAGTTATGGCCAAAATACAAATTCATGCGAAAAAATCGCGAAAAAATTTCACTCATTTTTCGGAGACTTATCTTTAACCGATTTGCTCGCAACAAATTGCATTCGACGCAGAATCCTGTCCCATTGTTTCTTATTTGAAATTAACCAGATCGGACTATGGGATCGAAAGTTATGGCCAAAATACAAATTCATACGAAAAAATCGCGTAAAAAATGTCACTCATTTTTCGGGCACTTATCCTCAACCGATTTGCTCGCAACAAATTGCATTCGCCGCAAAAATCCTGTCCCATTGTTTCCTATTTGAAATTGGCCAGATCGGACTATGGGATTTATCGAAAGTTATGGCCAAAATACAAATTCATACGAAAAAATCGCGTAAAAAATGTCACTCATTTTTCGGGCACTTATCTTTAACCGATTTGCTCGCAACAAGTTGCATTCGACGCAGAATCCTGTCCCATTGTTTCCTATTTGAAATTAACCAGATCGGACTATGGGATCGAAAGTTATGGCCAAAATACAAATTCATACAAAAAAATCGCGTGAAAAATGTCACTCATATTTCGGGCACTTATTCTCAACCGAATTGCTCGCAACAAGTTGCATTCGACGTAGAATCCTGTCCCATTTTTTCCTATTTGAAATTGGCCAGATCGGACTATGGGATCGAAAGTTATGGCCAAAATACAAATTCATGCGAAAAAATCGCGAAAAAATTTCACTCATTTTTCGGAGACTTATCTTTAACCGATTTGCTCGCAACAAATTGCATTCGACGCAGAATCCTGTCCCATTGTTTCTTATTTGAAATTAACCAGATCGGACTATGGGATCGAAAGTTATGGCCAAAATACAAATTCATACGAAAAAATCGCGTGAAATATGTCACTCATTTTTCGGGCACCTATTCTTAACCGATTTGCTCACATCAATTTGCATTCGACGTAGAATCCTGTCCCGCTGTTTCCTATTGATAATTGACCATATCGGACTATGGGATCGAAAATTATACCATTTTTTTTTATGGGAAAATCGCTAAAAAAATGTCACTTATTTTTCAGGCACTCTTCCTCAACCGATTTGCTCGCATTAAATTTTATTCGACGCAGAATGTCTCATATTTTCTTATTGAAAATTGTCCAGATCGGACTATGGGCTTAGATGTTATGGTCAAATTACTATTTATTGTGAAAAAGAGTTCAAAAAAGTCTAGCTCACTTTTTTAGCACTTAGACTTTATCTATTCCCCAAGCAACACAAGTTCAACAAATCTGGTTGCAGTAACCATATTGTGACTGAATCCGGTCATATATAAGTTACTGTGATAGATGTGCAATATGTGTGCTTCTCATATCGCTCGCAACAGATTGCATTCTACGCAGAATCTTGTCCCATTGTTTCCTATAGAAACTTGGCCGGATCGTACAATTGGGTCAAAAGTTATGGCGAAAATACTAATTTTAAAACTACAAAATAAAATGTCATTTTTTCTCTTATCTTCTTCTTCTTATTGGCATTACATCCCCACACTGGGACAGAGCCGCCTCGCAGCTTAGTGTTCATTAAGCACTTCCACAGTTATTAACTGCGAGGTTTCTAAGCCAAGTTACCATTTTTGCATTCGTATATCATGAGGCTAACACGATGATACTTTTATGCCCTGGGAAGTCGAGACAATTTCCAATCCGAAAATTGCCTAGACCGGCACCGGGAATTGAACCCAGCCACCCTCAGCATGGTCTTGCTTTGTAGCCGCGCGTCTTACCGCACGGCTAAGGAGGGCCCCTTCAATTTTTTTTCTCTTATGCTCATCCGATTTGTTTGCAACAAATTGCGTTTGGCGAGAAATTTTTTTATGCATATAGAGATGAGTGACGTTTAGCTCTCGCACACTAATGTACACTTCGGCATGTGTAAACACATGTTTGTTTTCCTTCTGCTCATAACTTCAGAAATGATCGGGTCATCACAATGATTTCAAAAGAGTCAAAAAATATATGGAAATATACTCATTTTCACCCTATCTTTGCTGAGTTGCACCATCTAGGAGTGTTTGTTTTCCTTTTATCGCCACTCACACATTCGGGCGTGAGAATCTCAATAAACAAATATGAAAAATGAGACCAATCCACATATTAGTGTTATTTTAGATTTTCCAAATCTTTTGAACGAACGAGAAAGGCACCATCACCGCTAGGTGGATTAATCTGGGTTTTTTTCGTATGAATCTGTATTTTGGCCATAACTTCTGATCCCATAGTTCGATCTGACCAATTTCAAATAGGAAACAATGGGACAGGATTCTGCGTCGAATGCAACTTGTTGCGAGCAAATCGGTTGAGGATAAGTGCCCGAAAAATGAGTGACATTTTTTACGCGTTTTTTTCGTATGAATTTGTATTTTGGCCATAACTCTCGATCCCATAGTTCGATCTGTCCAATTTCAAAAAGGAAACAATGGGACAGGATTCTGCGTCGAATGCAACTTGTTGCGAGCAAATCGGTTGAGGATAAGTGCCCGAAAAATGAGTGACATTTTTTACGCGTTTTTTTCGTATGAATTTGTATTTTGGCCATAACTCTCGATCTCATAGTTCGATCTGGCCAATTTAGAATAGGAAACAATGGGACAGGATTCTGCGTCGAATGCAACTTGTTGCGAGCAAATCGGTTGAAGATAAGTGCCCGAAAAATGAGTGACATTCTTTACGTGATTTTTTCGTACAAATTTGTATTTTGGCCATAACTCTCGATCCCATGGTTCGATCTGGCCAATTTCAAATAGGAAACAATGGGACAGGATTTTGCGTCGAATGCAACTTGTTGCGAGCAAATCGGTTGAAGATAAGTGCCCGAAAAATGAGTGACATTTTTTACGCGATTTTTCGTATGAATTTGTATTTTGGCCATAACTCTCGATCCCATAGTCCGATCTGGCCAATTTCGAATGGGAAACGATGGGACAGGATTTTGCGTCAAATGCAACTTGTTGCGAGCAAATCGGTTGAGGATAAGTGCCCGAAAAATGAGTGACATTTTTTACGCGATATTTTCGTATGAATTTGTATTTTGGCCATAACTCTCGATCCCATAGTCCGATCTGGTCAATTTCAAATAGGAAACAATGAGACAGGATTCTGCGTCGAATGCAACTTGTTGCGTGTAAATCGGTTGAGGATAAGTGCCCGAAAAATGAGTGACATTTTTTGAGTAGTTTTGCGCACACACACACACACATACACACACACATACACACACACACACACACACACAGACATCACCTCGATTCGTCGAACTGAGTCGATTGGTATATAACACTATGGGTCTCCGGGCCTTCTATAAAAAGTTTGTTTTTGGAGCGATCATATAGCCTTTACCGTATACTTAGTATATGAGAAAGGCAAAAAAATGGTATAATTTTCGATCCCATAGTCCGATATGGAAACAACGGGACAGGATTCTGCGTCGAATGCAACTTGTTGCGAGCAAATCGGTTGAGGATAAGTGCCCGAAAAATGAGTGACATTTTTTACGCGATTTTTTTGTATGAATTTGTATTTTGGCTATAACTCCTGATCCCATAGTCCGATCTAGCCAATTTCAAATAGGAAACATTGGGACAGGATTCTGCGTCGAATGCAACTTGTTGCGAGCAAATCGGTTGAGGATAAGTGCCCGAAAAATGAGTGACATTTTTTACGCGATTTTTTTGTATGAATTTGTATTTTGGCCATAACTCCTGATCCCATAGTCCGATCTAGCCAATTTCAAATAGGAAACATTGGGACAGGATTCTGCGTCGAATGCAACTTGTTGCGAGCAAATCGGTTGAGGATAAGTGCCCGAAAAATGAGTGACATTTTTTACGCGATTTTTTGTATGAATTTGTATTTTGGCCATAACTCTCGATCCCATAATCCGATCTGGCCAATTTCAAATAGGAAACAATGGGACAGGATTCTGCGTCGAATGCAACTTGTTGCGAGCAAATCGGTTGAGTATAAGTGCCCAAAAATGAGTGACATTTTTACGCGATTTTTCGTATGAATTTGTATTTTGGCCATAACTTTCGATCCCATAGTTCGATCTGGCCAATTTCAAATAGGAAACAATGGGACAGGATTCTGCGTCGAATGCAACTTGTTGCGAGCAAATCGGTTGAGGATAAGTGCCCAAAAAAATGAGTGACATTTTTTACGCGATTTTTTCGTATGAATTTGTATTTTGGCCATAACTTCTGATCCCATAGTTCGATCTGGCCAATTTCAAATAGGAAACAATGGGACAGGATTCTGCGTCGAATGCAACTTGTTGCGAGCAAATCGGTTGAGGGTAAGTGCCCGAAAAATGAGTGACATTTTTTGAGTAGTTTTGCGCACACACACACACATACACACACACATACACACATCTCAGCCAGCCAGTCGGCGAACTAGCCTAAGCTAGGGGCCGGAATTTTAGAAGAAGTGCATGAGCACAGCCCCCCCCGAAGTAGTCGCAGCATCCCGTGGTCCCGGGGGGATCGAGGCAAGGAAGATAAGGGACCCGGTTTATCCGGGAGGCACATTTTTAGCAGGTCGGGAGGAGCCCATCCCTGTTCGCCTTCGAGCATAGTGTGGATGCTCGAGGTGTCTGTCGCGCAGATTTTTGATGGCCTTTAACCCTTGTAAAAAAAAAAAAAACATACACACACACACACACACACACACACACAGACATCACCTCAATTCGTCGAACTGAGTCGATTGGTATATAACACTATGGGTCTCCGGGCCTTCTATAAAAAGTTTGTTTTTGGAGCGATCATATAGCCTTTACCGTATACTTAGTATACGAGAAAGGCAAAAACCGTTTTTTGTTATTTTCTCGGAATTGTGCGAAATGGATATTTGCAGTTTCTTAAACAATTGATTCAAATACGAGTTTCTATCGTTTATTGTCAACATAATAAATACTCTAAGAATATATTGCAACTGGTTATTTCCGAATTTGCTAGCTTAAGCCACGGTGTGTTCGGCCGAAGGACCTTATTAAAAAAAACCCAGTGTCTCTAAAACGCCCACTACACGAAAGTATAGGTTTTCTTCTTTCACGTAAGTCTTTTAAAAATATTCTATCCGGGGTCATTTTTTCATACATTTTACAAAATACATAATAGCTATCATCTAATATTTGTGCAGAATTCGCTTTTAAATACTAGAAAATAATTGACAGATGAAAAAAGACAGATCATGCTTTCACATAGTGGGTATTTCTGAGATACTGATTTGTATAGAATAATATTTTTCCACAGAGACGCAGTGAAGAAGTACCACGCGCCTCCACACTGTACTCATTCTAAAATTAGGAAAGCGGAATCGTGGAAAATTGTTTTCTAATAAATGAAGGCGTTTTACCTCCATGAGCTTCAATGCTTTTGATACCATCCAGCCAGTTAATTAAAATGTGGGATGAGGCAAAAGCTCCCATTAAAATCATTTCAACTGAATGATTATTGCAGATGGGTTGACAGGGCGTATATCCACTCCTACTTTTCGCAATCAGTATTCAAATACTAGCTCATGGAAGAATGGCAGCTGGAATTCCTAGAAATTGTGGGAGTTTGAGAGGAAAATAATTTTGGTATCAAGCATAATGCGGGTTTCCATTTATAGGTGCTTCAATAATTATTGTGTTCTCATATAGGCCTTCCAATTGAAATGAGGCCTTTGTAAAATTGGCCCTACTGAAGATCAATTAAAAATAGTAACATTATTTTCTTCTTCTATCCCCCACTGGTACATTGCCGCTTCGCAGCTTAGTGTTAATTCAGCACTTCCACAGTTATTAACTGCAAGGTTTCTAAGCCAAGTTACCATTTATACATTCGCATATCATGAGGCTAACACGATGGTACTTTTAGGTCCAGGGAAGTTGAGAAAATTTCCAACCCGAAAATTTCCTAGACCGGATCGGGAATCAAACCCAGCCACATTCAGCATGGTCTTGCTTTGTAGCCGCACATCACTCCAATCGGCTAAGGAAGCCACCAAAATAATGACAGTCTTAGCTAAACATGTTCATCTGAAACAAAGCGTTATTCAGATAAAATTGAACTACAGGATATTTTTGAATAAATAGAATTATCAATTGGGTTCAATAAGAGCCTTCACTAACGTTCACTATCAATGCTGAATCCATCACAGGAAAAAATGCCATCTAAACACAATGTGCAATCGATCAGCGATGATGAATTCCTCCCTCGGGGTGCATAAAATAAATAACCAATTTTGCATTCAATCATGTCAGGAGAACTGATATGTGATTCCGGATTTTTTTTCCACTTCTATATTTGGAGCGGATAAAGAGTGTTTGCGTGATAGCAGAAAAGATTCAAAAGAAGGGCTCACGTCGGTTGCGGTTGACGAGAGCACGCATATAGACGCCGTTTCGTGCCCTTTTTATATTTTTCGCACAGAAAGGACAATATTTCACTGCGTAACTAAACTCTTCATTTATATCGTTCGATTCACGTTGATGGCTTAATATGTTTACGTGTTTATATAAATTTGAGTAGTTTTGTAATGTTACGCAATTTCACGTGCCAATCTCAACAATGGATTGTTGCATCCGTTTTCCGAAGTTGCTGAAAAGCATAACTTTTGGATGACTGGCTAGTATAAAATAAAATAGTAAAGCCACTAGGTGAATGAATCTGCGTTATTTTCTTCATTTCCAATTCTATGGTGGGGGAATTCATCCACGCGGCCTTACTCCACTCGAGTGGTTGGCAAAAACCATCTATCAAACATTTTCTGCGTCGGCGTTCGGGGACATAAAGCCACTCCTAGTATCCAATCGTGGTGCGTATAAAGGATCAACACGACAACGCACACGGCAGCGTGGTTGGAGTTGGGGCGATGGAATTCGATTTAAATACGCTCAAACATGTAGGGAAAATAGGCAAGTAAATCTCATTTTCCCCGAGGCCTTTGTGTGCTTGAATGCGCAATCATTTTGACTCCGGGCAGACGACATGATGATGATTGAAAGGAGTTTCAAATTGACTGCAATATGAAGGCGATCTCAAAAAAACATGATCGGGATCGCCATTAGCGTTAAATGGAGGCAGTAATGAAATATTATTAATAGATTAATATTTACAAAAACAAACTTTTCGTAGGGTGCTCAGAATCCAATAGTAGTACGAAACAAAAAAAAAATCAATCCAATGAACTGAGGTGATGAAACTTTGTAAACAACTTTGTCCCTCCCTTCTTTCATGTGAATTTCTAAATTTAAAGTTCTTCACTGCAAGTATATGTTTTTGTTCTAAATAATTTTTAGAACAGGAACATATGCAGTGCCATACCAAATCGGCTCGAAATTTCCGTTAGAGTTTTGCTGAAGAAGGCACGTTGCTGGAACGTCCACGAAAAAAGTTATAACGCTTCGAACATTGAGTGTTCAAACCATATGCAAAAAATCGTTTATTCTGCCAGCACTGCCGTACTACGTAGACCAACAATGTAACTGAGTGTTACTTCAAAATAATTGATCTTCTAGGGCTATTGAGCTAATGGAAGCTATACGGAATTATTTCACAAAGAAAAATCCGACAAGAAGGAAGATGAGTGTTGCCCTCCTATAACCATAGGTTGTCCGGTAGTGCTGGCAGAAACATTGATTTCTTGCATATGGTTCAAACAACCAATTTTCGAAACGTAATAACATTGTTTGAAGACCTTCCAGCTACGTACCTTCTTCGGCAAAGTCTTTCAGCATCTTCCAGACTATATGCTAACGTATTGAGTCACGTGACTGATGTTAAATTGAAGCCGCTAAGAGCAACAATTTTTAAAAGTACGTTTTTGCCTTTCTCGTATACTAAGTATACGGTAAAGGCTATATGATCGCTCCAAAAACAAACTTTTTATAGAAGGCCCGGAGACCCATACTGTTATATACCAATCGACTCAGTTCGACGAATTGAGGTGATGTCTGTGTGTGTGTGTGTGTGTGTGTGTGTGTGTATGTGTGTGTGTGCGCAAAACTACTCAAAAAATGTCACTCATTTTTCGGGCACTTACCCTCAACCGATTTGCTCGCAACAAGTTGCATTCGACGCAGAATCCTGTCCCATTGTTTCCTATTTGAAATTGGCCAGATCGAACTATGGGATCAGAAGTTATGGCCAAAATACAAATTCATACGAAAAAATCGCGTAAAAAATGTCACTCATTTTTTGGGCACTTATACTCAACCGATTTGCTCGCAACAAGTTGCATTCGACGCAGAATCCTGTCCCATTGTTTCCTATTTGAAATTGGCCAGATCGAACTATGGGATCAGAAGTTATGGCCAAAATACAAATTCATACGAAAAAATCGCGTAAAAAATGTCACTCATTTTTTGGGCACTTATACTCAACCGATTTGCTCGCAACAAGTTGCATTCGACGCAGAATCCTGTCCCATTGTTTCCTATTTGAAATTGGCTAGATCGGACTATGGGATCAGAAGTTATGGCCAAAATACAAATTCATACAAAAAAATCGCGTAAAAAATGTCACTCATTTTTCGGGCACTTATCCTCAACCGATTTGCTCGCAACAAGTTGCATTCGACGCAGAATCCTGTCCCATTGTTTCCTATTTGAAATTGGCCAGATCGGATTATGGGATCGAGAGTTATGGCCAAAATACAAATTCATACAAAAAAATCGCGTAAAAAATGTCTCTCATCTTTCGGGCACTTATCCTTAACCGATTTGCTCGCAACAAGTTGCATTCGACGCAGAATCCTGTCCCATTATTTCCTATTTGAAATTGGCTAGATCGGACTATGGGATCAGGAGTTATGGCCAAAATACAAATTCATACAAAAAATCGCGTAAAAAATGTCACTCATTTTTCGGGCACTTATCCTCAACCGATTTGCTCGCAACAAGTTGCATTCGACGCAGAATCCTGTCCCAATGTTTCCTATTTGAAATTGGCTAGATCGGACTATGGGATCAGGAGTTATGGCCAAAATACCAATTCATACCAAAAATTCGCGTAAAAAATGTCACTCATTTTTCGGGCACTTATCCTCAACCGATTTGCTCGCAACAAGTTGCATTCGACGCAGAATCCTGTCCCGTTGGTTCCTGTTGGCCATATCGGACTATGGGATCGAAAATTATACCATTTTTTTGCCTTTCTCGTATACTAAGTATACGGTAAAGGCTATATGATCGCTCCAAAAACAAACTTTTTATAGAAGGCCCGGAGACCCATAGTGTTATATACCAATCGACTCAGTTCGACGAATCGAGGTGATGTCTGTGTGTGTGTGTGTATGTGTGTGTGTATGTGTGTGTGTGTGTGTGTGTGCAAAACTACTCAAAAAATGTCACTCATTTTTCGGGCACTTATCCTCAACCGATTTGCTCGCAACAAGTTGCATTCGACGCAGAATCCTGTCTCATTGTTTCCTATTTGAAATTGACCAGATCGGACTATGGGATCGAGAGTTATGGCCAAAATACAAATTCATACGAAAAAATCGCGTAAAAAATGTCACTCATTTTTCGGGCACTTATCCTCAACCGATTTGCTCGCAACAAGTTGCATTTGACGCAAAATCCTGTCCCATTGTTTCCTATTTGAAATTGGCCAGATCGGACTATGGGATCGAGAGTTATGGCCAAAATACAAATTCATACGAAAAAATCGCGTAAAAAATGTCACTCATTTTTCGGGCACTTATCCTCAACCGATTTGCTCGCAACAAGTTGCATTCGACGCAAAATCCTGTCCCATTGTTTCGTATTTGAAATTGGCCAGATCGAACCATGGGATCGAGAGTTATGGCCAAAATACAAATTCATACGAAAAAATCGCGTAAAAAATGTCACTCATTTTTCGGGCACTTATCCTCAACCGATTTGCTCGCAACAAGTTGCATTCGACGCAGAATTCTGTCCCATTGTTTCCTAATCTAAATTGGCCAGATCGAACTATGAGATCGAGAGTTATGGCCAAAATACAAATTCATACGAAAAAAACGCGTAAAAAATGTCACTCATTTTTCGGGCACTTATCCTCAACCGATTTGCTCGCAACAAGTTGCATTCGACGCAGAATCCTGTCCCATTGTTTCCTTTTTTAAATTGGACAGATCGAACTATGGGATCGAGAGTTATGGCCAAAATACAAATTCATACGAAAAAAACGCGTAAAAAATGTCACTCATTTTTCGGGCACTTATCCTCAACCGATTTGCTCGCAACAAGTTGCATTCGACGCAGAATCCTGTCCCATTGTTTCCTTTTTGAAATTGGACAGATCGAACTATGGGATCGAGAGTTATGGCCAAAATACAAATTCATACGAAAAAAACCCAGATTAATCCACCTAGCGGTGATGGTGCCTTTCTCGTTTGCTCAAAAGGTTTGGAAAAATCTAAAATAACACTAATATGTGGATTGGTCTCATTTTTCATATTTGTTTATTGAGATTCTCACGCCCGAATGTGTGAGTGGCGATAAAAGGAAAACAAACACTCCTAGATGGTGCAACTCAGCAAAGATTGGGTAAAAATGAGTATATTTCCATATATTTTTTGACTCTTTTGAAATCATTGTGATGACCCGATCATTTCTGAAGTTATGAGCAGAAGGAAAACAAACATGTGTTTACACATGCCGAAGTGTACATTAGTGTGCGAGAGCTAAACGTCACTCATCTCTATATGCATAAAAAAATTTCTCGCCAAACGCAATTTGTTGCAAACAAATCGGATGAGCATAAGAGAAAAAATGACATTTTATTTTGTAGTTTTAAAATTAGTATTTTCGCCATAACTTTTGACCCAATTGTACGATCCGGCCAAGTTTCTATAGGAAACAATGGGACAAGATTCTGCGTAGAATGCAATCTGTTGCGAGCGATATGAGAAGCACACATATTGCACATCTATCACAGTAACTTATATATGACCGGATTCAGTCACAATATGGTTACTGCAACCAGATTTGTTGAACTTGTGTTGCTTGGGGAATAGATGAAGTCTAAGTGCTAAAAAAGTGAGCTAGACTTTTTTGAACTCTTTTTCACAATAAATAGTAATTTGACCATAACATCTAAGCCCATAGTCCGATCTGGACAATTTTCAATAAGAAAATATGAGACATTCTGCGTCGAATGAAATTTAATGCGAGCAAATCGGTTGAGGAAGAGTGCCTGAAAAATAAGTGACATTTTTTTTAGCGATTTTCCCATAAAAAAATGGTATAATTTTCGATCCCATAGTCCGATATGGTCAATTATCAATAGGAAACAGCGGGACAGGATTCTACGTCGAATGCAACTTGTTGTGAGCAAATCGGTTAAGAATAGGTGCCCGAAAAATGAGTGACATATTTTACGCGATTTTTCGTATGAATTTGTATTTTGGCCATAACTTTCGATCCCATAGTCCGATCTGGTTAATTTCAAATAAGAAACAATGGGACAGGATTCTGCGTCGAATGCAATTTGTTGCGAGCAAATCGGTTAAAGATAAGTCTCCGAAAAATGAGTGAAATTTTTCGCGATTTTTCGCATGAATTTGTATTTTGGCCATAACTTTCGATCCCATAGTCCGATCTGGCCAATTTCAAATAGGAAACAATGGGACAGGATTCTACGTCGAATGCAACTTGTTGCGAGCAATTCGGTTGAGAATAAGTGCCCGAAATATGAGTGACATTTTTCACGCGATTTTTTTGTATGAATTTGTATTTTGGCCATAACTTTCGATCCCATAGTCCGATCTGGTTAATTTCAAATAGGAAACAATGGGACAGGATTCTGCGTCGAATGCAACTTGTTGCGAGCAAATCGGTTAAAGATAAGTGCCCGAAAAATGAGTGACATTTTTTACGCGATTTTTTCGTATGAATTTGTATTTTGGCCATAACTTTCCATAAATCCCATAGTCCGATCTGGCCAATTTCAAATAGGAAACAATGGGACAGGATTTTGCGGCGAATGCAATTTGTTGCGAGCAAATCGGTTGAGGATAAGTGCCCGAAAAATGAGTGACATTTTTTACGCGATTTTTTCGTATGAATTTGTATTTTGGCCATAACTTTCGATCCCATAGTCCGATCTGGTTAATTTCAAATAAGAAACAATGGGACAGGATTCTGCGTCGAATGCAATTTGTTGCGAGCAAATCGGTTAAAGATAAGTCTCCGAAAAATGAGTGAAATTTTTTCGCGATTTTTTCGCATGAATTTGTATTTTGACCATAACTTTCGATCCCATAGTCCGATCTGGCCAATTTCAAATAGGAAACAATGGGACAGGATTCTACGTCGAATGCAACTTGTTGCGAGCAAATCGGTTGAGAATAAGTGCCCGAAAAATGAGTGACATTTTTCACGCGATTTTTTCGTATGAATTTGTATTTTGGCCATAACTTTCGATCCCATGGTCCGATATGGTCAATTTCAGATAGGAAAAAATAAGACAGGATTCTGCGTCGAATGCAACTTGTTGCGAGCAAATCGGTTAAAGATAAGTGCCCGAAAAATGAGTGACATTTTTTACGCGATTTTTTTGTATGAATTTGTATTTTGGCCATAACTTTCGATAAATCCCATAGTCCGATCTGGCCAATTTCAAATAGGAAACAATGGGACAGGATTTTGCGGCGAATGCAATTTGTTGCGAGCAAATCGGTTGAGGATAAGTGCCCGAAAAATGAGTGACATTTTTTACGCGATTTTTTCGTATGAATTTGTATTTTGGCCATAACTTTCGATCCCATAGTCCGATCTGGTTAATTTTAAATAGGAAACAATGGGACAGGATTCTGCGTCGAATGCAACTTGTTGCGAGCAAATCGGTTAAAGATAAGTGCCCGAAAAATGAGTGACATTTTTTACGCGATTTTTTCGTATGAATTTGTATTTTGGCCATAACTTTCGATCCCATAGTCCGATCTGGTTAATTTCAAATAGGAAACAATGGGACAGGATTCTGCGTCGAATGCAACTTGTTGCGAGCAAATCGGTTAAAGATAAGTGCCCGAAAAATGAGTGACATTTTTTACGCGATTTTTTTGTATGAATTTGTATTTTGGCCATAACTTTCGATCCCATAGTCCGATCTGGCCAATTTCAAATAGGAAACAATGGGACAGGATTCTGCGTCGAATGCAACTTGTTGCGAGCAAATCGGTTGAGGATAAGTGCCCGAAAAATGAGTGACATTTTTTACGCGATTTTTGACGTAGGACTTACGTCTCTCTTTACTATACCGGGTGTCATTTCAAAATTTCTAAATCGGCCGCGTTACGCTGTGTTGAAAGATTTCAAACGTTAATAGCTTTTACCCTAGTGAACAGATTTCTGCAGTTAACCCCTCAATCGACAGCTTTCAAGTATGCCTTTCATATTAATGCTTGATAATATCCGAAAACTTGTTTCAATAGGCCTAAAACTGTTTTCAAAGCGAAACATTGAATTCACGAAAACCTATAAATATGGGTACCGCATAATTCTTGCATCATTCCATTACCACGTTCTGATTGGTGCAGACACCAGCGAATGAGCAGCCGCTGGGTCTGCCGAGAAGCCATAAAATAGCGCAACGCTATTTTTTCCTTTCATTCTGACCGGGACAAGCGAAGCAACTGCATCATCGATTGAACAGCACTTTTAATAGGGAATGAAGTCTGCACCGACCGCTTTTTCGGCTCGTCACCATCGAAGCGACCATCATCATCCGAAACCTAGCCAGCACATCAGCAGTCCACCCTACAGACCCGACAAAGCAGCAATGCTGAGCAGGTACCGGCAGCAGCAGCAGAGTCGAGCCGAGACCGGCCGGCATCGGTGCTGAGCCGAGACAGGCTGAAGAAAAGCCACATGATGCAGCATGTATGTCCAAAAACAAACGGTTCTTCAGAGAGCCAATAATAGAGATCAATATCAATGCTTTCAATACCCTTCGGGATAGAAATTGTACATGGGTGCCAAATCCAATATTCTAGAGATAAAATTTTATGCGTGATTTTCATAAATAGCGTCAAAACTAACAGTAGATAATTTTTCTGATTTAACCGCGAAGTGGACGAAGGACTTTGCTTGACCATGCCTTTAAAGAAAAATATATTAAGCTTTTAGTGGAATGTATTAAACCGTCTTAGACATGCCTTTAAAGATTCATAAGATGTCCAAATCTCTCACATGATCTTATTTGGATAAAGAAAACACCGATTACAGCTAAAACATTAATAAACTATCAATCGATTTTTCATCAAATGTTGGATTTTTTGGCATTGATCAAGAAATATCTAGATAAACATTGTTTGCTACTGACCGCACACAAAGCGAACGTGACTGAATGATCGTCCCATGTTACCAATTCTAAATCTTATCACCCGAAATCCCATGTCCGGGTGTTTCCTTCCTCCTACTACTAACAATGTTGTCTCAGAAAAGAACATGTACTTCCCACCTGAACTGCAATTCTAAGCTCGCTTGCCCGGCTTATTGGCCTGTATCTAGCGAAAAGTCCCGTTAGGAAATAGACGCCAGCAGCGAGCAACAAGCGTAAAAAAGAAGAAACCCTTCTCGAACGCGTTGATGATGATGACGCTTTGGCTGACAAAGAAGCGGGATACAAGACACTAGCTGATTGGCCCACCAATTGGGAAGCAGAGAAGATTCAAAATAAGGTATAAAAGAAAAGGTTATTTGAAAAGATCGTTTTTACTTTTGCACTTAGCCGAAGCAAACAGCCTTTTTCAAGGATCTAAGAGTTAAAAATAATGTTCTCCTTCAGTCGCTATCGCACGGATTAGAAGGCTCTTCAGTGGAAGGGCTGAGATACAGTCTACATCCCCTGCTGAGCCAACTTGTGGTTTATTTCAGGCAGTCCTTCAGTGGGAAGGTTGCCACTGTCGAGGCTAATATTTCGTGACCGGACAGATACTTCCTGAATTTTTTGACGTAGGACTTACGTCTCTCTTTACTATACCGGGTGTCATTTCAAAATATTCAAATCGACCGCGTTACGCTGTGTTGAAAGATTTTAAACGTTAATAGCGTTCGTCTCAGTGAACGAATTTCTGCGGTAAGCCCCTCAATCGACAGATTTCAAGTATGCCTTTCATGTCCATGCTTGATAAGACCCGAAAAACTTGTTTCAATAGGCATGAAACTGTTTTCAATGAAAAACATTGAGATCAAGGGAACCTATGAATATGGGTACCGCATAATTCTTGCATCATTCCATTACCACGTTCTGATTCGTGCAGACACCACCGAATGAGCAGCCGCTGGGTCTGCCGAGAAGCCATAAAATAGCGCAACGCGATTTTTTCCTTTCATTCTGACCGGGACAAGCGAAGCAACCGCATCATCGATTGAACAGCACTCACACCTTTTAGCAGGGAATGAAGTCTGCACCGACCGCTTTTTCAGCTCGACACCATCGAAGCCACCTTCATCAGCCGAAACCTACAGACCCGACAAAGCAGCAATGCTGAGCAGATACCGGCAGCAGCAGCAGAGTCGAGCCGAGACCGGCCGGCATCGGTGATGAGCCGAGACAGGCTGAAGAAAAGCCACATGATGCAGCATGTATGTCCAAAAAAACAAACGGTTCTTCAGAGAGCCAATGATAGAGATCAATATCAAAGCTTTCAATTCCCTTCGGGATAGAAATTGCAGGGTTGCTACGGAGATCCTGAAATATTTTCCGCGCCAGATCCGCGCCGACTAACATCAAATCCACACCATTTACGCGCTACATGAAAATCCTTTGGCTGACAAAGAAGCGGGATACAAGACACTAGCTGATTGGCCCACCAATTGGGAAGCAGAGAAGATTCAAAATAAGGTATAAAAGAAAAGGTTATTTGAAAAGATCGTTTTTTTACTTTTTGCACTTAGCCGAAGCAAACAGCCTTTTTCAAGGATCTAAGAGTTAAAAATAATGTTCTCCTTCAGTCGCTATCGCACGGATTAGAAGGCTCTTCAGTGGAAGGGCTGAGATACAGTCTACATCCCCTGCTGAGCCAACTTGTGGTTTATTTCAGGCAGTCCTTTAGTGGGAAGGTTGCCACTGTCGAGGCTAATATTTCGTGACCGGACAGATACTTCCTGAATTTTTTTTTGATGATTCTTGTTCGAAGCAGATTTGATTTCTGTGTCGGTTTGATGAGAAGATTTTGCCAAGGAATGGTATGCAACGCCGATTATTTATCCAAAATAGTTGATGTGAGAAATTTGGACATATTATGTATCTTAAAGGCATGGTCAAGTAAAGTCCTACGTCCACTTAGCGGTTATGTCACAGACAGGGAATCAATTTTTCTGGAATACGCGTGCGAAACAAACGACAAAAGCGAACCAACGACAAAGCTCTGTTTTTGTCGGAGATAATAATGACAAAGATCCGAAAAATTTTGTTATCAACAAAAAAGAAGGCAATCTTGTTGCTAACTTTTCAACCCGTTATTTTGCATGTTTTCTAGAACAAATTTCGGTTTTATGCTATCATAGTTTCTGCTTTTATGGAAATATTCGAGAATCGAACAATGATCACAAAATTAGCATCGTATTCTCCGAATTATCAGAGCATTCAAGGCAAATGATTCTTGTCATATTGTGTTCGGGTTCGGATAAAGGTTTGTCGCTAAGTGCGTTTGTCAGTAACAAACTCTGTTGATGACAAAGAGTATATTGTTAGACGTTGCCCGAATATTGATTCCCTGGTCACAGACATTACCCACTGTTCGTTTTTTGTATGAATTTGTATTTTGGCCATAACTTTCGATCCCATAGTCCGATCTGGCCAATTTCAAATAGGAAACAATGGGACAGGATTCTACGTCGAATGCAACTTGTTGCGAGCAATTCGGTTGAGAATAAGTGCCCGAAAAATGAGTGACATTTTTTACGCGATTTTTTTGTATGAATTTGTATTTTGGCCATAACTTTCGATCCCATAGTCCGATCTGGCCAATTTCAAATAGGAAACAATGGGACAGGATTTTGCGGCGAATGCAATTTGTTGCGAGCAAATCGGTTGAGGATAAGTGCCCGAAAAATGAGTGACATTTTTTACTCAATAGGTGATGTCTGTGTGTGTGTGTGTGTGTGTATGTGTGTGTGTATGTGTGTGTGTGTGTGTGTGTGCGCAAAACTACTCAAAAAATGTCACTCATTTTTCTGGCACTTATCCTTAACCGATTTGCTCGCAACAAGTTGCATTCGACGCAGAATCCTGTCCCATTATTTCCTATTTGAAATTAACCAGATCGGACTATGGGATCGAGAGTTATGGCCAAAATACAAATTCATACGAAAAAATCGCGTAAAAAATGTCACTCATTTTTCGGGCACTTATCCTTAACCGATTTGCTCGCAACAAGTTGCATTCGACGCAGAATACTCTCCCATTGTTTCCTATTGAAAATTGGCCAGATCGGACTACGGGCTCAAGAGTAATGGCCAAAATACTATTTTTATAATGCACGAGAAAGGCACCATCACCGCTAGGTGGATTAATCAGGGTTTTTCGTATGAATTTGTATTGTGGCCATAACTTTCGATCCCATAGTCCGATCTGGTTAATTTTAAATAGGAAACAATGGGACAGGATTCTGCGTCGAATGCAACTTGTTGCGAGCAAATCGGTTAAAGATAAGTGCCCGAAAAATGAGTGACATTTTTTACGCGATTTTTTCGTATGAATTTGTATTTTGGCCATAACTCTCGATCCCATAGTCCGATCTGGTTAATTTCAAATAGGAAATAATGGGACAGGATTCTGCGTCGAATGCAACTTGTTGCGAGCAAATCGGTTAAGGATAAGTGCCCGAAAAATGAGTGACATTTTTTGAGTAGTTTTGCGCACACACACACACACACACACATACACACACACATACACACACACACACACACACAGACATCACCTCAATTCGTCGAACTGAGTCGATTGGTATATAACACTATGGGTCTCCGGGCCTTCTATAAAAAGTTTGTTTTTGGAGCGATCATATAGCCTTTACCGTATACTTAGTATACGAGAAAGGCAAAACGCGTAAAAAATGTCACTCATTTTTCGGGCACTTATCCTCAACCGATTTGCTCGCAACAAGTTGCATTCGACGCAGAATCCTGTCCCAATGTTTCCTTTTTGAAATTGGCCAGATCGAACTATGGGATCGAGAGTTATGGCCAAAATACAAATTCATACGAAAAAAACGCGTAAAAAATGTCACTCATTTTTCGGGCACTTATCCTCAACCGATTTGCTCGCAACAAGTTGCATTCGACGCAGAATCCTGTCCCATTGTTTCCTATTTGAAATTGGACAGATCGAACTATGGGATCGAAAGTTATGGCCAAAATACAAATTCATACAAAAAAATCGTGTAAAAATGTCACTCATTTTTCGGGCACATATCCTTAATCGATTTGCCCACAATAAGTTGCATTCGACGTAGTCCCGTTTTTTCCTTTTGAAAATTGGCCATATCGGACTATGGGATCGAAAATTATACCATTTTTTTCATGGAAAAATCGCTAAAAAAAACTCATTCATTTTTCAGGCACTTTTCCTCAACCGATTTGCTCGCATTAAATTGCATTCGACGCAGAATGTCTCATATTTTCTTATTGAAAATTGGCCAGATCAGACTATGGGCTTAGAAGTTATGGTCAAATTACTATTTATTGTGAAAAAGAGTTCAAAAAATTCTAGCACTTAGACTATAGATGAAGTAGATTAGACTCACAAGATACACAAGTTCAACAAATCTGGTTGCAGTAACCATATTGTGACTGAATCCGGTCATATAGAAGTTACTGTGATTGATGTGCAATATGTGTGCTTCTCAGGTCGCTCGCAACAGATTGCATTCGACGCCGAATCTTGTCCCATTGTTTCCTATAGAAACTTGGCCGGATCGTACAATTGGGTAAAAAGTTATGGCGAAAATACTAATTTTAAAACTACAAAATACATTTTTGAAAAATTAAATTTTTTGCTCTTATGCTCATCCGATTTGTTTGCAACAAATTGCGTTTGGCGAGATTTTTTTTTATGCATATATTGTACGTGGATTTCCCTATTGGACCCGACCGTTCGAAATAGTCGCTTCTTGAACGGTCGTTGAAATCGCCGTTTCCACCTTCACACCCATCTTCATAGTAAAATCTGTCAAAACTGACAAGTCTGCCACGTGTTTTTTGCTGTTTCCCTCGGACTTCTCTTTCTTTTTCCGATGTTTTGACATATGTTTTGATAGACAAGGAGCAAAAAACAAGGTAATCTACCAAACATTTATTGAGTTTGGCAAACCTTGCTGGAGAAGGGAACGTTTGAAATAGGCAAGTGAACCGACCTTCGAATCCATTGGTCAAGTAAATCCACAATAACATATATGAAAAAAAAGACTAATCCACATATTGGTGTTATTTGAGATTTTTCCAAACCTTTTGAACGAACGAGAAAGGCGCCATCACCGCTAGGTGGATTAATCTGGGTTTTTCATACTAATCTCCATGTAAATTTAAAACGCGATGCGGCATGTGAGGTTGCAACCAATCGAGCCCATATTTTGCACAGTTGGTTGGGGCCCCAAAACGATTCAGAAAAACCTTGATTCGGACTTGATTGGACAAAGTTTGCGTTTTTCCATACAACTGCGCCCCACTCTAATACATATACGATATGTAGTAAACCGCATTTCGTGCCGATAGTTCGAACGAGCCAGACGAACGAGCTGTGTCTCATCGCGGATTGTGTTCGGTAGTGCGAGTTGTATTGTGTGGTGCTATTCCTACCTACGGATCCAAGGCGATCACTGTCGGCGAGTGAAGTAGCTGCTTCTGGCGACGCCAGTGAAGCAGGCTATTGTTATTGCTGCTACCTACAGCAGCAGGGGCAGATAAGTAGAAACGTTGTTATTGTTCTCCCATCTGCTTGATTTGGAGTGGGACTGATAGAATAAATAAAATTAGTTTTTTATAAGTTTGTTTTTTTCTTATTAGCTATTAGTCTTAAGTTAACATAAGAAAAATCATCCTTCCACCTTGCGGGGTGAGAATGGAGACAGAGACTGTGGAAGGCAATGGGCCTCCAAAAGATGCAGGGCGCACACGATTGTACCATGCGGCTTCGCCTGGGCCTTGGGTTGTTTACTTTCGGCAGAAAGTGAAGAGCCCAGATTTTCTGGGCATAAAACGAGATTTGACGCGTCGTTTTACGAAGCTTGAATTCAGCCAAATCAACAGGAACAAACTACGCATCACCGCACCTACATACCAGGTGGCGAATTAAATTGCTGGCGACAGGGCGTACAATGTTGAATATTTAGTATATGTGCCCTCGCGGGAGGTCGAGATAGAAGGCGTAATCAACGCAGCGAGCTTGACTTGCAAGGATGTGCTTGCAGGGAAAGGTCGCCTAAAGAACGCCCCTGCAATCTACCGTGGATATTCTGACTGCAAGGAATTGCATTCAGCAGCCACGGTAGATGGCAAAAAGGTTTATTCCAAGTCAGGCTCGCTTTGGGTGACATTCGCCGGTTCGATGCTTCCAAAGTATGTCGATATAGAAAATATGTTGTTTCCGGTGCGTCTTTTTGTGCCAAGGGTATTTAATTGTACCAACTGCAAACAACTTGGTCACACTGCCGAGTTTTGTGACAACAAACCACGTTGTGGCAAATGCTCAGAAAGACATCGGGAGGAGTTCTGCCAGCAACAAGCAACAAAATGTGCTTATTGTGGTTTGAACCCTCCCCATGGTTTGCAAGAATGCCCGGTGTATAAAAAGCGCACCCAAAAAGTGAAGCGCTCGTTGGTACAGCGCACCAAGCAGTCGTATGCGAAAATGGTTAGGTCGCAAGACACATCCGCAACAGCCACTGCATCGACTGCTATTTCAGCCACCGTTCGTGTAAGTGATTATTATGATTCCATATCAATTGACGAATTGGACTCTGACGCAGCCGACATGAATGATTCTGCAGAGGTACACGTGCCCGAAAAGAGGAAGCAACCCCCGAGCAGGAGAAATTGGCTCAATAATACCTAATTCTGGTATTGATACCATACTCTGTTATGAACTAGCCCTAGATAAGAGGTAAAATACCAGAGGAATAATACCAAAAACTAATATGCACAATACTTAAGCCATAACAAACTCAGTTATTAAATTGAATTTTAATACCAAATGCATAACCAATTATTATTCGTTTGGTATTGAAATACTTAAGCATGGTATGCCTCAAGTATTCTGCATATAATTTTTTGGTATTATTTTTTGGTATTTTACCTCTTATGCAAGGCTAAATCATACCAATTTCTGTTATCGAGGTCGTCGCTCCTGCTCGGGCCGTCTTTCCCCGGGATCGCGCCGTAAGAGAACAAAAGTCATCCATAAAAGCTTGCCAAAATCTGAAGGTAATGGGGGTTTATTTAATTCGCACTTCTAGAAAAAGTATTCCGTCCAAGCGAGGATTGATCTCCTTTAAGGACCTTGTGGACCGTTTTTTGAATTTGTTCAATATTCCGAAT
The DNA here is from genome assembly GCF_024139115.2 of Armigeres subalbatus. NCBI lineage: Eukaryota > Metazoa > Arthropoda > Insecta > Diptera > Culicidae > Armigeres > Armigeres subalbatus. Next base: position 185,606,268 of record NC_085141.1, on the reverse strand, counting down.
TCATTGAGGCCAATCATTGACCAACAGTAGAAAGTTATCTGAAGCAATTGACTGTTTCATGGCCCCTTCTTGCAGAAATTGTATCTTTCGATGGATAATACGGCCAACACCGAAGATACAATCACTGTGTTGCAGTGGAACTGTCACAGTCTGAAAAATAAATTAGACGTGTTCAAGTTTTTGATTCGCAATTCCGATTGCGATATATTTGCACTCTGTGAAACATGGCTTTCTTCTGAAGATGAAATCAACTTCCACGATTTTAACATTATTCGCCAAGATCGGGCTGATCATTATGGTGGCGTTCTTTTGGGGATCATAAAATGCTACTCCTTCTACAGAATTCCCATTCCGACTGTTCCCGGCTTAGAAATCGTCGCATGCCAAGTAAATGTGAAGAATAAAGATCTTTGCATAGCTTCAGTGTACATTCCACCAAATGCCTCTATTAATCGTCGACATTTTTGGAGCGCAGTCTCCCTCCTATCATATCCAGTATTGATATTGGGTGATATGAACGCACATGGTATTGGATGGGGCGAAACGTATGACGATTATAGAGCGCCTATTTTCTATGATTTGTGTGACGATTTCAATTTGAATATTTTGAACACTGGTGAAGTAACTCGAATAGGACCAAATGGTCAACAAAGCCGTATTGATCTGTCTTTATGTTCAAATTCACTATCATTAGATTGCACGTGGAAGGTAATTCAAGATCCCCATGGTAGTGATCATATGGCGATAGTTACCACAATTAAAAGTAGCTATCAACAATCTGAGCCAGTTAATGTTCCTTTCGACCTCACGAAAAAACAAAATTTGCATCGGCGGTAAAAATTGGTATTGAATCAACTGATACTCTTCCACCTTTGGATGAATATCGATTCCTTACTGAGTTGATTCAAAAAAGCGCACTAGAAGCTCAGAAACGACGCGTTCCAAGTACATCTGTCATAAGAAGACCAGCCACTCCTGGATGGGATGATGAATGTACTAAGTTGTATTCTGAGAAATCTGATGCCTTCAAGGCCTTCCGTAAACACGGTAGGTCCGAGCTTTTTGAAGGCTTTGGCGGTAGGCGGTAGGCGGTAGGTCCGAGCTTTGAGGCTCGAAAGAAAGCTCAAAAATCTTCTCAAGGCAAAAAAACGTAGCTACTGGCGACGTTTTGTTGAGGGACTATCACGAGAAACCTCAATGACAACACTTTGGAAAACGGCCCGCAACATGCGGAACCGCATTTCCACCAACGAGAGTGAAGAATACTCCAATCGATGGATATTCAACTTCGCAAAAAAGGTCTGTCCAGATTCCGTACCAGCAGAACCGCTATTTCGAGAATCAGTCACTGATCCCGGTTCTTTGGGTGGACCATTCTCAATGCTGGAACTTTCTATGTCTCTTCTTTCATCGAATAACTCTGCTCCGGGATGCGATAACATCAAATTCAATCTTCTTAAAAACCTCCCAGATATCGCAAAAAGACGATTACTTGACCTGTACAACTGTTTCATGGAGTACAACATTGTGCCACCTGAATGGCGACAGGTGAAAGTAATAGCTATTCAAAAGCCTGGGAAACCAGCGTCTAATCACAATTCATACCGACCGATTGTCATGCTATCTTGCATGAGAAAGTTATTGGAAAAAATGATCCTTTCAAGAGTCGACCATTGGGTCGAACAAAATGCATTGCTTTCAAATACTCAGTTTGGATTTCGTAAAGGTAAAGGAACAAACGATTGTCTAGCGTTGCTTTCTTCAGATATACAACTGGCCTTTGCGCACAAGGAGCAATTGGCTTCAGTATTCTTGGACATTAAGGGCGCTTTTGATTCAGTTTCCATGGAAGTACTGTCAGGCAATCTGCACAGTAGTGGATTACCCGTTATTTTGAATAATTTCTTGCACAATTTGTTGTCAGAAAAACAAATGAACTTCACACTCGGCACTCTGACAACTTCCAGAAATTAATTAATCCGCTAGATTGGCTTTTACGGGCAGCAGGGACTATGTCCAAGGGCTTGACGATCCCTCCCCAGGCCATCTGCGAGTTGTGGGGCTTGCCTAGGATGTGGTGGGGTTTGACAGTGGGCCCTGTTAAACCTCTATAAAAAGCTGCATGTATCCGCAAGTAGGCCCCACCAAAGCGACCGTGTGCCGCTCAAAGCGCACAAGCCCAAGTCCTGGTGTTAGGTGGGACGCTAAACAGCCCTGACACGACGGCCCTCCGACGAGACAGGAGGTTTGCGCAGGCCCAATAAGCCGCCTAGAAAACCAATCATTACGAACAATATAAGAGATAATGCGACTCGATATAATCGGCAAAGACCTAGGCGACGAATACAGGATCACGATTGGAAGCTTGGAACATGGAATTTCAAGTCGCTAGGTTTCGCAGGTTGCGACAGGATGATCTACGATGAATTACATCCCCGCAACTTAGACGTCGTGGCGCTGCAGGAGATTTGCTGGACAGGACAGAAAGTGTGGAAAAGCGGGCATCGAGCGGCTACCTTCTACCAAAGCTGTGGCACCACCAACGAGCTGGGAACCGGCTTCATAGTGCTGGGTAAGATGCGCCAACGCGTGATTGGGTGGCAGCCAATCAACGCAAGGATGTGCAAGCTGAGGATTAAAGGCCGTTTCTTCAACTATAGCATCATCAACGTGCACTGCCCACACGAAGGGAGACCCGACGACGAGAAAGAAGCGTTCTACGCACAGCTGGAGCAGACATACGATGGATGCCCACTGCGGGACGTTAAAATCGTCATCGGTGACATGAACGCACAGGTAGGAAGGGAGGAAATGTATAGACCGGTCATCGGATCGGATAGTCTGCACACCGTATCGAATGACAACGGCCAACGATGCATAAACTTCGCAGCCTCCCGCGGAATGGTAGTCCGAAGCACCTTCTTTCCCCGCAAAAATATCCACAAGGCCACATGGAGATCACCTAACCAAGAAACGGAAAACCAAATCGATCACGTTCTAATCGACGGTAAATTCTTCTCCGACATCACGAATGTCCGCACTTACCGCAGTGCGAATATTGAATCCGACCACTACCTCGTTGCAGTATGCCTGCGCTCAAAACTCTCGACGGTGTACAACACGCGTCGAAGTCGGACGCCGCGGCTTAACATTGGGCGTCTACAAGACGGTAGACTAGCCCAAGAATACGCGCAGCAGCTGGAAGTGGCACTTCCAACGGAAGAGCAGCTAGGCGCAGCGTCTCTTGAAGATGGCTGGAGAGATATTCGATCCGCCATTGGAAGCACCGCAACCGCTGCACTAGGCACGGTGCCCCCGGATCAGAGAAACGACTGGTATGACGGCGAATGTGAGCAGTTAGTGGAAGAGAAGAATGCAGCATGGGCGAGATTGCTGCAACACCGCACGAGGGCGAACGAGGCACGATATAAACAGGCGCGGAACAGACAAAACTCGATTTTCCGGAGGAAAAAGCGCCAGCAGGAAGATCGAGACCGTGAAGAAACGGAGCAACTGTACCGCGCTAATAACACACGAAAGTTCTATGAGAAGTTAAACCGTTCACGTAAGGGCCACGTGCCACAGCCTGATATGTGTAAGGACATAAACGGGAACCTTCTTACGAACGAGCGTGAGGTGATCCAAAGGTGGCGGCAGCACTACGAAGAGCACCTGAATGGCGATGTGGCAGACGAAGATGGCGGTATGGTGATGGACCTGGGAGAACGCGCGCAGGACATAATTCTACCGGCTCCGGATCTCCAGGAAATCCAGGAGGAGATTGGCCGGCTGAAGAACAACAAAGCCCCTGGGGTTGACCAACTACCAGGAGAGCTATTTAAACACGGTGGTGAGGCACTGGCTAGAGGGCTGCACTGGGTCATTACCAAGATTTGGGAGGAGGAAGTTTTGCCGCAGGAGTGGATGGAAGGTGTCGTGTGTCCCATCTACAAAAAGGGCGATAAGCTGGATTGTAGCAACTACCGCTCAATCACATTGCTGAACGCCGCCTACAAGGTACTCTCCCAAATTTTATGCCGTCGACTAGCACCAACTGCAAGGGAGTTCGTGGGGCAGTACCAGGCGGGTTTTATGGGCGAACGCTCCACCACGGACCAGGTGGTAGAGCGTACGTCAGGTATTGCAGAAATGCCGCGAATACAACGTGCCCACACATCATCTATTTATCGACTTCAAAGCCGCATATGATACAATCGATCGGGACCAGCTATGGCAGCTAATGCACGAAAACGGATTTCCGGATAAACTGATACGGTTGATCAAGGCGACAATGGATCGGGTGATGTGCGAAGTTCGAGTTTCAGGGGCATTCTCGAGTCCCTTCGAAACGCGTAGAGGGTTACGGCAAGGTGATGGTCTTTCGTGTCTGCTATTCAACATCGCTTTGGAGGGAGTAATACGAAGGGCAGGGATTGACAAGAGTGGTACGATTTTCACGAAGTCCGTCCAGTTATTTGGTATCGCCGACGACATTGATATCATGGCACGTAACTTTGAGAGGATGGAGGAAGCCTACATCAGACTGAAAAGCGAAGCTAAGCGGATTGGACTAGTCATCAACACGTCGAAGACGAAGTACATGATAGGAAGAGGCTCAAGAGAGGTCAATGTGAGCCACCCACCACGAGTTTCTATCGGTGGTGACGAAATCGAGGTGGTTGAAGAATTCGTGTACTTGGGCTCACTGGTGACCGCCGATAACGATACCAGCAGAGAAATTCGGAGACGCATAGTGGCTGGAAATCGTACGTACTTAGGGCTCCGCAAGACGCTCCGATCGAATAGAGTTCGCCGCCGTACCAAACTGACTATCTACAAAACGCTTATAAGACCGGTAGTTCTCTACGGACACGAGACCTGGACGATGCTCGTGGAGGACCAACGCGCACTGGGAGTTTTCGAAAGGAAAGTGTTGCGTACCATCTATGGTGGGGTGCAGATGGCGGACGGTACGTGGAGGAGGCGAATGAACCACGAGTTGCATCAGCTGTTGGGAGAACCATCCATCGTTCACACCGCGAAAATCGGACGACTGCGGTGGGCCGGGCACGTAGCCAAAATGTCGGACAGCAATCCGGTGATAATGGTTCTCGACAACGATCCGACGGGAACAAGAAGGCGAGGTGCACAGCGGGCAAGGTGGATCGATCAGGTGGAGGACGACTTGCGGACCCTCCGCAGACTGCGTGGTTGGCGAAGTGCAGCCATGGGCCGAGCTGAATGGAGAAGTCTTTTATGTGCATCAAGGCCACTCCGGCCTTAGTCTGATGATAAATAAATAAAAAGAGGTATTTGGTACCACACAACGAAATCAACGGAAAAACATTCGGTTTTGCACCGGACAACAAGGAGTGTACGACCATCATAGGCTTAGGTAGATACCTAGTATAAAAATGTTACAGCATATATTCCCCTAAAGTGTTTTGCTACGTCAAGTCAAGAGGGTGCTCAAAGAGTATGATGTTTATATGGTAAAAACTACTAAATAAATGGGAAAATATATGCTTTCTACTCTTTTACCTCTAGGTGGCGCTCTAGTCATGCAATCCCTCTCATTAGTGACATTTACAATATTTACATTATTGCCAAACGGCAGATAATAATTTTATTAGTGAAATACGAAAACGGGAGTCAGGCCAAATATGGGCTCCAGAAGAAACTGTGGTAAAAAAGATGTATACCCGCAGCAAATATACCATGTATAAAACGATCATAAGACCGGTGTTCCTCTAAGGACATGAAACTTTGACCATGTTCGAGGAGGACCTGGAAGCCCTCTGGGTATTTGATAGACCATTTTAAGCGGTGTGTGGCGAAGGAATCACGAGCTCACTTAACTCTACGGCGAACTCAGTATCCAGAAGGTAGCTGAACCTGGAAGGGAACGATGAGTAGGGCACGTTGCAAGAATTCCCGACAGCATCCCTGCAAAGAAGGTGTTCGTTTGAGACATGTACAATAAGGCATGGAGCGCAGCGAGCAGGTTGGGCGGACCAGGTGCAAAGCGACGTGGCGAGCGCGGAGCGCAACCACCAAATTGTTGATTCAGTGTTATCTGTTTGGATGTAGCAGACTTTGGGGCAAGTGTGCCATAGGGGCAAGTGAGATACCCGTCATTTATTCAGTAAAATATCTATTAAGCGACCCAGCAAGTACACAGCTAGATTCGATCGTATTACCAGACATAGTGTATGGAATTTTGAATAGAATAGTCAAATATTCACTTTTTTGTGATCATTTTAATAAAGAGTGTCAAAATTGAGTGCAAAATTATAATATTCCAACCAATTCAAATAAGCCGTCAGATTACATAGAAACAAAATGTCAAGAAAGTGTATAGTGTATGGTGAAACCAGTGTTGTAAAATATAATTTGCATTCGTTTGTATAACTTTTCCAGAACTTTTTCCAGACGGTAGCTATCAATTCATGATGTATGACGAACTTATAGCGCTTAAATGTGCCTACAACTTTGTCTAACAAGGCATTGCTGTAAATATGTAATCTGAAGCGTGGGAGGCAAAATGTCATTCAAATGACATTATGTCAAATGACACGTGACATTTTGGAGAGTTTTCACTCTCCAGCCTCAGATGTTATATTTAGAGCAATGTACCCTTGGACAAAAATGTAGCCCTGCTCAAGAGTTATGAGTACATCTAAAATTATGGAATAAATTTGGCTTCTAAAGAAAGTTATGAACGAATTAGTCAAATGACATGCAGATGACATTTTACAAGCCTGGGTGAAACTGAACAAAAGAGTGATTGTTTCTAGAAGTCAATCAGAGAAAAACAATTTTTTTTCAATGATATGGAAATGCTAATATCATCTTCCAAACTTGGACGTACATGTTCATGATAGCATTAGAGGCGAAAGTATAGAATTGATAGTTCCGTTAGGATACGGCAGGCATGAAGAATGTTTTATAGAAAGTCGATTTGAAGCGAGCGGAGGGCAATATTTGTGATGGCACGTATCGCACGACCTTCCTTCTGCCAAGCTCCCGTATGAAGGGGGAGGGAAGAATATCAGTGTGGAAGCTGATATATCTCCACTGGCAAAAGGAAGGTGGTTTGACTTGCAGAAGGAAGGTCGTGCGATACGTGCCATCACAAATATTGCCCTCCGCTCGCTTTCAATTCGACTTCTATAAAAACATTCTTCATGCCTGCCGTATCCTAACGGAACTATCAATTCTATACTTTCGCCTCTAATGCTATCATGAACATGTACGTCCAAGTTTGGAAGATGATATTAGCATTTCCATATCATTGTAAATCGTTTAACTTCACGTAGAAGTAACACACACGAAATCATTAATTTAATTTTTGACGTAAACTACGTCTAAGGGGAAGACTCGGATACAGGGTGACAAATGAAAATTTCTAAACTCGAGACCGTCACGAAATCATGTAAGATTTTGAACGTTAATAGCGCCTTTATCTTCCGATGGATTTTTGAGATTTATATATCAATCGACTCGGAAATTCTCTACCAATTTGTCAATTGTATTGAAACTTTGGGTTATGAACGTTAAAATAGGGTATCGGATCATTTTGGCAGCACCCTCTTTTCTTGTCCGCTAGAGTCTCGTTTCGGCCGTCGCCGTTCAGTGCGGTTGGCTTTTGGACTCTGCTTTTTGTGCAGTGTTTCGCACAAAAAATAGAACAATGGAGCCGGACCAGTGACCGCGGTCGAAACAAATGTAACAAAAATGCGTAATGTAGTGCATGATGTATAAAAAGTTATGCAGATAGGGGCATGTTTGTGCAGGCATGAGACGATCAATTGTTATCAATGCCAATGCCCTTGCTAGTAATGCAATCTTCGCAATGTAATTGCACAAACATGTTTATATTAAAAAACGACTTTGGAAAAATGTTAGGCATTTTGAAAACTAATAAGGCCGTTACACATATTTATGAAAAATTATGATCTCCGCAAAGTCAAGGGGGAGGGGGTAATCTTCTTCTTCTTCTACTGAATCGAGCGGCGTTAAAATTTGAATGCAGAGGTTTTTGGGGCCGGGGAAGGTTCTTAAGATGGTTCGAGACCCCATCTCCTCTTTGAAACCTGGCTCCTATACAAATAAAACACCAATTTCATCATAACTCGAGATCAAGCAAATGGAACCAAATCTGGCGTATGGAGGTTTTCGAAGAGAAGATATGTTTCTGTGATGGTTTGCAACGCCTCCCCCTTCTGGAAAGAGGGGCTCCCATTCAAATAAACCAAAAATTTCTGCATAACTCGAGAACTAATCAGAAAATAAATCAATTTTAGACGAAATAAAGTTCGTCGGGTCTGTTAGTAAAAAATAATTATTAAAATGGAAAAAAAATAATAAAAAAAACTCCTCGAATTTGTTAAAGAATGTTTTGAAAGTTCTCAAAATTCACCGGATTTTTTTTTTGTTGCTACTCAAATTGTTATTTTTGAGCAAAACAATCTGAAGCGGGGGGGGGGTACATATTTTTAAAAAAATATTTATATCGGCCTAATAATATTTTGTCCAATTAAATGCGCGTCTGAATCAGAAGGTTTTAACTTCGATGCACTCAAGATATTTTCATAATACGTGGGTGCAATCATGCGGTACTTATTGTATACGACAAAAGCTTCGGAACGCATACGTTCTTAAAACGGGCTATATGAGTTACAATAGAGCTATCCCTTCTTGCTCCCTGATTCAAAAGTCTTGCAATGATATATATTTCATCCATAGTGACACTCAGTGTTGGTAGAATCATACTCAAATCTGGATTATCGAGGTTTCATGCACGAGCTAACTCTAAATTTTCATATCTTAAGATACGCTAGTTTTGTTCGAAACCAGTGACATAAGTAATCAAATGAATTTTCTAAAAATATTCATGCATGATGGCACTACAATACTCAATGAACAAAACTGCCTTACGTAGTTTACGTTGGGCGGTTGTGTCTTGTACATAACCCTTCTGATTTTTTTCACGAAAAAAAAGTCAATTTTTGAAGCTTGTAAATATTGGGGCAAATGTGCCACCATATCTGTAAAGCGTTTGTAAACGCCATAAGTTAGGCAATTTTCGTTGATATGTATCATTTCTCTTTGATATTATCTAGGTGGCCGTACTGCCCCATATGGGTGGCACACTTGCCCCATAGCCCAAAAAACACTCGTTATTGACGTAGGACTTACGTCTTTCTTTACTATACTGGGTGTCATTTAGATTTTTGGAAATCGAGAGCGTTACGCTGGAAGGGAAGATTTTGAACGCTACTAGTGCCTTTATCTTTCGATGGATTTTTAAGATTTATATATCAATCGACTCGGACACTCTCCACCATTTTGTCTATTTCATTGAAACTTAAGATTATTTACGATAAGCTATTGAAAATTTCAATTCTTGTCAAAGCCAGTGAAAATTTCATATGTAACCAATCCCGTGCATTCCTAACACGGACATCAGAATTCGGTATGTCACGGGCCTTCGGGTCTACCGGAAGATTTTCTTTGTATATAAAAGGAGCAGTGCCTGCCGTGTGCGAATCATTACAATTTGTGACAGCAGCGCGTACCGACGTGCTTTTTGCTCGCGCATTTTTCGTTTCGTTCGTTTGTTCGCTTTTTACCTACACAACAACAGCATGCAGTCATGCAGCGGTAGGTCTGCGAATATGCATGAAAGAAGTGGGCGCATTTTTTTGTCATTCTGGTGTCGGTTGCGATGGATGCAATCGCCCATCGCATTGCTCGGAGTTAACGACTAGAGGCCGATGATGGCTGATGCAGCGAGGTCAGCGGTGGTGGATGAAGAAGAATAAAATTAGAGAGATTTGGTCTGCTCATCCAGGTGATTGGTTCCATAATCCACATGATCCCGGGATGGGTACGAGTCATGTCATATGACTGATCATATGTTAAGTTGTGCTTGGTACTAAACGACACGTACATTAAAACATGGTTATACTATAACAGTTCTGATTCCCCAGCAAAAAAATCAACTACACTGATGAAAATAAAAATATGATTAAAATAATTACTTTCATTTATTTGCAGAAGGTATTAGCAATTAAAGATACACAATCAGCAATAGCGTTAATATTCATTTTAGATTAGAAAATTTCGCTGTATTACATGTAAATGTTTTAAAAAAGTTCGCAAAAAGTAATTTCCAGAAGAATATTTAAATAAACTATCTCATTCTTTGCTTTTCATTTTCTGAGAAATTATATTATTAATCTTGACGTAGACTCGGAGTTCGGAATCAAAACATAAAATAATTTTTCGTTGATGTATTAGCAGTACATACCTCCTCTATTTTAATAGGGTTACTGCTCCTTGACTTGTTTCTTATTGTTGTGATTTTTTCATCAGTAAGCACGCATGTTAGCAAATAGAAGCAACGAAATTGGTGCTGCATTTCTTTGTTTGGAAAACGAGACAGTTCCAATAAAACAGCACATTTTGCCCAAGCCTAAAAATTTTATAAATCAAAATTTTTAAACTTTAAATACTATCATCAATAAGAAATCTATAAATGCCCTACATTTGCTTGAGTAAATAAGGGCCTAATAGTTAGAAACAAAGCAATTCTAATTATGTATTTAATTATTAGTCTTATTTCCAGAAGTTTTGAATAAACAAATTGCTAACACTTGTACACAGCATGGAAGTTGTCATTTCCAATATCAATACGATAATCAAACTCCAAAGTTAGAAGTTAAATGTAAATACGTTACGTTTATACAAGTCCTACGTCTACTCGCGGTTATGTTGAAAACATTACCCATTGCTCGTTTTTATAACCAATTTTAAAACGCTTCAGAAATGGCTTTTTTTTGCATTTATTTCTTCTGGGACCCAATCATTAGTGAAAATGTAAGTGTAAATCGGTATTGAACGCATATTCGAGTTTTAATAAAGAGTTTTTCAAAAGTTACAGAACAAATCGCTTAAGGTGGCACACTTGCCCCAAACTCCGCTAAGCTAAATAAATGAAAATGATATAGGGAAACTGTTCCGATCTCCATCTCACTGAACATATATTCATCTCATCGCGAACAAAGAATTATGGCGTTGATATACCCATGCTTCTGTTCAAATTGCAGAAGATGGGAGTTCAACCTAAACTTCTTCAATGGCTTGACTCGTATTTAACCGGTCATGTTCAAATAGTAAGATTCAAAACAAAAACATCAGACTCTATAAAAGCTTCTTCTGGAGTTTCGCAAGGATCTCATTTAGGACCATTACTTTTCATATTATTTGTGAATGATCTCCCCTTCGTTCTTAATAAATTGAAAGTCTTAATTTACGCAGATGACATGAAACTGTTTTGACCCTTCCTTCGGAAGTGTCTATAATTTCACTTTGTATGCGTTACGCAGGTGTGTTACGTATTGATCTATCAAGAAATCTCGTGAATTATTAAATAAAATGTATGGTATTTTAAACAAATACACTTTGACATTGAAAATATAATTATAACAAATAATATGACATGGAATTATGCCTATTTTTCTGATTTGTTTCAAAGAAACAAATGATTTTAATTTAGGAACATATAGAAGCATGTACAAGAAAATCTTCTCAGAAAAGCAAAAAACGTAAAAATTGAAAGGGATTTCAAAAATTTCTTCAGTGGAAGCTAGATAGCAAATGTGAGCATGTTTTGAGACACTAATAGATCACTTGTTTGCATGTATGTGTGCGTATGTGTGCAAATTCTGAAATTTACTACCATAAAAATCTCGCTCATTTTTAAGGTATTTTACAAGTTTAGTTTTACAAAATTAGGCATCCATAAGGCGAAATATATGTTATTATTGAACGCTATTGAGTTTCGCTCAGATCAATGACTGATTTAGTTAGTTCTGGATTAATTAATATCGAGGTCTCTGGAAATTACGAGTACAATATATTAAACCACCGTTACGATAGTTACTAACCATGTCACAATACACGCTAAAAATGAACTACTCAAAATTGAGTCGAATCCGACTCATTTTCATTAAAAACGGGACAACTCAAAATTTGAGTAAAAGATACTACTTCAATAAAATGATGATTGCACTTAAACTAGGAGTCTGTTTGTCGTAAAATGCACTTAGATAGATAGATAAACTTGATTCGCATCTGTCGTATTAAAAATTGATGGAAGGCCAAGCTTAACTTTCGCGAAATCATCATTTTATTGAAGTAGTATCTTTTACTCAAATTTTGAGTAGTTCATTTTTAGCGTGTAGTTATTCAATCCGACGAGCGCCTTATAGATAGGCAGTATGAAGCACAGTACGTTATCATTCGTTAAGCTGTCATTCATCCCATGACATCCGCCTTTGGGTAGGCAATTATTTTGTCAGCTTCACGGTAAATCACCGTGGGAAGCTGAGTAGTTTTATCTCGGTTTAAATACTGGAGTCTGGAAAAAATTCCTTATAACAAGGAAGGGTCAAAATCTCACTGTAGGTGGATTAATCTGGGTTTTAAAAAAATTAAAACTGCCGAGGACATCGTAACATTCAAAGCCGAAATACTGATATTCCACACATGGTGTAACAAAAGCCTTCTACAATTAAATATCAAAAAGTGCAATTTAATAACCTTTAGTAGAAAACGAAACATACCTAGCGTAAATATCAGCTTTGACAATCAAAGTGTAGGAAGGTGTGATAGAGTAAGAGACCTGGGAGTAATATTGGATTCAAAACTCACTTTCACTGATCATTATAACACTATTGTAAGCAAAGCCAATAACATGTTAAGTTTCATAAAACGATTTTGTTACAATTTCCAGGACCCACCATAAAGACATTATATACTGCTTACGTAAGGCCAATTTTAGAATATTGTAGCATAGTTTGGTCCCCTTTCTCAACTAGGGGAAGTGGGGGTAGCACGCCCATAGGGGTTAAAACGCGCCACCCCTGAATAAGGTTAAATATCCCCATTTTGATTATTTTCAATAGTCTATACGATAAAGCAATGAAAAATATTGCCATTGGATACATATATTTCATGATTTTTCTCTAGTTATACATGAAAAACTCGAAGAAACGATTTTTGCGTGTTTTGATGCAATTCTAGCTCGGTGGAATTTAGTCTTTCTGTCGCTGTTATACATTGATAAATTAATAATTGAGCCATGAGCCATGCTGCTTACTCGTGTTCTTTATGTTCCACACGAAATCGTCGTCAAAATGGTTTTAAAACGATTTTATGGGCCTTCAAACTTCTGAGGTCGGTGTGGGGCATTACGCCCATGCTCATTTCTGTATGACCGAAACAGCTGAAACATTCGGTTAATTGCCTTAATGTAGGCAATTAAAATGAAAATCAGTACGATAAGCACATGCGCGTTTTAACCCATCCACTGGCGCATCTCACCCCGCATGGTTTCAAAATCATTTTTTTTCGGGTCCTTCTTAAAAATCAAATTTCTGTGCAATAAAATGGACAATTAGATATCTGTTATCGGTAGTCAGTCGCAGATATGCTGTTCTTCAGTATGCGCTGATGAAAACTGGCTGAAATGGTGGTTTTCATTGATAAAAATGGCATTTTCCTTAACGTGGGCGTCCTACCCCCAGTTCCCCTACACATGCAGATAGAATAGAGTCAGTTCAAAAACAATTTTTATTATATGCACTTCGCAAGTTAGGATGGGTCGTATTTCCATTGCCACCATATGTAGCTTGTTGCAAGCTTATTGATATTCAAACACTGAAAGTGCGTCGTGACTTTGCCATGGTATCTTTTATAAACAATATTGTCTCCCAAAGAATTGACTCCCCACAGCTATTATCGAAACTGAACTTTTATATACCGTCACGACAACTGCGATATCGACAAATATTCTCCGTAAACTATCATCGAACAAACTATGCCAAATATGGACCTTCGAAACAGATGATGCTCACACGCTATGTTTAAAGGCAACTATTATGCAAAGTGAATGCACCTCGGATGTTAAGCCGTTAGATCATAGTTTTTGACCTCTAGTTTAAGGATCTGTGTCGATTAAAATATTTCATCGGTGAAATTTTGACTTTTTTACTATTTAAGGAAATATTTTTAACCTAAAAACCTTTTCTGATTTTTTAAAATTGTTTGAAACAAGTTATATAAAATCCAACCACTAATTTTTTTTCCTGATGCTTTAAGAAATGTTTTCATATAAAAACATTTTTCATATGATGAAAGTAGTAAAAGTTATATTAAAATTACTGCCAGTTTTCAATGTTTTTAAGGTTTGCTATGAACAGATCTGGAGCCTTTCTTAGCCGTACGGTAAGATGCACTGCTACAATGCAATACCATGCTAAAGGTGGCTGGGTTCGACTCCCGGTCTGGTCTAGGAAATTTTCTCGCCTTTCCTGGGCATAAAGTATCATCGTAGCCTCATGATATACGAATGTGAAAATGGTAACTTGGACTAGAAACCTAATGTAGCGCTGGAGGAGGGGTTTTGTCTAAAATTGTGTCATACTTTCCTCCGTTCAGAAGATGATTATGAACACAATTGAAATATAGTCGAGCATCTTTCTTGACCTGTCCAGCGTTAAATTCTGTTTCTATGGTAACAAGTGGACGGTGCAGGGTTGCTGGTTTTTTAACAGACACGTATGAGATATGCAGTGATACAAGAACTCGCTATCGAAAAATGAATATATGTTCGGTGTCAACAGTATTTCTAGTATAACTTCTGCTACTTTCATCATATGAACATTGTTTTTATATGAAAATGCAAAGCAAAAAAAATTTAGTATTCGGATTTTATATAACTTGTTTCAAAAAATTTAAAAAAATCAAAAAAGGTTTTTAGGTTAAAAATATTACCTTAAATAGTAAAAAAGTCAAAATTTCACCGATGAAATATTTTAATCGACACAGATCCTTAAACTAGAGGTCAAAAACTATTATCTAACGGCTTAACATCCGAGGTGCATTCACTTTGCATAATAGTTGCCTTTAAACATAGCGTGGCTCACTTTTAATAAATATTGTAATAATATTGATTTAACTATGTCAAAAATGCAACTAAAACACTTCTTTACACGTATCTTAAGTTAATGGCACTCTATTAGAACATAAGAACATTATATAATATTTCAAAGAACTATTATTAGTTAAGGCTACCAATGTAACTAGGTCTACAAAATTGATTGACGACAATAAATAAATAAATAAATAAATAAATTTCGTCGCTTCCTTTTGTCAACATGAGTGCTCACTGCTGAAAAAATAACAAAAATAAGAAATAAATCAAATACCTTTCCATTGCTTTGTTTTGGATGGGATAAACATCGGAGCCATGAGATGAAATCCAGGAGCACTTCCCTACTTCTCCTAATACGTTTTATAATACACGAGAACAGCTCCATCCGCTAGGGAAGACAATACGTTTTGTTTTAGCAAATCACTAAGAATCTACCCAACCATTATTAAAAGTTACGTAATTCGGTTAAAATGCAACCGAGTTACCGAGTCGAAAGGGGGTGTCACCCAATAACATCTGCTCACTACCAACAGTTTAGGCCAGACTGTGTCATACTCAGCTCAATTAGCATCAGTTCCAATTATTCACATGGACATCGCATGCTCACAATGATAATGAAGTCTGCGAGAGTCGAACGGAAAAATACGGAGCACCATAAAAAGTTCATCTCGAGTAATAAACCATCCACTAATAGACACATGCTACGTGAGAAACAACATCTATTCGATCTGATAATCAACTTCCATCCCATGATTAAGACAAAACCACTCGTTTTAAATGATAGTGCTCATTAAATCTTCATGCCAACCACGGACGGGCAAAAACGCGAAACCCATATGAATGTTGCGTGGAAAGTGCGTGCAGGATTTTCCTCATTTGCCGGCACGTCTTCCTGGTCCTGGATGGTGTGCCATGATGGCTCGGATAACGAGGACGACAACAGCCAGCCAGAGCCCGGGGTAGCGATAGAGCGCGAAGAACTCAATTTGTTTGCACGTACCTTGCTCTAGTTCTTGCCCATGGCCCGACTGACTGACTGACTGACTGAGTGATGGTATCATTGCGGAACCACAGGTTCTATGGTGTTCATCCCACAGTGCTGCTGTTGGAAAAGGAGATTGATGCGGAGCATTTCAGGTTCGCTTGATGGGGAACGTGATGAGGCAATATTCGCGGTTGGCGGTGATTGTTTGGATGAAGAAATCACGGTTTATGAACACACGTTTTCAACCTTTTTCTTATCGGGTTATTACAGGCAGATATGAACTAGACATTCAATTGATTGCTTCAATTTATAACGCGCTGAATAATGTATTTGGAATTTTGAAGAACATGATGATGGAACATATGAATAATACGAAAAACTCAGCACAAAAAGGTATAATCGGTTCGACCCAAGTAAGGACAGCCCCATTATGAATTTTCCTTTTCTTGAATGACCGGTTTTTGTGCCGCTGTTAACAGGCATTCAAATGTGTGTTATTACATCCAGAAGAACTACAAACCATGTGCGCATTAACACGAACACCATTGTTAGAGAATGTATAAAGAATTGAAAATGAGCTAGCTCTGTGTATAAAAAAATAGAATGTGTATGCTTCCGACAAGAAGGACTTGAATGGGAAGGCTAACAATGATAAATGATTATAAATCAGCAATCTACGGTTTGCGTATAGTGAGTTACATAACAAATTCGTTGAATATTCTTTTGAAGTAGCAAAAACCAATCAACGTTCGTTTATATGAAGTACAATAACAGGCAAAAAAACACAAAACTGCTCTTCTATACGGAATAGGATCCTTGTTATTACAGAGTGGATTTATGTTCATTGGTTTCTCAAAAAACGTTCAACTCATAGAAGGCGTGGAACATTTCATTTATTTAATAACAATTAAGAAACAATTCTCCCACTTCTGAGTACCTACTACGTGAACAGCTCTTCTTCTTCTTCTTATTGGCATTACATCCCCACACTGGGACAGAGCCGCCTCGCAGCTTAGTGTTCATTAAGCACTTCCACAGTTATTACCTGCGAGGTTTCTAAGCCAGGTTACCATTTTTGCATTCGTATATCATGAGGCTAGCACGATGATACTTTTATGCCCAGGGAAGTCGAGACAATTTCCTATCCGAAAATTGCCTAGACCGGCACCGGGAATCGAACCCAGCCACCCTCAGCATGGTCTTGCTTTGTAGCCGCGCGTCTTACCGCACGGCTAAGGAGGGCCCAGCCCGTGAACAGCTACTTTACTCAATTATTTCAAATATTTTTAAAGATCCTTATTTAGAAGATTCTTATATTTGAAAGTAAGCTCAACACTTTATTTGAATATTGTATTTTTGAAACATTTTCACTTTAGAGAGCTCATAAAAATCTTAGTAGTTAATGTTATCAGTTGGAAAGTCGCTCAAAGTGAGAACATAGTGGTACACTATAAATGTTACAATTACGTCAAAACTGTGTCCAAACAGTATCAGTATTTCGGAGAGCCAGTGCTTTTTTATTACAATTGAGTAATTCTCGCTGAAACCGGGCCACTATTTGCACGAGGTTCGTAAAAATGCCTAAATTTATATTCTTTCGATAGCTTCCGGCGAGTATATTAAGCATCATTTTAATGGACCCCTCGATTTTTGTCAATTCTTGACTCACCAAAACTGTCATAACTATAACTCCAACAGTTCTCAACCGATCATAGAGATCAGCATATCGTTGGAAAGAGGAAGAGTGTATCCTTAATGTGCAGTAATAGGAATATAAGCAGCCATATTAAATTTGGCCGCTATCTTGGATTTCTTTTTGAAAACTATTTTGTCGCCAGGTTTGCAACCATCGATTTTGAATGTTAGTACATCGATTAAAAGGTTAGCTTATATTGTGCATTGTGTCCGAAAATCTCAGGTGTATGTTTTTTTCTATCAAAAGTTATGTACTATTTACCAATACCAAAATTCTTGAATTATTTAATACAATAACTTAAATACGGCTCAGGTCTGCTCAAAACTTTCGAGCCCTTCAAATAAAGTACTGTTGTAGATATGCTTTTCATTTTCGAAACATATTTGGCTTAGAATAGTGTATGAAATCAAGGAACTGACGTCATAGAACCATATTAACCATAAAAATAATATTCGTTGGCCAGATGGCGCTTCAAAAAATAATTTGGTAAATCGTACTTAACCTTTGATAGAAAAAACATACACCTGAGATTTTCGGACACAATGCACAATATAAGCTAAGCTTTCCATCGATGTATTAATATTCAAAATCGGTGGTTGCGAAGCTGGAGAAAAAATAGTTTTTAAAAAGAAATCCAAGATGGCGGCCAAATTCAATATGGCTGTCTCTATTTTTATTATTGAGAATATTTTCAAATTATCAACGACTGGTGCTGGGAGAAATAAACGGAGACTAATGTTAAACATTAGAGCTTTTTTCTTATGCTCAGGAAAGGTTTATCGAGCTTATTTAATCCCTTTAATTAGTAATAATCATTTGCGTGAATCCAGGAAAATTCATTATGAGTGAAACGCAAGAATGAAGGAAAATGCTTCGTAGAACTGTGATTAATTAGATTTTCATTCACATGGTCCAGAGCCAGCCATGAGTGGTGATAGAGTGCACAAATCCTTAGTCATTGCCATTAATCTGTTTCTTGGAAAATAATCCTATTAATGTGAATTACCCTTGCTCGTTCCTGTCATCACCAGCAGTGCGTGTGCCTACTTATTATTTTTATTACTTGTCTTTGCTAATGAGATTTTAAGCCAGTTCAGAGTTCATCTTGGAAATGTGTATCATCATTGGTGACATCTTCTCGTTTGCCAGTTACAGGAACCATGAACGTAAACCGGAGATGGAACCAATGATTAAAGATGGGTCGATTTGTTTGGCACTTTTCCAAAAATGAAACTAGTGATCAAGTTAGATAGGGATTCCCAATGGACGAGATCCAGTACTACGCAATTGCGGAAGATCAAAGGGACAACTGCTTTGTGGACCGAAAAGGAAAATCTGAAGAAGCAACAAGTCGTTTCAAGACTCCGAACCGGGCTCACACGGCTCTCCCACAATTTCGGCAGTGGCCTTTTCTTATCTTTGAGTGAAGTCTGCGGGGTCCTTAATTCGGCAGAACACATTGTATGCAGATTGCAGGTGCCCCATGTACGAAGTTACGAGTTCCAATTGCGGTATTTCAACCAGTCCAAAGGATGCCCTTGCTGAACAAGCTCAAGCTAATGAAGCGCAACCATGCCTAATCAACCAGAAGAATGTGCCATCAGAACATCGCGAACATTCCCTCCATCCTATTTAAAAAGGTAGCAATCTAGCCGCGCCAAGTTTGTACACCCAACCGGCGGTTGTTAGATTTTCTAACAATTCTCTATAAGAATCTACCAAAACCTGTATAAGAACTAGGCATATGCGAAATTGTTAGATTCTTATACAAGTGATGTATAAGAATCTAACAATTTTGTAAGCTTTTCTAACAATATTTGTTTGAGAGCTTACATTTTTTGTATAAGAATCTAACAATTTCGCATATGCCCAGTTTTTAAACAGGTTTTGTTAGATTCTTATACAGAATTGTTAGAAAATCTAACAACCGCCGGTTGGGTGTAGCATATTCATCTGCCGAGAAGAACTTTTCAAGGATCAGCCTTCCATCAATAGCGCCGGACTTTGAACCGTGTTCGTTTTCCCGACAGCAGTTAGCAGCCCACAGAGGAATGTTCAAAAATTTGCCCAAGCTTGCAATCTAGAAAATCTTATTTGGCATAAGAAGTCATTGGTCTATAATGCAAAGTCTACTGATGCAGCAAATATGTGAACTCGAAAGATGAGACTCGGATAGCTCAAGGCCGTATCTTGACTTTGCAGTTAAAATGCAAAACTTCTGCCCCACAGAGGATGCATACGATCTAGACGTTTATATATACATACATATTATATCTCCCTTCTTTACCAGTTGTTGAATATGTAAGCCTGGGCAGGACATCGCCAAACGATCCCACAAGTCAACCTGGCAATCTTTGGAAACTGAATATATTTATTGTCGGAGGCAGTTAACACCATCGTGATCCGAGTAGATTGGACGATTATGGTGCCAGTTCCTAGGTCTGTTTGAACCAAGATTAGATCAATAACTGACTTCATTTTAGAGCTGCCTGACGAATCTTTTCACACGCCTGCAATCCATTTGTATCGTCGAAATTTTGAAACATCGTTCATATATCGTTTCTATATAGATATTTAGCTAGTAAAGGGGTTTTCTCTTATTCCTAACATTACCTTTTATGTCTACTCTCTTTTTATTATAGTTAAATTGTTTATCAATGCTTGTTGTAATTCACAAATAACTAGACTGTTTTACCAAGCAAATTATTAATTTCCGTTCAATTATTCATATTTGATGTTTAGCAGTACTTATGGTTTCGATAGATGATAGATGGATGATAATTATATAGCTCTTATGAGCTCTTATAATTATATAGCAACAGGAAAGTTGCTTTACCGCGCGCGCGAGCCTTTTCGTTCGCGACATGCTTGTTCCGCTAGCGTTTGTGAAGATCGTGGAAGCAGCGCAATGGAGTACATTTCTGCATGCGAATACATTTTTGCTGTCTCTATCTGACGACGAAAACTTTGATATGTCATGGAAAGCGGCGAGCGGTCCAAGCATCTGGATCTGGATTTATTTCAGTTTATTAGGAAGGCGCCATTATTGTAAATCAATCGGTTCTTTTCAGAACCTCAATTTTCCAAAAGCAAAGGTTGATCAGAATTAGGGTGGTCGGTATTGGCCATTTTTAACAAATACCGGTTTTCGGTATTGGGTGGAGTCAATACCGGTAATACCGGTAAAATACCGGTATTTGTGAAAATTTCAGGAATTAAAAAAAACTCTCGATTTGGACTATTGGGTGAGTTAGACAAAGTTCAAATGCTAAAACCATTGCTTGTTGAGCTGGGCAAAGTGAAACTAGTAGTCATAAGATAATGAGCGATTCATCTCAAAATCTGCATCGGATTTTATTGACAATGTTGCCAGCTGCTGAGAATGCCTTTTCTAGTTCAACCGAAGTTGGACGAATGATTTTAAGAGCGTCGAAAATCAGTTTCCAGTGAGTCTTGCCCTAAATTCGTACAGATTCATAGTAGGAGAATTCTTTCCGGATTGTTTGCAAGGATCCTGGCGTCAACGTAGTTGCTACCGGCAACGCAAGTGAACCGATTGAGAAACTGCATATGTAACATTTTTGAACAAAATGAGATTTTTATATCTTCTGAATTCTCTCAGGAATGCATGATTTTTTTTTTCGCTGTGCATGCACTTTGAAGAGAAATTATGGAATACTGCTTACAGTTTTTGCACAGAAAGTGCCCCAGGGTGTTGAGTTTTGCCAAAAAGTATTGATCTGCATCGAAGAAAACGAAAGATTCGGTGCAATTTTTTGTTGTTTTCTTGAAATTGTGTAAAATGGATATATGCAGTTTCCTAAACAAATGATTCAAGTGTTTTGCTCAGCTGCAGTCTCTTCAAGTTGATCTTTATCCGATAAACTAGGAAAATCGTCCATAGAGGCATCTTCTTCGTACCGATCATCAGATGTGGTCTCAGCTTCAACGATCGCATCAGGAATGATTAGACGCTTCAAGATCTCATCCGCTTGCTTGATCAAAGTATCTCAGGATGTCTTGAAGAAAATGCCAAAATCATTTCTGGTCAATTGCTTTACGGCAGGAAATTTAAAAAAAAAGCAAAAGATCAGCGTATTCTGATCGTCCCGCTTTGATTCATTCTTTGATAGCATCGAATAAGTTGACAGAAATGTCTGTGGCTTGATTTGATAATTGATCCAACATAATTTGGAGCGCCATGTCTGCTTCATATAAGTGCTGAACTTACGGCAGTGTAAATCTGCAGCAGATTGAACAAGTTCGATGGCTTGAATTATTTCACCTACGTTCAAACAATCATCATCACTGAAGTTTATAAACAGATCCCTTCAACTAATAGAACCATTTGAGCATGCTTAACATGCTGTTCCAGCGTGTCTGGGTGTCAGTCACCAATACAATTTATATTTCAAATTCAGAACGGACATATTTTAGCAGCAAATCATTTTTCACAGGTTATCTCCGGAAGAATACTGCTACGCACGTAGGGGAATTATGGGTAAAACCGACACTGCGGGTAAAACCGACACCACTTCAAATCTCTGATTTCAAGTGATTATCGGACAGAATTTCGACACACTTTGAATAAACGTTTGATTTCTTGTATTTCTTGTCATTTTGTAACTGGTGGAGACGTGTAAGAGTCATAATAAACATATAATTAGCATTGATCACCATTGAGGAGATGAGTTATGTAAAATTTTGGCATCGGTGTATAAGCTTTTTCGACAATAATTTCTTGATTTTCAGTATTTAATCCATCTCTGATCCATAATTGAACATCATTTTGTGTGTGTTGTGGAAAAATAGTTAACTGTTTTAATTATAAACATCCACATGTATCTCATCATTATTATGTTATCAGTTGGGGTAAAATCGACACCTGCCATCGATTCACGAAATACCTCTGTTTTATTAGACTCATCATTCGCATAATATAATTCAAGTATTGGAAAACGAGGTGCCAGGGAATATAACTTAATCATAGAGTGATTACATACCATATCATCATTGGACGTGACAATAGGTCTAGGGGGTAATATTAAGTCATCAAGGAAAACCTGCAGTTCGGATAACAATAGTGCTCAAAGAAGAACCGTATTTTTAGGCTTATTCTGCTCTTAGATATGTTCAATCCGTTCTCAAGTGTTGTTCTTTCGTGATCCATTTTCACCCCTGTAAACATGTAGCTTGTCACCTACGGAACTAGTCATTTTCATTTCTTGTCATAACTGCACCATACGCATTTATTTTAAATCGCCGTTATAAACAACTTTTTAAAATAAGTGAAATTTAAATGTAAGTCAATATTTACAGTAGTTAGTAAATTTGTTACTAACATTCTTATACTCTATATATTTTTCACCGGAAAATTGCTTCATAGGTTGGGAAACTGTAAAGTTGCTTAAGGTGTCGGTTTTACCCACTTTTCCCCTACCTTTATCACAATTTCATATATTGTGGGAAAACGATGTAAACAATGTTTATTGAAGAAAAAAATCATTGGCATTTTGACAGATGGTTGAGAGAATGAAGCTTATTGTAATTGCATATTTGTCCCATTATTAATGGATTTCATGTCTATATGGGACAAATACGCGATTACAGGCTGTTTAGCTGATATACGTAGTTGAAAATATATCGAGATTTTTACACTGACAGCATTTGAAATACCGAAAATACCGGTATTTTCCGTCTCTAATACCGGTATTTTCGGTACTCAAAATTGGCCGGTAATACCGGTATTACCGGTTTCGGTACTACCGGTTAGACCACCCTAATCAGAATACATTTTCATCAAGGACAAAAAATCATCATCGCTTGGCACACAGCGGAAATTGACTTCGGCAGCATAATCACAAGCGCGCGTTGGACTATTGAGTGGTTGCTGTTAGTGATTCGAAAGGCGCATTATTTATATTACTCGGTTCTTCTCTGGACCCAACATTCTATAAAAGGGAAGGTTAAGGAAGAATTTGGTTCAAAGTGAAAATTAATTGCTTGGAAATCGCAGAAAGTTTCCGTCCGTAGCTAGCGTCGGATGGATGACATCAGTATCAGTAATGTGAAATTTTATTTCAAGATAATGATTTGGTTTTGTTGCTATTAGTGCTCATAAAGGCGCTTAATGGATTATAATTCGGTTCTTTTCAGAACTACAATTTTACATAAGAGAAGGTTGAGCCGACAAAAATTGTTTTCAAATTGCAGATCATGATCGATTTGTGATAACAGAAGACTTCTGTCTATAGCAGAATCACAATCGTGCGTCAGAGGGAGAGACTGCGAAAATGTTTTCACATGCAGAAATGTACTTCATCGTGCTGCTGCCACAAAAACCAGCGGAATAAGCAACAGATAGTCCGAATGCTGCGAACGAAATGGTGCAAAAAATTCGAACAATGAATGAAGTTCAAATCGGTGATTACCCTCTTCCAGTGATTATTGTGGCCCTGAAAAGGGCTTTTTTGTTTATTAGACAGTTAATCCTCTTCATTTTCTCAGCAGCACCAAGCTAAATGTAACTCAAATACTGTTGCCCTGTTTTTTTTTCTTCCTAAGCAATGGAGGGGGAATCTGCTCAACAGACATCCTGGGTTGACCAGGAAGTGCGGGGTTAGGGATCACCGAGGGAGGCGAGACTACATCCCCGAACCGCTAAACTGTTTCCATTGCCGCCAAGCCCATAGTCCCTTCGGTACAACCAGAAAGTAATGCTTCAAAGGGGGGGCAGTGCACAACGCACCCTCGAGGTTAGCTGCGTGTCCTTGCAGCACCGAACATCGTAACTCGCTTTTTTAGAAGAACACCATGGTACTGTACCGCGCTAATAACGCACGAAAGTTCTATGAGAAGTTGAACCGTTCACGTAAGGGCCACGTGCCACAGCCCGATATGTGTAAGGACATAAACGGGAACCTTCTTACAAACGAGCGTGAGGTGATCCAAAGGTGGCGGCAGCACTACGAAGAGCACCTGAATGGCGATATGGCAGACAACGGTGGCGGTATGGTAATGAACCTAGGAGCACGCGCGCAGGACATGCGACTTCCGGCTCCGAATCTCCAGGAAATCCAGGAGGAGATCGGCCGGCTGAAAAACAACAAAGGAAGGTGTCGTGTGTCTCACCTACAAAAAGGACGATAAGCTGGATTGTAGCAACTACCGCGCAATCACATTGCTGAACGCCGCCTACAAGGTACTCTCCCAAATTTTATGCCGCCGACTAACACCAATTGCAAGAGAGTTCGTGGGGCAGTACCAGGCGGGATTTATGGGTGAACGCTCCACCACAGACCAGGTGTTCGCTAAACGTCAGGTATTGCAGAAATGCCGCGAATACAACGTGCCCACACATCATCTATTTATCGACTTCAAAGCCGCATATGATACAATCGATCGGGACCAGCTATGGCAGCTTATGCACGAAAACGGATTTCCGGATAAACTGATACGGTTGATCAAGGCGACAATGGATCGGGTGATGTGCGTAGTTCAAGTTTCAGGGGCATTCTCGAGTCCCTTCGAAAGGCGTAGAGGGTTACGGCAAGGTGATGGTTTTTCGTGTCTGCTATTCAACATCACTTTGGAGGGAGTAATACGAAGGGCAGGGAGTGACACGAGTGGTACGATTTTCACGAAGTCCGTCCAGTTATTTGGTTTCGCCGACGACATTGATATCATGGCAACGTTACTTTGAGAGGATGGAGGAAGCCTACATCAGACTGAAAAGCGAAGCTAAACGGATTGGACTAGTCATCAACAGGTCGAAGACGAAGTACATGATAGGAAGAGGCTCAAGAGAGGTCAATGTAAGCCACCCACCACGAGTTTCTATCGGTGGTGACGAAATCGAGGTGGTTGAAGAATTCGTGTACTTGGGCTCACTGGTGACCGCCGATAACGATACAAGCAGAGAAATTCGGAGGCGCATAGTGGCTGGAAATCGTACGTACTTTGGACTCCGTAAGACGCTCCGATCGAATAGAGTTCGCCGCCGTACCAAACTGACTATCTACAAAACGCTTATAAGACCGGTAGTTCTCTACGGACACGAGACCTGGACGATGCTCGTGGAGGACCAACGCGCACTGGGAGTTTTTGAAAGGAAAGTGTTGCATACCATCTATGGTGGGGTGCAGATGGCGGACGGTACGTAGAGGAGGCGAATGAACCACGAGTTGCATCAGCTGTAGGGAGAACCATCCATCGTTCACACCGCGAAAATCGGAAGACTGCGATGGGCCGGGCACGTAGCCATAATGTCGGACAGTAATCCGGTGAAAATGGTTCTCGACAACGATCCGACGGGAACAAGAAGGCGAGGTGCACAGCGGGCAAGGTGGATCGATCAGGTGGAGGACGATTTGCGGACCCTCCGCAGACTGCGTGGTTGGCGAAGTGCAGCCATGGACCGAGCTGATTGGAGAAGACTTTTATGTTGTTTTCAGGCCACTCCGGCCTTAGTCTGATAATAAATAAATAAAAGTTCGTGGGAAAATAGCAAGAATTATATTGTTTTTTTTACCATTTGAAATATTTTCCAATTAATTGCTAAATTTTAGCTTAGTTATGGATCTATTCCTTTATTTATTTGGTATGCACTTTGTGTTACTTAACCGCCACTGTGCCGAAATCTACTGTGGTATTCTGCAGTCAGAATCCACACAGAATCTATTTTTAGATTTTTCCAATATTCATTGTTGTTGTCGTTGCTGGCCCATCTCGTCGTGAGTCCATTGTGTTCGTTTTGTCCATGTAGTGCATCCAATGATCGTTGCATTGTCCGGTTGCCATTTATCCGGGTAACGTTGCAGGAATGCCTCCGTGAAGAACAAGTTGTCAGTCGTCATCAGGCAGCCGTGACGGTGAGGCGTGCACCCCAATACGCCACCGCATAGGCTGCGCATCCGGCAACTGACGAGGGTTTTGGTGGAAGGGCTGGGAATCGAACCCATGACCATTCGCTTATAAGGCGAACGTGTAGCCAACTACGCTACGGGACCCCCCTTAGTTATGGATCCGAAAATTATTCTTAATGGAATCTCCTGAAATATTTTATGGATTTATGGTAGCTTTTTATGGAACATTCAGATGTTATTTACGGATCGTTTTAATTTTTCAATGGATCAATCTTTATTGTTTATATGCAAAAGTATGTTTTGCCATTCCCGGAACAGTTCTATACAATGTTTTCTAAAATGGCTCCAAAGAAATTACTAAATTAAAAACCCAAGGAATTTTGTTGGGGTTTTAGTCACCGTTATTTTTTATGCTTGATTTGTTGATTTCTCTTGGTGATAAAAGACACACACACAATTCGTTTTCCCCTTTCTCGTATACTAAGTATATGTAAAGGCTATATGATCGCTCCAAAAACATTCTTTTTATAGAAGACCTGGAGACCCATAGTGTTATATACCGATCGACTCAGTTCGACGAATTGAGGTGATGTCTGTGTGTCTGTGCGCACCCACGTATAAAAAACTCACTCATTTTTTGGGCACTTATCCTTAACCGATTTTCTCGCAACAAGTTGCTTTCGACGCATAATCCTTCCCTTTGTTTCCCATTGAAAATTGGCCATATCGGACCATGGGCTCAAAAGTTATGGCCAAAATACTATTTTTGAAACACACGAGAAAGGCTTCATCACCGCTAGGTGGATTAATCTGGGTTTTTTGATAACGTTTCGGCTTACTCCGTTCAGCTATCATCAGATATTCAAAAAAGTACACTTCTCACCAGTGTGGTCCAATGACTAACTTAGTCATTAGAACACACAGGTGGGATGTGTACGTTTTTTGAATATCTGCTGATAGATGAAAGGAGTAAGCCGAAACCTTATCAAAAAACGATTTGTGTGTATTTTATCACCGAGAAAAATCAACATACCAAGCATATATCTAAAGGAATTCCTGAAGAGATTTTCGAAAATTTCTAAGAAAAAAGTCGAAATTTTTTTTAAAGAATTTGTGAAGAAATCTCCAAAATATTTTAAGAAGGTATTTTTTTCTCAAGAAATTTACGAAGGAGCCCTTAAAGGAATTTCAAAAGAAATTTCCAAAATAAATCGTGAATGAATTATCAAAGGAACCTCTGAAGATTTTTTTAACAGAATATCCAGAATAATTCCTGGATTTCTAAAGTTTTTTGTAAAAGAATTTTCGAAAAAAAAATTCTGGAGGAAGTTTCGAGGCAATTTCTTAGAGAAATTCCGAGCCAATTCATAGAACTCCCTCTTTGAAGGAACTTCTATTTAATTTCGGGAGGAATTTCCGAAGAAATACCTGGAGTTGCTGTAACAATTTCTGGACGAATCTGCGAAGGTATACCTGGAAGAATTTCCTAAAGACTTTCCTGTGTAATTTACGAGAAAAAATGTCTGAAAGGAAATTCCCAAAGAATTTTAGGATTTGGGAATAACATTGAGCTTGAGGTTGATTGACTGCCCATAGCTGCTACTCTATTATGACCAGATTATTGTTCTTGCACAGAAAACCAACAGATGTTTGCTTGGGACTAGAATTAAATGTACTTCAATGTACAAGTACTGGTGATCTCCTTTGTTAGGTCATACTGACGCCTGCCACGTCAGAATACAGGTCAATGTAGGGAAGGGGGAGGAAATGATGATGCAATAACTTGCCTACTGCAGGCCGAATATACCTATGTACTTGCCACGAGATCATGCGGAATTTTTGGGTTCGGTTCGAGATGCAGAGGTTCGCCTTGGTTAACGAGCTGCAAATGTGATAGATAGAAGAAAGCTACTGATGGAATTTCTGATTGGATGTAGGAAACGAGCTTTTTTAGTTCATTTCCAATTCTAGAAGCTACTGTTAGAATAGAAGGATAGAAGTCCACTTCCAGTTCTAGCGATTGCTGGAACATGAGAAATATAGAGAAAAATACAAAATAGAAGAATGGAACGGACCTAGGATTGAACCCACGACCTCCTCCGTATGAGGCAGAAGCAGTAGCCATAAGACTACCAAGACCGTTAGATTTTTTCTAATTGTGAATAACATTTACTATAATTCGTAGAGGCTTTTCCAATGAATGACTGAACAATTTCAATACGATAAAATACAATAAAAACAAGTTGTGAACTTAATCTTAAATATAAAAATAAAATACATAGTGTGTGATAAAGAAATTAAAAAAAATGCGGATAATATTTTGTAATTGGTATCTGAAACCGCCTACATTTTTTAACTGATTAATCGCTCATCTGACACCCCTTCAATATAGTTTTTATTGCTGCCAACAAATTATTAATAAACTAGCTTTATGTACCCGGCCTTGCTCGGAATTGCCAGTTTGGTTTGCAGTTTTCTTTTACAATCGGAAAATGATAAAACCAATAATTATTGGTCAACAGGGTAATTGTGTTTACTTATTCATACTTTATCAATTGATTGAAAGAAAGGTTTTGGAAACATTGACTGATTTTGAAGAAGGGATTTCAAACCCACGGATAGGCCAACGTCTATTTCTAAAGAAGGAAAAACATTCATCGATGCCATATCCCAGGCAACGCATATTTTTAAAGGAGGGATCACACCCACCATTGCCTTGTTCCGGGCAAATGCCTACTTTTAAAGAAGCAATCACATCCACCATTCAGAAGGAAATACATTAATCATTGCTTTTCATTGGGCATACCATTATTCCGATGAACAATAATTATCATTGTTTTATACCCAGGAAATGCTGGCTTTCTATGCAAGATTTTTTTGATGCTGTTCATAATTATCCCAAATTTCCTTCATGTCGAATGACCTTAGTCCAAATAGTGTTATGTTAATGGCCTGCTTCATTCAGGGATATGTCATTTTCAGCGAAATGTCATATTCTAGGATATGTGTATCGGGAAGTATCGTTTTCGGGAAATATCATTTTCGTTAGCCATTTTTGGGGAAATGTTATTACCTGGAAAATGTTATTGTCGAGGATTTGCTATTTTTAAGGAATTCGGGCAATTTGTTTTCAGAGCATTGTACAGTGTCAAAGAACCTCGGATGTTCTAAATGAAGAGATTTTAAATTAAGTCATTTTCTAAACAATACCCAATCCCAATACCCCCCTCCCATTCCAAAAGTCCCTTCCAGCCTCTCTATAATATTTTCCTTTGGGTAGGGATTACGTGTTTACGTGTTTGGTTTGAATTGACCTATTTGTATTTGTATTTGTATTTGTATTTGTATTTGTTTTTTATTCATCGGACTGTGTTGTCTACATGAAATTCTTAAATCTAATGGTGGTCAAACAATAAAAACATTAAAGACGGCTCAGCAAGCGGCAGCGAAATCTGGATGTAGAGATGTTGAAATCAAATTCATCGGACACTTCGTTGAAGCGATGGATCATGGCGACAATGGAACTGTTTGCAGCATAGTTAGTAGCTTGTGGCTCCTCGTGTAGCAGCGCTCGCGCTCGAAGCGTCCGGACAGGTGCGTATAAACTGATCCTCGACAGCAACTCAGGAGCATCGTATTCAAATGATAAAAGCTTGGCAATGAAGACACACTGAGCCACATTCCTCCGCTTGGCTAGAGTATCCAACCCGAGTAGACGACAGCGATCAGCGTAAGCAGGCAAGTTCAACGGGTCATTCCATGGAAGGTGGCGCAAGGCATATCTGACAAATCTTCTTTGGACAGCTTCGAACCGGTCACTCCATACAGCCTGGTAGGGATTCCAAACAACAGATGCAAACTCTAGTATTGAGCGTACCAGAGAGCAGTACAGTGCTTTGAAACACAACGGATCTTGGAACTCATTGGAGATTTTAAACATGAACCCAAGCTGGCGATTGGCTCTATCGATGGTATTTGAGAAGTGGCGGCTTTTCGGTAAGTTTTTCATCCAAAAC
The DNA here is from genome assembly GCF_024139115.2 of Armigeres subalbatus. Taxonomy (NCBI): domain Eukaryota; kingdom Metazoa; phylum Arthropoda; class Insecta; order Diptera; family Culicidae; genus Armigeres; species Armigeres subalbatus. Next base: position 185,575,703 of record NC_085141.1, on the reverse strand, counting down.
AACTCCTAGGTCTTTAACGTGATCAACCCGTTGAAGTTGAGAACCAGCAATACTGTAGTCAAACTGGATGAAATTAGTCGTTCGTCGGAAACTTATGACACAGCACTTCGGAATGCTCAGAACCATCATATTCCGAGTACACCAGTCATGGAAGATTTCGAGAAGGTTCTGTAGCTCATAGCAGTCAGTGAGGTCTCGGACAATTACATACATTTTAAGGTCATCGGCAAACAACAGCAGCATACCTCCACGTTGCAGTATAAAGGGTTACATCGTTTATAAAAAGCGAGAATAGCAATGGTCCAAGGGTGCTACCTTGTGGAACTCCAGAAAGGTTCGAGAAACAGTCGGACGAATTGTTTCCAATACTGACCGACATTTGGCGTCCAACCAGATATGATCTGAGCCAAGTGCATAAAGCAAAAGAACAGCCCATTTTTTCTAGTTTTGCAAGCAGCAAGTCATGATTAACTTTGTCGAAGGCAGATTTTAGATCGGTGTAAACGGTATCTATTTGGAATTTTTTACACATGTTCTCCATGCAAAACGAAGTGATGCGATAAAAAGGTATACTAAACTGTTCGTTTAATGAATATGCCTCTCATTAAGCTATGGCACTCCTACCCAGTCTGATATAGACAGATAATATGGGTTCCAAATTTGGTGGACATCGATAAATGGGTTCAGAAGTCATGCTGAATCGATTGATAACTAAACAATACCCCTTTCCCACACCCTCCCTCTTTTAAAATTACTTAACTACATCCACTAAAATCGCTTCCTTAGGACACACAATGCTTTATACAAATTTGGTTTAAATCGGTCATCAGGTTCAGGATTTACATTGAGTTGATCGATTGCTAAACAATACCCCTTCCCCTACCCTCCCTCTTTTGTAAAGAGCATCCCTAACCTCCTATCGTCGTCTCCTTATGATAAAGAATTTGTGTTCCGAATTTGTTTGAAATCGGTCAAGGGGTTCAGAATTTACACTGAGTTGATTGATAACTAAGCAATACCCCTCCCTCCACACCCTCCCTCTTTTCCAAAGAGCATGCTTAACCCCCTATCGCCCCCTTATTAAGATAAGGAATTTGTGTTCCAAATTTGGTCGAAATCGGCCTAGGGGTTCAGAATTTACACTGCATGGATCGATAATTAAGCAATACCCCTCCCCCATACCCTCCCCCTTTTCCAAAGAGCATGCTCAACCACCCTATCGTCCCCTCCTTAAGATAAAGAATTTGTGTTCCAAATATGGTTGAAATCAGCTAAGAGGTTCAGAATTTACACTGAGTTAATCGATATCGAAGCAATACCCCCCCACACACCCTTCCCCTTTTCCAAAGAGCATGCTTAACCCCTCTATCGTCCCCTTTGTAAGATAAAGAATTTGTGTTCCAAATTTGGTTGAAATCGGTCAAGGGATTCAGAATTTACACTGAGTTGATCATCAACTAAGCAATACCCCTCCCCACACATCCTCCCCCTTTTCCAAAGAGCATGCTTAACCCCCCTATCGTTCTCTCTGTAAGATAAAGAAAAATTTGGTTAAAATCGGTAAATGGGTTCAGAAGTTATGCTGGAACATACATACAAACATACATACAAACATACAAACATTGAGTTTTATATATATAGACTGATAGACTGATAGACTGATAGACTGATAGACTGATAGACTGATAGACTGATAGACTGATAGACTGATAGACTGATTACGGTGCCAGTGTGTCTTTAGGCACAGGATGTGCATGGGAATTAGATGGAGAGGTAAGGTGCATACGTGCACTTGTGTACGTCATGTGGGAGATTTCTTATCTTCATTGATTTGATAGATTGCTAACTGTGCATTGAAAGATAACTTTTAATTTGGTGTTATGAAGAAAACAAATGACAAAACCCTAACAGCTTTCCCTAACAAATCCGGGAAAGTGTTTCAGTTGCTAGTTCTGCTAATGTAACACAAACAACGAATGAATAAAACAACAAAACAATTTAAAACACACGGTTACAAAAGGCATCTTTACAAAGCCAATACGGAAAAATAGAGGTAGGGGAGAGTAGTTCAACATGCACCCCATAAGCTTTTTCGATATTATTATGTTTTAAAAATGGGCCTGGGGCACAACTCCCCCATGGTGATATAAAATGACTCAATTTAAAATAATGGAGAACGCTTGGTTGTTTGTTTTGTCTTAACGGATTGAACGATAACTTTATGGGTGAGGTAAAAGTATCGCAAAACGTAAAATTTAAGTGAAAATGAAGGTTATATGCTCCTTTCTTCTATTGCAGCTCAGTAATGAATAACGAATATTGAATTTTGATGGTAATATTCGTTTATAAATGTGTTACAAAAGATTATTTATTTATTTATTGCATCTTTGGTTCAAAACCACACAGACTAAAGTATCTTGATCCCATTATTATTGACAAGTTTACAAACATTAAAATCAAATATATCACATACATCGTTAAACAATCTACAACATCTGTCAAGTGGTTTGTTGTAACCGTAAGCAGTGCGATGTACCGGGGTTCAAAGCAATCGGCGACTAGGTGCGTGGGAGTTGATTTCCCGGAGCACGCTACTGCAGTCAATGTTGTCACGGATCATGTCAAAAATAAAAAGTCGTTGTAAATACGTTCGGCATTTGGAGAGTGTTTGCAAGCTAATGAGCGTACATATGTGCTCATACGGAGGCAGGTTATCGGGATTGGCCCATGTCGTAATGCGAATCTGATGAAACGTTTCTGGATGCTTTCTATGCGTAATGCATGAATCGCATGGTAAGGAGCCCATATTTGAACTCCGTACTCAAGAATGTTTCGAACCAATGATCAGTATAGTGTTTTCAAAGCATATACATCATCAAATTGTGCAGAGTTGCGGCGCAGGAAGCCAAGCATAGTGTTGGCTTTAGAGAGATGTGCTCGTTGAACCGAAGCTTACTGTCCAATGTAATGCCAAGATCCTTCATGGGGTTAACTCTCATTAGCGATACCTGGTCCATCGAATAGTCAAATCTGATTGGTGAGTGAACACGGGAAAAAGTAATGATTCTGCATTTGGTGGCATTGGCTTGCATTCCGTGTATCCGACACCACGATGATAAGCGCACAATGTCGGCTTGAAGTGCGCATCAATCTAAAGCTGACTTCACGACTCGGTAAATTTTCAGGTCATCCGCAAAAAGCAGCTTGCACGAGTGTAGCTGATCGCAAACGTCGTTGATAAATAGCGCAAAAATTAAAGGTCCTAGGTGACACCCTTGTGGAACGCCAGACGGAATCTCGAGTTCATCGGAAGTGGCGTCACGAACCTTAACGAAGGCTTTTCTTGAAGTCAAGTACGAATGAATCCAGTTGACGATCCACGACGGTAGACCAAGACGGTTCAGTTTCAAAATAGCAAGATCATGCGGAACTTTATCAAATGTCTTCGAAAAGTCAATATACACAGCATCTACTTGTTGCCGCTTCTCGATGCATCCCATAATACTATTGGTAAAGCTCATCAAATTAGAGATCGTCTAACGTTTTTGCATGAATTAATTCTGGAATTTTGATATAACGGATTTAACGGCTGGATAAAGCTTGTCATGCAACAGTCTTTCGAGTACTTTGATCAAACAGTTCTGGATCGAAACGGGTCGATAATTTTCCACGCTGTGTATGTTGCCAGATTTGAAGATTGGTGTAATTGATGCGTGCTTCCAGGTATCAGGGAACACGCCATCCGCGAGTGATCGGTTGAATATTGTCAGGGCTGGGACAGCCAGCGAGGCTGCACCGTTCTTTAAAACGACGGTGGAATCAGATCTGGACCAGGTCCCTTCGAAGCATCAACTGCATTAAGAGCGTTAAAAACCGTGTCAAAACTGAGGTTTAGCTGCGGTAGATGGATGTTGAAGCTTCGTAACTCATCTAAATACTGTTGTGGCAGTGAATGGTTGAATGGTTAATCTGATACAAATACACTCAGCAAAGAGATTTGCAGAAGTGTTATCGGCGGAAGAATTATGATTACCATAGAAGACGTTATTCGTTGCATTTGTTCAATGTACTAACGGAAACGAACTTCATGCACGCTGTTATACTCAGCTTCCGCAAGTTGAACAGCATACTTATTCTCATTATTATAATATCAAGCCAAAATTTTCAAAACGACTTATCTGCTTTTGTAAACAAAGATTCAAACGACGATTTGACGAATCTGATAGCTCTCCTACGCAAACCAACACCATCAACAGGTAGCGGAATCCTTCACCTACCCATTGATGGTATTGGTTTGCGTGGGAGTGCTATCAGATTCGTCAAATCGTCGTTTGAATCTTTGTTTACAAAAGCAGATAAGTCGTTTTGAAAATTTTGTCTTATATTATAAGTGATTTTATGAGTTAGGCCATTTCTCCCCGCAGGTGCATTATGCACTGTTCTCCCCTAATCGGTATAGTACGAATCGCATTTCTACAACATGTGTTTTCTCTTCTCGATACGGTGTACTTGTGCACGATTCTGAAAATACATTCAGTGCCATTTGGTTCGATTACTGTAAGAATTTTCCAGACCGTTTGCGAGTAGCAGAACTGCAGAGTATTGAAGTTGAAAGCACCGTTTCCTGACAAATGAAAATCCAGTTGTTAACCAACATATAGCCCCTGCTCAAAGTGTATTGGCAAGTTCACAAACGTGTTTCAGTCTCTAATTAGTTTTTCAAATGGTTCAAAAACATGTGTGTTCTAAGATGTTTTAGCGACTAATATAATCAAGCTAACAAGCAAATTTGATTACAACCAATTTAACTTTTCTTTTAGCTCAAAGAGAAGAAAAACAATATTGTAAACGTTACCCTAATGTAAATAAAACCGTTAAGACATTAAATGATCGGTGTTTTATTCAACACAGCTTTGCCAGAAGGGCTTATCGGATCTACCAACAAAGCCTATCAAATTCCGGTAAACTCTAAACTCAGACCGGCAACATCCACCATAAATTTCTGGCATTTACTTACAAAATCTGTGTAAAGTCTGATTTATGCATTTAACCACCTGAGCTTTGTTAATTTCCATTGCTGCTTCTGTAGCCGGATGTTTGGGTTAATTGACGACAGCACGAAGGCAGAGAGGAAGGGAAGAAAAATGTTAAAATTTATGCCAGGATTCGCTAAGGCCAACAGACTGAACATCTGGCTCAAGTCGCTGACCGCTACCGTCGTCGTCGTCGGACAACAGACCAAAGAGGAAGCGATTCAACTCGCCTTTACGGCGTTCAACCTTAAGATGAATTATTAACAAACCTTAGTGCCCCGGAAAATGTTTATCTCGCCGTATCCTTTCGGTTACGCAAGAACGAAGGCTACCTGAATATTTGCATTAGTCGAAGTACATATAAAGTATTCCGCAGAGAGAAAATGATAACACTGTGATTCGTGAAAACATCATAAAACCTTCGACCCACTTCCCTTTGAAACTCCTGCTTTTCCCTTCAAGGTGAGTTTGCCCGTATCGCAAGGGTTGTATATCCAAACACATAAAATCCGAAGCGCACACATTGCTTTCCGGCCAGCAAACTTGCTGCAAAATTTAGCGGAACACATCGGAGTCAAAGGAAGGGAAAAGTTGTGCTACAATAATGTTACACACCAGCCACCTTTTCGAGCAGGCCACGAGATTACGAAACGGAGAAAAAGGTTCTATTTTATTACATTTCGACGTCTCGTATGTTGGGTCGAAGCAGCTTTTCTCCGATATTAAAATATTGGCCGGCACTTTTCACAGTTCATCTTTTGTTCGTTCAATATCTTTCTTTTCTGTTTGCCGAGAGTTCTTTTCAATAAATCCTTATTTGATATCTTCGGTAATCTTTTGTGGAGCAGCTTCTCTAGATTTGTGGGTAGGTGGAGTTGGATTCATTACGGTGGCATGACGTCAGTGGCTTTCAAATGGATTACTGGAATCGATGCACATCTTTTTGGCTTATTAGTATAATGAGCAAAAAATATCGAAAACGATATTTTTGGCAGACGGCAACGAAACAATGATTATGCGATTGAGTTCTTGGTATCGTCCAACTGGAGTAATAATGCCTTAAAACAGCGTATTAGCTGATTGCTGAAGTTGCTGGAAGACACCATATAGCTAAATATTTCAAACCTGGGGTGGCATTGTGCATCTCGATTCGAACGTAATTCTATCGAGTCGAACTTGTTTGGCATTACGGCTTTCGATTCGATCTCGAAAACGAATTATCATTCGAGTATGCTCGAGGAGGTACAAGAATAACGAGATGTTTTGGCATTATGGAGACTCGATAGCACACTGAAAAACGACTCAAGTCGAATGAAAATCACTCGTCACCTTTATAGCTTTCGAATGTTGTTTGAGAGTCATTTCTTGCTGAAAGTTTTTCATTATATTTGTTATTATTTCTCTACGGGGAGAGAATAAATGTTTTATTATTGTCTCTTGAGGAAAAGAATGTCATTAGTATACCTACTTTTATAGTTTCCAGAGAATATGCAATCTCTAATTATCCCGAAATCCGCGTAAAAACGACTTCAACTAAAATCGGTTTTTTGAAGTTTTCACGTATTTTTTGACAATTTCGATAAATCGCGTGAAAAATCTATGAGGAAAATCTGCGTAAAATCGTGTATATTCCAAAATCTACGTAAAAATAGATGAGTTAATTAAAAAAACGCGCATGAGATGACCCAAGTGCATTTAACTAAAGCACATGGAAACATCAAAGTAATTTATTATCGAATCCTTCTTTAGCTTTAAATTATTTAGCTCAAAATTGGATCTGTGGCATACACTCGAATAAACATAAAACTTTTTTTTTTTTTTTTTTTCTTTATTAAAGAGACTTTCAGCCCGAGGCTGGCTCGTCTCCGGAGCATAAAACTTATAATTTGTGTCGTAACAATATCTCAACTAACCTTCCGGAACTCGCATGATCTTGGATCACTCATGCAGTCCCGCTTCTCTTGATAACGACAAGCGAGCTTTTTCCGAAGCTGTTGTAATTTTTACAACGGTGCGAGTCCCGGAAGGTTAACAAAACATGTCGTATCGGCATAATTTTTTAATCGGTTGCAACTACTCAATAAATAATATTGCATTTTAAAGTCATTGAGCACAATTTGCTTGTTTATAAATTAACTGCCAATTCATGCCCTAAAGGATGTCTTTCCAACAGGCAACGTGCTACACGCAGATGAAATTACTCTTATTCTCTCTGTTTACTCACATTCGTCATTCGCTGAAGGTTGTCTCTCCAGCGGGCGGCATACTAAACACGGAGACAGATATCTCTTATTCTCTCTGTTTACATTTCGTTTGACAGAACATACTCGATTGAACTAGTACAGCACCATTCGAAATCTTGTACTGCGACTGAATGAAGTCGAACGAAATACATAATGCCGCATTTTTTCGAAACGAATCCAAAAACTTACGAATCGAGTGATTCGATTCGAGATGCGCAATGTCACCCCTGTTGTTATTATCAACTCCCCATAGATATAAATCAGCCGATTGCAGTTGTTGTAATATTTTTGCATGAAATATTTTTTAGTGTATTTTTGTTAAAAATCGAATAAGACGAATTTAGTACAATCCATTTAATTAAATGGAGAGTACTAAACTCGTCTTAGACGGTTGAATGCATTCCACTAAAAAGAGCTTAAAATATTTTTTTCTAAAAATCGTATTTGGGCCATAAATTTTGATCTCATAGTCCGATCTGGCTAAATTTCAATAGGAAACAATGGGGCAGGATTCTCAGAGCAAATCAATTGAGGATAACTGTCAAAAAATGAGTGAGTTTTTTTTGCGCACATATACACACACATACTACAGTGCACAATGGTCGGATTCGTCAAATTTCACGACATAAATCGATAACTCGAAAACCATCAGTGCTAGAGTTTTGACGTCTTCAGAAGAAATGATCTACAAGAAGAGATCTATTTTTGGTGTAAGTTGTCATTAGGGTGACCCTTCGGTGAAATTTTTTTGGAAATGTATTTTTTTACCCTTTTGAGTCAGGAGTTCATGTAATTCTGCAAAGTTGTAGAAAATTTAATGCTGAGCATTTTCGCTTAATAAACATTTATTTTATCTCATATAGGTGATGTTCTATGACAAAAATACTAAATTCAGATAGGGTGGTCCCGAAAAAAATAGTTTTTAGCTTCCACTTTCATCAATTGAGAATATTTTCAAAAACTGTCTTAGCATTACTTCACGGTCTTTGAATTGCGCATCTTTTGGTTACATAAGATGGTTGATAGCTTCATTTTCAAGCATATTATAAGCATTTTTTAATGAAAAAGTGATATTTTTCTGAGCATTCTACTGCAGCTAGTAGCAAATATTAGCAAAAATTTCAATCGTTATCTTAAAGTATACATGCAGGCCCATCAAATCCATGGTATTTCATTTGTCCATGTTTGTCCACTTTTGTTTAATAATCATATTAGTTTTTGTATGAAAAATCAGCTATTCGATGGGAAACACATATACCATATCTCTGATTTTCGCAATATTTGGTAGAATCATACTTTTTCGAAAATAAATAAACTCACTTTTTAATTTTGTTCGATTTCGATTCAGGGTGGTCGAAAAAATCAACATTTTTGAAAAAATGTTTTATCAAAACATAATTTTTGAACAACAATGTTCATGGAATCTCATGTAGTCATTTGCGACCCTCACTTAGAAACTGTGAAAATGAAATTATTCTGCGAATTAGCCATGAAAAACCAACTTGAATTTTATGATTTTGTATTTCGCCCCATAAGTAGCGCTCTTAAGTATTTATTTCATGAGAACACCTTGAAAATCATTCCAGTAGTTAAAATGTCAAAATGATTTTTTCGACTTCGTGTAAAAAGAGTTGATTCAAATATTTTAGATAAAGAACGATTCTTTGTGGGCTTTGTGGCCGTGCGGTTAGCGCCGTCAATAGTCTAGAGGCATGGACTATGGAGTGTGGGCTCGATTTCCGCCTCGGTAAGAAGGAAACTTGTCGTGATCGAAAAATTCTCCACCGGTCCACTGGGTATTATGTGTCCTGTCAGTTGTCTAGTTGTAAGTGTTCAGTTTGTACGACCCCTGGTCGAAGACGGTGTTCTTGTCTTTTATTCTACCAAATATTGCGAGAATCCAAAAGATATATGTGTTTCACCCTAATTTTTCGTACAAAAATAATACTATCATCAAACAAAAGTGGACAAAGATGGACAAATGAAATACCATGGATTTGATGGGCCTGCATGTATACTTTAAGATAACGATTGAAATTTTTGCTAATATTTGCTACTAGCTGCAGTAGAATGCTCAGAAAAATATCACTTTTTCATGAAAAAATGCTTATAATATGCTTGAAAATGAAGCTATCAACCATCTTATGTAACCAAAAGATGCGCAATTCAAAGACCGTGAAGTGATGCTAAGACAGTTTTTGAAAATATTCTGAATTGATGAAAGTGGAAGCTAAAAACTATTTTTTTCGGGACCACCCTATCTGAATTTAGTATTTTTGTCATAGAACATCACCTATATGAGATAAAATAAATGTTTATTAAGCAAAAATGCTCAGCATTAAATTTTCTACAACTTTGTAGAATTATATGAACTCCTAACTCAAAAGGGTAAAAAAATACATTTCCAAAAAAAATTTACCAAAGGGCCACCCTAATGACAACTTACACCAAAAATAGATTTCTTCTTGTAGATCATTTCTTCTGAAGACGTCAAAACTCTAGCACTGATGGTTTTCGAGTTATCGATTTATGTCGTGAAATTTGACGAATCCGACCATTGTGCAGTGGGGCGTAATGGTCATTTTTTCAAATCATTGGTTTTTCGAAACCATTCTGAGTCCTAAACAACTGTGCTTATTGGGCTCATTTGGTTGCTTCATCGCTTTTCGCATCATGTTTGATGTTTGAATAAAAATTATATTTCTGCATTTTTACTTTTAGAGGTTTTAGTTCATCGTAAACCCAGTGTAATATTGCGTTGAAGTATAACCCAAAGGATGCCGAAAAACTGTGCTGAAGAAGGTACGTTGTTGGATCGTCCAAAAGTTATGACGCTTCGAAGATTGATTGTTCCAACCATATGCAAAAAATCGTTTATTCTTCCAGCACTGCCGAATTAAGTCGATCAATAATTTAAATGAGTGTTATGTAAAAAATATAGATCTTGGAGCTAATGGCAGTTATTCGGAATCATTTCACAAAATAAAAATTCCAACAAGAAGGAAGATAAATTTTGCCCTCTGACAACCGAAAGGTTGTCCAGTAGTGTTGGCAGAAACATTGATTTCTTGTAAATGGTTTGAAAATTTAATTTTCGAAGCGTAATAACAATTTTTTTAGACCTTCAAGCTACGTACCTGCTTCAGCAAAGTATTTCGGCATCTTTCAGACTATGTGCTAGCGTATTGAGTCACGTGATGGATGATACATTGAAACCGCTAAAAGCAAAAATGTAAAAAAGTACACACTAACTTTTTCTTTCTCGAGCTCGGCAAAATTGGGCACCGCTGAAGCTCAGTAAATTTCAGAACTGAACTTCGGCATAAAATTTGGTTTATTACTGATTTTCGGCAAAATATTTACCATATCTCAGCAACTGAAACGTCACTTTTACTGAGATCTCGGCAAAAATCATGTTTGCTGAAACTCGGCGGTGCCCACCTCGGGAAAATAAACAAAAAATGCTGAGATCTCGGTGAAAAAAATTAAGTGTGCACGTTTTCCCATACTAATCTCCATATAAATTTAAAACGCGATGTGATAAAGGAGGACGCAACCAATCGAGCTCATATTTTGCATAGCTGATTGGGGTCCCAAAACGGTTCAGAAAAAAAACTTGATGAAGTTTGCGTTTTTCCATACAACTCACTCTAATACATACACACACACAGACATCACCTCAATTCATCGAACTGAGTCGATTGGTATATAACACTATGGGTCTCCGAGCCTCATATAAAAAGAAGTTTGTTTTTGGAGCGAACATATAGCTTTTACGTATACTTAGTATACGAGAAAGGCAAAACTTCTCGGATTTGTTAAGGAATCCTCAAAATTTTCCGAAAAATATATTGTTGACTGAAATGTGGTGAGAGATATTTTCTTTTAAATATTTGTATCGAAATTATGAAATAGTTTAATGCCATTGGCTTTGCAAATGCTGTACGCAACAAAAGCGTTCTCGAATCCGTCATGGATTTGGGAACACCAGTAACATTTTCCAAAACGATTCAGAAAACGTGACTCAAAATACACCGTGAACTTGTTGAACGAATTCATGAACGCTTTTTTTAGCGTGTGGGAAATGCGTCACGTTAATATTTCGCGTACGTGACGGAATAATATAGACCACTATCCTATCTAACTCCTATTCCTACCTCCCTGTAGTGCTGGTTGGCGTACGAGCAACATTAGGGTAGATAGTTCGTGTGATGACAGGGAAGAAGGGAGCTTTGCGCTTCTCTGGAGGTGAAAATCTGATCGAGCGTCTGTCCCTTATTTTAGGGGAGGCTTGATCATCTTTCGAGTGCCAGCGGTGATGGTACTTTTCTCGTGTATTATAAAATTTAACTAGAAAAACACATAAGAGAGGTCAAAATATATAGCACTTTTGGAAGATTTATTTTATTCCTTGTTGGGTATATTCATCACTGCGACCAGTTTATTGATCTATTATGATATATGCATTCCCCTTTTTGTAGCTGAGCCATTATGACGTATCACTATGATTATTAGAGGTCGTCATCGAATGACTAAGAGCATTATCCCGGTTCGGTTCTACACTTCTCATGAAATGCAATACCGTATAGAAATTTGATCTCCAGGTTCCAAAGGGTTCTAGAGCTTACGTCTTTGATTGAAAAGTGCCGGACATCGGCATAATAATTGTTCAGAGTCTTCTTTCTGCATGTCGCAAAAGCGACAAGCATCAACTTGAAGTTTTGCAATCGGCTTCAAGTGATAATGGCTTGAACAGTGGCCTGTTAAAAGACCTGTGTACATTAGAGTGATTCAAATTTTGACTTTTTTGCTCCCCTATGCTTAAACGATGGCATTTGCCATTCTAAGATTCGTCCTAAATTCTTAGCTAATTCAGATGTAATTTGACTGAGCACATGTAGTTTGAAACTTGTATGGAAATTACTGTGAAAACAGTAACTTTTGTGAAAAACCGTTCCCCATCATTGCCCATTAAGATCTAAAAATATATGAATACGTTAGCAACATAGGAAATTTAACAAGGGAAAATATCATCGTTGTTGCTAAACGATTTGATGCCGGCAACAAAAGTTATTAGGGAAATTACTGCATTGTGGGAAATTCAATTTAACACGTAAAAGAATAACATCAATATCAATAATGAGCATTTCTGTTTTCTTTATAATTTTGCTCACAAAAGTCAGATTGCTTCGCAACAACAACTGACTTTCATCATTAGGATCTATTCTATAATCGCAATGCGTTAAATATAATCAAATAGATTCTGGACTGCTTCACGAAACGATCCTTTACATAAGTGGCAATTCTCATAGTAATTTTCATATAACCTTCAAACGGCACGTGCACAACCAAATTACATTCAAATCAACTAAAAATTTGGGAGGACTATTAAAATAGCAAAAACAATCGTTTAAGCACCGGGGAGCGAAAAAGTCAAAATTTGAATCACTCTACCCGAGCACAAATAAATAACTAATTGATAACAAATTCTGTTATCCGGTTATCGGACATATTGATAACTGAACTTGTTATCATTTTGGCTGACTTAACAGCCAACATAACAAAAATGATACCAGAATTTTATTCGTGAAATAACTACATGAAAACAAAACAAAAATCAGCCATCACTGTTTTATCGACCAAAATAGATGAATCTTCTTTGCCGACTTCGTTACGCATTGAAAAAAATGTTGCCATTCACTGGGATTCGAACTCGAATCGAGTGATTGCACGGCGTCGTCTCTAGGTACTCACCCAATTACGCTTTCTTGAGGAGCAGAAGAGAAGAGCAATACGCTTTCTACAATCTTGCATTTACTGAAAACTATTTATAATCAAATCATGATGCCATATGACCATTTTATGTAAATAACAGTCAGCTGTACAGAGTTTAGAACAGAATAACTTATTAATAACAAACTTTATTATCCAGTTATATTGATAACTAGAATTGTTATCATTTTGGTTGAATTACCAGTCAATATAACAAAAATGATAACCGAATTTAATTCAAAATAGCGAACCAGCAATCAATTAGAATAAATACGGTTTATCGTACTTTTATTGATTTTATTGATTTTTCCTGTATAATAGGTTTATACATAATAGGCCAAATAATTGGCTTAGGTAAGTTTTTCTCTCTAATTGTCAATCATTAGGTTACTAGCAGCGCCATGCTGTAGATCGATTTCGGTTTTAGTTTTATTCTAACTAAACCACAACCTTGTAATTTGCAGTGAAACGTTTCATGTTTTCATATGCATATATAAACAGCAACACTGTTGATCCCAGCAAGAATAAATCCGTGAAAATTTTTGCCATTTGGCGAATCCAGGGTCGGGGTCGACAGTTTTTGGGAGCCCCTAAATGTACGAAAAAGGTTGATTTTGGTACATACGGTTATGTGAGGGCCCGGGGCCATGACTCAAAGCCCCCCTCCCCCCTCTTCCTCAATCCGGCCTTAAGTGAATCCTCTCGCTAGTCAAATCAACCTCAAGTAGTTTTTATTTATATAAATTCAAATCTATCAGTTCAGTCAATGTTCTATGACTTAATTCACTCTGCAGATATGTTTTTATCGTTTCCGGCGGGTTTATATGATATTTGCTCATGCGAAAATCACGAGTAAGGTTGAGTAAATTGTGGAAAACTAAAATTAAGATTCGTATGGGTACCGAGTCCACAACGTGCATTTTAACCTACAATGTCTGTCACGTTTGCCGGGTCGACTAGTTAAAACATATTTTTTTGGGTTACTGTGACAAAACACCTTCCAAAGGAATTTCTATTTCACATCTCAATATTCCCATGCGTCGACCGTCCTTTCAACATCAACTATTGAAAGTTTGGCTGCAGATAATCTAGCTCTGGTTTGTCTTTTGCGTCCAACCTAAGGTTTAAACTGTCAATAGTTGAGCCCATTGCTAGATCGACTAAAGTGCGAGCATGATTGTTTTCTCCACAACAGACCAGATCGTTGCAATTTCTTGATTATCCGACATTTCCAGTTAAAATTTCCGCTTCTCAATTATATAAGCACTGTGGATCCCAAGATGAATTATGTTGCGGTTAGCTTGGCGGTTAGTCAAGATTATTCACCGTTCCTGAATGAGCACATGCCCTTGGGATCATATGTTCCGGGAGCTGCAAGGCCATTTTAAGTACTTAATAAACTGCAACGCTTAATTGGTTCTCAGATACATATTTCATTATTCAACGATACCTGAAATGAAAGTAAAGTTAATAAGCATAGCATAAAACAAATAAGAAAATTTCAACTCTTGTGTAAATCCCTTTATTGACAGAGAAATAAACAAATCAATAGATATCGAGGGTAACAGGGAAAATCACTATCTGCTCAGACGAAAATTTCAGTTCAGTGTTTGGAAACAGTTCTTGTCACAATATTCATAGCATAGGCCGGCTACATTCAACAGAAGTAGTCCCCTTAGCCCCATTTCTGAACGACGCGAAATTTAGAAGAAAATTTTTATTGATAATAAAATTTGTTATTATTCAGTTATCAGTTAATCACATGATTGATAACTAAATATCAAAATGATAATAAGGATAACTAATCATGTTATCAGTTTGATATCATTTCAGTTATTTGCCTTTGCTCGGGTAGTGTACATGTAAATATCTTTTTTAGAAAGATCTATGATTTTGCGAGTCACTGAAATGTTCGGAGTGATAAATCGCTTCGACTGCCTAGCAGTGCTACTCCAATTTGTTGCAACCTTCGAAGATTCCCAAGCCTTCAACTCTGCTCTAAGAGAAGATGCGGAGGTAGCACAAAAAGGTTCTGGTCCCACAAAATCCTGCGGTGATCCGAGCCTTGTCAATTTATCGACTCTTTCGTTTCCATCAATCAATTCCATGATGTCGCCACTGCATACGCACAACATCTCGAGGCAGCTCTGTCGGAAGAGGGTGAGCTCGATGGGGTCCCTCTTGGGGACTGCTGGAATACGATTCAAGCAGCCATAACTGACGCAGCGGAGAACAACGTCGGGTATGTGGGACGAAGTCGACGGAACGATTGATTCGACGAAGAGTGCAGACAGATTCTGGAGGAGAAGGACGCAGCGCGGGCGGTCGCGCTGCAGCAAGGTACCCGGCAGAACGTGGAACGCTATAGACGAAAATGAAGACAGCAGATCCGATTTTTTTAGGAAAAGAAACGCCGCCTGGAAGAAGCGGAGTGCGCGGAGATAAAACAGCTGTGCCGTTCTCAAGAAACACGCAAGTTCTATCATAAGCTCAACACATCCCGCATCCCGTGCCGCGAGCCGGAATGTGCAGGGATAAGGATGGGAGCATATTGACGGACGAATGTGTGGTCATAGAAAGTTGGAAGCAGCACTACGAGGAACATTTAAATGTGAATGTCTTGGCAGCGGAGAAGATAACTACGTCAGTTTAGTGGACGATGGAAGCCAGCCAGCCCTCACGTCGAGGGAAGTTAAGGCTGCCACCCAACAGTTGAAGACCGATAAGGCAGCTGGTCAGGATGGTATCGGAGCTGAGCTCATCAAGATGGGCCCGGAGAAGCTGGCCACTTACCTGCGGAGTGCCAGGGAAGGTTCATATTCCCCATCTAAAAGAAAGGCAACAAGCTGGAGTGTGAGAACTTTCGAGCGATCATCATCCTTAATACCGCCACTCTCGCCGGGGACTACGACAAGGTGATGGATTTTCAGGCCTGTTGTTCAATATTGCGCTAGAAGGCGTCTGCCGAGAGCCGGGGAATGATTTTCAACAGATCCAGTCAATTTATTTGTTTCGCGGATGACATGGACATTGTCAGCCGAACATTTGAAAAGGTGGCTGAGCTGTACACCCGCCTGAAGCGTGAGGCCATAAACGTGGTAACTGGTGGTAAATGCATCGAGACAAACCACATACTGGCTGCTGAGTAGAACCGATCACGGCAGAAACCGCCTGGAAAGCAGTCTTACCATAGACGGGCATACCTTCGAGGTGGTCGAGGTATTCGTTTACCTTGAATCGTTGCCAACGGTCGATAATTATATTAGTCGTGAACTATAAAGGCGCATCATCTATGGAATTCAGGCCTACTATGGTCTCCAGAAGAAACTGCGGCCAAAAAAGATTCACATCTGCACCAAGTGTATCATGTACAGAACGCTCACTGGTTATCCTCTACGGACACGAGACTTAGACCATGTTCGAGAAAAACTGGAAGCAGTAGAATAATCGAGAGACGTTCAGGACCATTATTTGTGATAGAACAAGATAACGAGTTCGCCCAACTCTACGGCGAACCCAGCATCCAGAAGGTAGTCAAAGCCGTAAGGGTACGATGGACATGTTACAAGAATGCAGGGCAGCAACCCTGCAAAGGTGGTGTTTGCTTCCGACCCGGCAGGTACAAGTAGGCGTGGAGTGCAGCGAGCTAAATGGGCTGACCAAGAACAAATCGATTTGCGAGCGGGGGCGCAACCCAAGTAGACGAAAATAGCTCAATAATATCAAATGTTGATTAAATAGCAAAAAGATATATGGATATGATTGGTATAAGAGATATCAATATTTTGCACTAAAATATTGTGAGGAGATCAAGTTATTCTATTTGTAAGAAGTGATCAATATCATGTGCCATTAGTATGATCTAATCCATAGCATAACTTGATATTTCGGTGCAAATTTTTGATATTGTTGCCAGTTTATTGTTAGAATTTGTTCTAAAGACAAGGCTTTGATGTTCTGTTTATAAGTGGATATATGCTTGTAGATTTGACGACCTGAATTCAAGAATATTTTGGATGGCCTTTGGTGTATTGGAATACAGGAAGATTGGTATAACATTTCTTCACAAACATCTAAGAATTTGTTGGGAAGAGTTTTGATAGATGCCATGGACTTTTTGAAGGCCGTTACCGCATAAAGCCTAGATCATTTAGAAATGGGGTACTCCATTTTAGAGATAGTGGCGTCCCTAGTGGTCGGATATGCAAGTTTTTCACAGCGTTTCGTAATTAGTAAACCATTCTTTTCAGTCTATTTCTTCACAGTTTGAAACTAACGTGGTTTCAAAATATTTACCATGCAGGAAGAGAAACGAAAAATTATTATGCACAGTCCTGAGAAATCCATCTGCGTCAAAAGCCGGATTTCACTCTTCTTTCAGTCCCATGATGGCTCATTTACGTTTTGGCTAGATTTAGCCAGCTGCCATTGTAGCGAGGAAGTGCTATAATGGCACTACAATAGTGGAGTCCAGTTCATCCCAAACAATCTGAATCCATCAAATTGTCCTCAGTTCAATACACGGCCACGTGCCACAGCCCGATATGTGTAAGGAAATAAACGGGAACCTTCTTACAAACGAGCGTGAGGTGATCCAAAGGTGGCGGCAGCACTACGAAGAGCACCTGGATGGCGATATGGCAGACAACGGTGGCGGTATGGTAATGAATCTAGGAGCACGCGCGCAGGACATGCGATTTCCGGCTTCGAATCTCCAGGAAATCCAGGAGGAGATCGGCCGGCTGAAAAACAACAAAGCCCCTGGAGTTGACCAACTACCAGGAGAGCTGTTTAAACACGGTGGTGAGGCATGGGGGCAGCAGGGACTTTGTCCAAGGGCTTGACGATCCCTCCCCAGGCCATCTGCGAGTTGTGGCGCCTGCCTAGGATGTGGTGGGGTTTGACAGTGGGCCCTGTTAAACCTCTATAAAAAGCTGCATGTATCCGCAAGTAGGCTCCGCCAAAGCGACCGTGTGCCGCTCAAAGCGCACAAGCCCAAGTCCTGGTGTTAGGTGGGACGCTAAACAGCCCTGACACGACGGCCCTCCGGCGAGACAGGAGGTTTGCGCAGGCCCAATAAGCCGCCTGGAAAACCAATCATTACGAACAATATAAGAGATAATGCGACTCGATATAATCGGCAAAGGCAGAAAAACGAAAGACGGTCTCGCATAAGCATTGCGGTGGAAAGTGATAAATCATTTGTTTTTAAATATTTTAGGCAATAGTTGCGTGGTGCTGCTTAAAACGAGTATAAAATATAGTGCTTCATCATCTATTTGAAACCACAAAGCAAACAGGCGGAAATAGATCACCCACAAGACCGAAATTGTGTGCAGTCGGATTTTTCTCATTAGTGGAAAATAGAGCTAGAGCGCTGCACTGGGTGATTACCAAGGTTTGGGAGGATGAGGTTCTGCCGCAGGAGTGGATGGAAGGTGTCGTGTGTCCCATCTACAAAAAGTGCGATAAGCTGGATTGTAGCTACTACCGCGCAATCACATTGCTGAACGCCGCCTACAAGGTACTCTCCCAAATTTTATGCCGCCGACTAACACCAATTGCAAGAGAGTTCGTGGGGCAGTACCAGGCGGGATTCATGGATGAACGCTCTACCACAGACCAGGTGTTCGCCATACGTCAGGTAATGCAGAAATGCCGCGAATACAACGTGAAAACACATCGTCTATTCATCGACTTCAAAGCCGCATATGAAACAATCGATCGGGACCAGCTATGGCAGCTAATGCACGAAAACGGATTTCCGGATAAACTGATACGGTTGATCAAGGCGACGATGGATCGGGTGATGTGCGTAGTTCGAGTTTCAGGGGCACTCTCGAGTCCCTTCGAAACGCGTAGAGGGTTACGGCAAGGTGATGGTCTTTCGTGTCTGCTATTCAACATCGTTTTGGAGAAAGTAATACGAAGGGCAGGTTTGGAATTGGAAACCACCTAAGATTTGGTTTCGCCGAAGACATTGACATCATGGCACGTAACTTTGAGAGGATGAAGGAAGCCTACATCAGACTGAAAAGCGAAGCTAAATGGATTGGACTAGTCATTAACACGTCGAAGACGAAGTACATGGTAGGAAGAGGCTCAAGAGAGGTCAATGTAAGCCACCCACCAAGAGTTTCTATCGGTGGTGACGAAATCGAGGTGGTTGAAAGATTCGTGTACTTGGGCTCAATGGTGACCGCCGATAACGATACCAGCAGAGAAATTCGGAGGCGCATAGTTACTGGAAATCGTGCGTACTTTGGACTCCATAAGACGCTCCGATCGAATAGAGTTCGCCGCCGTACCAAACTGACTATCTACAAAACGCTTATAAGATCGGTAGTTCTCTACGGACACGAGACCTGGACGATGCTCGTGGAGGACCAACGCGCACTGGGAGTTTTTGAAAGGAAAGTGTTGCGTACCATCTATGGTGGGGTGCAGATGGCGGATGGTACGTGGAGGAGGCGAATGAACCACGAGTTGCATCAGCTGTAGGGAGAACCATCCATCGTTCACACCGCGAAAATCGGAAGACTGCGGTGGGCCGGGCACGTAGCCAGAATGTCGGACAGTAATCCGGTGAAAATGGTTCTCGACAACGATCCGACGGGAACAAGAAGGCGAGGTGCACAGCGGGCAAGGTGGATCGATCAGGTGGAGGACGATTTGGGGACCCTCCGCAAACTGCGTGGTTGGCGAAGTGCAGCCATCGACCGAGCTGAATGGATAAGACTTTTATGTGCAGCACAGGCCACTCCGGCCTTAGTGAGTGCGTGATTTCTCTTGTTTCGGACAGCAGAACGATCGCGCGGTCGGCCGAAATATTGTGTTCTGCATGGCGCGGCGGGTAATAAAAATCAGTTCAGTGCGTGATTTCTCTTGTTTCGGACGGTTAGGTAAAATCACTGTGTATAAAGAATGGCACGGTCGTATCGCTTATCAGAGTGAATCCAGATCCAACGATGGCTACCAACTAACTGATAATCCTTCCTGTGGTTTTTGTGAAGACGCAGAGGTAAACACGGTCTTCAAATAGCAAAAACCACCTACTAATATTCCTTCCTAACTGACTACAAGGACGTGGCCGGCGCCGTTATTGATCATTTGAATATTAGAGTCACTGAAACTTGCACACTGAGAATGCTTGAACAATCCCAGTCAATCATTCAGTTGATTCTTTGTGCAATTTCACTGATTCTGGTCAATCACGGAGTAGCAACCATAGATATGTGTAGTCAGTCAAAGCTAAGCTAAGCTAAGCTAGCACAGGCCACTCCGGCCTTAGTCTGATAATAATAAAATAATCAATACAATAGAGTAATTTCGGGTGATTATTAACCAGAAACTGAAGATGTGTCGTTGTCATTGCATGCATTGAAATATAGGATAATACGTCTAACATATCTTGACAGGCGACCGATTGTTTGATGAGAAGATGTCTGATTGAAGTGAAAGACATTTTGCAAGCCGTTAATGCATATGCCTTACGAGCTGAACTTTAGAATATTTAGTTAGTTCTAGAATATCACTATGGGCCACGCCGAGAATACATTACTACATACATTATACATTTCAACATTAACCTGTGAACTGCGCAGCGTGCACTGCGCGTATTTTGATGTGCGTATCACGTTTCCCTTCTATTTTAGAATTCAAGACCTGAACTCATGAACGTTTTGGATAAATTGTATTGCTCCCAATAGTATTCTCAACAAATGAATTGCATCTCTACATTTCCTTGTGATGATTTTCTCTCCTGTCTGACATGATATAGTATATTACGTGACCAGATTTCAAGAAACATTACCAGAGGTATGGTCAATAATAATTAAGGAACACATTTCGAAAAAGCTATGTAATTTTAGATTATCCGAGACCGACACCCACGAGCATCACTATTGATGCGAAATTGTGCCGTGATGAAGGTGAAACTAAGCTCACTATTAATTTTACACGACTGTTTTATTGAAACAAAAATCATAACACATTCCAGACGGAAATTGAACATCGGCGTGCTGCGTGAGCGTCACTCACGCTACCACCCAGCCATCTCCGCTTCTTAAAGAAAAAGGGGTCAAAGTGAATCAGGTTCTTCATTTTTCTGCGAAAGCTCCGTTCCCTACATCAACCCGCACAACTAGAAATATTAAGTAAATTCACGTTTATTTTGTTGCACATATTTGGAGCATGAAAATAAACGCTAAAATAAACTAACACGCTGTGATTTTGAGTTCAAATCAATTTAAAATAACACGATCGTGTAAAAATAATGCAGATTAAATTGAAATTTGAATCAATATAAATTCAAATTTACATTGCGGTTGTTGGAGATCGCAGTAGTCAACAATCACAAGTTGACGTTTTTTTTGCGGCTGATGTTTATTTGCCTATGGAAAGCATTCCACCGCGTTTTCGAGTGAGCTTCCAAATGTTATTCCTGCATCAAACTGTTCTCAGTAAAAGCTTGGAAAATGAAGAATGTATAATAGTTCCCAAAGAATGTAAGGAAAGAGAGGAACGCTGAAAAACAAAGATATGACTCAGGGAAGTACTGCCGAAGTTTGGAGCAATCGTGACATTCATCTACCAGAAACCACCCTCCTCGTTCAGGAAGAAATCCCGGACATCACATACATTTCATCGTCGCGGCACTGAGCTGGAGTATCATTAGATTTTCAACTACCGGGACCACATTGAAGCCGAGCAGTGCTGCCTCAGACCGATGTGATAGTTTACATAGGGAAGATGGCAGGGAAGTAACGCAACCAGAGGAATTCAATTGGTTAGCATGTTCCAGTTATTCTCTATTTGATGTCTTATGCGAAATTAAATATTAAATACGCACAGGGCATCGTTTGCTGCTATTGTCGCGGATATTGTGGAAGTCCCAGGTATCCGGTTCACGCTTAAGTAGGCAGCGGTGGCTCCTCTCGACCTTCTACTCCCTGAGTAGTTAGTGTGAATAAGGACGTCCTTGTAATGTTTTGCTGCACCTGTTGTGAACATCTGGTACATCCCCATTCCCAGCACATTCTGAAGACACCTCCTTACTTCAGAAGTGTTTCCTTTTTCTAGTATAAGTCGTCATAACAAAAAGGACACCATCACAGAGCATGAGATTTGATCAAATTATTCGCAGTACTACTTATTCAACACTCCCAGCTGGGTGAGGGACAGAGGATGACATACACATAGACACACATTCAATTTTACATTGCGGTTGTAATTACATCAAATTTACACAGTATTAAAGTGTTACAGCATATATTACAGAGATGCATCCTGAACAGAACATGAGCCAAGAGCGTGCCTTGGTGTTCTTAGTTTTGAACTCTGAACACAGTTCAGTGTGCACTGGGTTGGTACGCAAGCAAAACGATCATAGTAACTAAGATTCCTTAGATTCTTCTTCTTCTTATTGGCATTATATCCCCACACTGGGACAGAGCCGCCTCGCAGCTAAGTGTTCATTAAGCACTTCCACAGTTATTAACTGCGAGGTTTCTAAGCCAGGTTACCATTTTTGCATTCGTATATCATGAGGCTAGCACGATGATACTTTTATGCCCAGGGAAGTCGAGACAATTTCCAATCCGAAAATTGCCTAGACCGGCATCGGGAATCGAACCCAGCCACCCTCAGCATGGTCTTGCTTTGTAGCCGCGCGTCTTACCGCACGGCTAAGGAGGGCCCCTTCCTTAGATTTGGAACTATGCAAAAACATACGAGCATGCTTGATTTCTATCCGTTAGATGCCCACGTGTTCCATTACTAGCCAAAAAATGTCTAGCATGCCGTCGCTTGAATTTGTTTTCCTAGGATACGAGTTGCTAAGTTAGATCAGCGCTCTTGAACAGTGTGCAGTGTTCAGAACGTTTTGAACATGAACACGCTTTCTCCTGTTCAGATGCATCTCTGATATATTATAAAACTAGAAGGCTCCAATCGAATAAACTCATTATTTATCACGTTTTAAAATTATAGTTTGTCATTACTATGGGGCTTTTACTCATAATTGCATACAGTAAAAAGTTGGATGTAAAATTAGAAGTTGTTGGACACAAAAATATGGGTTTAAATATTTTCCAGGCAATACAGATCAGATTTGAATATCCGGAGAATCGATCGAATCACAAAAAAAATATAATCTGCAATTATTGTATTTTTCACGTATGATTAGATTCACTCGTCGAAATTCAAGAGTTGTCAATTTTATTTAAAGGCATTTTCACAACCTTTTTATAGATTACCTTGATTCATAAGCACGTGGTCTATTGAGAACAATGGGACTGAATGTAAACAGAATGTATACATCGAAGCACCAGCTGTTCTAGAAAGTGTTAGATAATAATAAATTACGCCGTTTGATTGCTATTCAATGCGACTGGCCGTCAATCTCATACGCATAACAAAGTACAAGTAATGACCTTTAAATTAATTCTTTAGCTGAAGAGTTGTAAGCAAATATAAGGCATGTTTTATCAAAAAACATTTCCTACCGTGGAAAGCAGAAATAAATCTGGCATCACAAGTAGTTGATGCACCAAAGCACCATGCGTCTCCATATGCGTGTATGTTTATACGTCGAACATGTTCGAAGCTTATTGGCGTAAAAAGCAACAAATCTCCAAAAGTAATGAAATTACGAACTTGGTGTCGGAGAAAGTGCACAAAATTTGACTAGATTTAGATGTTAAACAGTTATTTCATAATTAAATAATAGCTCGGAGAGCATGAAATACATAAATAATGGTGTTGCATGGACAATAATACGAGATATCTATAAATATGAGATAAACAACCCGAGCAGCACATGATGCATAAAAGTTTATGTGACCCATATTCAACCAAATCCATCTGGATTGTGCTGATAGGGAAGCCGTTACCCACTTTATTCCGTCTGTTCACATTCCCCCTACTACCCCTACTAATCTCTTTTACGCTCAATACTAGAGTTTACTTCTGCTGGTTGGAATCCTTTCCATGGAATATAGAGGTTTGAAGCTGCCCCGTCAGATATGCTTAGCGCAACCTTCCTGTTCCCATGGAATTTAACTGCTTACGTTTACTGCAAAAAGTATAGAAATAAGTAGGACAGATAAAAAATATGCTTTTTGCGCTTCCTTACAATCCACGTGTTCTTCGTGTATAGTTTAACCATGATTGGGGAATTAGGTTAGTAATGGCTCACACTGTATTGTTCCAAACAATACCATTCAGAATTGATCGATTTGAGTGCGTGTGATTTTTCCATTCGGGAGTAATTATTCGAATATGGAAATCATTCTGCTACACACATAGTACTGGTTCCATATCAGATTAGTAATGCAGTACACTCCATTTCCAATGCCATTTGTCTTCTCACACTTCTTCGGTAGAATGAACTCGCACGTGATTGATAGGTTTCATCGCTTTGTTCATTATTCATTAGGAAACCATTATACTAATTCTTTCTTGGTACAGAAAGAATATGTTAAGACTTCTCCACCGCAACACAAACGTTTCCTTAGCTTTCAGAATCATGAGAACAATATTATAACTACAAGACAATTATTTTCCATTATATTTGGAACGCATTTGTATAGAAGTGATAGCCTAATTCAAATAGATGAACGGTAAATTGGAGTAATAAACACCTGCGAAATTTATGGGATGAGATCCAAAGTAGATGTGCTGTTGCAAAACCTCTTTAAAATATACCAAACACATACTCAAAACTTCGAAAAGTTTTTTGGCCTCGGGGTGCATATTACCTTAGATGCCCCTATACCTGTTAAAGGTGAACATCGCGATTACTTTAACGTGATTAATAAATGAGGCTTGTGGGATGTTATTTGTTTATAATTTGTTTTATTCCACAGATTCTGGGTTAATTTTCTCGACCCCGAAACGAAGAACTAATGGCCGCCGAATCAACTGACAAGAGAAAAGCGCTTTACGAATTTACAGCAAAGGGACATACAATCTAATTACTTATTTACCTTGGGTTGGGACGTAGATGTTCAAGTACAAGCAATCTTCGGATTGGTTTTTCAGGTATGGTAAGAGTCGTTTTAAATATTCTAATCTACCACGAGGCATCCGCTCCAGCGCCGCAGTTTCGTTGGCAATGTCTGGAAGACGTTGTGGGCAGACGGGACTGAATCTGTTGGAAAAGGGGTTTCATTGTTGAATTCCGCACCAGATGAAGGTAAATTTGGGAGAATTGAGTGAAATTGGTTTAGGACATCGACATTCCTACCTGTCTGCTTTTTTCACACCGGACCAGAGGGCACCTGTTACCGGTGGCATAAAGCGAAGGGTGCCCACCGGTGGCGACGCATAGGGAATCCCTCGGAATGCCTCCACCGGGTCCAGATGTCGGCCTTCCAAATGTTCGATTGTACCGGACAACGAACCATATTTAATATGCACAACGCGCGAAGTCGTCTTCTTTATGGAATCATTTTCATCACTATTACCTCCCCCGCCGCCACCGGATATGGTTGGGGCGAAGAGTGGAATTATTATCACCAACGATATCAACATGGTTATGCTGGTCACGCTACTCGATTATTGACGGCATTTTCACACTTGGAAGAATCATTCGTTCTTCTCTTTATGGAATTACTTTTTCTCTGCTTCTCGTTATTTCTGGCACTGGACCACTACTGCATTATTAACACATCCACTGGCGAATCGTGACATTCTCATTTTTCCTAGGATTTCTTTTTATCCCACACTTACATCGATTTCGCTAGGTCGTACCACAAAAACACATCCAACCCGAGTAGTATTTTTCTTTGTTTTTAGCTTTCATCACTTACAACGAGACACTAAATGGAATGACTTCATCAGATACCAGTAATTTTATGATTGGCGCTTGATTACCACTCATCCAGCAATTAATCTATCATTCACTCTCACTAATCACTGTAAGATTCCTCGACACACCACTTCGTTATGCTTCCACTATCTCTCTTTCCACCTGGAGCATCGTCCACTCTCGATATGCTCAACAACATTTCAACCTTTTTCATGTTGCTTTTTATATTTTCTTTTCTCTATCCAGTACGGTTTCACTGTGTATCACCATCCTAGAGGTGGTCTCATATCGGACACGAACGTGTATCCTTTTTCTGTGTATCCTCACGCAAAGCTATTTTTCCTCCAAGGAGACATTCGTAAATCAATATCCGTGGCAAACTGTAAATCCACTGTCGCCTAGCAGCCAGAAATCATTTCTTCTTTGGGCTTCGAACTTCTTAATCGATTGCTATCCGTATCCTTGCGACTGTATCCAGCACGAAGTAATCCGCATTATATCCATTGTAACAGAGCGCTCTCTTCGTAAGCTATGTTTCGTGCAACCATGAACTGCGGCACAAGGCCTACCAGCAACGACAATAATTTGACATAATTCACTACACTAAAACAATGTACAACGGCCAGGAAAGATCCTTGCCCTCCCACCTTTACACTGCTGGTGGAAAGTTTTCACACTTACACACCCCCCGAAAAGCTGTATGCCACAAGTATGTCCACCCCCACACGGCGTCCCCCTTCTGGCAAAGGAATTTTTAGGGCAGGTCGCGAATGACTTTTACAGCCTACCTCTAGGCGGAACACGACGCGCTCGGCGGCCGATCAGAAACGTTTCGCTATTCACTACAGACTGACGTACCAGCTTTCCCGACCCTGCTGCTGTTGTTGGCGAACGGCCAGACCAGACCAGATGATGATGGGTTTGGCACCAACGGCATCAGCAGCGTGCCCCGGTGGTCGGCGACTGAAGCATTGGAAAATCTTCGGTGCGCATGACTGTTGATTATTCTTGGAACACGATACGACGGTTGGCACTTCTAGTGGATGGTGTGTAGTACACACACGCATAGATTGTTGTGACGTTCCGATGCTATAATGCAGGGGTGTTCAGGGCTTGCATTTATGGTGAACGGTTGCACAGTGGTGTCGTGGTGTCGAAAATTGTAAAATTTAGTGCGTTAGCATCGCGGCTATTTGACAATGCTTCATAAATGTACATTAATTACTGTTTTATGTAGTGATCAAAATAGTAAATGCGATAATATTTATGCCTTTGTGCCCAAATTTAAGAAAATCTCGTTATAGAAATTGAATATTGTCCAAGAATTGAATTAATGTAAATAGAAGCATCATCATAATTTAAGAACTTTCAAATCCCTTTCGTTCCTATTGTAATAATATTCTCCCTGACCTCGACTAACCCGTACTTTTTGGTTCCCCAAAGCTAATATTTTTTTGTAAGAATCAGGGTAAACATATTTCTATGTCAATTGGTTGAACACCATGAAACTCATTGTATGCTACGGCTCCATGTGCGATCTTGATTGCACGTAATTAGCTAGATCTGCCTCGGAGTCAATGTTTTATTCCACACAGATAGAAAAAGTTGTTGAAATTTACACGAAAGTAATGCACATAAAGGGAATGCCAAAAAGAGCGTAAATTTAAACGATTTTATCGCCTGAATGTATGCAATTTCCATTGCATTATGTCACTTTTTATATGATGTATGCTATAGAAACTGACATAATGCTATAGAAATTGCATACATTTAGGGTGTACTGGTTGGAAAATATCCATGTACGCCCAAAATAGTTTAATTTTCCACGTCTTTATTTTTTACGCGCTTCTTAGTTTTCATTATTTTTTTCTGTGCAGCGTGGAAGAGTCCTCTTTGAAACTACATATGTGAAATAAAATGTTAGAGAGTAGATTGGCCTGATTTGTTTCACCTTACATCACTAATCAATTTGGATTGATTATCATACTACTACTACTTTGATACTAATTGTATCAAAACCAAAGATGCATTCTAAAATACGAGAACGTGAGTTCGTCTACAAAGCATTCTGAACACAGCACACTGTTCAAGAGCATTGATTTATCATAGCAACAATTCAAGCGACGGCATGCTACACATTTTCGTTTAGTAATGGAACACGTGGGCATCTAACAGATAGAAATTTGCTTGCGTTTCAACCCAATAATGCACACGTAACTGTGTTCAGAGTTTAAAACTACCCAAGTAACATTCCTACAACTCTTTAGCATTTGAAGATATTTATTGTGGCTTTATCGCGGCAATAGTCATGCCCTTCAATTTAGAAAAAGCATTTAACACGCATGAATTATGATTGATCTTCTAGCTGTTGTCGAAACCCTTTGAAGCAGGGTATAAATTCTGGATACTGTAATACTTTTAATATGGTTTTATTGGGGCAATCCATACCTTGATTAAACCCGTCTGGGAAATAACATTAAAGTTTTTTGATGTTTGTTTTCTTTGGAAGGCTTCTTAAAAACGGTTTTGTAACTGTGGAGGTTACCTTCAAACCAATTGGCTTAACCAGAGATTAATTGGCATTTATGATTTCTACATAAAAAGCCTCATAATATGCAAACTTTTAATTGAAAAAGAAAATAAAAACAAAAATAGTTGAACGAATAGTAAGAGCTGAAAACGTTATTCTTACCATAGATATAGCCTTGAAATCTATTGAAGCTGCGCGTTTACTAACAATGCATATGCACATTCCCAACTACAACACTCATGTTCATATCGAAATTTTCACTTCCGAAATCGCGAGGTGACAAAATGGATAGAGCCTTAACATAGAGGAAATAACACGGTGCGTAGACCCGCCTCAGTCATCTAAAAAAAATCACTTTTGCATTAACGGTGACACGGCAATCGGGCAATGTGCAATGCACAAATAGCGACAAATAGCGGAGTGCTTCAATTTTTACTTACGTGTAATAAATAACCATTTAGATGCCTCTATCCATAACAGCTATCCATTCCCTTTGTATTTTTTTAATATACTTGAACTGTCAAATTTTTTCTAATCATGGTCATCATATAAGTTGAAAAATGGCCAACCGGCATTTATAACAGCCAGTCGATCTTCATGAATGTCAAATCAAATTATTATAATTTTATAATTAATTGCATATTATTTGGCAACTCGGCCGTACGAAAACCATTTTTTTGTTAAATATTGATATGAAATTTGCGAAAAAGAATCCACGTGTCTTGGAGGGACTCGAACCCTCAACCTCCTACTCTGTAGATAGGCGTGATAACCCCTACACAACAAGACCACTTAAAGGTCACGTTTGCGGAAAAGCCATCAGAATCCGAGTACCAACCTCCACCGCGGTTAGCTCTCTTTTTTGCAAATTGAATATCTTTCGGATGCTTGATTTGTCAAATCTCCACATGTGCTTTACTGTTGTATATCCACAGTCAAGCGAGTGCACATTGTTTATTTTTGTTGAGAATATGTGTCGCACTACGCAAGTCCAATTCGTTACCCTATTAGTCCGAGCGCATTTAATTTATTCCTAATTCTTAAATCTGGTTTTCTGGAAAACCTTAAAATCTAACCTTCACCTCTCCACTTTGAACTCTGATCAGCTCAGCTGTCTTTAGTATGGGCGCCAATTGTTAAAAAACAATACTACTTTTTAGGGTGACTTGGCCAGAAGAGCCTCGCCACCTGGGGTACCCCTGACTTCTGGTCACGGCCACGGAAGTCGTCCGGGGTGGGTTACATCCACCTCTTTTCCCAGGGCCGGCTCTTCACTATTCTGCTTATCAGGGAACAAAGAAACACTTCACCGTGATTTTAGTAACTATTTTTATTATGACTTACTGTGTGGCGTGTCTCGTGTAAGGTGTAGGGCTGGCCAGCGATGACGGGATGCTCGAGATAGAATGGGTTGGACGGACGGAGTACTCTGGAGGCACTGCAGACCAAACGACGTGGTCCTTTCGGCCAAGATGGCTGCCGGTGAACGATAACGCTCTACGACGCGGTGCGATTTCCCACTAAGGGGCAAGCGTGATTGGCCGTACGGGGACCAAATGCGGCGCTGGTGGATGAACCCCGCTTCTGCGATCAGTAACGATGTGTCCTAATAAAGGTTGGACAGGGTATTTAAGGAAGGGGTGATGCTACTGGGGTTTTCTTTGGTTTCATACCTGACTCCAATATATTAAGCAATGCTCAATGATTGATCGAATGCTCTGAATGATTCCAAAAACACTGGATGTGTTTTGACACTGACACTCTTAAAGCAGCAAAGATGCTGTCTTTTGTAGCTCAGGGAACTTTTTAACTTAACTATCTTTCGGTAGACTTGATCCGATCACTATGACGGTTGGAGTTGAAAAGAGTGATCTTCTTACCCAGTAGCTAAGACATCTAAGACCCCTCCTTTCATCATGCAATCTCATCCCATTCCCTTTTCCTATATCCTTTCCGGAACTCCAATACCTTCCCAATCCTTTGTCATCCCGTAGATTATTGTATCGTGTGTTTAATGTGTGAAGTGTACTTAACGTAATGATAACATTATTTTATTTGACAGTTGCACAGAAAAAAGTAATGAAAAGTATACAGCGCGTAAAACTTGAGATGTAGAAATTTACGCTATTCTACGCTGAAACGGTCCTCTTTTTAACAAGTTTGCGTGCAACTTGCAAGCAATATTGACGATTCACGTCAAATATTGTAAACATTTAGGCTACATCACGAGTGGCATTACGCTGATAATAGCGTTCCATTTATGTGCATGATTTTTAGCGTAATTTCAGTGCATTTTCCTATCTGTGTGGTTTATTGGGAGTGGCTTATTCAATCTTTGATTACAGCGGTTTTCTCTCCTTTGAGTTCATATTGAACAGCAGTATGTTTTTCTGCTCTCTGCGCTTTCTAGCTCAGGACTGGGGAAATAGGGTGAACGTACCAGAATGGTAACAGTTGAGAGATTTACAGTTCCAAAAACCGAGTTTCCAATCGCTAGTTTCTTTTCATCGCGGTGGTCTTTGCCGATGGTTCCGGTCCGTACTCTTTTGTTGATTGTTCGTTGCTTTTGTTTTTTCAAAGGCTCGCTTGCAGGGCCTGTGTCTGTAGTATAGTCTGTAGTTTAAATAAATGTTTGATGTAGAGTATAATAAATGTAGTGTCAGTGAAATAAAGTGTTTTAAACATCCAACCGGTGAATTACTTACCTGGAACCTGGAAAATACTTACCTACATACGGGAACACCTACGAACATACCTGGGAGCTACAGACTACCGGAAACAACTAGACCAGCGGTTCTCAACCTGGGGTACATGTACCCCTGGGGGTACCTTCGCAGGCCCTAGGGGGTACCTCGGAAAAAATGCATAATGGCGGACGTATTACAATTCCAATCGGAGCTTATTGATAAAGTTTTGATAATTGTGTATTTTTTTATTTCAAAACTTTGTCTTGTACATAATATGCATGGCGATCAGTAAATCAAAGCCAATTGAACCCCACCCTCCTCAACCAGAACAGCGTATGAGAGGCTGCGGAACAAAAGATCAAACGGATAAAACGTCGAATGATCAAATTTAAAAAATCTTAAATGCAATCTACCTGATCTAAACAAAATGTTGAATAATATGATAGAAACATGCTTTTGAACTAAAATCTAGAATCTAAAGGTTCGGAAGCCTCCGTTTCAGAGGCATGAAGGTTTTTTTTTCTCAGAAAAGCTCGGTTGCTTCGTTGCAAGAGGATTAGAAGCATCCTTCTACACTTCTCGGAAGCCTTCTTCAGAGCAGCTCGAATGCCTCCTTTCAAGATGTTCAGAATCCTTCTTGCAAAACCCGAGCAGCACATGTCAGTAAAAATGGATGCAGCAACTCGTAACCCATATGTGGAACACGCGTGCTGCTAGGGAAGGTTCGGAAGCCTCCTTTTCAAAGAGCCCTATGCCTCCTTCCAAGTGGCCCGGAAGCCTCATTTTAAGAGAGTCAGAAACATCTTTTTAAAAAGCTCGGATTGATCCTTTCAAGAAAATCGGATTTTTTTTTCAAAAAGCTCGGAAGCCTAATTTCAAGAGGCTCGGAAGCCTAATTTCAAGAGGCTCGGAAGCCTCCTTTCAAGAGGCTCGGAAGCCTCTTTTCAAGAGGCTCGGAAGCCTCCTTTCAAGAGGCTCGGAAGCCTCCTTTCAAGAGGCTCAGAAGCCCCCTTTCAAGAGGCTCAGGAAGCCTCCTTTCAAGAGGCTCGGAAGCCTCCTTTCAAGAGGCCTGGAAGCCTCCTTTCAAGAGGCTCAGAAGCCTCCTTTCAAGAGGCTCAGGAAGCCTCCTTTCAAGAGGCTCGGAAGCCTCCTTTCAAGAGGCTCAGGAAGCCTCCTTTCAAGAGGCTCGGAAGCCTCCTTTCAAGAGGCTCAGAAGCCTCCTTTCAAGAGGCTCAGAAGCCTCCTTTCAAGAGGCCTGGAAGCCTCCTTTCAAGAGGCTCAGAAGCCTCCTTCAAGAGGCTCAGGAAGCCTCCTTTCAAGAGGCTCGGAAGCCTCCTTTCAAGAGGCTCGGAAGCCTCCTTTCAAGAGGCTCGGAAGCCTCCTTTCAAGAGGCTCGGAAGCCTCCTTTCAAGAGGCTCGAGATCCTCCTTTCAAGAGGCAGGGAAGCCGCCTTGCAAGAGGCTCGCGAGCCTCCTTTCAAGAGGCTCGGAAGCCTCCTTTCAAGATGCTCGGAAGCCGCCTTTCAAGAGGCTGTGAAGCATCCTTTCAAGAGGCAGTGAAGCCTCCTTTCAAGAGGCTCGGAAGCCTCCTTTCAAGAGGCTCGGAAGCCTCCTTTCAAGAGGCTCGGAAGCCTCCTTTCAAGAGGCTCGGAAGCCTCCTTTCAAGAGGCTCGGAAGCCTCCTTTCAAGAGGCTCGGAAGCCTCCTTTCAAGAGGCTCAGAAACCTCCTTTCAAGAGGCTCGCAAGCCTCCTTTCAAGAGGGTCGGAAGCTACCTTTCAAGAGGCTCGGAAGCTACCTTTCAAGAAGCTCACAAGCCTCCTGTCAAGAGGCTCGGAAACCTCCTTCCAGAAGCTCGGAAGTCTCATTTCAAGAGGCTCAGGCCTCCTTTCAAGAGGCTCAGAGCCTCCTTTCAAGAGGCTCAGGCCTCCTTTCAAGAGCTCAGGAAGCCTCCTTTCAAGAGCTCAGGAAGCCTCCTTTCAAGAGGCTCAAAGCCTCCTTTCAAGAGGCCTCAAGCCTCCTTTCAAGAGGCTCGGAAGCCTCCTTTCAAGAGGCTCAGAGCCTCCTTTCAAGAGCTCAGAAGCCTCCTTTCAAGAGGCTCAGGCCTCCTTCCAAGAGGCTCAGGAAGCCTCCTTTCAAGAGGCTCAAGCCTCCTTTCAAGAGGCTCAGAAGCCTCCTTTCAAGAGGCCTGGAAGCCTCCCTTTCAAGAGGCTCGGAAGCCTCCTTTCAAGAGGCTCAGAAGCCTCCTTTCAAGAGGCTCAGAAGCCTCCTTTCAAGAGGCTCAGGAAGCCTCCTTTCAAGAGGCTCGGAAGCCTCCTTTCAAGAGGCTGGAAGCCTCCTTTCAAGAGGCTCAGGAAGCCTTCTTTCAAGAGGCCTGGAAGCCTCTTTCAAGAGGCTCGGAAGCCTCCTTTCAAAAGGCTCGGAAGCCTCCTTTCAAGAGGCTCGGAAGCCTCCTTTCAAGAGGTTCGGAAGCCTCCTTTCAAGAGGCTCGGAAGCCTCCTTTCAGGAGGCTCGGAAGCCTACTAGAGGAGGGCAAAAAACCTTTTTTCAAAATGCTAGGACGGCTTCTTTCAGAGGCTCGAAAGCCTACCCTCAAGTGAATCGGAAGCCTCTCTTTAAGACCCTTGAAAGCTTAAATTCAAGAAGCTCGGAATTCTTCTTTCAAGAGGCTTGGAAACATACTTTCAACAGGCTCAGAAGCCTCCTTTCAAATGGTTCGATAGTCGCCATTCGAGAGGCCTGAAAGCCGCCATTCAAGAGGCTCGAAAGCCATCTTTCAAGATGCTCGAAAGCCTCTTATCAAGTGCTGCGGAAGCCTACTTTCAAGAGATTCAGAGGCTCCTTTCAAGAGGCTCGGAAGCCTCCCTTCATAGGGCTCAGAATCATTCTTTCAAGAGGCTTGGAAACTTGCTTTCAGGAGGGGGTACCTCAAATAATGCAAAAGATCCAAGGGGTACCTCTCAAGAAAAAGGTTGAGAACCGCTGAACTAGACGATTACAGGAAACACGGTGGAACACATGATAAAGGCCACTACAACATGCATCCTCTGGATCGGACCTGACTCCATATTGTTTTCAGGAAATTGTGATGAATATTTCTATGACAATACCTCCGCCCACTCAACCACCCTTTGCGTTTAAGTGGGTGGAAAGTGAAGAAAATTCAACTTTGTCGTAGAAATATTCTTCACAATTTTTCAAAAACAATATGGGGTCAGGTCTGAACCACAGGATGCATGTAATATGTCCTCCGGAATCAAGTCAATTGTCGTCATATACTTGCTTGCTCCCAATCGACTCAGTATATGGTCTTGGTGGGGGAGAGGATAGGCGTCCCTACGTGTTCGTTCGTTAAGGCGACGAGCATCCAAACACAATCTTACTTCCCAAGAATTTTCTATAACAGGTACCGTACTGAGACACCAGTCACTCTTGCTCTTTTCTATTACCTTCTGGGCCAGGAGATTGTTAATTTCGGTGTTGATCTTTCGTTGCATCTTCGGAGATGTGGGGTACGGGATTATACGAATGGGTGAAGAATGTTGTTATTCCTCTTTAAGCTCGATTTTGTGCGAGATCAGAGGTGTGATATCCAGGATCTCACCGTCAATCGCAATCTTAAACAATTGTTTTACCTCCTCCAGTTGAGCTCTCTGCTCATCTGTGAGATCGGATTCTGATTCTTCAGAATTTTCAACTTCGTCAATTCTGTAAGTAGGTCGGATATTAAATATTCTCCAGAAATCTTCGAAGCCCAAAATGAGTCTTCTCTGAAGCTCCGGAGCAACCAGTGTTGGTACAATTCGGGTTTGATTTTGGAATGTGATTGGTAGGTACACTAGACCTTTCACTAAAACATGTTTCCCTTCTGCAGTTCTCACTGAAGTAGGTGTTGGATACATTTTTAGTTTCAAAAATTTTATTAACTTTTCAGAGCCCATCCCCAATACTGATCGTTGGGCACCACTTTCCAGAGCCCCACCAAATCTATTTCTAAAATGTTAACATTTGCGTATGGTCTACCGTCCCCTTACATATGGACAAAGATTTCGTTTAAGTGATGTTCGGAGTCGTAATCAGTTTCAGAAAATGGTTCAAAGCCACACGATGTCAATTCTCGAGATAGTGGTTCGGTACTGGAAGGATTTATGAGGTTTACATCAGCCTGCCTCCTCAAGCTGATTCCTCCTTGTTTTTTGGACAGTTCGGACAAGCACTTGTATAAACGTCCGGAAATCCACATACACGACAAAATAAACGCTTTGGCTTCGAACATTCCACATAGTGATGACCATGTTTGCGGCAATTATAACAAGTTCCGATTGATGGTGTTTGATACCGATTAAGCAGATACTGCGTTTGTTCTTCTAATGGTT
Organism: Armigeres subalbatus; assembly: GCF_024139115.2. Lineage (NCBI taxonomy): Eukaryota > Metazoa > Arthropoda > Insecta > Diptera > Culicidae > Armigeres > Armigeres subalbatus. The sequence goes on along the minus strand of NC_085141.1, from coordinate 185,540,254 downwards.
GGTCACCAGGTATAGCCCTTACTTCTTCCCTCTTCCCTTGTTCTTTACCTACTCTCCCTTGCTGATCTTTCTTCCTTTGTCCCGCAGTAATAGGTTTCGTTTGATTCTGACTGTTAATAAAAACTCTCGTATTATTTCCAGAGCTACTAGATTTTCCTTTCGTCTGCGTAGTCGTAATCTCACCCACTTTTTTACGGTGACGAATTGGCATTTCGGTTTGCCTTTGAACGAAACTGAAGTTTTCGTCCACTTTCCTACCGTACCTTCTTCGTTTGCTTAAGGTTTTAACCTCTGCTCCTGTTAAGGCGTTTTTATAATCGTGACGCATATTGCGCAAAACTATCCTAAATTTTCTTTTCTCAGACAGTTGCTTTGTCATGGATTGGAAAATCTTTTGTATCGCATAGAAATAATCCGAAAATTTTTCCCCACGAACCTGACGTCGGTTAGTAGCTTGAATTTCTAACTAAAAACCGATGTCAGGAGGAAGGAATTCTCGCTTCAATTCCTTCTTGAGCTCCGACCAATTTCGGAAATCACCATTCTCTACCCCGTCAATATACCAATCTTTGGCACGTGCAGAAAATAAATGAATGGCAGATCGAAACAATTCACGATCCGAAACGTCTTCGGACCGACATCGCATTTTCACCTCTTTTAGAAATTCTGCTATTTTCCGTCCATCGTCTTTCCCATCATATCTTAATTTCCATTCTACTACTGGAATTCGCTTTATCGTTCTCCTCCGATGCTTCTGTTTCTTATTTTTCTTCTTTTTCCTCCTTTCCTCCTCTGTTGAGTCGGTTGAACTATCCGAGCTCAAACTGGATGATTCTGAGCTCTCTTCAATGTCTACCGAGAAAGTTTCCTTGCTTCATTTGCTTCACTAGAGCTCTCTGTTAGGCTATTCTGATATTTCATTCTATTTCTTGTGCTCAATGATGGTTTTGGATTACATACATTTTTCTTCCTTTGTTCTGCTCTCTTCAGATATATCTGATGGAGGCGCATGGTATCTAGTCTGCACTGACTTCGATACGGCAACATTCTGTTGCTCTAAACTCTCATTCAATTCTGTTAGTACATTTTCTAAATTATGTTTTCTTTTTATTCGTAATTCCATTTCTTTTTTTTCTTTTCTTCTGCTGCCTTAATTTCTTTTTCTCGCGTCTGCTTTTGCTATTCAGACGTGTGAATCACAAAATTTCTGAAAGCAGGCAACAAATATTCAAAATTTATTTCTTTTCCTTGCTCGTATTCATCCAATTTTCTTAAGATTTCTTCCATTCGTTTCTTTGAAGCTTCTATTTCCTTCTTCCTATTGTCGATTAAATCTGATTGAACTCCCCCTACCGCCTCATCTAACTTATCCCCCTTATCACCACTCTCGAAATTCGCAACCGTGTCATTTAAGGTTGCGATCTCGGTGCGTACCTCTTGTAAAGCTGCTTTAATTTTATCACCTTTTGGTTTCGTTTTGCTAGTTCTGGTATGTGTGTTGGACGGTTTCGTAAAATGAGTTACTATAATCTGATCGATTTGATCTTCGATTTCTGTTATCTGTTGTAAAAATCCAGTGCATCAGTGGCTCTCGCCAACTGACCTATTCTCACCCGATAATGCACGATGCGCGTTCTCATTTTTTCCTTTTGCCTGGCATCGGTTTTTGGATTCGCAAGTATCCCACCGATCATTTTGATGTGAGATCTGATAATTCGGATATCTTCGTTCGCCGTTCACCAAGTTCTGGCAAAGGCAGTCGGATTAACCCCAATACTTTTTTCCTCTTTCATTCTGTCTTTTAACTTACGACATTTAACACTATCGTGATCATCGAAATGGAAAAACAAATTTCGGTTTAACAGCTCGTGTTCCACTTCATCTACCGCGAGATAAGATACACCTTAGTGCCTGTATTCAGCCTGTAAATCCATCGCCAAACCACAGTAAAAACAAACAACAGATCAATCCATATTTTAAATTTTACGATAACTTATTGCTCGGGCAAAATCAATTCAACATAAATGTGTTTTCCTGAGTCAGAACCCATCGACCGAGAATGAAAATTAAATTAAAAAACCTACAATTTATTCGCGTGCTCTATTTAGCACAATTTTTTTTTTTCCAAGTTCGTTTATTTGGTAGGCTCAGGCGTGTATAACACTTTACGGAGCCATGGTTCTTTGTGATATATACAATCAATATCATTTAATTTTTCAGTTAGTAAGAGAGGGGTAGAAGCAATTTAGCACAATTTTCGTTTAATAAATTTGCTCTTGTCGACGTACGCGCACTAGTAAAAGTACAGCTCTCGCAATAGCATCCGCAGAGAATATGTGTCGCACTACGCAAGTCCAATTAGTTACCCTATTTATTAGTCATAGCGCATTTAATTTATTCCTAATTCTTAAATCTGGTTTTCTGAAAAACCTCAAAATCTAACCTTCACCACTCCGCTTTGAATTCTGATCAGCTCAGCTTTCTTTAGTATGGGCGCCAATTGTTAAAAAACAATACTACTTTTTAGGGTGACTTGGTCAGAAGAGCCTCGCCACCTGGGGTACCCCTGACTTCTGGTCACGGCCACGGAAGTCGTCTAGGGTGGGTTACAACCACCTCTTTTCCCAGGGCCGGCTCTTTACTATTCTGCTAATCAGGGAACAAAGAAACACTACACCGCGATTTCACTTTTAGTAACTATTTTTATTATGACTTACTGTGTGGCGTGTCTCGTGTAAGGTGTAGGGCTGGCCAGCGATGACGGGATGCTCGAGATAGAATGGGTTGGACGGACGGAGTACTCTGGAGGCACTGCAGACCAAACGACGTGGTCCTTTCGGCCAAGATGGCTGCCGGTGAACGATAACGCTCTACGACGCGGGGCAAGCGTGATTGGCCGTACGGGGACCAAATCCGGCGCTGGTGGATGAACCCCACTTTTGCGATCAGTAACGATGTGTCCTAATAAAGGTTGGACAGGGCATTTAAGGAAGGGGTGATGCTACTGGGGTTTTCTTTGGTTTCATACCTGACTCCAATATATTAAGCAATGCTCAATGATTGATCGAATGCTCTGAATGATTCCAAAAACACTGGATGTGGTACAGTCGACTCTCTACATCTCAATGTTCTATATCTCGATATCTCTCCCTATGTCGATGGTTTTCTCAGTCCCCTCAATCTACATACATTTGGGCTCTCTACATCTCGATAACCTCCCTATCTCGATATCTCTCTATCTCGATGTGTTCTGATCATATTTTGTTCAGGATTCACTCTCCCTATGTCGATATGTTCAAATTTTTAGACTACTAGACCATCTTTGGGCAATAACAATCACATCAACAACAGGAAATGACATTTGTTTTGTTGTCGTTTTTCATAGCAACGAGCTTTTTTGGATCTAGTACCCATTTCAATTTTCCTTCCATTCCTCGATCTCTCCCTATCTCGATGGTCCCTTCAATATCGAGATGTGGAGAGGCGACTGTATATACCACTCTTAAAGCAGCAAAGATGCTGTCTTTTGTAGCTTAGGGAACTTTTTAACTTTTAACTATCTTTCGGTAGACTTGATCCGATCACTATGACGGTTGGAGTTTAAAAGAGTGATCTTCTTACCCAGTAGCTAAGACCAGAGCTTATAATATTCATCTTCATGAAGCAACTTCGGTCCGAATTTTGACAAACATCGCATGATTATTAAAAACATAGAATGACATAGTCAGACGACTACTGCACAAACTCATTCATTCGACTGTCACTGAGTGTGCTTACTATATGCAGAAAAAAACATAATTAGCATTGTTTATGTTGATGTTTACCGTTGAAAGTAGCGGTTTACTCTCTTTGAGTTCATACTGAACAGCAGTATGCTCTTCTGCTCTCTGCGCTTTCTTGCTCTGGACTGGGGAAATAGGGTGAACGCACCAGAATGGTAACACACTCAACCACCCTTTGCGTTTAAGTGGGTGAAAAGTGAAGAAAATTAAACTTTGTCATAGAAATATTCATCACAATTTTCCGAAAACAATATGTGGTCAGGTCTGAACCACAGGATGCCTTAAATATGTCCTCCAGATTCGTCCAGAGAGATTTCCAGGACAATACCTCCGCCCACTCAACCACCCTTTGCGATTAAATGGGTGAACCTGTGTGCAGTACGTTTGTTACATTTTGATGTTCAATAGATGTCTCAGGATAGTACCAGAACTAGGTTAATATGGTTTTTAATATGGTAAAAGACAAGGTATTTTTATTATTTCTATTTTTTGTCGTTTATCTTTTGCTTTTGAATGGATGAAAATATTCTTGGACACATGTTACATTCAGTTAAAGTCATTAGGCAAACTAGTCTAATCCATATGATCCATGCCTCCACTAGACTCAGTTTTGGGCATTTTACCATAAACATCTATATCTTTAGTTTTATTGCTTAATTCCTTATAAGAATAATTTTGATTGTCCTTATATTCAAATTTCAGTTAATGCCGTGGTTGCGCCTAAATGTATGTAGGAACCTGAAGGGTGGTTTGGCGAAGGGTAACAAAACCCATCTGGGAATTCACATTAACACATAAAAGAATAACATCAATAATCAATATCAATAACAAGCATTTTTTGACGTAGGACTTACGTCTCTCTTCACTATACCGGGTGTCATTTCAATATTTCTAAATCGACCGCGTTACGCTGTGTTGAAAGATTTTGAATGATAATAGCGTTTGTCCCAGTGAACGGATCTCTTCGGAAAACCCCTTAATCGACAGATCTTAAGTATGCCTTTCATATTCATACTTGATATGACCCGAAAAACTTGTTTCAATAGGCCTAAAACTGTTTTCGAAGCAAAACATTGACTGCACTGAAACCTATAAATATGGGTGCCGCTTGTTCCTCGCGTCATTTGTTCGCTTGATTCTGATGGGTGCAGACGCTAGCGGATAAGCTGCAACTGCGCACCAAAATGCCATAAAATAAGGTGACGCAATTTTTCCTTCTCATTCTGTTCAGAACTTCCAACGGGATATTATCATCATCATATTTTTTCTTATTTGTTGGGCACCCGCAAACCAGTCGGAATAATAGCTGCGGTTGAGCAATGAAAATCCCAACAGGAGCAACAGCAGTACAACAGCCACATTTGTTCCAGTCTGGCATATATACACAATCTTTTCAAAGGCAAGGTAGCGCTACCGCCGCCGGCATCTTCGCTACGGCTGAGCGATTAAGAGCACAACCACATTTTTACCTTCAATGTGGAAGAAAAAGAATTGAGAAAGTAGCAGCTTCATGGAAATGAAATTCAGAACCGTCCTTCTCAGGACGAAGTAAAAATGTCTGGATTGAAGAGTTAATTCAATTTAATTTCCGTTCTGCAATGTTCCGCTGAAACATTTAAATATTAAACGGCGCAAATGGCCACGCAAAGTGCAACTTTCCTGTGGTGTGGTTTTCTATCTGTGTTGTATGTAATAATGAAATCATTCTAAGAAAACAAGCTTGATTTTTTCTCCGTATGAGATATTTCGGGTTTTCAATTCTCGAAACAAATGAAAACTTGACTTATTCAATGATAAGAATGAAAAAATTAAAATGTGCTCATTCAAAACATATGTGTATTGCGTAATGTTCGCACATCAAGCGAACGAAAATCAAAATATTCCTTCCATTATCTTCATTGATGTGATGCTGTTCCATTCCACAAAATTTCATTCCTCCAATATCTCACCTTCAAATGAACAAAACATGCACTGCTACCTGCTAAAGTCACGCAAAGCAAGATCTCTCCACCGGTACAGTCACCGTCATCATCATCAATGATCATTGCATCACTGCATCTACAGCGAGAATCTGCTCACCGAAGCCGCGCCCCATAAAGCTTGAAGTAATATTTTTACATAAGGATTGCTGACGTCTAACCATCTTTATCTTTCAAGCGCATAGATGGGATAGGATTTGTTTTCATCGGGAAACGTTTCCCGATGAAAACAAATCCTATCCCGCCTAAGCGCTTGAAAGAGAAAGATCACTAAACGTCAGCAAGCTCTATTGCCTTTGTATGCTTACAGACTATATATTGCCTGATTTTCTCAAAATTGCACGCGGCAAACCCTTCATGAAAGGTACCGCCGCGCTTTTTGCACCCCGTTTACTTGATTCTTATGGGTGAATAGCATTGCGGTGTATCGTTTGGCGCGGCCGTACCTTTCGACAGTCATTCGCCGCGTGAAGTTTTGTGCAAGTACCCATTTTGGAACATTACAAACGCCGCGCAGTGTATCATATCCAGAAAATCTGACAATAAGAAATTTGCACAATGTATCCCATTTCATTCAGTATCTAGCCGTTGTATGACGCGTAATAGCTCCGTCGAAAGAAAAAAACAAAGCAGTTTTCTTTCTCCGAAACCAGTCAAACCAAACAGCTCTTTTCAGGGCTCAAAGTTAATTAACCCACCAGTCTCAGTTTGACTTGAGACCGAGAAGGAATCGGTCGACCATCCATGGCATTCTAAAGAGTAATTGGCCGTTCAGCGAGAAATTATTATTATGCAAAGTGAATTGTGCACCGAGCATTCGAGGAAAAATGAATTTAGAAAATGTCTCAAAACGGAAAGCTATCAATCGATCTTATTTATCTAGTGTTGGATTTTGACGTAGGACTTACGTCTTTCTTTACTATACCGGGTGTCATTTAGATTTTGGAAATCGAGAGCGTTACGCTGGAAGGGAAGATTTTGAACGTAACTAGCGCCTTTATATTTCGATGGATTTTTTAAGATTTATGTATCTATTGGCTCGGACACTCTCCACCATTTCGGCTTATTCATTGAAACTCATTGAAAATTCCAATTCTTGTTAAAGCCAGTCAAAATTTCATATGTAACCAATCCCGTGCATTCCTAACACGGACATCAGAATGCGGTATGTCACGGGCCTTCGAGTCTACCGGAAGATTTTCTTTGTGTATAAAAGAAGCAGTGCCTGCCGTGTGCGAGTCATTACAATTTGTGACAGCAGCGCGTACTGACGTGCTTTTGCTCGCGCATTTTTCGTGTCGTTCGTTCGCTGTGCTTACCTACACAGCGACAGCATGCAGTCACCAGTGATAGAACTGCCGGTGGGTCTGCGAATATGCGCAGTGGCGCATTTTTTTGTCATTCTGTGCTTGATGATGGTCGGATGCAGTGGTGTCAGTTGCTATGGCTGCAATCGCCCATCGCATCGCTCAGAGTTCACAGATAGAGGCCGATGATGGCTGAGGCAGCGAGGGCAGCGGTGGTGGATGAAGAAAAATAAAATTAGAGAGATTTGGTCTGCTCATCCAGGTTATTGGTTTCATAATCCACATGTTCCCGGGATGGGTACGAGTCATGTCATATGACTGACCATATGTTAAGATGTGCTTGATACTAAACGACACTTACATTAAAACATGGTTCTGATTCCCCTGCAGAACAAATCAACTACACTGATGAAATTAAAAAATGGATTACAATAATTACTTTCATTTATTTGCAGAAGGCATTAGCAATTAAAGATGCACAATCAGCAATAGTGTTAATATATTTTAGATTAGAAAATTGCGCTGTAAATATACGTGTAAATGTTTTAAAAAAGTCCGCAAAACATAATTTCCAGAAGAATATTTAAATAAACTTTATCTTATTCTTTGTTTTATTGTTTTCTGACAAATTGTATTATTAAACTTGACTCGGAGTTTGGAATCAAAACATTAAATATTTTTTGTTGACGTATTAGTAGTACCTCCTAGGGTTATTGCTCCTTGACTTGTTTCTTACTGTTGTGATTTTTATTAGCAGTAAGCACGAATGTTAGCAAAAAGATGCAACGAAATTGGTGTTGTATTTCATTGTTTGGGAAACGGGACAGCTCCCCTAAAAAAGCACATTTTGTTCAAGTATAAAAAACTTATAAATAGAATTTTTAAACGTCAAATACTATGTATCATCAATAAGAAATCTATAAATGCCCTACATTTGCTTGAGTAAATAAGGGCTTAATAGTTAGAAACAAAGCAGTTCTAATTATGTATTTAATTATTAGTTTTATTTCTAGAAGTTTTGAATAAACAAATTGCTAATAATTCTACACAGCATGGAAGTTGTCGTTTCCAATATCAATACCTATAATCAAACTCCATAGATCCAAAAGTTAGAAGTTAAATGTAAATACGTTACGTTTATACAAGTCCTACGTCTACTCGCGGTTATGTTGAAAACATTACCCATTGCTCGTTTTTTCTTTTCAACTATACTTACAAAAGTCAAATCGCTTCGCAACAAGAACTGACTTTCAGCTTAGGAAGTATTCTATGTAGTGAACGTGTTGATTTCATTTAAATAGTTATTGGACCACCTCACAGAATGTTCATTCACATAAGGATCAATTTTCAAAGTAATTTGTTTACAAACTTCAAATGACGTGTGCACAAGGCGACGAGCTCGGTGGTCTAGTGGCTATCGCTTCTGCCTTATAAGTAGGAGGTCGTGGGTTCAATTCCAGGCTCGTCCCTTTCCTACTTTGTATTTCTATCTTAGTTCTTTCTGTGTTTCACGCTATACCAAAACGATTCCTACTGTTATAACCTTCCACACAATCCCAAAACCTCCCGTGGCACCTATGAGAGGTCGTAGAGTTCTCTGCATCTTTCTTAAGTAGGTGTCCAACAAACCATTCTTCCCATTCCTCAGCATTCGCAAGGACGCGGCCAGGATAGATCTCGACTATTGGAGAGTACATTGCTTCCATCTAAGAGTTAGTGATTAGTTCCAAATCAATATCTGTGGTAACGGATGAAAGTGATGCTACTCTCGTACAATAGTCTTGGTTTGTACCACCTACGAATTTGTGCGAACTGCCAAATGCTAATGCTATGCTAATGATAATGCTAAACTTCAAATGACGTGTATTGATTGCTGATGTGCTGACTTCAATACCAGAATGCTGATTCGCCGACGCGTGGTGCATTGTTTCCAAAGAGCTGCCAGCTAGAAGTCTTTTTGCCTCGTGAGTTTTCCGGCAATATCACCAATGTGAATATTATCAATATGATTGAGATTTTCTACAATTGCCATGCCATTTAAACATCAGCTAGCTATATTGCTTAACTGCTGCATGAGATAAAAACACCCAGGAAAATCATTACAGCTGAGACATCAAAGCAGTCTTTGTTTAGTTAGGGCATATTGCCCTTCCTTCCCCTAATAACAGAGTATGTTATGCCTGAAGTATTAGGCATATTAATTTTTGGTATTTTTTTTGGTATTATACCTCTTATGCGAGACTAGTTTAGAGCAGAGTATGGAATCAATAACAGAATGAGGTATTATTATATTGAGTGAATCTCTCCTGCGCGGGAATACACAAACCCACTATCAATGTTAGATAGTCGTTGGCAAATCCATAGTAATGTCTAGCGGTCATTTAATAGACTAGTTTACATCCACTTGAAAATGCATCAGTATTAAAGATATTTTAGTTACTAGATAAAGATTGTCGCTTCGGATCCCTTTGTTCTGCTGTCCGGAACATGTTGGGTACCAAGCTGTCAAATCGTATGGATTTTCCTTCTTTGACATTTAGCTCCCCTATCCTCGCCAGCAAAAGATGTTCCGGACAGCGACAATCTTTATCTGGTAACTAAAATATCTTTCACCAGTATCGGTCCTCAGTATCGTTTTTCCCACAGTAAAATATAAGACGAAAGTCGATAACTTAAACTTGTGAAGATGCTATATTCACACATCCAGGTAAGTGCGTATCAAATCAGTGATCCAGTGCTGCAGATTGCGTGGTAGGCGGCGAGCAGCCATGTACTGAGGTGAGAGGACTTTTATTAAAAAATATCATATGATTTTCCGATATATCGATATTTTCATTCCAATATATCGATGATATCGATACTTTGATTCGATTATCGTATCGAATCAAATATCGATATTTTTAAGTATCGGAACGTCCCTAACCCTATACATAGGCTACTTTGGCCAAAAGTCTGAGTAAAAATGATAATAACTTGGACTTTAGACTTAGAATTACTGTTTCCTGGTTCAAAACCGTTGAGCGTTTCCGCTAGAAATCATTAGACAACAAAAAAACCGCTGTACTCCAGGGTAAATAGTTTCTCCAATCGTATTAGTGTTGTACTATCTGTGTCATCAAAAAACGTCAAAACAAAATTCATTCTGAGCTAAAACCGAGCTATCCCTGTGAATGAAGATCACATCGCCGTCATCTGCCTCCGTCCATATATCCTAGAATTCGAAGCGAGATGTTCTCGTAACATTTGCATCAGTCGTCGGTGAGTCTTGAAGTAGTGCGGACGCGCGATCATCCGTCGAGTCAGCGACAGCGGGCATCACTTTTCGGTGTTCAATTTTGGTTGGATGGCAGAGACTGAAAATAAACCACAGTTCTAACCTTCACAGCAATCGTGCTGTAGTGCTCGCGTGTTACTTAACCAAATCGAGAGTGGATCCGCGTTTTTCTCGAACTCGACGGACGTTTGTTGTTCGAAGACGAATACCAATATTGAGTCAAGCGTGCTTGGATCGACTCGGTGGAAATTAGCAAACATTTCGTTCCGATCAATTGGGTGACATTTGTGTGATTAGTGTAAAATGTGTGTTTGAGTAGTAATAGTTGATAGTTTGTCACCCTACGCGGAAAAGAGTTCACTCACCTGATTGTAAATGAGCATTAAAGTTAGTGCGTTGGTGAATCTGAAACGAAAACAGAAATTTCCTCTCGGTGACTATTAATATCCACCGGGGAAAAACACGCAAAACCTCGTTTGCCTGCAACGCAACTGGCATCGTCGTTGGACAGCAGCACATAGAGAGAGAGTGCTTTCCGTCTTTCCCGTTTGGCTCAGCTAAATATATTTAACTTTATGTTTGGTATGGATCAAACCGGCAAGGAAAATGCGCGCTTCGACGCTTCGAGGAAGTGGATCAAAAAGCAATTGAAGTGAGGCGATCACGTTTTCAATTTCGATTTCGCAACAGCGAGGTGGAAACGGGGATCAGCACCTGCCCTATAGGAATTCCCTCAGGTCAGTATCTGGCAACAGACGGAGCACATCTGCTGTAATGGGCAGTTTGATTGCTATGCATGGCTATTTTGTCGTTTGGTTTGGGCTAAATATAGGCAGCATGCCACATTGTGCTTCGTTTCAAGCTTGTTTTCTGGCTGATGCCATTTCAGTTACTGCGAGTGTTTGTAATGCCGGTATTCTAGGAATGGGGAACGGTCATACAGATAATATGTTTTTTCGAAAGGAAATTCTCAAATGATGAATCAGAAGAGTAGATGGAAAAAATATGTACAACATGGTGCACAATTCAAAAATAATGGTGAAATAGTTTCTTTACAGTTCTGATCAATTTGATTCTGAAGCTCATTTAATTTATTCATTCCACATTCAACAATGTTGATAACTTAAGTAACATATGAAATTGTTTCATCTTTGGGTTTGAATGGCATTGCGGTATGCGGATGCGGAAAGAATTTTGATCATTCTCTTAAGATTGTTAACAACACGAATCAACATCCGACGGTGATTTACTGTTTGTATTTAATGTCAAAAGCATGCATTGTTGTAAAAACTGAAGCGTCGGCTAGAGACAAACATTACCGCAATTCGCACCGCATTTCAAATCCGAAGTATGTATTATGTTATACGGCTGTAAGATAAACTTTTGTTATCGATTTCGCAGAAAGCAAGCTAATTGGAAGCACTTATTTTATCGGGCACAAAGATTTTTTTCTCCAGAAAATGCAGAAATTCACTTTTAAAATGTCTGTTTATAAAATCAGTGACGAACTCTTCAGAAATTAGTTTTCAAATTCCCAAACATTGTGTTGCAACATAATCTTTCAGCTCGGCCAGGAGCTAATAGTTTGGTTTGGAATCAGTTTTACAACCTCTTAATCTAAGTGAAATAAATGTATATTAAACTTCTAGAAGGTTGTGCGTATGAATACAATCCCGGTGCATATTCCAATCTCTATGCATATTTGTGGACCTTGGATTGAATAAACCTATAACTGCGATATTTCTGCTGGAAAAATGATATCTATGCCAATATGTATTGAAAAAGGGCGTAACAGCCTAAATCTAATCAATCCAGTTTTTAGTCTATACTAGCAATCCTATAACCAGATAACGGCGGAGTGAAAATCAGTCGAAATGGCAACGTATGAAAATGCATGAAATCGCGAAAATCATACTGGCAGCACTTGAGCCTTTTGCTTGCTTCTTTTGGATGCAAAATGTAAACAAGTCGAAATGGAACCGCTTTTGACGGTTCGATTGGAAACAAGATGGCGTCTTCGCCGATCTCTTATTCTAGTATTTCTAGTTTATACACATAGCTTAATACAAGAAACTATTACATTTCAACTGTTCCCGAGCAGGAGCGACGACCTTAATTACAGAAATTGGTATGAATTAGCCATGCATAAGAGGTATCGAAACAAGCGACTTGAGTCGAGTCAAGTACAAGACACTGAAGACGGCCTTACTGTTGAGGTCGAAATACGTATCTGTCAAGATACAATTAAGTGGTGGAATTCAATGGGATGGTATAAACTCGTCTTATGACAGGTGATGATATTGCTCTACTAACACAACGATGTTCTGATATGCAGAGTAAGCTGAACGAACAGTCCGAACGTATCTCAACGGCCTACTGCTGTAGGTTGCCTTGCTCGAAAATGCATACGACCTTTTACTAAATTACTAGAAGGTTGATTTTTTTAACTAGTGGAAACTGGCCAGTCTCCTTCACCGAAAATATGTGATAGATTCAACGATCATCAGGTTTGGTCGATGTGTCATTCTGCGTGGAATCCGTCATGTGAGTAGCTTGAAAACAAAAACTCGGTTATATAGGGTTACTTCTCCTGGACTTCATCTCATAGCTCTGATATTAATCCCACGAAAAAACAAAGCAATGAAAATGAATTTGATTTGTTTCTTTTTTTTGTGATTTTTTCTGCAGTAAAGCTCGCGTGTTAGCAAAAAGAAGCAACGGAAATGGTGCCGTATTTTTGACGTAGGACTTACGTCTCTCTTCACTATACCGGGTGTCATTTCAATATTTCTAAATCGACCGCGTTACGCTGTGTTGAAAGATTTTGAATGATAATAGCGTTTGTCCCAGTGAACGGATCTCTTCGGAAAACCCCTTAATCGACAGATCTTAAGTATGCCTTTCATATTCATACTTGATATGACCCGAAAAACTTGTTTCAATAGGCCTAAAACTGTTTTCGAAGCAAAACATTGACTGCACTGAAACCTATAAATATGGGTGCCGCTTGTTCCTCGCGTCATTTGTTCGCTTGATTCTGATGGGTGCAGACGCTAGCGGATAAGCTGCAACTGCGCACCAAAATGCCATAAAATAAGGTGACGCAATTTTTCCTTCTCATTCTGTTCAGAACTTCCAACGGGATATTATCATCATCATATTTTTTCTTATTTGTTGGGCACCCGCAAACCAGTCGGAATAATAGCTGCGGTTGAGCAATGAAAATCCCAACAGGAGCAACAGCAGTACAACAGCCACATTTGTTCCAGTCTGGCATATATACACAATCTTTTCATAGGCAAGGTAGCGCTACCGCCGCCGGCATCTTCGTTACGGCTGAGCGATTAATAGCACAACCACATTTTTACCTTCAATGTGGAAGAAAAAGAATTGAGAAAGTAGCAGCTTCATGGAAATGAAATTCAGAACCGTCCTTCTTAGGACGAAGAAAAAATGTTTGGATTGAAGAGTTAATTCAATTTAATTTCCGTTCTGCAATGTTCCGCTGAAACATTTAAATATTAAACGGCGCAAATGGCCACGCAAAGTGCAACTTTCCTGTGGTGTGGTTTTCTATCTGTGTTGTATGTAATAATGAAATCATTCTAAGAAAACAAGCTTGATATTTTCTCCGTATGAGATATTTCGGGTTTTCGATTCTCGAAACAAATGAAAACTTGACTTATTCAATGATAAGAATGAAAAAATTAAAAAACTTGTGCTCATTCAAAACATATGTGTATTGCGTAATGTTCGCACATCAAGCGAACGAAAATCAAAATATTCCTTCCATTATCTTCATTGATGTGATGCTGTTCCATTCCACAAAATTTCATTCCTCCAATATCTCACCTTCAAATGAACAAAACATGCACTGCTACCTGCTAAAGTCACGCAAAGCAAGATCTCTCCACCGGTACAGTCACCGTCATCATCATCAATGATCATTGCATCACTGCATCTACAGCGAGAATCTGCTCACCGAAGCCGCGCCCCATAAAGCTTGAAGTAATATTTTTACATAAGGATTGCTGACGTTTAATCATCTTTCTCTTTCAAGCGCATAGACAGGATAGGATTTGTTTTCATCGGGAAACGTTTCCCGATGAAAACAAATCCTATCCCGCCTAAGCGCTTGAAAGAGAAAGATCACTAAACGTCAGCAAGCTCTATTGCCTTTGTATGCTTACAGACTATATATTGCCTGATTTTCTCAAAATTGCACGCGGCAAACCCTTCATGAAAGGTACCGCCGCGCTTTTTGCACCCCGTTTACTTGATTCTTATGGGTGAATAGCATTGCGGTGTATCGTTTGGCGCGGCCGTACCTTTCGACAGTCATTCGCCGCGTGAAGTTTTGTGCAAGTACCCATTTTGGAACATTACAAACGCCGCGCAGTGTATCATATCCAGAAAATCTGACAATAAGAAATTTGCACAATGTATCCCATTTCATTCAGTATCTAGCCGTTGTATGACGCGTAATAGCTCCGTCGAAAGAAAAAAACAAAGCAGTTTTCTTTCTCCGAAACCAGTCAAACCAAACAGCTCTTTTCAGGGCTCAAAGTTAATTAACCCACCAGTCTCAGTTTGACTTGAGACCGAGAAGGAATCGGTCGACCATCCATGGCATTCTAAAGAGTAATTGGCCGTTCAGCGAGAAATTATTATTATGCAAAGTGAATTGTGCACCGAGCATTCGAGGAAAAATGAATTTAGAAAATGTCTCAAAACGGAAAGCTATCAATCGATCTTATTTATCTAGTGTTGGATTTTGACGTAGGACTTACGTCTTTCTTTACTATACCGGGTGTCATTTAGATTTTTGGAAATCGAGAGCGTTACGCTGGAAGGGAAGATTTTGAACGTAACTAGCGCCTTTATATTTCGATGGATTTTTTAAGATTTATGTATCTATTGGCTCGGACACTCTCCACCATTTCGGCTTATTCATTGAAACTCATTGAAAATTCCAATTCTTGTTAAAGCCAGTCAAAATTTCATATGTAACCAATCCCGTGCATTCCTAACACGGACATCAGAATGCGGTATGTCACGGGCCTTCGAGTCTACCGGAAGATTTTCTTTGTGTATAAAAGAAGCAGTGCCTGCCGTGTGCGAGTCATTACAATTTGTGACAGCAGCGCGTACTGACGTGCTTTTTGCTCGCGCATTTTTCGTTTCGTTCGTTCGCTGTGCTTACCTACACAGCGACAGCATGCAGTCACCAGTGATAGAACTGCCGGTGGGTCTGCGAATATGGGCGCATTTTTTTGTCATTCTGTGCTTGATGATGGTCGGATGCAGTGGTGTCAGTTGCTATGGCTGCAATCGCCCATCGCATCGCTCAGAGTTCACAGATAGAGGCCGATGATGGCTGAGGCAGCGAGGGCAGCGGTGGTGGATGAAGAAAAATAAAATTAGAGAGATTTGGTCTGCTCATCCAGGTTATTGGTTTCATAATCCACATGTTCCCGGGATGGGTACGAGTCATGTCATATGACTGACCATATGTTAAGATGTGCTTGATACTAAACGACACTTACATTAAAACATGGTTCTGATTCCCCTGCAGAACAAATCAACTACACTGATGAAATTAAAAAATGGATTACAATAATTACTTTCATTTATTTGCAGAAGGCATTAGCAATTAAAGATGCACAATCAGCAATAGTGTTAATATATTTTAGATTAGAAAATTGCGCTGTATTACGTGTAAATGTTTTAAAAAAGTCCGCAAAACATAATTTCCAGAAGAATATTTAAATAAACTTTATCTTATTCTTTGTTTTATTGTTTTCTGACAAATTGTATTATTAAACTTGACTCGGAGTTTGGAATCAAAACATTAAATATTTTTTGTTGACGTATTAGTAGTACCTCCTAGGGTTATTGCTCCTTGACTTGTTTCTTACTGTTGTGATTTTTATTAGCAGTAAGCACGAATGTTAGCAAAAGATGCAACGAAATTGGTGTTGTATTTCATTGTTTGGGAAACGGAACAGCTCCCTAAAAAGCACATTTTGTCCAAGTATAAAAACTTATAAATAGAATTTTTAAACTTCAAATACTATGTATCATCAATAAGAAATCTATAAATGCCCTACATTTGCTTGAGTAAATAAGGGCTTAATAGTTAGAAACAAAGCAGTTCTAATTATGTATTTAATTATTAGTTTTATTTCTAGAAGTTTTGAATAAACAAATTGCTAATAATTCTACACAGCATGGAAGTTGTCGTTTCCAATATCAATACCTATAATCAAACTCCATAGATCCAAAAGTTAGAAGTTAAATGTAAATACGTTACGTTTATACAAGTCCTACGTCTACTCGCGGTTATGTTGAAAACATTACCCATTGCTCGTTTTTTTATTTTGCTATGAGATGAATATATGTTCAGTGAGATGGAAAACGAAAACGGAACAGTTCTCCTATACATTGTTCGTCTTGTTAACAAGCAACTCCCAAATTTGTTCCTTGATGATTTTTTTAAATAAAAATTTCGACGTACCGAATCTACTGCTCGGAAAACTAACTGTGGTAATTTTGAAACCAAGCTGGACTTTATTGCAAACAGGCGTGGTTCGACTTCTGCACGAGAACTCGCATGCTCTGTCCAACCTGTCGGGCCGAGCGAATATCCTTAGGACATCCGTCGAATATCTGAATTATCATGGGCTGTGTACTCACAAGTATGTTCTGACAGAACGAGTAGCTCTAGTGATACATAGGCGATGTACCTATTTCGTTCTGCCAATCGTGCCCATGTTCGTGCACAGAAAGAAATAATGAAAAATAAACAGCGCATAAAACTTGAGGTGCAGAAATTTACGCTTTTCTACTCAGAAATGGTGCCCTTCTTAACAAGTTTGCTTACAACTTGCATGCAATATTGATGATTCACGTCAAATATTGTATACATTTAGGCTATATCCCGCATGGAATTACGCTGATAATGGCGTTCCATTTATGTGCATTATTTTTAGCGTAATTTACAGTTGATTTTTCTATCTGTGTGTGCTAATGGGCGCCTACTATTCAAACGCCGATTGCTTCGATTTAGCAATTCAAATCTCATTCAAATAATTCATGCTTCTATTTCGTATCTACCACACTACCACACTAACCACATGTAAAGGATGTCTATATTGTAGATATCATTAAGACAACGTAACGTATACACAGAAAGAAATAATGAAAAATAATCAGCGCGTAAAACTTGGAATGCGGAAATTTACGCTATTCTGCGCTGAAATGGTCCTCTTGCTAACAAGATTGCTTACAACTTGTATGCGATATTGACGATTCACGGCAAATGTTGTATACATTTAGGCTATATCCCGTTTGGAATTACGCTAATAATGGCGTTCCATTTATGTGCATGATTTTTAGCGTAAATTTCAGTGGATTTTTCTATATGTGTAATTTTAGAATTATTTGTTTAGGCAATACATATTTAATACTAATACACTGTACAGATGTAATGAACAGCGGTTAATTGATTCGATATTGAATAAAGTTATTATTACTGCCAACACTGTTCATTATAAGCATGAAATTGTGTCGCGCCGCTTGGCGTGGTACCGACATGAGTCAGTTTATAGAAGAAAGTTGTGGCGAACGGTCGTGAGTGTCAGTGAAAAAAAATAAAGATGGCATCCGCCGACAATGTGTGCCACAGCATAATGTCACATTAAGATCTCAGCCGTTTGTAAACCGGTTCGATAAAAAAAAAATTTGTGATGCGTTTGGTATTGTAATAAGGTGGCAGCGTACGTTACTGCCGTAATCTGAAAAAGTGACGTATGTGCCAAATTACAACACATAGGTTTTCTATTTTTCTGTTAAAGAGGACGACGAGTAGAGTCCGTTAATACTAATATTGAAAAATGGCGTATACGTCACTTTGTCAGATTACGGCAGGTTATGCCTGCAGTATTGTGCATATTATTTTTTGGTATTTTACCACTTATGCAAGGCTAGTTCATAACAGAGTATGGTATCAATAACGGAATGAGGTATTATTGAGTTAATTTCTCCTGCTCGGGTTAAGGTCGCTCCTGACAGAATCCAAGTTTCAAAGTGCTCACGTTTTCAGGGGCACACCACTCCATACGGAGGCAACGCACAACTGTCATTTTTATTTTTTCAGCAAAGTTGAATCAACAAAAATGACAGTTGTCCGCCGCCTCCGTATCGAGTGGTGTGCCCACGAAAACGCGAGCACTTGGAAACTTGGATTCTGTCAGGAGTGACCTTAAGCGCTTTTCAAATGTTCTAGATATGTTGGTGCTGATTGCAAAAAAATGCGTTCTTACTCAATATTTTGACGTTTGCTTAGATATAACTCGAGCAAGAGCGACGACCTTGATAACAGAAGTTGGTATGAATTAGCCTGCCATAAGAGGTATAAAACCAAAAAATAATGTCAAAAATTAAGGACAAGCCTACCGGAATCCAAAATTAATTTCACTCGCGTTTCCATGTTAATACGGTACCTCCATTCAATACGGAAGTAACGCACAACTGTCATTTTTATTATTTCAGCTTTGCTGCATCCCAGCATGCGTGAAGTATTTGGCATTTTATTTTATGGTACTGCTCTTTTGGTATTTTACCTCTTATGGAAGGCTAGTTTATAACAGAGTATCCCGAGCAGGATAAATTAACTCAATAATACCTCAATTTGTTATTGATACCATACTCTGTTTTCATAGGCCATTGTTCTTGCGCCAAGTGGTGCCCCACCAAATAACAATAGCTGGCTCCGCCAGTGCACTTGGCTGCTCTGGTTCTCTGGTCCTTTGCTTCTCTACTCTCCTCGATTTTCCGCCAGGTTGCATCCGTAATCCACTCCTTCCGCTGGGTGCGCAGCTCACCCAGGTTGTTCTCGCTTGTTTCGATAAAGGCATTCTTGATGGCTGCCCACTGCTCTTCTACGCTGCCACCTTCCGGAACATTCGCTGTTCGAGTTCCAAGTTCTTCAATGAACACACTTTTTTTCGCCGAAATCTTAGCATTTTTTGTTTATTATCCCGAGGTGGGCATTGCCGAGTTTCAGCAAACATGATTTTTGTAGAAATATCAGTAAAAGTTACGTTTCGGTTGGTGAAATATGGTAAATATTTTGCTGAAAGTCATTAATAAACGAAATTTTCTGCCAAGATTCAGTTTTTAAATTTACTGAGCGGTGCCCTATTTTGCTGAGCTCAAAAAAGAAAAACTTGGATCTTCTAGTCGGCGTGCGTTGAATCGCCGTCCGAGTCTCTTTTTCTGCCGCTGAAACCGAGAAACGCGTAATCGGATCTGGCCAATTAGAAGGTGATGGTCAGACGCAATATCAGCGCTGCGGTTATTCCGGACATCAAGAAGCCTTGGTCTCCATTTTCGGCTGATGCAGATGTGGTAGATTTGATTGTATTTTGATTTATTTATTTACAGTACAGACTAAAAAAACAGACAGACTAAAAAAAAGGCACATTTGATTTTAAGTTTGTCCATCACCAAAGGCCCACGTGACTTTGTGCACTGGTCGATGGGGAATGAGCGATCTTCCAGTCACCATGTCGTTATTGTCACAGAATTATGCCAATAGCTCACCGTTTTCACTAATTTTTCCAAGACCATAACGTCCCATGATACACCTATAGTCTGTGTTTTCGGAGCCGATTTTCCCATTGAATTCGCCCATGTAGATCTTGATGGCACCTTTCGAAACCTTATGCACGACAGCATTCAGTTAACTGTAGACATTCTCCTTATCCTGTAACTCGGCAACATCGGTCGGCGCATAACATTAGATTATCGTGAGGTTCCTTACCCGTGTTCTAAATCTGGCATTAATTATTCTCTCATTAATTGGTTCCCACTTGATGAGCGCCACCTGTGCAATTCCTCGGTGCCGGGCAGCCTTGATTCAAACATCTGTCATAATTCTTCCAGAGGTGGGAATTCCGGAGGGCTGCCATCGCAGCCAGCTGGAACCCAGCCTACTTGATCTCATGGTTATCTTTGCTGTAAGGCCATGCGCGCGTTGATACCTTGGTGTTCAGAGCCGGATCAACTGGTCCTACTCCCGTCTGGTTGGGTGAGTAAGACAGCTGGGTTGGGACGACTTGCCCAAAGGCCTGCTACGGTTTAGCGTGACGGAAGATATCTGTGTCATTAGCCTACCCGACATTTCAAGACGGTGTCACCCAGCTTTACTCAAGGAGTGGAATGACACAACTGTTAGCATTTGGTACATTTTTTTTTTTTTCCAAGTTCGTTTATTTGGTAGGCTCAGGCGTGTATAACACTTTACGGAGCCATGGTTCTTTGCGATATATGTACAATCAATATCATTTAATTTTTCAGTTAGTAAGAGAGGGGTAGAAGCCAGCGTACTCGTGGTGACTCGAGGTTAGTTTACAATGTTTAAGGATGGACAGGGCTAAGGATTTGGGATCAGGGAATTTCAGCTTCTCATCCGAGTATTTGGCGTCAGGGACGATGTGGCGTGTCGTCGTGCTCGAGGAATGGTTCGACTGGGAGCATCTTCCGGATGGCAGAGCTATAGTGCTCTACGGAACAGAAAGCAGAGACTAAACACAAAAAAAAAACATTGAAGAAAGAAAAAAAAGCTATTAGATTTTGATATCAGAAGCACAAAGAAAACTATAAATGGCCTGCATATAGACCACATCACGATCTCCCAAAACACCTCGAACTTCCCTGAAGGGTTGTTTACCTCGGGCCACTAGGGTATCCAATAATTGCTCTCTGGAGGCGTCATTTTCCGAGCAGGACCAAACTACGTGATCGATGTCATCATAACCGGCTCCGCACCTACATAAGTTGCTATCGACAAGGTTTATTCTGTACAGATGTGCGTTTAGTGAATAGTGATTAGACATAAGTCTCGACATCATGCGAATGAAGCCTCGACTTAAGCCCTCACCTCTGAACCACGCTCGCCCAGAAACTTTTGGAACTATAGAAAATAGCCACCGTCCAAGTTCGTTGTGTGTCCAATTATTTTGCCAACTTTGAAGAGTACTCTGACGGACTAATGGGAAAAACTCGTTGCTCGAGAATTGTCTATCATAAACCTCACCTTCCTGTGCGCCCACCTTTGCCAGCGAGTCTGCCTTCTCATTGCCGTAGATTGAGCAGTGAGAAGGGACCCAAACAAAGGTAATCTTGAATGATCTTTCGACCAAAACACGCATCTGCTCTCTTATGTTTGTAAGAAAGTAAGATGCGTGCTTAACGGGTTTCATCGACCGGAGTGCCTCGATAGAACTAAGACTATCCGAGAAGATGAAATAATGGTCTACGGGCTGATTGGAAATTATCCCCAAAGCGAAGTTAATTGCTGCCAGCTCAGCAACATAAACCGAACACGGTTCCTGAAGGTGGTTGAAGTCACATTGAAAACGCCGAAGCCAGTGGATCCGTTGATGCGAGAACCATCAGTGAAATATCTGTTGTTGCAATTGACATGCTCATATTTTTCAGAAAAAAGTGAGGGAATAGATATTTGTCGAAGATGATCTGGTATTCCTTGAATAGCATGTTTCATGGACAGATCGTATACAATGGAGGAACTGTCGTTGGTGAAGTGAACTCGAGGTGGATTATAACACGGAAGACAAAGATCTGATGATATGTAGTTGAGATAAACTCTCAGGAATCTTGAACGACAAGTTAGTTCAAGCATATTATCGAAGTTATGTAGGACAAGTGTGTTACTTGTCCCACATTTGATGAGTATTCTAAGTGAGAGCTCCCAGTAACGGTGCTTTAAAGGAGTGACTCCAGCAAGCACATCCAGGCTCATGTTATGCGTTGAATGCATGCAGCCAAGGGCAATACGCAAACAACGATACTGAATTCGTTCCAATTTGATCAGGTGGCAATCAGCTGCTGAGAGGAAGCAGAAGGAGCCGTACTCTAAAACAGAGAGAATAGTCGTTCTATATAGTTTGATGAGGTCTTCCGGGTGAGCACCCCACCATGTTCCGGAGATAGAACGTAGAAAATTGATCCTTTTCCGGCATTTTTGTATCAAATACTCAATGTAAAGTTTCCAGGTACATTTGGAATCAAACACGACCCCAAGGTATTTAGAAGATAAAGATTGGTTGATGTCATCATTCAACAGCTTGAGTTTCAGTTGAGCAGGATACCGCTTCTTAGTAAACACAACCAACTGAGTTTTTTTGCGGTGAAAACTCGATCCCTAGATGTCTGGCCCAAACAGTCAGATTATCCAGGGTACTTTGCAATGGTCCTTGCAAGACAGCTGCACATGGACCTCTTAGAGAGACCACGGCATCATCTGCAAGTTGTCTGAGCGTGCATTGTCCTTCCAAACAATTGTCAATATCTTTGACATAGAAATTATAAAGCAAGGGACTTAAACATGAACCTTGGGGAAGGCCCATGTAACTAGTTCTGGAAGTTGTCAGAGTGCCGAGTGTGAAGTTCATTTGTTTTTCTGACAACAAATTGTACAAGAAATTATTTAAAAATACGGGTAGCCCATTACTGTGCAGATTGTCTGACAGTACTTCAATGGAAACTGAATCAAAAGCGCCCTTAATATCCAAGAATACTGAAGCCAATTGCTCCTTGTGCGCAAAAGCCAGTTGTATATCTGAAGAAAGCAACGCTAGACAATCGTTTGTTCCTTTACCTTTACGAAATCCAAACTGAGTATTTGACAGTAATGCATTTTGCTCGACCCAATGGTCGATTCTTGAAAGGATCATTTTCTCCAATAATTTTCTCATGCATGATAGCATGGCAATCGGTCGGTATGAATTGTGATTAGACGCTGGCTTTCCAGGCTTTTGAATAGCTATTACTTTGACCTGTCGCCATTCAGGTGGCACAATGTTGTACTCCATGAAACAGTTGTACAGATCAAGTAATCGTCTTTTTGCGATATCTGGGAGGTTTTTCAGAAGATTGAATTTGATGTTATCGCATCCCGGAGCAGAGTTATTCGATGAAAGAAGAGACATAGAAAGTTCCAGCATTGAGAATGGTCCACCCAAAGAACCGGGATCATTGACTGATTCTCGAAATAGCGGTTCTGCTGGTACGGAATCTGGACAGACCTTTTTTGCGAAGTTGAATATCCATCGATTGGAGTATTCTTCACTCTCGTTGGTGGAAGTGCGGTTCCGCATGTTGCGGGCCGTTTTCCAAAGTGTTGTCATTGAGGTTTCTCGTGATAGTCCCTCGACAAAACGTCGCCAGTAGCTACGTTTTTTGCCTTGAGAAGATTTTTGAGCTTTCTTTCAAGCCTCAAATACTCTTCGAAAAGCTCAGACCTTCCGTATTTACGGAAAACCTTGAAGGCATCAGATTTCTCAGAATACAACTTAGTACATTCATCATCCCATCCAGGAGTGGCTGGTCTTCTTATGACGGATGTACTTGGAACGCGTCGTTTCTGAGCTTCTAGTGCGCTTTTTAATTAATTCGGTAAGGAATTGATATTCATCCAGCGGTGGAAGAACATCAGTTGATTCAATACCAATATTTACCGCCGATGCAAATTTTTGCCAGTCAATGTTCTTCGTGAGGTCGAAAGGAACATTAACTGGCTCAGATTGTTGATAGCTACTTTTAATTGTGGTAACTATCGGCATATGGTCACTACCGTGGGGATCTTGGATAACCTTCCACGTGCAATCTAACGATAGTGAATTTGAACATAAAGACAGATCAATACGGCTTTGTTGACCATTTGGTCCTATTCGAGTTACTTCACCAGTGTTCAAAATATTCAAATTGAAATCGTCACACAAATCATAGAAAATAGGCGCTCTATAATCGTCATACGTTTCGCCCCATCCAATACCATGTGCGTTCATATCACCCAATATCAATACTGGAGATGATAGGAGGGAGACTGCGCTCCAAAGATGTCGACGATTAAGAGAGGCATTTGGAGGAATGTACACTGAAACTATGCAAAGATCTTTATTCTTCACATTTACTTGGCATGCGACGACTTCTAAGCCGGGAACAGTCGGAATGGGAATTCTGTAGAAGGAGTAGCATTTTTTGATCCCCAAAAGAACGCCACCATAATGATCATCCCGATCTTGGCGAATAATATTAAAATCGTGGAAGTTGATTTCATCTTCAGAAGAAAGCCATGTTTCACAGAGTGCAAATATGTCGCAATCGGAATTGCGAATCAAAAACTTGAACACGTCTAATTTATTTTTAAGACTATGACAGTTCCACTGCAGCACAGTGATTGTATCTTGTGTAATAGCCGTATTATCCATCGAAAGATACAATTCCTGCAAGAAGGGGCCATGAAACAGTCAATTGCTTCAGATAACTTTCCACTGTTGGTATAAAGAGGTCAATGATTGGCCTCAATGAATTCGGAATATTGACAAAATTCAAAAAGCGGTCCTCGCTTGGACGGAGTACTTTTTTGGGAAGAACGAATTGAAGTTTTTCTTTCATTGATTCTCCTAGCCGGATGTTTCTTGGAAACATCGGTTTTGGGCAATGGCGGGAATGTCTTGCTGCAAGATGGATCCAAAGGAGCAGTGAAGACAGGTTGCTTCGGGATTTTAAATAATCCCCCATTGCCTTCAGATTTGGGCAAGCTTTTATGGATGACTTTTGATTTCTTACGGCGCGATCCCGGGGAAGACGGTTGCTTCCTCTTTTCGGGCACGTGTACCTCCGTAGAATCATCCATATCAGCTGTGTCAGAGTCCAATTCGTCAATGCATATGGAATCATAATAATCACTTACTTGAACGGTAGCTGAAATAGCAGCCTTTGCAGTGGTATCGGCGGATGTGTCTTGCGCTTTAACCATTTCCGCATAAGTCTGCTTGGAGCGCTGTACCAACGAGCGCTTCACTTTTGACGTAGGACTTACGTCTCTCTTTACTATACCGGGTGTCATTTCAAAATATTCAAATCGACCGCGTTACGCTATGTTGAAAGATTTTAAACGTTAATAGCGTTCGTCTCAGTGGACGAATTTCTGCGGTAAGCCCCTAAATCGACAGATTTCAAGTATGCCTTCCATGTCCATGCTTGATAAGACCCGAAAGACTTGTTTCAATAGGCAAGAAACTGTTTTCAATGAAAAACATTGAGATCAAGGGAACCTATAAATATGGGTACCGCATAATTCTTGCATCATTCCATTACCACGTTCTGATTGGTGCATACACCAGCGAATGAGCAGCCGCTGGGTCTGCCGAGAAGCCATAAAATAGCGCAACGCGATTTTTTCCTTTCATTCCGACCGGGACAAGCGAAGCAACCGCATCATCGATTGAACAGCACTCACATCTTTTAGCAGGGAATGAAGTCTGCACCGACCGCTTTTTCGGCTCGACACCATCGAAGCTATCATCATCAGCCGAAACCTAGCCAGTACATCATCAGTCCACCCTACAGACCCGACAAAGCAGCAATGCTGAGCAGATACCGGCAGCAGCAGCAGAGTCGAGCCGAGACCGGCCGGCATCGGTGCTGAGCGGAGACAGGCTGAAAAAAAGCCACATGATGCAGCATGTATGTCCAAAAAACAAACGGTTCTTCAGAGAGCCAATAATAGAGATCAATATCAATGCTTTCAATACCCTTCGGGATAGAAATTGTACTTGGGTGCCAAATCCAATATTCTAGAGATAAAATTTTATGCGTGATTTTCATAAATAGCGTCAAAACTAACAGTGGATAATTTTTCTGATTTAACCGCGAAGTGGACGAAGAACTTCGCTTGACCATGCCTTTAAAGATTCATAAGATCTCTCACATAATCTGATTTGGATAAAAAACACCGATAACAGCTCAAACATTAATAAACTATCAATCGATTTTTCATCAAATGTTGGATTTTTTGGCATTGATAAAAAATATATGTAGATAAACATTGTTTGATACTGACCGCACACAAAGCGAACGAGACTGAATGATCGTCCCATGTAAACAATTCTAAATCTTATCACCCGAAATCCCATGTCCAGTGTTTCCTTCCTTCTACTACTAACAATGTTGTCTCAGAAAGAACACGTAGGGACACGGCAGGTATTTCCGTCCATCGTCGTAGGGGCTAAAACCAACGAAAGCAACGTACATTTGCTAGAACTCCACTATAGCAGAACGTTTCTCCTGAGCCTACGATTTGGTACGTATGAGTTTTACAAAAAAGCGTCTCTTTTATTGGTTTTCGAGACTATGACGAACAGACGAAAATACCTGCCGTGTCCCTACTTCCCACCTGAACTGCAATTCTAAGCTCGCTTGTCCGGCTTATTGGCCTGTATCTAGCGAAAAGTCCCGTTAGGAAATAGACGCCAGCAGCGAGCAACAAGCGTAAAAAAGAAGAAGCCCTTCTCGAACGCGTTGATGATGATGACGCTTTGGCTGACAAAGAAGCGGGATACAAGACACTAGCTGATTGGCCCACCAATTGAGAAGAAGATAAGATTCAAAATAAGGTATAAAAGAAAAGTGCCTTCGCTCGCAGAGCATTCAGTCTTTTTTATACCATCACTAGAAATTCGCGGTTATTTGAAAAGATCGTTTTCTTACTTTTTGCACTTAGCCGGAGCAAACAGCCTTTTTCAAGGCTCTAAGAGTTAAAAATAATGTTCTCCTTCAGTCGTTATCGCACGGATTAGAAGGCTCTTCAGTGGAAGGGCTGAGATACAGTCTACATCCCCTGCTGAGCCAACTTGTGGTTTATTTCAGGCAGTCCTTCATTGGGAAGGTTGCCACTGTCGAGGCTAATATTTCGTGACCGGACAGATACTTCCTGAATTTTTTTTGATGATTCTTGTTCGAGGTAGATTTGATTTCTGTGTCGGTTTGATGAGAAGATTTTGCCAAGGAATGGTATGCAACGCCGATTATGTATCCAAAATAGTTGATGTGAGAAATTTGGACATATTATGTATCTTAAAGGCATTGTCAAGTCAAGTCCTACGTCCACTTAGCGGTTATGTCACAGACATTACCCACTGTTCGTTTTTGGGTGCGCTTTCTGTACACCGGGCAATCTTGCAAACCATGGGCAGGAGCCATACCGCAATAAGCACATTTTGTGGCTTGTTGCTGGCAGGATTCCTCCCGATGTCTTTCGAAACATTTACCACAACGAGGTTTGTTGTCACGAAACTCGGCAGTGTGACCAAGTTGTTTGCAATTGGTACAGTTAAATACCCTTGGTACAAAAAGACGCACCGGAAACAACATATTCTCTAAATCGACATATTTTGGGAGAATCGAACCGGCAAACGTCACCCGAAGCGAGCCTGACTTAGAATATACCTTTTTGCCATCTACCATGGTTGCTGAGTGCAATTCCTTGCAATCCAGAATATCCACGGTAGACTCCATTGCGTTCTTTAAGCGGCCTTTTCCCGCAAGCACATCCTTGCAAGTCAGGCTCGCTGCGTTGATCACACCTTCGATTTCGACCTCCCGCGAGGGGACATAAACTAAATATTCTACATTGTACGCCTTGTCTTTAGCAATTTCGTTCGCCACCTGATATGTAGGTGCGGTGATTCGTAGCTTGTTCCTGTTGATCTGACTAAAATCAAGCTTCGTAAAACGACGCGTCAAATCTCGCTTAATGCCGAGAAAGTCTAGACTTTTCACTTTCTGCCGAAAGTAAACAACCCAAGGCCCAGGCGAAGCCGCATGGTACAATCGTGTGCGGACATCTTTCAGAGGACTACCGCCCCCCATAGTCTCTGTCTCCATTCTCACCTCGCAAGGTGGAAGGACTATTAATTCTTATACTAACTTAGAACTAATAGCAAATTAGAAAAAGTATATAAAAAACTAATTTAATGTATTATAATTAATCCCACTCTGTATCAGAGAGATGGGAGAACAATAAAACAATGCCTTCCACTTATCTGCGCTGCTGCTGTAGGTAGCAGCAGAAACAATAGCCTGCTTCACTGGCGTCGCCAGAAGCAGCTACTTCGCTCGCCGACAGTAATCGCCTTGGATCCGTAGGTAGGCACCACACAATAGACACGCACTACCGAACAAAACCCGCGATGAGACACAGCACACACGTCTGGCTCGTTCGAACTATCGGCACGGAATGGATTTGGTACATTATATCCAGCTCAATTTCCGCTCGTGTTTGTTGACGTTGCCGTTGTCGAAGGTCCTGGGGCTAGTGTTCTTCGAGCGGCACACGGTTGCTTTGATGGGATCATCGAAGTAATCGATTGTCATTTTCATTTTCTCGTGCAATTGAATAGTGAATATATAGATCTAAGATTTTGGATAAGGGTAAATCATACAAAATATATTTCATTGTCTGATGATTCCAATTTTATCAAAATCAAATCAATTTTGATCAGACTTATGCTATTGTTCAATTTTTCGACAAACTTTGCCTATCATGGTATCTGTATCAGCTGTAGAAGAATATCCTCGCTCCTATCCTTTTCTTCGAAATATTGGTTTTACTTACTTGAATATTTTAGAATGTATAAGCAAACCTCAAAGTGCGTTTCAAATTGTTTGTCTTTCGAAATTATTCCACATATTTTTTCAGTATATTTTCCACTAGCTCCGTGAATTGGCTCAAAAATTTGTTCGCTGGCTTCATCATCTCTAAAGGATTTCTACGTCTACCAAAGCATAGCAAAATTTCTTTTAGATCACCGAGCTCATAAGTTTCTGTTCATTCAAAGTTTTGATTGTAGGGACACGGCAGGTATTTTCGTCTGTTCGTCATAGTCTCGAAAACCAATAAAAAAGACGCTTTTTTGGAAAACTCATACGTATCAAATCGTAAGCTCAGGAGAAACGTTCTGGTATAGTGGAGTTCTAGCAAATGTACGTTGCTTTCGATGGTTTTAGCCCCTACGACGATGGACGGAAATACCTACCGTGTCCCTATCAGTGTGTTTTGTTTTCACTTCTATCGCATTTTTGAAAAATTTACGTTTCGCCGTTTTACCACTCTGATACTTGACCGCTTGATTTGATTATTGCACCAAATTTTTAAATTTGTTGAAACGCAGCACGTTTATTTGGGATTTACTTTTTCGACACTAAATTAATCTTAGTTGCCTCCAACTCAAGCACCAAATTCGACTTCATAACATTTCCTGACTGACGATTAAAAGGCTCAACATGCTAACCAATCTTAAAGAAACTTGTGCTAGTTATGTATACTGCCAAAAATATCGGTTCTCATATCCAGATGCCCACATCACGTGTAAAGAACATACCGATTTACTTTCAGACAGAGTTTACGACTGTATTTAATAGGATAATAGGAGTGTATTACTTCTGCGTCAAGCTACCGCATTTTCAGAGCATTTCAAATTTCAAAAGTGTTAAAAAAATCCGTGCTCCCTTCAGTATTTTCTCGACAAATAAGGAGTCAAAATTTCAGCAAATTTGGTGGACTTTTAGAGGTGGCACCAAGACAATTTCTGTTTGCATGTGATTTGGTTTGAAAAAGATAAGTGAAATATGAAATGATTTTAAACCCCTAATACGCCTATCACAAAGTGATGATTCATAATTTTAAAACTCAACCTCCATTTCCATATACATAGTATCTATACAAATTGGCCCAACGAATAATTAGTTATCAACTACTTCAGAATATATTTTCAAACCTAACGTATTCTACCGGAACTAATAAATCTACATTTTTGGCTCCAATTATAACATTCACGTTTGAAAATGATATTGGCATCTCCATCAGGGCAGTTTAAATTACAAAAATGGAGTCCTGGATCTCGAATGCTAAGCTCCATCGACGATGCCATCAAAAACCGATATCGACAGAAATTCGAGAGCGTAATTGGAGGTGGGTCGGCCACACATTACGAAATAGTGGAGACGAAATCTGCAAGTAAGCGCTGGACTGGAATCCAGCAGGACATCGCAGCAGAGGCAGACCTAGGGGCTCGTGGCGGCGTAGCATCAATAAGGAAATAAAGGAAGTCGACAGGAATCTGACCTGGGCCCAGGTCAAAGCTAAAGCGAGCAGCCGCCCAGGATGGAGCCCGTTTACGTTGGCATTATGTACCCCTAGGGGTGTTCGGGATGCATGAGAGTGTGTCGTAGTATAGTTGCAGGCAATTTAGTGGTATCTTATTGTATTTTTAATGACGGTGTAGATTGAAAGACTTGCCTTTCGCCAAGCTTCCATTACGATGAGACTTGCCAGTGAAGTCAATCACGGTAGCGTGAGTTGAGTCCACCGTGTTTTGTTTTGTTCATCGTAATGAGGCTGTAGTTCGAAAGCGTGTCCGAACAATTTTGTTTATTATATTGTTTTTATTCCAACTAGAATAACATAAAAGCATTCTATCAAATAAAACTTCTAACGTACATTTTTTCGACTCTACCTCGAATAATCCGAATGTTTTTGAAGCAAACCATACGCCATAGCTTGCACTTCTGCAAAAGTAGCTGAATGCGACGTTTCTCCTGCCCAACCAACCGTTTCACGTTCAAAATGTCATCGATCCAGTTCCTTCCTAAGAGATAGTAATTCGCAGCGGCTGTGAGGAGATATTTTTATCTTGTTCCCGCATTGGTGTTCATAAATCCTGCTCTGATTTGTACGCATTTCAGCAAAACGTGTACAAGAAACCGGCAAAAGTCAATAAATTCATGGGAACCGACAGTGAAAAGAGCAACCGTTTGGCGAGTATATTCTATAAGTAGATGTGTTTTTAGGTCGCACTGCCGGCTCTTCCAGCTTCCGGGTGACGTTCCTTCTGAGATAAATTTGCGGCAAGAAACACCGACCAGCTCACCGCTGAGTTTATCGGCTCGAGGGGTGAACTTTCACTTACTTCCTTCTCGATACCAACGTAAATGAAAGCTTCCGCTCCGAAGAGCTGCGATCCGGCGTAGGGGGTTTTAATCCTTCCTCGTGAAAGAAAACTAAGGCCCCGTTTGCGACAACGGTGGCGGTGGCATGGCATAGATTTTCTGGTACCGTAATCATCCAATTAATCAACTCGAGCTCGGCTTTAGGAAATGGTGCGGCATAACTAGCTGTTGGTAAATGTTCTACCGCTTCCACCTTATGGGCCAGGCTCGTGAGAAAATTGCCAACACGATAGATCACGTTCGGAAATTTCGCTTTTCGCTGGAGGAAGAACACAGCGCTAAAGAGGCCCTGGGGTGGAACTTTATTGAGTAAGAAAATAAACAAAATTATTCGCTCCCTGCGAGGGCGTACGGACGACCTATTTCAATTAAACGACAAAGACAGGCTCAAAATGGAATGATCATAACAACCATTCATTAAAATAACACGCTGTTTCTTCTACAGTCAATGAAAAATATTAATGATTTCGCGGAAACGGTTTTCCATTTTTGCTTGCTGTTGCGCTTGCTCATAGGTCAAGTTGAAATAACTTTATTGAATCCAACCTCCAACCATTATAATAACCAATTCCCGAGATTTTTTTTCGAACGTAAACATGTTTTTGTGCTCGTAGGCGTATTCCCTTTTGGATAATTCTATATCCGATAGGAACGAAAAGCCGCTATGAATGGATTAGAGTAACTTTTCCCATTAGAATCTCAATACGCGAGCGTAGATCTTTTCCATTTGATGATATTCCTAATAATAGGGGGTCCCGTAGCGTAGTTGGCTACACGTTCGCCTTACAAGCGAATGGTCATGGGTTCGATTCCCAGCCCCTCCACCAAACCCTCGTCAGTCGTCGGATACGCAGCCTTTACGGTGGCGTATTGGGGAGCGCCCATACCGTTACGACTGCCTAATGACGACTGACAAATTGTTCTTCTCGGAGGCATTCCTCCACCGTACCTGGATAAATGGCAACCGAACAATGCGCAACGATCATTGAATTCACGACACGGACAAATGGACACAATGGACTCACGGTGAGATGGACCAGCATCGACAACAACAATGAATAATGGAAAATCTAAAAATAGATTCTGTGTGGATTCTGGCAGCAGAATACCACAGTAGATTTCGGCACAGTAGCGGTTAAGTAACACAGAGTGCCTACCAAATAAAGAAAGGAATAAAAAAAAAAATATTCCTAATGAAAATCAGGTGAATATTTACAATTGGGTGACGGGAGGTAATGTTACGTCTGGATGTAGCGTTGGCTCATCACGCAAATTAATCAATATTGTATCGATAATACGTCGATTTGTAGGGAGATATCTACAAATGCTTCTTCAAAAAAGGCTATCAAACATATGTTTGCTTCATTACGCTAGATTCATGCACTTCTTCAACTATAAGAAGCAATAAACTTGCGTGAGAAATCAGAATATATAAAAATCTCATTTTGGCCAAAAATGTTACACATGCAGTTTCTCAAAGAAAGGGTTCATTTATGAATGTGAATGTAATTTTTGAATAAATTCGAAACTGGAAATACACCGAAGTAGGGGCGGGTGGTTGTAGTGATAACGATGATACGACGCGTACGCATCAATAAAAGTAAATTCCATCCATCTTTAAAGCAAATCACTTTCATTGATGTTTTTATTGATGTTCCCTAGGATCGCTTTTTCTATAGTTTGTATGCCTAAAAGGCAATGCAAGAGTGTTGTATGAGCAGAGGGAGCTAAAAAACTAAATTGCTTAAAATATTAGGTGCAGTCCAAAGGTGGCCAAAACGTAACTGGACCATCATGGGACTTAATGAATGGTAAAACCAGCTTCTTAAGGCACTCCCTGGTGTATACTTCCGAATTCATGGTCTTATTCGTCACAAAAACGCTGGTCTTCTTTCCGCAAATGCAGATCCCTTGCCAAATCATGAATTTTTTCGCGAATTTATCTGCGAAAATGAACTTGTATTTACCAGGAACCTTGCCGCGTGCAGGTGCCTTGTAGAATTTGACCCCTGGGATTTGTTGGAAATCGGCTTTCACGTAAGTTTCATCGTCGAGCAAGAGACACCCTTCGCGTTTCGTCAGCAGTCGGTCGTACAGCCTACGAGCTCGGGATCTGGCCGTTGTTTGCTGTTTGAGGGTTCGGTTTGGTTGCCTACTTGCACGGTAACACTTGTAGCCTTCCCGGAGACGAATTCGCCGCACTGTACAGCGATCAGCATTCAGTTTTTTCGGAAAATCATAATCAGAGATGTTGGGATTATCCTTGACTTTTCGAATGACCTTCAACCGCAGTTGACGATCAAAAGTTCCACTCCGACGCTTGGTTTGCACTTTGCGAGCAGTCGTTAGGGTCTCCTTATACCGTTTTATCACTCGCGCCACGGTACTTTTGGGATAACCCAGCAGTTTTCCCAGCTTCCGGGCTGACGCAAATGGGTTTTGCAGGTGGTTGTGCACAATTATTTTTCTTCTCTCTTCCTGCATGATAAATATCTCGGAACTACGTTAGTTTTAGGCAGCGAAAAAAAATTACCGAGCAGTACTGTTTATAAACAACAAAACGCTGTCAAGAGCTTGTATATCTGACCACTGGGAGCGCCGCTATCGCTAAAATCAAGTGTCCCATTTCTAAATGATCTAAGCTTTAATAGACGTTTTAAAATTGGTATTTGGTATTTTAGTAACAAAAGAAGCAAGTTATGATAAAACTTCGCGTTTTTTCCTTTGCTTGAAAATAACGGATGACCGACTAGCTTAATATGTCTGTGCCGAATATGTCCTTTGGCCGAAATAGTCGTTTGGCAAAAAGCACCGAAATGGACATTGGGCCGATAGTGTCGTGTCGTTCGACTGAATTAGTCATTTAAAATATTTTCAAGACTGTTGCAACACCCAGGAGTTGCGACGCACCTCACATATTAATGAAATAATTTCGAGCAACAATTAGCGCCGGCCCTGTGTCCTATATGATCTATCACCTACAAGTTGATCGGTAATGGTCAGCCTATAGGTATGTATGGGCGGCAATGTGATTATAGGCTCGTTTATAGGTATCAGAAATGAACCAAAACAAGACTGATGTAGTGAATGCAGAAGTGCGAAACTTAGGTGAGATTTCATGTTAGGCTTTTGATGACTGAATGATAGAATTAATGACTTGTTTTATGTTCGATTAGCTTGAAATTGTTGAGAGGAGAGTTAAGTGTGCTTATAGTTATTTGAATAGTGTAGTTATACTAGAGTGGGAGGTAAATTTAACATAGTAACATTGCACAACGAAACCCTAATACTATGATAATTTCACAGTTACAGTACGGTCTTGAACAGTGCGGAGTCAGTTGTCGCTAGTACGGTCGAATTATCGGTATAGAACAGTAAACGTAAGTAGGCCAAATACGTACTTCCCATATCTATCACACACATGTAAATACGCACATTTGTATGGATTAGGCTAAACACGAACAAATTTATTGTCTTTTCTTCCAAAGGGATTTTTTAACCCTGGAATACCAACCACACTTGGAATAAAGGTTATCAAATCGGAAAATAGTTCTTTGTCTGCCATAACCGTTTTGCTAGCGCAACATTTTAAAAAATCCGTTTAGGATCAGGGGCTCAATTTAATTGTCGGTATGTCGAAAAAAGGTGAAAGTCAGAAGCGAGGCGCTTCTCAGGTGAATGATCCACCGCGAGGAATAAATTGCGAAGTATGTAATGGTCCGGATAATAGTCGTATGGTGGCGTGCGACTTGTGCGAACAGTGGTATCATTTCGAGTGTGTTGGGGTAGATTTAAGTGTCCAGGATCAGGAGTGGAGCTGCAAGAAATGTCTCAAGGCAGCAAATCAACCGCCCACCGGCACATCTACGCCTAACACTGATACAGGAGCGATACCAAAATCTGGAAGCAGTAAATCATCGGATCCTTCCGTGGAAGAATGTATACAGAAGCAGTTAGCGGCGATGCAGAGAAAATTCGAGAAGATGCTGAAGGAGAAGGATGACCAGCACGTGAGGGAGCTTAGAGAGCAACAGAAGAAATACGATCAAGAGCTGAAAGATACTGAGCATCGCATGTTAGAGCAATTCGAACAGCAGAAGCAGTTATCAATGGCCGGCGGTAGCGGATCAGCAGCGAGTTTTACTAGCCATCGGAGGGCCCACATGGTGCTAGGTGGCGAATCGACGGGAAGCTCAACTGACTATCAGGTTCCACAAGTGCAGCCCAAAGGATCGATTTACGGTGATAATCAACAACGGCAGGTGGAAAGTGTGCCTACCGCAAGTGGCTTCGGGAATGAACCATTGCAGTGGGCACTTGGAGCTGGACCGACAGCAAGCTCAACGGTGAATCAACGGCCATCAGTTTCCATACATGATGTCCACCAGAGTGGCGAAATTCTTGCGCAAGAATTGAGGCTGTTGGAAGAAAAACAGGCATTAGAGAAAAGGCATTTGGAGGAGCGAAGTAGAATTCTACAACGGCATTCGTTATTCGATGGAGGTGCAGCTGGAGGTACCGGACTAAATCCTCAGGCAACAGCTTTTCAGCCGAATGGTAGCAGCTTCTTTGGTTTACCTTTTCTGAGCCAAAGCCAAATTTCAGCACGGCAAGTTGTAAATAAGGAACTGCCATTGTTCTCCGGGGAACCAGAGGAATGGCCGCTGTTTCTGGCAAGCTTCGAGAACTCAACCAGAATATGCGGCTATAGTGATGAGGAAAATATGCTCCGTCTGCAACGGAGCCTGAAGGGAAAGGCTCTGGAAGCCGTCAAATATCGCCTATTACATCCTTCGAATTTACCTGGGGTAATAACGACGCTGAAAACTCTTTATGGGAGGCCGGAAATTATTGTTTATTCGTTGGTAAACAAAATTCGGGAGATGCCATATCCGAAGGCTGAAAAATTGCAAACGCTCATTGATTTTGGAGTAGCAGTTCAGAACGTCTGTGCTACTATCACAGCGTCAGGCTTGGACGAATATATGTGCAACGTGGCTCTACTCCAAGAACTAACAGAAAGGTTACCGCCAACTATTAGATTAAATTGGGCATATCATCGTCAAACGCTGAACCGAGTTACACTTTCGGAATTCGGAGATTGGCTTGGAAGACTGGTCGAAGCCGCTAGCATAGTCACCATGCCATCCATCGGTACGCTGAGAGCAGAGAAAGGCGGAAGGAAAGACCATTATATTAATGTTCACTCCGAAAGTGACGCCGATAGTGAAGTTTCGGCGAAAGATTATTCAATTGCTACTCCGAAAGGTTGCTTGGTGTGCCCGAATGAATGTAGTGGCCCTGAAACTTGTCCAAGGTTCCTCGATATGGACGTTGGATCTCGATGGATCGTTGTAAAGGAGAAGAGGTTATGCAGGAAATGTCTTCGTAAGCATTTTGGTAACTGTCAAGTGAAAGTACCATGTGGAAAGAATGGCTGCACATTCATGCATAGTAAATTGCTGCACGATGATAAGCGCTATAACAAGCCTTCGTCATCTGAACCAGAAAATGTGACGAGCGAAGGTTCAACCACGATGAGCTGCAATACACATTCGAGAACCTCAAGAAAAGCACTTTTTCGATACGTGCCAATCACTGTCCACGGTAACGGGAAGAAAGTGAACACGTACGCTTTCCTCGACGATGGATCATCATCGACTTTAATGGAGCACAGTCTGCTGGAAGAGTTAGGTCTAGAGGGAAAATCTTATCCGTTGTGCCTTGATTGGACCGGTGGTCACCAACGAGAAGAAAAGGAATCGGTTCGACTGCCTCTTAGGATTTCTGGAGTGAATGAAGACAGCAAAATGTTCGAACTCGCGGAAGTCCACACAGTTCTGGATCTTTCCCTACCAAGACAGTCCGTTTCAATTCCGCGTATGGCAGCTAAATATAACTATCTTAAATCAGTGCCATTAGAATCCTATGAAAATGTAACTCCACGCATTCTTATTGGAATGAACGACTGTTGGTTAGGTCATGCTCTTAGAAGCATAGAAGGGGGCCAAAACGAACCGATAGTATCTAAGACGCGCCTTGGTTGGATGGTATACGGACCGTGTACTATGGAAACGGGAGAAGTGAATCACAGCTTTCATAGTTTCCACATAAACTTGAGGAAGAAGTCTGAAGAATCGAAAATCTCAGAGACAGTAAGACCAGTAATGAAGAGAAGAAAGATTATGTTACGAATCAAACCATATACTGACATACCGACAAAAAAGGGTATCGAAACAAGAAGAATGTTGAAACCCTTTCTACCGAAAAATTACATAAAAAATAAGCCCCTGATCAAATTAGCAAGAGTATTGAGAACGATGATTCGGCAATGTACGGAAGGCTACCAGTATCTTCGAGTGAACGAGAGTCAACCCACGATCATCCATTGCAGTCAACCCGGTGATTTGCTAGAATGCGTGATTCGAGAACCCGAAATGAAAGAAGAGAAGTATAGTAAATCATACAGGCAGCCAGAGAATAATGCGATGACATCGAACAATATTGGGGTTGGACAACGGTGCAAATGGTGGTAAGCCACTTGTTTCCATAGTGGCGTACCGTGGGGGAGTGTTGCAACACCCAGGAGTTGCGACGCACCTCACATATTAATGAAATAATTTCGAGCAACAATTAGCGCCGGCCCTGTGTCCTATATGATCTATCACCTACAAGTTGATCGGTAATGGTCAGCCTATAGGTATGTATGGGCGGCAATGTGATTATAGGCTCGTTTATAGGTATCAGAATTGAACCAAAACAAGACTGATGTAGTGAATGCAGAAGTGCGAAACTTAGGTGAGATTTCATGTTAGGCTTTTGATGACTGAATGATAGAATTAATGACTTGTTTTATGTTCGATTAGCTTGAAATTGTTGAGAGGAGAGTTAAGTGTGCTTATAGTTATTTGAATAGTGTAGTTATACTAGAGTGGGAGGTAAATTTAACATAGTAACATTGCACAACGAAACCCTAAGGGAACATCCACAAATTACGTAACGCTTAGAGGGGGGAGGGGGGGTTGCCCAAAGTGTGACAATCCATACAAAAAATTTAGAGGCTTCATACAAAAAGTGTGACATGGGGGGGAGGGGGGGTTGAAAATGGCCAATTTTTGCGTTACGTAATTAATGGATCTTCCCTAATACTATGATAATTTCACAGTTACAGTACGGTCTTGAACAGTGCGGAGTCAGTTGTCGCTAGTACGGTCGAATTATCGGTATAGAACAGTAAACGTAAGTAGGCCAAATACGTACTTCCCATATCTATCACACACATGTAAATACGCACATTTGTATGGATTAGGCTAAACACGAACAAATTTATTGTCTTTTCTTCCAAAGGGATTTTTTAACCCTGGAATACCAACCACACTTGGAATAAAGGTTATCAAATCGGAAAATAGTTCTTTGTCTGCCATAACCGTTTTGCTAGCGCAACAAAGACATTAAAGGAAGAATCTTTTCAATTTCATCGGAAGAATCTGATCAACTTCCTCAGAAAATACTTTAAGTTTTTCCAAAATATTCACTTGGAAATTATTCTTAGATTTTCTACGGGAGCTACTTTAAAGTTTCGAGAATTCTTTGGAATCATCAATTGGAGCTCTTTGGATTTCCCAAAGGAAATTGTTTGAAATTTCGGGGGAAAATTCTTCGGATTTAACATGAGAATCTCATTAGAATATTAACGGGAAATTGTTCCGAATTTCTACAGGAAAATATTCGTAATATCCATGGATAGTTTCTATTGAGTTTTGTTTGAGTAGTCTTCATAATGTACACAAAAAATCCTTCATAATTAAAAGAAAGGATGCTTTAACGTTCAACATTTGGCATAGTTCACGTTAAAACAGAAAATTCTTTGGAATATCCACGGGAGACTCCCTGGAATTTTCAGAAGAAATTTTCCGGAATTTCCACGGAAAATTCTTCAAAGTTTCCGCGAAAACTGGTTCAAAATTTAGATTTATAAAAAAAAATTGATTTTCAACTTAAATTTTTAAGGATTTCTACTGGAAATTGCATTGTTCATAAGAAATTCTTGGGAAATTCGATTGGCCGAAAGCACCGGATACAATACACAAGCAGAACTTGTAATTTGACCGAAAACGCTGCTTGCTCTAACATGTAGTCTGGCCGAAACAATCGTTTGGCCACAGAAGTCATTAGGCGATAATTCCTTTTTGGTCATTTTACCGAAAATGTTATTTGGCATGCGGCCAAATGTCAACTTCTGAATGTATAATATGGTAAAAAAAATGGCCACTCGTTTGGCGAAGTGGCCTTTTTTGTCCAATAACAATTGAACAAAATTCCGTAACCTTTTGATGTCGATACTGGCCTTCAAGCCAAAAGTCATCTAGACAAATTCCATTTAGCCGAGCCGGACTGAACGCCGAACTGGTAATTTGGCCGAAAATGCTGTTTGCCATAACAGGTCATTTGACTGAAAATTTGACCAAAATGCAATTTGGTAAGAATGTTCATTTGGCAGAAAGAGCCATTTGGTACAAAATGTCCTTTCTGTAAAACCTTTTCGGCCAAATGGAATTTTCTGCGAAAAGGGCCCTAGTAACCAAAAGTACGTTTTTAGCTTAATCAACTTGACTGAGTGCATTAAGCGAAAAACGTACTTTTAAAGGAACTTTTGGTTACTTTGGGGTCATTCGGGTGAATTGATCATTTTGCTAAGAAGTAGTTGTAATAAACTAAGCCGGCCTAACATCCAGAAGGATGCAACGAAAAGACTATATATTCACTTCCAATATGATTTTGTGATAGAAGGCCCGAAGACCCATAGCGTTATATACCAATCGACTCAGCTCGACGAATTGAGATGACGTATGTTTGTATTTGTGTGTGTGCGTGCGTAAAATAAAACTCACTCATCTTTTAGGCACTTATCTTGATCCGATTTGTTCGCAACAAGTTGCATTCGGCGGGGAATCCTGTCCCATTATTTCGCCAAAATACCAAAGTTATGGTCAACACACGATTCATATACAAAAAACACGCTAAGAAAATCTCACTCAAGTCTTTTTAGTATATATATAATGCACGAGAAAGGCACGCTAGGTCGATGAATCAGGGTTTTTTTTTACTCCTTTTCGAACATGCTTCTGCCTGCCCGACATTTGTCGCCACAGGCAGATAGCATTTCTTTGGGCACATTTTATGATTCTACTCATGGGTGCAGATAATTAGGGAAAAGTTTATTATTGTTTCCTTTGTGTATCCTATATTCTAAAATGAGAGTTTTGAATCATAATATCGTTTAGCCGATTGCAGTTGCAGTTAAAAGCATTGCAGGTAAATGACCTGCATTTATCGAACGTCTACTGTACAAAGAATTTCTCTTAGAAATCCAAAAAAAAAAATCTTAAAAAATCTGAGCAATTTTCTGTTGAATTTCAAAGAGTTTATTATTGAAATCTACATTTTGAACAACCTTCTGCGGAAATTATAAAGAATCTTCCGTTGAAATTCCGGAGAATTTCTCGAGAAAGTTTCAGAAAATTCAGAAGATTTTACTGTTTTAACGATGACCATTCCAAACTAACTGTCTTAATTGTTCTAGACTGAGCAAGCCAAAGTTACAACACCCATTCTGCTAGCTGCACTCTTCTAAAAATATTAAACAGGAACTTTCCGTGTATATTACGAACATTTTCCTATAGAAATTTGGAATAATTTCTCATGTAAATTCCGAAGAATCTCCTTCTGAAATTCCAAACCATTTTTTGTGATTTCCAAAGAGCTTTTATTGTGATTCCAAACAATTCTCGCAACTTAAAAGAAGTTCCCGTGGGAAATCCGAAAATAATATCCAAATGAACATTTTGGAAAAACTTAAAGAATTTTTGGAAGGAGTTCATTAGACTCAGGTGAAATTTGAAAGATTTCCCGAAAAAAGAAAAAAAAAACTTAAAGAAACAGAATTAAAAATATCGCCGCCGGTTAAAATGGCTTCCGGCATGATGTCGGAAACGCCGCTGCCGACGACCAAAATTCTGACCAAAGCCACCACCGCGGAATATCGGACCGGCGCAGCATGCGTAGAATAATAAAAATTACAATTGTGCGTTGCTTCCGTATTGAGTTCTGTGTCCTTGAAAACGCGAGTAAATTTTGTTTTCGATTCTGGGAGGCTTGTCCTTAAGGAGTGTAATGTCATATGCGCCTGTTACACGGCCAAAAAACGAGCCCAACCATGCTTTCGCTTATCTTGAGATTCCACTATCTGTAATGAAGACGCATTATTCATTCCACAACAATTGCAACAATTAAATGCTAAATCTAAATGTGTTCGATTGAGAACTTCAATAATTCTAAGTTCAATTATCCCGACTTCTCACACGTTTAAATATCCATAATTTTAATGCGAACTGTATTATCGAATAATGAGCATTTTGTAATAACAAAATATAGTAAGATTAGCTGGTTGGGCGGATATGATGGGATCTTGAATTTGACTAGTGGTGGTGTTTTAAAAGAAAGTAGTATTAAGGAATAAAGTATAAGTTGGAAGGGTTTTTACTGCACATAGTTTGTACTGATTGATGGTTCTACTACTACTGTCAGTGTCGGAAAGCATTT
This sequence comes from Armigeres subalbatus, assembly GCF_024139115.2. Taxonomy (NCBI): domain Eukaryota; kingdom Metazoa; phylum Arthropoda; class Insecta; order Diptera; family Culicidae; genus Armigeres; species Armigeres subalbatus. Next base: position 185,498,430 of record NC_085141.1, on the reverse strand, counting down.
TTGACATGGTTTCAGCAAACCAGGAATTTCTCCGATTTGAAAAAAAAGTTGTGCTTTTGAAGTAAGTATTGCGGATCTTTTCAAGAGTGTCTATTTTGCGGATTCCGCAAAGTTCTTCAGCAGCTGTCAAAGTTCTATCGCAAGCTTGAAAATCCTCAATACACTGAAACAAAATCTTGGTATTTGGAGTTGTCGTCGTAGAATGCTATGCCAAACAGCAGAGAAAAGTATGTAGTGACATCTGCGGTAGTTTAAAAGTTGAACCGGAAAGATGAAAGTTTTCTCTGGAACAGTAATATAAGAAGGGTTTTTAACAGCCGTGAAAATTCTACATTAAACATACGATAGATTGTATTGTTTGACATACAATCTATAGTGTCCCAATGGTTTAAATTTTAAACCATTCAAGAAACTGTACATTTCTATCTTTGTTTTGCACTCTAGTATGTACTAGAAGAAGGATTCTTCTCTGTACCATGAAAGGTTTCTTCTTGGTTTCTTCTTGGAGTTTCCAAATATAGTTGGGAATGCAGTTTTTAGCAATTGTCTGAAAATGTTATTTTCATCTCTGGCCCAAACGTCTCTCGTTTGGAGAAATGTGAAATATCAATGACTCTGTTCAGTCTAGCCAGAACCTAGTGAACCGTCTAATTGAATCGAGCAAATGCTGACCTTTGATACTTTTCTGTGCAAATCGTAATTTTCGTGGGAAATGATAGAACAGATGTGCAAAATGATTACAGCGCCCGATGGCCTTTTTCGCTCCAGACAAATATTAGCCAGCTCGGAATGGTGACTGCCACGCCGCCTCTGACACTTCCAATCCATCTGCTACCAAAGAAATCATATCCGAAGATGATGAGAACCCTGCTAAGCCATAATTATTAATTAATAGCACCAGACAAACCTGAGGATCATTTCTCATATTCCTGCTGACAATTCTTCAGCGATACATAAATTAATTAGTCTAGAACGCTCGGTTTTCCAAAAATAATGAAAATCCCAACTGTACCATTCGGAGTGGAACCGTTCGTCGTTTGGCAGAAGGCGAAGATGGAAGAAAAATTCATTTAGAAGATCGTTCCTGTGTTTTTCGCAAAGTACATCAATCTTCGTACTCTCCGCTGGCTTTAGCCTTCAACTACTCTGCCATGTGCAGCCGCAGCAGCACCAGCACCGATTCTGTGATGTTGACGGCTGGAAAAGAAACTTGGTTGGCCCGTCCCGTGCCCCGTTGGATGCGTTCTTGGAGCTGGCAACGCCAAATGGCCACGAGTGTCGTTCCGGTTACCTTATGTACACACTACAGCTCAGCTCGGGGCTGTACCGGCAACACATTTATGCACACCACATGAACGAACAGCCAATGGCACATAACGATGGGCACTCTCTCTCTAGAATCATGGTGCAGTTGTCGCTAGGAAGTATTTAAGGAACGAAGATATGTGAGCGATGTAAACATTCGCACATGCTGCGGTTGGTGGTAATGTAGATGGTGCACTGGATTGAGATTGTCATGTTTCGAAAATTGTTTCGATCCAAGTTTGTTATGCCTCCTTAAGATTAAAGTCGATTGATAATAGCATACCCGAACATGAATAAACCGATTTGAGCTGTTTTTAAATTGTTCTGTTTATCTCTTTATAAGGAAAACGTTTATTTTTTAAGGCACAGGATTTAATAAACAAAAGTATTTCAGTTCAATCAGACATAATGGCCTATATTTTGGGTATTGACCACTCGACATGGCTATTAATTTACAATCTTCTGAAAAACGCCAATGTAAATATGTAAATTATGTGTATGATTTTGATTTGAAAAATGTTAAGGAAGTAACCACTTTCCTTCGATGCGACTCGAACCAACGGCTCTCAGTACGATAGACTGATGCTGGTGCCAACTAAGTTACGAAGGACATCCGTCGGCCTTCGCAACTTTGCGGCTACTGAATGATACCGTGCAAGGAAACGCACAATATTTCCTGCCAATGTAAATTTACGGTCAATGAGATGTTTTGATTTTCTGCTTTCGTTTGCACGCTGCACACCGGTCGCACGCACATTTTGTTCAGCCCACTGTGATCTGCCGTATTTTATCAGCCTGTCGATGTCTGTATTTTTGTATACTTGGTACAACTTGTGATTTATGCGTCACCATTTTGCACCACGCCGCCAAGTATTGAGTGCAGGATTTTCCGCTCAAACACTCCGAAAATTCGATAGACTGCATCTTCAAACGTCCATGCTTTATGGTCGTACAGGGCGACTGGTCGAATCAACGATGTGTACAGAGCTAGTTTTGTCTGTTTCTGTAAGCTGCGAGACTTTAGCTGGCTACGCAAACCGTAGAAAGTTCTATTTGCAGCCGCAACACGTCTTTTCACCACGTTGCTAACGTCATTACCACATGTAACGAGTGTTCCAAAATATGAATTTGTCGACAACTTCAGATCGCATCCCATCCATTTCTACCTCGGGACCAACATTATTTGGACTGCCCCATTCTCTGCCAGCCACCAGATAGGGGGAATGACGGCTTTTGTTCTATTATTGGCAGGGGGGTTTTTTATGACTGATTTTGCTCAAATTTGGCCTAAACATTCTTTGCATATCAAAGAATATTGTGGCCAAATTTCATAAAATTCGGTCGACAAAAACCCCCCTGCCAATAATAGAACAAAACCTGCCAAAGCCGTCTGTTCCCCTATTTAGTTTCAATTTCAACAGAGTTTATGATTAGCCTTATTCTTACAGTCTCCCGTTTAAAAGGCACACAACCCTCTTCCACTGCGTTGCGATCTACACCAATGATGTCATGCTTAAAAGCCAGGATCATGTAATTGTTGATGATGATTCCGTTTCTAAACCCACCAGATCTTCGTATTCCACCTTCCAGAGCTATGTTGAATAGCAGTTTGGAGAGCGCATCATCCTTCATTTCATCTATCGTCACGAATGAATAGGATGTCTCACCAGATATTCTGACACTCGATTTGAATCCATTCAGCGTCGAGTGAATCAGCCCGATAAGCTTTGCCGTAAAGCTATATTCTAACATTATATGCCACAGTTCGTTCCATTTCACTGAGCCGTACGCTGTCCTAAAATCTGCAAACATGAGTCCACTAGTTGTATTCCCGAAATTTTTCAAGGATTGTCGCAGAGGAAACATCTGGTCCGTTGTTGATAGTTCTCTGGAAAACCGCCGACAAAAGTCTTCGCAAACAGGTGCAGTTTGCTAAACATAATCAAGGAGATTACCTTTTAGGCGGTATTGAGGAGGGTTATACCTCGATAATTAGCATAATCGAGTCTGTGCCCTTTCTTGTAGATAGGACATATAAGGCCATCAAGCCAGCTCAAAGGCATTTTTTCTCCCTTTCAAATCATTTCAATCACTTGGAAGTCTGAACTTTTAGAAGCTCGATCAGGAATTCGGCGGCCTCTCACTTCGTCTAGCGTTGTCACTGTTTGTCTATCATCCTCAATCCTGATTCTGTTTGTGCCCTCTCTGTCCGGTTGTCCGTCCATTCAACAATAACTTAAAGTGCTCCTTCCACCTAGCAGCCTTTCAAGAACTAATTGAAATATCGTTCTCTATTTTGGCGTGTGTAGCCGCCACAAGCATGTAGCTGCTGGCCTTTTCAATGGAGGGCTTAAGGTAAATCTGCAAAACAGACACCTGAATCACTCAGGGAGTGGGGTTGACAGATGGCCGACCCACCAAACCCACCAAAGGAGCGGAAGGTTACGTGAGTTACCCTCTCTGCTAATGCCTGCCACCCAGCATTATTTCTGGGGGATAAGCAGTACGTAATGTACTTGCTCATTCACGTTCACACAGGCACTCATCTCGTATGAGGTGCTCTGGGCTGTATGGTGAACTTCACTGCTTTACAACCTCCGAAACAGGTTGCGAAAATCTAGGAAGCGTTTTCTCAAATCACGGAGTGAGGCCAACAAGCAAACCTATTTGGTGAATTCTTCAAGATTGTGTTCTCAAATATCCCCAGTGCTTATTCACCTGATGAACATCGGGATTGGAAGAGTAGCTTAGAACATAACAATGTCCTCATGGTGTTTGTCAACTCACTGATTAAATCAATTGAGAATAACGCCAAGTTTATTGCATCTATGTGGACTTTAGCAAGGCATTCAACAAAGTTCCTCATCTGCTTGCTGTCGACAAATTGAAATGTATGGGATTACCGGACTGGGTTACACAATGGCTGTAGTCCTATTTGACCAATCGCACTGCCTTCATTAGCATCGACGGAGTCAATTCGCCCAGCATTGAAATACCGTCGGGGGTTCCTCAGGGAAGCCACCTTGGACCACTCATCTTCATCCTGTTTGTCAACGACTTCTCTAACCTTCTGAAATAATCGAATTTTATGTTTGCCGACGATCTGAAAATATTCCGTGCAATTGAGTCAATTCTCGACTGTTGTGCACTCTACGTTCTACGTGTGCTGCCCTGGAATGATTTCATTAACTTGCCGCCCTATGAGGAAAGGTGCCGGCTTATTTCCCTTGAATCGTTGGCAGCTAGGAGAAAACTACTACAACGGCTTTTTGTGTTTGGACTGCTGAACGGGGATATTTAATGCAGCGCTCTCCTAAACCAATTGAACTTCCACGCTCCCCAACGACTCTACGACAATTCTCGCTTTTTTGGCACACCACCCGTCGCACCAACTACAACTTCAACGAACCATGGACTATGTGCTGCCGTGCATTTAACGAAACCAGTGTCGTTTATGATTTTGGCACAAGTAAGTCCACATACAGGAAATTGATTGTCAATCAGTATAAGTTTATATCTATACAACTTTAAGTTGAAGATTATATAATCAATATTACTTTTTATCGGAAACACAAGCTGATAATGTTTGTCTATTTTATCTCTGGTACTACCCTTGAGAGAGTGAATAGGATTAAGGACTTGGGAGTTACACTGGATCAAGACATGACATTCAAGCCGCACTATAACGACTTCATCGCAAAAGCTAATCGGCAACTCGGATTAATTTTCAAACTATCTGAACACTTCCGAGACCCTCATTGTCGAATATCTCTGTACTGCTCTCTACTTCGTTTTATCCTTGAATTTTTTTTCCAAGTTCGTTTATTTGGTAGGCTCAGGCGTGTATAACGCTTTACGGAGCCATGGTTCTTTGTGATATATACAATCAATATCATTCATTTTTTCAGTTAGTAAGAGAGGGGTAGAAGCCAGCGTACTCGAGGTTAGTTTACAATGTTTAAGGATGGACGGGGCTAAGGATTTTGGATCAGGGAATTTCAGCTTCTCATCCGGGTATTTGTCATCAGGGACGATGTGGCGTGTCGTCGTGCTCGAGGAATGGTTCGACTGGGAGCATCTTCCGGATGGCAAGAGCTATGGTGTTCTATGGAACAGAAAGCAGAGACTAAACACAAAAAAAAACATTGAAGAAAGAAAAAAACAAACTATTAGATTTTGATATCAGAAGCACAAAGAAAACTATAAATGGCCTGCATCACGATCTCCCAAAACACCTCGAACTTCCCTGAAGGGTTGTTTACCTCGGGCCACTAGGGTATCCAATAATTGCTCTCTGGAGGCGTCATTTTCCGAGCAGGACCAAACTACGTGATCGATGTCATCATAACCGGCTCCGCACCTACATAAGTTGCTATCGACAAGGTTTATTCTGTACAGATGTGCGTTTAGTGAATAGTGATTAGACATAAGTCTCGACATCATGCGAATGAAGCCTCGACTTAAGTCCTCACCTCTGAACCACGCTCGCTCAGAAACTTTTGGAACTATAGAAAATAGCCACCGTCCAAGTTCGTTGAGTGTCCAATTTCTTTGTCAATTTTGAAGAGTACTCTGACGGACTAATGGGAAAAACTCGTTGCTCGAGAATTGTCTATCATAAACCTCACCTTCCTGTGCGCCCACCTTTGCCAGGGAGTCTGCCTTCTCATTGCCGTAGATTGAGCAGTGAGAAGGGACCCAAGCCAAGGTAATCTTGAATGATCTTTCGACCAAAACACGCATCTGCTCTCTTATGTTTGTAAGAAAGTAAGATGCGTGCTTAACAGGTTTCATCGACCGGAGTGCCTCGATAGAACTAAGACTATCCGAGAAGATGAAATAATGGTCTACGGGCTGATTGAAAATTATCCCCAAAGCGAAGTTAATTGCTGCCAGCTCAGCAACATAAACCGAACACGGTTCCTGAAGTTTTTGGAAGGTGGTTGAAGTTACATTGAAAACACCGAAGCCAGTGGATCCGTTGATGCGAGAACCATCAGTGAAATATCTGTTGTTGCAATCCTTGAATTTTGTGTTGTAGTCTGGAGTCCTTATCATAGCGTCTGGATCTCAAGGCTAGAAACCGTGCAGCGTAGATTCGATAGATACACGTATATGAGGACCGAAGCAGACTACTTGGTATTGACACTCTTCAAACAAGAAGGAATAGATCGCAAATTGCATAAACATAAACATAAACATAAACATAAACATAAACATAAACATAAACATAAACATAAACATAAACATAAACATAAACATAAACATAAACATAAACATAAACATAAACATAAACATAAACATAAACATAAACATAAACATAAACATAAACATAAACATAAACATAAACATAAACATAAACATAAATATAAACATAAACATAAACATAAACAAAAAAAAAAACATAAACATAAATATAAACATAAACATAAACATAAACATAAACATAAACATAAACATAAACATAAACATAAACATAAACATAAACATAAATATAAACATAAACATAAACATAAACATAAACATAAACATAAACATAAACATAAACATAAACATAAACATAAACATAAACATAAACATAAACATAAACATAAACATAAACATAAACATAAACATAAACATAAACATAAACATAAACATAAACATAAACATAAACATAAACATAAACATAAACTTCATAAAATCCACAGGCCAACAGATGGAACATTAACTTGGGAGTTAGAGGGTTATTCGTTGACTTTTCTAAATGAAACAATAATAAGAGTCCGTTCACAAATTCTGTAGCGCAAATTTAGGAAGTTCCATACCCCTCCCTACTTCACAGCGTTTTCTAATAATGAAAATAAATTTATTATATTCGTTTACATTTATTTCCAAAAAAAAAAATCTTGTTGGAAAGTATCCCGATCAGCACCAGTTAGACAAAAGTGGTTGCAACAACTTGATTGGGACTGAATCTGGTCACATATAAGTTGCAGTGGCTCATGCGGTACATGTGTGCTACTAGGGATGGTCTTTTGAGCACATGAAACAAAATTGTTATCATAACAAGATAGTATGTTAATCTAAAAGAGATATATTTCGAATGATCATTTTGATGGGGCCCTCCTTACCCGTGCGGTATGACGCGCGGCTACAAAGCAATACCATGCTGAGGGTGGCTGGGTTCGATTCCCGGTGCCGGTCTAGGCAATTTTCGGATTGGAAATTTTCTCGACTTCCCTGGGCATAAAAGTATCATCGTGTTAGCCTCATGATATACGAATGCAAAAATGGTAACATGGCTTAGAAACCTCGCAGTTAATAACTGTGGAAGTGCTTAATGAACACTAAGCTGCGAGGCGGCTCTGTCCCAGTGTGGGGATGTAATGCCAAGAAGAAGAAGAAGAAGATCATTTTGATGAAAGATAGCCTCATGTTTCAACAAAGTGAACATTCTAGAATGAAATATTATCAGGTGAAATAACAATCAATATAAACATACGAAACTCGAAAGAACATTCTATGATTAAAAGAAGAAAATAATCAACGAAAAAATATTATCAGGTGAAACACAAGCTAATGTAAATACGCGAAACTTGAAAAATCCATATGATTAGAATAAGGAAAAAATCAACAATAAAATATATTCTAGGTGAAACACAAAAAAATATAAATATGCGAAACCCGAAAGAACAGTCTATGATTGTGTAACGCTCCGTTCGGTTTCACCTCATATTTCCGAAGGATCGCTAGCTCGTTTAAATTAACCCGAACTTCAGGGCAGATCTTATTTAAACCAGAACCACACAATAGATTGTAGGGAATTAAACAAGTTCAAATTCTTCGACATCAATGTCAGACTTAATCTAAGAAATAAATATACAACCCTCGATGTTCTACCAATCAGGGAAAAGCTTGGCTTAAAGTAAGAATGAACCAGTCAGTAAATAGTTCAATTTATTACGTGACGTTTGATTGTGCAGTGTAATTCTAAATTGGAAGTAATTAAATCAATTTACAATTTCACGATCGCAAATTTTAATCCACCGAATTCATCGAATCCAATTTATTATTGCAACTAGTTAATTTAATTCAAGAAAACCTAAGGTTACCCAGTTACGTCACGTAATCTCCAAATTTAATCCTTATTTTACAGATCGTGAGCTACTGGAACAGTTCTAACCAGATCGGCGGGGCTTTCGACGGATTTCCGCTTCGGACGTCCCACGGATTCGAAGAAACAGGAGCTCGGCTCGTTTCTCGTGGCAAAATTGGCCCAACGGTACCCCTGGTCGTCACCAGAATTTATTGGTTACTTCCAAGTAACCACTATTAAATATTCTTCTTCTTTTTATTTTATTATTATTATAAAATTGTATATTTAATTTATTAAAGAAAATTTAAAAATTACACATTTTAATATATATTATAATAAAATTTTGTGGAACAACCCACGTGACTCGCGCGCAGGTTCGAATCTCGGTGTATAGATGTCCATTAGCGAAACGGAGTGCCGCCGGTCTTAATAATAGTTCATTTATTGGCGGCTTCGAGTGAAAATGGCTTAAAGTTATCCAAGGCACAAATATTTAAACATTTTACGAATCATCAATTCCATTGTAAAACACCCCACATTTGTCGCCATCATGATTATCCTAAAAATTGCCAAGCTTCAAGCGTTTTACCGCACGAATGCTGTATTCTCGTATGCAAAAATTTACCAAAATAGAGGAAAAAAATATCAAGTCTCTACCTTGTTGTTCCGTGTTTAGCATTCCGGCCCTGTCCGTAGTTGTCGTGGGTACGGATTTCACAACGGATTTCATCCCTGACGATTGGTGGCAGATGCAACCGACAAGCGAAACCAGAACAGCTCTGGGACGACCGTACACGGAATATGCTAGAAAGTACACTAACCATGAAATGCAAGATTAGAGAAGCTTGGCGGTCGATGGAAAATTGCTGCACTAGTGCATTCACCTCTTTTCTGCTCTTGCAGCGTACTGGGTGTTGAGTTCCTCTGAATATGTTAATTTATGCTTTTGGGGCTTTGAGGGGAAAAACTTCTTGCTAGTCCATAGTTAGTGTTCCCTACTTTCTGTTCAGTAACTGGCTGACGTCAAATTTTATGTGGTTTATGCATTTTCCAAGATAATTAACCAAAGCAGCAACAATTGCCTTTTGATGTTGAGTTTTGCAGTGACACCAGCAGGCGAACAATAAAAGTTGTCTTAACTTTAACTCAGGAAGTTCCAACTCACCTCAACGGTTCAGAAGTTTCGACCTCGCATCCACATACCTTCCAATAGACATGTCTTCTTGTTAGCATGAAGCTCATCGTATGATAAGAAGCTAATACCTTTTCATCCAAGCATAAAAAGCAAAGCAAATTTTTGAAACTGTGAAACCACTAGCTTTAGTCCCCCACTCTAAACTTGATGTCATTTAACGGATGGAAGTTGTTTTCAGCCATTACAACGAGCGGCATAAACAATTTTAACCTATAGTAAAATGCTTGAGGTCGAGCCAAGAAACCGCTCTCACAATGACATCGTTTACAACGGTGCCAGGCGAGCATGGTGCAGAGCCAACCAGCCAGCGTCATCTTCTGCATGATCTCCGTAGCTTCAAATTACCCGCCCTGAATTATATCCTGAGCAACTGTTGTTCATTAGCCCTTTACTACGCAAATCTTTGCCGCTTGATGCGGTAGCAGTCAGTGGAGGCATCATTTGCTCTCGCCAGAGCCAGTAGCAGTGCATGCAAACAACACAACGAGGCACCTAGCCGAAAGCAGCGGAGCATTTCGCAAACGAGTGCGGCTAATTTGATTTTCATTTTCGTTGCACATTGAAACCTTGAAATTCGGAACGACTCGCTGCTCGATTCAATTGCTGTCAGCAGAAGTGGAGTGACTGGGAAATCTGAAAATTCTGGCAGGATCCGATTGTACCTAAGCATGTACAGGGTGCGGAAATATTATTCGTGTTTGCGCTTTTGATCAATCATAACTTTATCATTCTCGATGTTTCGAAATGGTCGCTATCTCCTGCACAGCATATAGCATTGATTATACTGTTTCTTTTAATGATTCATAAATATATTCCTGTGGCTTAGTACTGGCTCTGAAAGTCTGAACACAAGACTGGACCAAACAGAGTGATCCATTGGATTTAGGTTAGAGAGTTTGACGGTCATTTGGTAAAATACTTCTAAAAAGCCTGTTAGACAGTTCCAGCTTATACCAGTTAATAATTGCCTGTCAATTGCATGAATATGTATCTAGTGGGTCAAGTACAATGAAAACACTTTTTTAAGACTTCATTAATGTTAATTTTAATTTTATATAACTAGTGTTTCACTTAATGGCTACACTATGCCATATAATCCGGATATATTTCCCACTTGAAAACATCCTAGGCCGGACCGAGAATCGAACACGCCATCTCCGGAGCTCCTTGCTCGCAAGCCTAACTGGAGACCACAAGGAGCTTCAGTTTTCTTTGGAAGCTAATGAGGAACTGATTCGTTGGCGCTTTTTTCGAAGAACTGGAAGAAAAAAACACAAATAATTTTCCCTCACACTGTACGGCAATGACATATCTAAAACATCGTAATCATTGGTGCAGTCTTGTGGATTTGCAGTAGCTGTGCTAATCGTTGCTGTTATTCATTCTCAGTAATTTGAATTCAATCGCGAACATAACGCAACTTTTTTTCTGTTTCGTGATGCTATAGGGCAGTCTAATGAGAACATTACACAACTTTTTTTTTTAAATTTCGTTAATTCGATAGGCTCAGGCTCGGTTAGTAAACATTACATTATGTGTATTAAATTACGCAACGCGTTTGAGAGGAGGGAGGAGGTTCATCTTGTGTTATATTTTGTTACAATAAAAGATGAAGATTTTTGAATGACTGATTAAAGCAATTGGTGACATGCTTGATCAAGATGATTAATGTCAATTGGACCAGAGGGTCATTTGGCCGAACGAAGGAAGGAAGGAAGAAGGAAGAAGGAAGAAGGGAGAAGGAAGGAGGATGAAAGGACCTCTGGTCGAAGACGGTGTTCCTGTCTTTTTTTAAGTAGGAAGAAGGAAGAAGGAAGAAGGAAGAAGGAAGAAGAAGGAAGAATGAGAAAAAGAAGAAGGAAGAAGGAAAAAGGAGAAGAAAGAATGAAGAAGGATGAAGGAAGGAGGATGAAGGAAAAAGGATGAAAGAAGAAAAAAGAAGGAAGAAATGAAAATAAAGAAGGAAGAAAGAAGAAAGAAGAAGGAAGAAGGAAGAAGGAAGAAGGAAGAAGGAAGAAGGAAGAAGAAAAAAGGAAGAAGAAAGAAGGAAGTAGGAAGAAGGAAGAAGGAAGAAGGGAGAAAAATTATGGAAGACGGAAGAAGGAAGAAGGGAGAAGGAAGACGGAAGAAGGAAGAAGGAAGAAAGAAGAAGGAGGAAGGAAGCAGGGAGAAGGAAGAAGGAAGAAGGAAGAAGGAAGAAGGAAAAAGGAAAAAGGAAGAAGGAAGAAGGAAGAAGGAAGAAGGAAGAAGGAAGAAGGAAGAAGGAAGAAGGAAGAAGGAAGAAGCAAGAAGGAAGAAGGAAGAAGGTAGAACGAAGAAGGAAGAACGAAGAAGGAAGAAGGAAGAAGAAAGAAGGAAGAAGGAAGAAGGAATAAGGAAGAAGGAAGAAGGAAGAAGGAAGAAAGAAGAAGGAAGAAGGAAGAAGAAAGAAGGAAGAAGGAAGAAGGAAGGAGGAAGAAGGAAGAAGGAAGAAGGAAGAAGGAAGAATGAAGAAGGAAGAAGGAAGAAGGAAGAAGGAAGAAGGAAGAAGGAAGAAGGGAGAAAGAAGGAGGAAGAAGGAAGATGGAAGAAGGAAGTAGGAATAAGGAAGAAAGAAGAAGGAAAAATGAAGAAGGAAAAATGAAGAAGGTATAAGGAAGAAGGAAGAAGGAAGAAGCAAGAAGGAAGAATGAAGAAGGATGTAGGAAGGAGGAAGAAGCAAGAAGGAAGAATGAAGAAGGATGAAGGAAGAAGAAAGATGGAAGAAACAAGAAGGAAGAAGGAAGAAGGAAGAAGGAAGAAGGAAGAAGGAAGAAGGAAGAAGGAAGAAGGAAGAAGGAAGAAGGAAGAAGGAAGAAGGAAGAAGGAAGAAGGAAGAAGGAAGAAGGAAGAAGGAAGAATTAAGAAGGAAGAAGGAAGAAGGAAGAAGGGAGAAAGAAGGAGGAAGAAGGAAGAAGGAAGTAGGAATAAGGAAGAAAGAAGAAGGAAAAATTAAGAAGGAAAAATGAAGAAGGTATAAGGAAGAAGGAAGAAGGAAGAAGCAAGAAGGAAGAATGAAGAAGGATGTAGGAAGGAGGAAGAAGCAAGAAGGAAGAATGAAGAAGGATGAAGGAAGAAGAAAGATGGAAGAAACAAGAAGGAAGAAGGAAGAAGGAAGAAAGAAGAAGACTCGGGCGTGTATAACACTTAACGGAGCCGAGACTCTTGATGATATTTATTTTCTCATTTCTTACCCCAGATTTTTTTACACGGTTTGATGTTAGTCGTTTAAGACCTTCAGCGTCAATGAAATAATGAGTTGACCCCTTAAAAAAATTCACAAAAAAATCAAGGAAAATTCAGGTGGTATTTAAGAACCTGTAAAAGTTCAGGTTAACCGATAAATTAATGAATTCCAACCGCGTAAAAAAACTTGGGTGTATTCACTATTCGTAATCTGAGGTCATTTTTTTTTAACTTTTCGGCCAAATGGCATGACACCTATTTGATGCATTCAACTGCATGAATTAGTCTTATGATGTGCAAGAAAAACATTGTACAAAGTATCAGTGGAAACTGTTTGCTTGCCAAAATTAAGTACAATAAAGATCAGAAAAAGACCTAGAAGGTAATGACTTTTCATACCAGAAAATCCTTGCCATCTACAACCAACTAAATTGCTCTATGTACATGACACCGATACTTAAGATTTGTTTAAAATGGGCAATTTAGGATAATCAGAAAAACTGAGAAAGAAGGAATTAGTAAAGTAAGACTAATCGGGCGTATTAAAAAATGCCTGTAAATGTACAATAAGGAGAACTACAACGGTATGAGAAAAAACTTTTTTTTCGATCCTGATACCAATCAAACAATCCACGTTTTAACCGATACTTGGTCAACTTCACGTGATGAGGTCCGAAGAAAGAAGCAAGCCTTTTCGGTGGAAGTAGTGCCATGTGTGGTGTTGTTGGAATAGTTTTTGTGGACACAGCACATGTTACGGGCCGTTTGGACGAATGCTGTTTGGCCAAATAGTTGGAATTTGTTGCTTTATTAAGTGTGCAAAATGAAAAGTGAGATGTGAGAAGCGAGTAAGGGAAAAGTGAGTAGTGAAAAGTGATAAGTGGGTAGTGTGTAATGAGAAGTGAGAACTGAAAAGTGAGGTAAGTGATGAGTAGTGAGAAATAAAAAGTGAGAAGTAAAAAGTGAATACAGTAATATCCCGATTTTATCACCCCCTTGGTGAATTTTGGGGTGATAAAACAGGGTATGTGACAAAATTGAAAAAAAATATTTCCATTTTTTTTAATTAATTCCACAAATATGAATCATTTTATGCCTTGGAAAGGCCAAATGCGTAAACGGTACCCGTTATTTCTTGTCGAAATTGCTTACAGAATATTTCCCAGGTACTCAGAAGTCGTTCGTAATAAACTACAGGCGGTGAAAGTTATTTCATGAAAATCAATGTTGTTTGTGGTATTATTTACGAAAATAAAAAGAATGACAAAATTTTTTGGGGTGACAAAATCGGGTCGAAAACGTGACAAAATCGGGACGTGATAAAATCGGGTCGAAAACGTGATAAAATCGGGGGTAGACAAAATCGGGGAGTGACAAAATCGGGTCTACACTGTACTGAGAAATAAGAAGCGAGTAGTGAGTGACGAGATGTGAGTGTAGTAAGAAATCCTAGAACTACTTCAAAGTGCCCTTGATACAATACAATAATGGCAAGTCAAAACAGGTTTCAAAATATCTCCAGAAAAAGTATGATTGTTGTACTCAAAAGTATGATTGTTGTACTTTGTAATCAATAAAGCCCAAAACGATTTTTTTGCAGCTGAACAGCCAAGTCATTCACCAGAAGAAATTCCACAAGTTGCTTACGATCTTGTAAATAGTCAGAGGCTACAAAAAACGTTAGAAAAAGATGACCTGAAATAAGTTAAAGGATTGACTGATACAAGATAACAATTTTTGAAGTAAAGGTCAAATTTTTCAGAAAATTCTTCGCAATACACGGAGGAAACTATTAGATGCTTATGTGGGAGCTCTATGAAATTTTCTCCATTCTCCGGAATTTGCAAGAAAAAATCTAAGAAATTCCACAGGAAATTCGGAGGTAAGCCATTTAGCCGAATTCATTTTGCCAGAATTAACGTTTGGCCGTACCGGTCATTAGGTCGAAACCAGTTATTGGGAAGAGAATATCAAAAGTGACACGACTGAAAAGGTAATTTAGCCGAACATTTGTTTTCCTTAACAGGCCGTTTGGCGAAAGCGGTAATATAGCAGAAACGGCCATTTAGCCGAAAAAATCACCTGTTCAGCCAAATATCCCTTTCCACCAAAGGACCATTTCGGTCAACGAACGTTCCGTCTAAACGATTTTTCGGCCAAATAACCTATTTGGTCAGATGACATATTTGGTCTGAATGATTGGATCTGAATCTGTACGACTTCAGATAGGAACAACTTCTGATTATTGGCTCCAACAATATCAACCTTTGGCAATGTGTGCTTGTGAATCACTATCAAGAAAAACTCGACAAGGACGTAATTTTCTATCGGCATCATAAACTTGAACTATGGCTGTCATAAGTAGACTGTTGCACATAGCTGAAATCTTCTTTGCAGGATAGATGGCAGAAGTGGACTGTATTTTATGGTTTTGAGTCTCGTAATCCGAATCATTGGATTCTAGTGTCGATGGGGAAACGTCAGACTCAGGGTGAAGGAGGGTATGGTGTTTGCCTTCACATTTCCAACAAGTAAAAGAGGACTTGCACGCACTGCTCCTATGCCCTACTCTCAGACAATTAAAGCAAGCTTTGAGCTCTCTTACCTTGGCTTCCCGGTCTGGAACGGACATCTTGCGGATGGCGTCGCACTTGAAGATCGGGTGACTTCCTTCACCGCACACTTGGCATGTTGGCTCCGCTTTCTCGGTGATGGAATAGGTTTTCAGCTGAGTGGGTCCCTTTGCTGGAATCGGCTTCGAGGTTGGTTTTTGGATCGCTTCTCCACACCACTCGAGGATTGAGCAGCGCTTCAACAGGAAGTCCATGGTGTCATTGTAGGTGGGAATTTGTTTGTGGGGAATAGTTGCTTCCCACTCCATGCGGGTTCTGTTGTCCAACGCTTTCGCAACTAAGTTCACGACGAAGCGCTTGGACATTCGAAGCATTTGCTCTTTCATTAGGCGGAGACCATCGATGTGCCGGGTTACATCGTCGATCAGTTCTCGAAGTTCTGTGGAACAGGGTTGTGTCATTTTCTTCAAGTGTAGCATACTCAAGACATGAGTATCTACAATGAGTCGCTTGTCATCGAAACGTTCCTCCAGCAACGTCCAGGCGTGGGCGTAGTTGTTGGCTTGTATGGTAGAGTCGTCGATGATTCTCGCAGCACTGCCAATCTAGGCTCGGTCCAGGTGATACAGCTTGATGGCGTCAGAATCGGTGGAGGTCTTCATCACATCGAGAAACATTGCCTGAAAACGTGGCCAGTTCTCTGTTTTCCCATCGAATGTGGGAATGGGTGCTTTCAGTGGTTGCTGTTGGACGATGATGCGTGGTGGTTCTTGTTGACCTCTTGCTACCAGCCTCATATCGGTGGGGGCTTCCATGGACTGGATAAGCGTTTCCACAAACAGGCAGGCGTCGTTGTGCTAAGTTTCGAAAATGAATTATTGAACACCCTGTATATGGGGGCGTGGCTTCGATAAGAAAATTCTCGCTGTTGATGCGGTGATGCAATGATCATTGATGATGATGACGGTGACTTGCTCTCCACCTGTCTTGCTCTCCACCTGTCCCTATATAACATTAGATACGACATATTGAATCCACCCCCCCGTAACGCATGAAGCGTTACGTTATTGGACTACATACATAGAGGCAGAGTACAGCTTCACTTCTGTTTTCTTTGGCAACACTAGTAAGTGAGCGCTAGCAATAGACCCGGAGCGTATAATGGACCCACTGAATAAAGATCGAAATTCAACATGTAAACTTCCACCAGATAAAGTTGCTTCTCATATCAGGATAGTAGCTCCTAGCAATTGCTTTGGACTGGGATATTCATATTGTTTTATTACCAAATTTATAAATGGGCCCAATTTTAACACATAAGGAAAGGTCCATAATAGGCGCAAGGAACACGTGGAAATGGAACATATAAATCAACTGGAGGACCATATTACGTACAAAAACAAACTCGATGTGGCGTATTATGGACCCGGGGGTGGCCAACTTATGCATTACAGCTGCATCATTTTAAAATGACGATTGTAGTAGAGGGCCCAAAACGACCACCTCCCTACATTGTTTGCTGTACAAAACAAAATAGAGATTGCACCTGTGACTAGTGAACACTCTTGTGCTTAGGTGGTAATAATCGGTCACAAGAATTGTTCGTCTTCACAATTTTCTACGATTATTTCTTAAGTTTTCCGAACAAATGCAGTTTCCTGTTAGCTTTTTATTCGTTGAAATGTTTCCATTAATTTAATTTAGTCTATAATCTGGCTTGTTTATCTCCAAAACTGCTCAAAAAGGAAATAAAATTGCCAGAAATATTTATGCACTTTATATTTACTGCCATTAAAACTCATGAATTTTAAAACACGATTCTCGGTATTCTTCATGCAAGAATAATAAACATCAAATCGTCATCAACGCTCAGCCGTCGTCAGCCTTGTCGGTGAAGATTGGTGGCGGGATTCCTTCGGCTTTGTGACACGGCTGCGACTACGTCATACCAACGACTACCCACATCGGAACGCTGCTGCTGCCGCCAAGCAAGCAACGATAAATAAAACGCTGCATAGGAATACATTCCTATGTAGGTAGAGGCTCACACCACACGCAAAACCGACGCGAGAAAATGAGTGTATGAAAAAAAACGCGGGCACGCGAATGGGTGCGGAAAATGCCACACAAACCGGGTCCCCGCCAGCGAAAAGAAGGGGCGTTAAAAATAGATTAGAAATCTTTTTTTTTCTGCCTCTTCAAGCCGCTAATGCTACAAAAAACGTAAACATCTGATTAGCTTCACTCGAGAATACGTTTCTACTTAATTTCCCCGTGTTGCTCTTACCCTTTTCATGTGTTGTTGTTTTCAAATGAGATTTATTTTCGTTCGCTGAATTTTTGTTCCACTTTTTTACTTTTCGTTACAGATCTTTGATGCGATTGTGTTGGAGCGTTTGTTGTGATGGGTGAAAGGAGTGAAAAACGTTCGTAAAGGTAGAACCGAGTCCAAGAGAAAAACCGTTATTGTGAAAAAAAACCTGAATGTGTAGTTTGGATGTGTTCGCCTAAAAAGGTTGCCAATTCGGAAAACTACGTCAAACTGAGGCAACAGTGAGGAGGGATTACGTTTGTACTAACACAACAAAGTGCACTTATTTAGTTGGGCGCAGAGAAGAAAATCTGTATTTTTTCATACACATTTGATTTCGGTACAGAAAAAGGGGAAAAGAAGGTAAGGACCTGCGAAAGTTTAAGTTATGTTTAACTGTACACATCCAAGATTAAGCTAGGCTCTATGAGCACACTCTATTCAATAACGTAACTCTAGTTTTTGGTCACGGATGCATTTTAAATTAAATGCTTCGATCTTCCGAGCAACATAGGGAGCGCCTGAAGAGTAACCACAATTTAACACTATTTTTTTGGCGCTATTGTAAACGAAAACCTGCAAATAGAATCCTGGGAAGCTTACTCAGGTAGTGGGAGTTGAGCAAAGATGCTCACAAATCCAGCAAACCATCTTCTAGTAGACTTCTAGAGTGAAGGTTTTTATACAACTCTGAGTAACAGGTCATTGAAAACGGGCTTGGTGGTCATATGGCTACCGCTTCTGCTTCCGCTTCCGATGACCGTGAGGACGTGGACATCCAAATCAGAGCTTAAAATATTCATCTTCATGAAGCAACTTCGGTCCGAATTTTGACAAACATCGCATGAATATTCAAAACATAGAATGACATAGTCAGACGACTACTCCATGAACTCATTCATTCGACTGTCACTGAGTGTGTTTACTATGTGCAGAAGAAAACACAATTAGCATTGTTTATGTTGATGTTTACCGTTGAAAGTGCCTCGCGAATGAAAATCGGATTCAGTCCTGTGTGATAAATCACTTTACTCATTTGAAACATGTTCAGATTTCAGATAATTTATCAATTTGTAAAATGTGCATAAATATTCAATGACTAATATTCAACTGAATATTGACTGTCCAGAGCCGACTATGAATGTGTCGGAAGTGAACTGACAAATGAAGAAAAATGGACTTCACCAAAAATTTTCGATTATTTTACACTCTGATCCAAATACTAGAGCTCTCGGACTGTGCACATTGAGGCTATAGAGGAAATCCCATGCTTCCATCCATTGGTTCCCTGCAATTGCGATTGTTCTGGTCGATCACGGAGTAGCTACCTACTACGAAATGCACGGTCATCATGCTCATGCTCATACTCAACTCTGAGTAACAGGTCGATGAATGAATTTCACCAATAACAAAGTTAATGCGCTAATTGCAGTAACTTAAACTGAATCATGATACAACACTAACGCTAGAGGTCATATCCTCGAGCATCAGACAGTTATAGTTAGACGAAACGATATAAGTGAAACGACACCACACCCACCTGAAACTACCCCCTGAGGAAGACACAATCCCCGTGTCGAAACGTTTCTACAAATAAAGACTGCGTAGCCGTAAAATAAATATATTGTGATTATTGTGATAATTTGTGATTAGGAATAAAACTACACCCAGGTTTTTTTGAAGCGGTGGAAATTCATTAATTTCTCGCTTAACCTGAACTTTCACAGCTTTTTAAATACTCCCTGAATTTTCTTTGACTTTTTGTGATTTCTTTCGTGGGGCTAACTCGTTGACGCTGAAGGTTAAATGACTAAAACCAAACCGTGTAAAAAAAAAACTGGGTGTACCAACTTTCACTATATCGGTAATTGCCTGTATCTACTTTCTTTTTATTCCAAAAACTTAAAAGTTGACGAGAAATGTGAAAATATTAGCATATTATTAGAATACAAAATATTATAATAGAAAATATTATAAAATATCATATTAGCTATTTCAAAATTCATTCAGTGATGAAGCTGAGGAATATTCATTTTACAACATACTTACCACAAACAAACACTTTGTCAAATGAAAAAGCAAATAATAGTCAAAATAGTTAAGATTGACCCTGCCGCCTTTTTTTTTTTCAAAAATTCGATTGTCAAATGACTTTTGAGCGCTACTGTAGTCCGGGAGTTAGAAGGTGCTAGCTCTACTGCAGCTCGAGTGTCCCATTTCAGACCGCCTGGTATTTCATCACCAGTCCAAGGTAACTGTTGCCTACAATAAGCCCAAGCCCTACAATCATACCCAAGTAGCACACTTGTCACATATCAGGCACTGTGTCTCATATGCGACCAAATCCAGTCACATTGGAGTTGCTGCAATCGATCTGAACTATGCTACTAGGGTGCGACCACTATCAATTGGATAATGGACCCATGAACAAACTTCCGGATTTATCAATGCGTTCTCAGTTTTTAAAAATGAAACTAGACTACCAACAAATCGAAACAATTTCACCAAATTACTTTACGTCGAATATATCAACTTAAATATAATTCCAAACAGATTGGGGGCGTGGTTTTGTACATTTAGACACTACTTTGGATGGAATCATGAGCCGAATCACATTAAATTCGGAAAATCTATGACCCGCCAGGGAATATAAACTACAATTTATCGTTTTGACTTAAATCCCGATATGGCTCATATGTTAAACACTGGCGTTTTAGCGCCTTCAAACTAAAACTTTCATTGGTTTTTCTTACTGAGGATCATGATTACAAACGAAATCAAGCTTTTATGAAAAAAAAATGCACAAACAAAGCCGAAATGACCAAGGAATTTGAGTCAAAACGTTATCACACACTATCCAACCGGAATGCGTAATTTCGACAAATTTGGGATAAAAACAAGCAGCGAGAAACTTTAAATCTTATCCGCGAAACAAGCTACGATAGGGCCAAAATCACACGGTACAACACGTATAAAACGTTTTCTTTTATTTTATTAAAGAGGCAAAAATCCAATTGTTTTGCTGTATCTTGCATGTTCAACTGTTGCTTTATTGATGTTTACAAATCCAAAATTTCCCAGCCAAGAGCTAAAAAAATGTATATTAAAAATTAAAAAAATAACGTAAGAAGGTGTAATACATATATGCGATGTAATGAGGATGCCATTTGATCATTTCAATTACTTTCTGGTATTTTACTCACTCATTTGTTTCACATCGCGGTAAAAGATGCACGTCAAATCTATGGCTGTCGCTATTTTTAGTTTTGAAGTTACCCTCCAATCTCCGGATCTCGGGAATCTTGTTCACAGATTTTGTTTTTAATATTTTCAAAACGGCAAGAGTGATGACACAAAGGCCTGAAATTCCGGCCTTATTTTAAAAAACATGAAGACGTAAATCTGCTGAAATATTTTCTCGAGTTTTGAGGCTTTCTTAATATTGTCTTGTTCCAGTTATTCCCGAGAGTAAGAGACTGGGTGCTCTTGAGCAAACGGTTGTGTTAAGTTACCCTCAAGCTCTGTGAAATTTTCTTCGAAATTCTGTCTTCATTTATTAAAAAGGGACGGGGTTTTCGTGTTTCCATGTCATCAATCTAGAAAATCTAGAAATACGGATGAAATTTTGTGAATTAAATTCCTGAGAAGAGGAGCTTTATTAAACGCCATTGTTGAATAAGAGAACCGGCGTGAATTATTTGAGCAGTTATCGTTCATTTAAGAGCCGCGGCGTATCCTGCGCATTTATCTAAGCCACGATTGCTGTATGACCCGACTGTAGCTGCTAATAGAGACGTGAGATAAAAAAACAGAAAAAGAAGATAACGTCTTTTTCGCTTTTTCACTTTTGAATCAAAGTTTATTCCTGAAAATGGAGCTTAGGTTGCATCATTGATATGAGAACGTATTGAAAAATCTTTCCCCAAACATTAATAATCTTCAATAGGGTGGCACACGAAGTACGAAGAAACTGGATTTTACAGAACGAGAGTTCTTCGTTGCATACTAGGGTGGTTCAAAAAATCGATTTTGCTCCACAGTGCTCATCTGATTCTTTATCATGTTCTGAGTGTCCTCTGAAAATTTGAGCTCATTTGGATTAAAACTGATTTAGCACAAGCGATTTCAAGCAGAGCTTAAAATATTCATCTTCATGGAGCAACTTCGGTCCGAATTTTGACAAACATCGCATGAATATTCAAAACATAGAATGAAATAGTCAGACGACTACTCCACGAACTCATTCATTCGACTGTCACTGAGCGTGTTTACTATGTGCAGAAAAAAACATAATTAGGATTGTTTATGTTGATGTTTACCGTTGAAAGTGCCTCGCGGATGAAAATCGGATTCAGTCCTGTGTGATAAATCACTTTACTCATTTGAAACGTGTTCAGATTTCAGATAATTTATCAATTTGTAAAATGTGCATAAATATTCAATGGCTAATATTCAACTGAATATTGACTGTCCAGAGCCGACTATGAATGTGTCGGAAGTGAACTGACAAATGAAGAAAAATGGACTTCACCAAAAAATTTCGATTATTTTACACCCTGATTTCAAGTTTGCATGCAAATTAGTATGGGGAAATTTATTTTTTCAGTATACTGTAAATGACGCTTCCGCATTAAGTGCAGGTTAAAAGAAAACCTACATAGCTAAAAGGAATACTCAACAGCTTTCACCCAACGAAAACCGCATGTTAATTAATTGCCTCAATAATTAGTAATCGATTTTAATACAGGTTGCGAATCTTTAGTCATGATCGTTAAACTTCTTTGATGGCATCACTGAAATGTGCAGTGCAACATAGTAGCCTGAATTTGTGTGTGCTATCTTTCGCGCCACGAGTAGCAATGTTGCCTGTTGAGGAGTTATGCAATTAGCTCCAGAAAACCACGGTATAGATTAAATTCGATTACTAATTATTGGAACGATTAATTAAGATGCGGTTTTCACTGAGTGAAAACTGTTGAGTAGGGGAAGGGGGGGCAATATGCCCTAGCTAAGCAAACACTGCTCTATTGTCTTATTTGTAACGCTATTCATGGGTATTTTTACATTATGCATCAGTTGAACAAGATAGCTAGTTGATGCCATTCAAAAATTGTCAAAAATCTCAATCATATTGATAATATTCACATTTAAAAAAAGTGGTGATATTCTGTTGCCGGAAAACTCATGAGGCATAACGCCTTTTAGCTGGCAGCTCCTAGGGAACAAAGTACCACGCGTCGGCGAAACAGCATTCTAGTATGGATAGTCCGTGGAGACGCAAGTACTTTGTAGGTTATTACCACTAGGGCGTTTTGCCTCGCCAAAATGTTAGATGTTTCTTCAAAATGTGGAAATTTTCGGTTTTTCCGACCTTCCCATGCACTATTTTGAAACATTCTTCGCCTATCCTACATAATTTTAGATCTAGTTTTGTTACGGGCATCTTAATGACGGTAAATATGAGGGAAGCCACAAAAGGCGTTTTGCATCGGGGTGGCGTTTTGGGGCCTCTTCCCCTATTCCTTTTAGCTATGTAGGTTTTCCTTTAACCTGCGATTAATGGAGAAGCGTCATTGACAGTATAATGGAAAAATAAATTACCCCATACTAATTTGCATGCAAACTTGAAACGGCTTGTGCTAAATCAGTTTTAATCCAAATGAGCTCAAATTTTTAGAGGACACTCAGAACATGATAAAGAATCAGAGGAGCACTGTGGAGCAAAATCGATTTTTTGAACCACCCTATTGCATACTGTATTGAAACAGTTCAATATTGAAGAACTTATCGTACTTATGAGTTTTAAAGGGTAAACCTTGTCAAAATAGAGGCAAGAGAAATGTGATGGGGTATCCAATCAGTCTTGCGAGCAAAGACGTAGGATTGCCAATCCGACGGTGGCGAATTTGATTCTCGATCAGAAAAATTTTACACTGAATAATCAATAGAGAGTAATAAAAAAATAAAAAATTTCATAAAGTGATTAATTTAAATTCCATATGACCCTTTCTTTTAAAAAAGTTTGAAGTTTATGGAAGATTTTATCAATTTCATTGTTTTTTTTTTTGTATTTTTCATTGAAATTTTCTTATTTTTTGATTTCCCTTCATTGATTATTTTGTGTAAAATTTTTGATTTAGCCGATACAAATATTAGAAAACAATTATGTCTCCCCCTCGTTTTTTTTTTGCCTAAAAATAATATTTTGAGGGAGCAACAAAAAAATCGGATGATTTTGAGGATTTTCAAAACATTGTTTAACAAATCCAAGAAGTTTTTGCCTTTCGCGTATACTGCCGCGATTCGCATAAGAGTCTCATGTCGATTTTTGACCGTTTTGATTTTCTTTCAAACATAAGCTTAAATTCAACTCATGTTTAAGAAAAACTGATAAAATAATAGGCTTTGTACTAGAAATTTGAAAATCAAAACCCACTTGTGTTGTCCCATTTTGCTATTTATTCGCATAACAGTCACATTCCAGATTTTGATAAACTCTCGCACAAAACATCAATATAATTATGGTCCATTCAATAGTTCCATACACAGTAAAAAATAAAAAGTAATATCACATCTAATTGGATGCACATCATCCCCGTCGTAAATATGATGTTTTATTACATCTGTATAGCGTAACGAAAAGTTGACGTACTTTATATTTCGTCCTCAAACTAAACACACGTAATTCATGTTAGACGTAATGTTTTTGATGTAATAGAAAAAGCGACGTAAAAACTGGGCAGGATGAATCCCGCTTTCGGCAGCGGGGTTGGGGGATTCGGAATTTATCAATAAGGCGCGAAAATATACTTTCATTGGAAATAATTTCACATTTTATTAATTTTTGACGCTTTTTTCGTTATTAAAACTGACAATAAGTATTCTACTTATACATACTCGAATAACGATTTTCAGTTTAGAATTGCTAGTCTAATTAAGATTTTTCTCTGTTTTCAATTTTGAATATTGAATTTCGAAATTTTAATCTTTAGTTTCTAACAATGAATTTTTATTTTTAGCTTTAAATTTTTAATTTTTGCGTCGAATGAAATTTTACCGGCGCCGCAGACGTAATTGATCATTTTGAGGCGTCACGCCGTTGATGATCGACGGCAGTGGCGCAGCCGTGTGAACCGTCGTGAATTTATTTGATGCATTAGAAATTGTCCGGTATTTCTTCAGAGGCTCCTTCACAAATTTCTCCAGGAATTCTTACGAAAGTTCTTCCAGGAATTCCTCCTGATATTCCTCCAGGAAGCTTCTTCGGGAACTCCTTCATTTTTTTAAAATTATAGTATCGTGATAATGCCTCCGGGAATACCTCCGGAAGTTCATACAGAAATTCCTCCGGAAAATCCTCCAGGAATTCCTCCGGAAAATCCTCCAGGAATTTCTCCGGAAGTTCCACCAGGTATTCCTCCGGAAGTTCCTCCAAGAATTCCTCCGGAAGTTCCTCCAGGAATTCCTCCGGAAGTTCCTCCAGGAATTCCTTCGGAAGTTCCTCCAGGAATTTCTCCGTAAGTTCCTCCAGGAATTCCTCCGGAAGTTCCTCCAGGAATTCCTTCGGAAGTTTCTCCAGGAATTCCTTCTGAATTTCTTCCACGAATTCCTCCTGAATTTCCTTCACGAGTTCCTCCTGAATTTCCTCCAGGAATTCCTTCAGAATTTCCTCCAGGAATTCCTCCAGAATTTCCTCCAGGAATTCCTCCAGAAATTCCTCCTGAATACCCTCCAAGTATTCCTCCGGAAGTTCTTCCGAGAACGCCTTCAGCAGTTTTTCTAGGAATTTCTCCGGAATTTCCTCCAGGAATTCTTCAAGAAGCTCCACCAGGAATTTTTTAAGGAACCTGCGGCGGAATTCCTGAAGAAACTTTTGGGAGAATTTTTTAGGAAGTTCATTCGGGAATTCCTCCTGGAATCCCTCCGGAAGTTCTCCCGGGAATTACTCCCGAAATTCCTCCGGTAATTTCTCCAGCAGTTTATCCGGGTGCTCCTCCGGATGTTTCTCCGGGAATACCTCCGGAAGTTTTTCCGGGAAATCCTCCAGAAGTTCCTCTGGGAATTCCTCCGGAAATTCTTCTGAAAGTTTCTCCGGACGTTCCTCCGGGAATTTCTCCGAATGTTTCTCCGGGAATTTCTCTAGAAGTTTCCTCGAATTCCTCTAGAAGTTCTCCCGTGAATGCCTCCTGAAGCTCCTCTAGAGATACCTTCGGAAGTTCCTTCGGGAATCCCTCCGAAAATTCCACTGGAAATTCCTCTGAGAATCCTTTCGGACACTCCTCTGTAAGTTTCGCCGGGGAATTTCCGGAAGTTTCTATCAAAGCTTCTCCGGGAATTCCTATACAAGTTTCTCCGAGAAATCCTCCGAAAGTTCCTCTGTTAGTTTCTCCAGGAATTTCTCCGGAAGTTCCTCCAGGAATTCCTCCGGAAGTTCCTCCAGGAATTCCTTCGGAAGTTTCTCCAGGAATTCCTCCTGAATTTTCTCCACAAATTCCTCCTGAATTTCCTCCACGAATTCCTCCTGAATTTCCTCCAGGAATTCCTTCAGAATTTCCTCCAGGAATTCCTCCTGAATACCCTCCAAGTATTCCTTCGGAAGTTCTTCCGAGAACGCCTTCAGCAGTTTTTCTAAGAATTTCTCCGGAATTTCCTCCAGGAATTCTTCAAGAAGCTCCACCAGGAATTTCTGAAGGAACCTGCGGCGGAATTCCTGAAGAAACTTTCGGGAGAATTTTTTAGGAAGTTCATTCGGGAATTCCTCCTGGAATCCCTCCGGAAGTTCCTCCGGTAATTTCTCTAGCAGTTTATCCGGGTGTTGTTCCGGAAGTTTCTCCGGGAATTCCTCCGGAAGTTTTTCCGGGAAATCCTCCAGAAGTTCTTCTGGGAATTCCTCCGGAAATTCTTCTGAAAGTTTCTCCGGAAGTTCCTCCGGGAATATCTCTGGATGTTCCTCCGATAATATCTCCGAATGTTTCTCTGGGAATTTCTCCAGAAGTTTCTCCGCGAATTCCTCTAAAAGTTCCCCCGTGAATGCCTCCAGAAGCACCTCCGGATATTCCTCCAGCAACTCCTCCAAAAGTCCCTCTAGGATTTCCTCCGGAAAATCCTCCAGGGATTTCCCCGGAAGTTCATCCAAAAATTCCTCCGAAAGTTCCTCTAGAAATTTCTCAGAAGGTTCCTCTAGAAATTCCTCAGGAAGTTTTCTCAGGCATTTTTCAGAAGTTCCTTCAAAACTTGTGGAGGAACTCTCGAAGGATTTACTGGAGAAATTTCCGGAGGTATTCCTGGAGGAAGGATCTGGAGGATCTTCCAATGGAACTTCCGGAAGAATTTTCGGAGGATTTTCAAAAGGAACTTCTGGAGAGGAATTTTTAGAGGAATTTCCGGAAGAATGCCTAGATGAACTTCCGGAGGCTTTCCCTAAGAAAATTCCAGGAAGTCAGTGAAACTTCGGAGGAATTCCGGAAAATCTGCCGGAGAAATTGCAGGAAAAACTTGCATAGTATTTCCGGAGCAATTCTCGGAGGAACTTTCAGAGGATTTTCAGGAGGAACTTCCGAAAGAAATCTAGAGGAACTTCCGAAGGAATCGTCATAGCAACTTCTGGAGTAATTCCCGGAGCAACTTCCGAAGTAAATCCAAAACGAACTTACGAAGGAACTTTCGGAGGTACTTACAGTGGAATTTCCGGAGGATTTCTAGATGGAATTCTCAGAAGCACTTCCAGAGGAACTTGCGGAGCAATTCCTGGAGGAACTTCCGAAGGGATTTCCAGAGAAACTTCTGCAGAAATTCCCGGAGGACTTGCGGAGGCACTCCCGGAGGAATTCCCGGAGAAACTTCCGGAAATGCCTGGAGAAATTTACAGAGGATTTTCCGAAGGAATTCCTAGAGGAACTTCCGCAGGAATTCCTAGAGGAACTTCCGCAGGTAGTCCTAGAGGAACTTCCGCAGGAATCCCTAGAGGAACTTCGCGCAGGAATTCCTAGAGGAACTTCCGCAGGCATTCCCGGAGGAACTTTCGGGAGAATTTCGGGAGAAACTTACAGAGGAATATTCGGAGGAATTCACAGAAGATTTTCCGGGAGAATTTATGGAGGAAATTTTTTCATTAATTTTTTGTCTTTATTTAGGAGACTTTCAGCTCTAGGCTGGCTCGTCTCCGAAATGGAGGAACTTCCGGAGGCGTTCTTGAAGAAACTTGTATAGGAATTCCCGGGGAAACTTTCAGAGGAACTTTCGGAAAAATTCCCGGAGAAACTTATACAGAAATTTCCGGAGGAATTTGCAGAGGAATTTCCAGAGGAACTTTCAAAGGAAATTTCCGGAGGAATTCCCATAGTAACTTCTGGAGGAATTTTCGGAGGAACTTCCGGAGGAATACCTAGAAAAACTTCTGGAGGAAGTCCTAGAGAAACTTCAAGAGGAATCCCTAGAGGAACTTCTAGAGGAATTTCTAGAAAAACTTCCGAAGGAATTCTTAGAGAAACTACTGGAGGATTTACCGGAAAAACTTCCAGAGGAACTCCCGGAGAAAGTTCCAGGAGAAACTGCCGGATGAATTACCGGAGGAACTTCCGGAGGATTTTCCGGAGGAACTTCCGGAGGAATACCTAGAAGAACTTCCGGAGGGATTCCAGGAGGCATTTCAGGAGGGATTCTCGGAGGAATTCCCGGAGGAATTTCTGGAGGAACTGCCGGAGGAATTTCTGGAGGAACTTCCGGAGGAATTTCTGGAAAAACTTCCTGAGGAATTTTCGGAGGAACTTCCGAATGAATTCCTGGAGGAACTTCCAGAGGAATTCTGGAGGAACTTCCAGAGGAATTCTGGAGGAACTTCCAGAGCCCGAGCAGCACAAGTCAGACAAAAATGGTTGCAGCAACTTGAATGTGACTCAATTTGGTCACATATTGGTTCCAGTAACCTATGTGGGACATGTGTGCTGCTTGGGAGGAGTTCCTTGAGGAACTTTCGGAGGAATTCGTAGAGAAACTGCCGGAGGAATTCCCGGAGAAACTTCCGGATGAATTCCTGAGTAAATTTCCGGAGGAATTCAAGGAGAAACTTCCGGAGAAATTCTTGAAGGAACTTCCTAAGAAGAAATTCTTCCGAAAGTTTCTTCGGGAATTCCCCTGGAGGTTTCTTGAGGAATTCCTTCGAAAGTTCCACCAGTATTTTTTCTGGAGGTTCCTCCGTGAATTCTTACGCGAATTCCTTTGGAAATTCTTCCGAAAGTTCCTCTGGGAATTTCTCTGGAAGTTTCTCAATAAATTCATCTAGAAGTTTCTCCGCGAATTCCTCTGGAAGTTCCCCCGTGAATGCCTCCGAAAGCTCCACAACAAATTCCTCCGGAAGTTCTTCTGGAAATTTTTCTGAGAATTCCTCCGAAAACTCCTCTGCAAGTTTCTCTGAGAATACCACTGAAAGTTTGTCCGGGAATGCCTCCGAAAGTTCCTCCAGGAGTTCTTCCGTAGGTTCCTCCAGGAATTTCTCACTAAGTTCATCCGAGAAATCCACCAAGAAATTCTCCGAAATTTCCTCTGAAAGTTCCTCCGGGAATTCCTCCGGATGTTTCTCCGGGATTTCCTACACAAATTCCTCTGAAAATTTTTCTCAGGAACTTCTCTGGAAACTTTCTCTGAAATTTGAAGTTCAAAAGGAATTGCAAACTAATTTTTATATATACACGCAAAAAAATGTTGCGGTCGAAACTACCATTCCGAGGGTTAATTTAAGAATACGCACCGACGATTTTCAGCAGACAACAAACCCGTTTGATTTTACCATGCGCGCAGTAAAAATCAACTGTGGTCCTGGTGGAATGTTGTTGCATGAACTGAATCAGTGGTGAATTTGTCCGAATGCGTAGTTAATTTAACTGAAAATTTGTGGTTGTTTTAAAAACATGGCGTAGTCTACAAAATAGTAACCGTTACCATGGAATTTTTCTCAGTGTAGATATAAGCTGGGGGGCTTCCACCGCGAGCAGGGGTCTCGAGTCACCTCAGAAACATATCTTCCCTTCAAAAACCTTCACATACCACATTTGGTCTCATTTGCTTGTTTATCTGTCGAATTATGCAAAAATATTTGTTATATATCCAACCATCATAGAAACATTTCTTTTAATCGAAAACCTCCACATGCCACATTTGATTTCATTTATTTACTTGATTAGCTCTCAAGTTAAGCGGAAAAACCACTATGTACAAAATTCCGCACCGATCGGTTCACTAATTTTCGAGTCTATAAGAATACAGAAATTCATTTTTATGTAAATAGCTTCAAATAGCTGTGCTTCATTTGAATTTTTCCTCGTCATTTTGAAATTTTTGAACATCCCTGCTGGGCATTTTAAATTCATAATAGTGTAACAGCCCTGGATAGAAAAAATGTAATTATGCGAATCTGATAGTAAACCTTTTTATCTGAAGGATTCACTGTGACTAAAACCTGCAAATAGATTCTTAAGGCATGATTACGGATGGGTTATGTTCGGAATTGTTTTTGCTTATAGAGTTCAGACAATCACTTTGATATAGAAAGAGGTTTTTTTGTTCAAAAACTTTTTCGTCGTTTGCCAGGGGTCAAAATTAGCTCTCGGGTTTTCCATTTTCCGCTAGTAACCGTTTATACGCACCATGTCTGTTTTTCCCGACGAAACCACCAACAACACCTCGCTGGACACTAGTGGGTAAAATTCTGCGATCACTGCAACAATAAAATTTAATTGTTTAGGTACATTTCAAAATTACAATTAATTTACTGCCGATTGGAAACTTACTTCCATGATTTAATTTATTCTGCATTGAAACCATTGGAACCCTGGATTTTAATAGCAAATATTTGATCACCGCACTTTTGTTTACACTCCATGATTTAAATAAAACTCGAAAAGCACTTTTTTAAAGCAAAAAGAGTTTTTCTCCACGCACCGACAAGTTTGCTAATCAACAACAAAGCGAAAATTTATTCTGACTGACAGTTCGTTTCGAGCTGCCGGTTTGATTGCGATCACAGCATTTTTCAGCAATTTCACGTTGATTTAACATAATAAACAACCTGAGTATGTAATATTACGCTTCTTTTCCAACTGACATGATGTGCATCATTTTATGTGTAATAAATTACTGATTTATAGAGGTAATTTTACGTACTTTGTGCGTAACTGAAAAAATTTGTTGTCCGTCAGATTTTACGTTTAGTTATGTAATTTTACATCGATTCGACGTGAAAATACATCAAATCGGCTATTACATAGAGTTTTTGAGTACATTGACCAACGTTACGTCACGGGATATTAATATTTTTTTTGCTGTGTAGCAATGTATACAGATGAAAAGTATTATGCC
This sequence comes from Armigeres subalbatus, assembly GCF_024139115.2. Classification (NCBI taxonomy): domain Eukaryota; kingdom Metazoa; phylum Arthropoda; class Insecta; order Diptera; family Culicidae; genus Armigeres; species Armigeres subalbatus. Next base: position 185,467,411 of record NC_085141.1, on the reverse strand, counting down.
AAATTTTCAGACAGATCGCTGGTTTTATCGATTTATTAGTTTTTTTTTTTAATTTCTCCATGTAAAACGAGTTTGAAAAATTCAACGGCATATTTCTCAAGTTGAAGGAAACTGGCATGGGACGCTAATGCGAAAAGGGACAGTTTACCAACACAGTAAAAAAAATTGTAATATCGCATCAGATTAGATGCACATCATTGCCGTCGTAAATCGCGTGTATTATTACACCTGTTTGATGTAACAAAAAATGACGTAATTGGTATTTTGAAGCCAAAATGAAACGATGTAAGACGTAATATATTCGACGTAATGGGAAAAAGACGTAATAACCAGCCAGCAAAAACCTCGTATTCGGCGGCTGGATTAGGGGTGATCGGGAATTTTCTTTCATGATTGTAAAATCCTTTTTAAAAAAAGTTAAGCTTTATTTATTTTTTTATAATTTTGCTCGTCAATATAACATAAATAATTGAATTTGTATCAATATAACAAAGAATTTCTGGAAGTAGTTAAAGTACTCTATACAATATTGCCTTTCGGGTATATTTTTTTAGTTATCGGCTTTTCAATTTTTTTTATTTTTAGATTTTCGGTGTTCATGCTTAAAGAATAGTGTTTTAAGATTTTTGGATTTTGCGCCAATAGAAATATTTTCGGCAGCGGCGTGTTCGAATATTTTTAGCCGGTGGTGACGGCGTGGGTTATTGTGGACTTATGTTATACATCAAACAATTTTTGTTGATATTTGATTTATTTCACTTAAGAATTGTTTCGGAAATTTCTCCAGAAATTTCTTCTCAAATTCCTTCAGAAACTCGTTTGGAAATTCCCCAATAATTTCTTCAAGAATTTCTCCGGCATTTTCTCTTACAGCTCCTCCCAAAATTTCTTCACGAGTTTTTTCGGAAAGTCATCCAGAAGGTCATCATATATTTCCCCCAGCACTTCCTTCGGAAATTCTTCCAGAGTTCCATCAAGTATTCCTCCAGCAGTTCTTTTGGAAACTCTTCCAAGAATTTCTCCGGAAATGCTTTCAGGAGTTCCCGAAATTTCTCCAGAAGATCTTCCGGAAATGTCTCAAGAAGTCTTTGAGGACATTTCCGAGGAGTTCCTGTGGAAATTCATGCACAGTTTCTACGGCATGTCTGCCAGGCAATTCTTCCCGAAATTAATCCAGGAGCTCCACTGGAAATTCCTACAGAAATACCTCCGGAAATTTCTCCAGGAGTACCTTCATAAATTTCTTAGTGAATATCTTCGGCAATTCTTTCAAGAGTTTCTCTGGAAAGTCTATCAGAAATTCCTCCTGAAACTACTCCAGGAGCTCCTCTGAAAAGTCCACCAGGAGTTTTTTTTTCGGAAATTCTTCCAAGAGTTATCAAGGTAAGACCCTTAGAAATTCCTTCAAAAATTTCTCCCGGAAATCCTCCAGGCATTTCTCAGGAAAATGCTCCAAAACTATACAAAAATACCTGCACCAATTTCTACGAAAATGCCTTTAAAAAATCCTCCAGGAGTTCCTCCGGAAACGTCCACAAAACTATCTTCGAAAATTCATTCAAAAGTTTGTACATAAATTCCTCAAAGAAATCCTAGAGAAATTTCTTCAAGAGTTCTTTCAGAAATTCTTCCAGGAGTTCCACTAGGAAGTCCCCCGGAAGAATCTCTAAGAATTCCTTCAGAAATTCCTGTGGAAGTTCCTCCAGAAATTCCTGCGAAAAGTCCTCCAGAAATTCCTGCGAAAGTTCCTCCAAGAATTCCTGCAGCAATTCCTGCAGTTCTTCCAGGAATTCCTCCAATAATTCCTACCAAAATTGCTCCAGGTTTTTAAGGAAGTTCCTATGCAAATTCCTCCGTATGTTCCTCCGGAAGTTCCTCCAAGAATCCCTCTGGAAGTTCATCCAGAAAATTCCTCCGAAAGATCCTCCAGAAATTCCTGCGGAAGTTCTTCAAAGAATTCATGCAGCAGTTCTTACTGGAAATCCTGCGGGAGTTCCTCCAATAATTCCTTTCGAAGTTGCTCCAGGAATTCCTGCGGAAGATCCTTCAGGAATTGCTCTGGAAGTTTCTCCAGGTTTTTGATGAAGTTCCTATAGGAATTCCTCTAATGTTCCCCCAAGAGTTCTTCCGGAAGTTCCTCCATGAATCCCTCTGGAAGTTCTTCCACGAATCCCTCCGAAAGTCCCTCCAGAAAATTCCTCCGGAAGATCCTCGAGGAATTCCAGCGGAAGTTTCGGAAGTTCCTTGAAGAATTTCTGCGAAAGTTCCTCAAGGAATTTCTCCCAAAGTTTATGCAGGATTTCCTCCGGAAGTTCCACCAGGAATTGCTCCAGAAGTTCCTCCAGGAATTGTTCCGGAAATTCCTCCAGGTTTTTTGAGAAAGTTCCGGCAATACCTCCTTAGGTAGTTCCTCCACGAATTCCTCAGGGAGTTCCTCCAGTAATTTCTACGGAAAATCCTCCAGGAATTCCTGCGAAAGTTGCTCTTGGAATTCTTGCCGAAAATCCTTGAGGAAGGAAAATCCTCCCGAAGTATTGACAGGAATTCCTCCCGAAGTACCTCCAACAATTGCTCCCGAAGTTTCACCAGGATTTCATTCGGAAGCTCCTCCAGGAAGTTCTGCGGAAGTTCTTCCGTGTGTTCTTCAAAAGTTCTTCCGAAAGTTCCTTTATGAATCCCTCCTTAAGTTCCTCTATAAATCCCTCCGGAAGTTTCTCCAGAAAGTTCCCCCGAAAGCTCCTCCAGGAATTACTGCGGAAGTTTCTCACAGAAATTCCTCCAAGAAAACCTAGAGAAATTTCTCCAAGAGTTCTTTCGGAAATTCCTCCAGGAGTTCCACCAGGAAGTCCTCCAGAAGGATCTCTACGAATTCCTCCAGAAATTCCTGTGGAAGTTCCTCAAGAAATTTCTGTGAAAAGAATAATAATCTGAAAGTTCCTCCAGGAATTGCTCCGGAAGTTCCTCCAGTGATTCCTGCGCAAGTTTCTCCAGGAATTTCTCCTAAACATCGCTCAGGATTTTTTCATGAAGCTCGTCTATCAATTCCTCCGTATGTTCCTCCAGGAGTTCCTTCAGAAGTCCCTCCTTAAGTATACGTAAAGGCTAGGATCACTCTAGAACCGAACTTTTGATAGAATGCTCGGAGACCCGTAGTGTAATATACCAATCGAGTCAGCTCGACGAATGGAGGTGATGTCTGAATGTGTGTGTGTGTGTGCAAAAAAATGTGAGACACATTCTCTTTTTGTACTTGGCCTTATCCGATTTGCTTGCAACAAGTTGCAATAAACTTGGATTGGGGTCTAGTTGTTGCGACGGTTAAACGTTGCGACGCGACGCAACTAACGCTCAAGCAGTCGATGACTTGATGTAGTTAAATACTTATTTAGAGCAAATCGCTACACTTCGACCACCCCGGTTTCAAGAAACGAAGATAGCAGAGTGGTAACGTGTTACGCTCTCATTCAGCAGGCTTACACACTTATTTTCTGTACCGGTATCTCAGCATTTTGTTAAACTTTTACTGATATTTTTTCGCCGAGATGTTTGTGTTGCTGAAAATCAGCCACCAATTTGCCGAAAATCGGCTAACAAACGTTAATTTTGCCGGAATATAAGTTATTATTTTGCTTGGCACACGGCTGTGCGGATTTTTGCCGAGCTGCCGAAACAAAAACTTATTGTGTAGGTTTGATTTTCGTACTGATCATTTAATTTTATTATCAGTTTCACAGAACTTAAAATGACATTCTAATGATTTTTTTAGGTGTGTAACGGTAAGATGCGCGGCTTCAAATGAGTACCACGCTGAAGCAGGCTGGATTTCTGGATTCCTGGTTCGTTTCTGGTTTGGAAGTATTCTTCATTTTCCTGCTCAGGCATGATATTATGATCTTGTTAGCCTTATGATGAGGCCCTCATCATATTAGCACGAATGTAAAAGATAACCTGGTTTAGAAACCTCACAGTTAACATCTGGGAAAGTGTTTAATGAACTAAGTTCTGAGGAGGCAATGTCCCAAAGCAACGGGTGAACAAAAAAGAAGAAGTGGTACCCACATGTTATACTTTTTGTGATATGTACATGATATTCAATTTATTTTTTCTTAGTTATTTCCCAACACATTTTCAAAAGGCTACGTCGGAAGTGGTGTTCCGTTGTATTAATTTATGTCTCACAGCGCTGAGATTCAATCCTAACATAACGGCTCTAAAGCCGAAACAGTAAATCCCGACATGTGTCATGCTGATTAAAAAGATATCCATTCCCTCGGCTGCACGCTGGCTTTTAATTATCCTCCACACAACAATGAAGCCACATCCACATTCTGAGAAATCGCATACGAAGACTCCCATAGCGGACGAGATGCATTCGACGACAGCTCCAAAGTATGACAGAATAATAAAGACGCTTTCTTTCTTTTTTTCTTCGTTTCAGTGCCAAAACGAGTGCGACCCGGAATGCGAGAAAATCGGAGCACGCTGGCGATGACAGTGAGAAGTGAGGAAAACTACCGCCCGACGCCCAGTGTGCGATGTATTCTAGTTCTGATGAGAAGTGTTCCGTCCAAATAGTAAATTACTTGCGGCGTCGAAATGTTTGTTCACGTCAGCAATGCTGCTTCGGAGTGTAACGGTCGGGCCCAATAGTGAAGCAAAATGAAATTATTTGCTGTGTTAATTAACCTGGTTTTGTGCTTCAGTTTGGCTTATCAGCAGGTGGAAACCAGGACCGATAGTGACGAAGTCTTCGACGTCTATGAGGATTTGGTAAATGACGAGCGTGAAAATTTGAAAAAGCCCAGCGCTGCTCTGTTGGCGCATGATGGTAGTGAAATTTTCCCGCCAATGCCAAACGATGGTCCGTTTGGTGACTATCGGGTGCAAAACCAGCAACAGTATGGCTCCGGTATCGTGTACCGCAAACAACATGCTCAACGTTCGCAAAGTCCGAGCTTCGACCCGCGCGATGGCACACCGTACACGAGGGAGGTAGCGGTAAAACAGGGCCGGATCAAGGGCACCGTTCGGGTGATGCATCCCCAGTCCGGACTGAAAAGCGTGGACCAGTACTTGGGCATTCCGTATGCCGAAGCGCCGGTCGGGTCGAGACGCTTCATGCCCCCAGGTGCTCCCATCCCATGGACGGGACTCAAGATGGCAATCAAGTTGTCACCCGTATGCCCGCAGAATCTGCCCACCTTAACTAATGTAAATAACAACTACTCGAAAGGCAGATACGATCAGCTGAAAAGACTGCTACCATTTCTAAAAGTTGAGAGCGAAGACTGTTTATATTTAAATTTGTACGTGCCTAGCTATGGTAAGTAGCGACTCGTCGTCGATGTCAGGCTAATTCATTCGGCAACTGTGCTGTGTGCTTAGTTGAACCGCACTTAACGATGTCATCTTTTCGGAGTGGAAGCAATGTTCCTTTGAATTGCAAAGCTCGCTATTCAATAATGAAACAATGTGAATGAGGGAATGGGGGGGGGATGCTGCTTGTTGTGTTAAGTGAGTAGGCTATCCATCTGTCTAACCAAACCATGATAGCGCGGTACACTTCTATTTGCTTCCGTTTAAGAGGAATGTTCCATTGTCGATCCTACGCTTTCGTATCCATCAAGTTTCATCGTAATGCTGAGAATTCATTGTTTTCATTCTGCTACCGTGCTTACTAGCTTCGAGTAAACATTTTAAAGGGCGGAGTCAATATTTTCAAGATCATTCGAAAGTTAAATTATTGAAATTCAGCTGGTACAAACGTTTTACTGTTATCGATTCGCAATCTGTTAAAATAGTGATATATTAAATTGCACTTTCAAATAAGGTTGAAAGTACAATAATTGTGAGTCTCCAGTTCGCCTTGCAAGCAACCCGGGTAGACGATAATGGCTCATTAACAGTAAAACGTGATATTGATAACAAAACATGATATTAACTTGTTTGAAATAACAGTAAAAATAACAAGCGAAAAAAACAAAAAAATGCACCGGAATATCATAAAAATATCAGGTTTTGCCATTAACAAGAACTTATCAATATCTTGAGCTATGGGTTTGTTCTTCTTAATAGCAAAACCCGATATTTTTATGATATTCCGATGCATTTTTTTGTTATTTTCGCTAGACATTTTGACTCTTATTTTAAACAAGTTAATATCATGGTTTGTTATCAATATCACGGTTTCTACCCGAGAAAGGCGTAGGATTGCAAATCCGGAGATGGCGACTTCGATTCTCGGTCCGGTCTAGGATGTTTTAGGGTGGAAAACATTCTCGATTCCCTGGGCATAGTGTATCCATTGTACTTGCCACACAAGATACAATACTCATGTGCAATAGCGGACATAGAAAGCTTTCAATTAAAAACTGAGGAAATGCTAATAGAATACTAAGTTGAAAAGCAGGCCAAGTTCCAGTTAGAACGTGGAGTCATATAATAATAATAATAAGAAGAAGAAGTACAAAAATTGTGGGCGTGGGGTTAGGAATAGGGCCTCCATTCTCAGGAAGGATTCCCGATTCCCAGGATTTGAACATTAGTTTCCCGAATTTCCCGGGAAATGTTTTTACGGTTTTTTTTCTTCTATATACCAATATTGGTCTTATTAACTAAATCTAAGGTACTGATTTTGTTCTTTGGTCTCTTAATGAAACTTCGTTTTCAAAATTGATGGAGGAAATGTCTTCTTTCAATAAACAAACCAAAATCCTTTTCGTTCCACATATTAATAATAAAAGAAGTCATGCATAAGAAGAGTTGCAAGCCTTGTGCGATGCAATCCTAAAGTGTTTAGGTAGAGTCGGAATAAAGCAATAGTATTTATGAGAACCCAGATGCTTGTGCAGCGACATGTTTCCAATATCACAGAGCTTTGAGTACTATATCGATTAGGAATACGTCACATTTCAGAAGGCGACAATGGGCCTAAGAGAAGATCTCATCAGGACACCGTAGACAAGGATTGAACAAGAGCTAGAATCTGCAAAATAAAGATGAAATCTCCATATTCTCTGGTGCAAAGGAAATAATGCTTTTGGACACAGTATGGATAGGTGTCACAAGCGAGCGACGAGTATGAAGCGAACAGAAATTGAAATTTTAGTTGAGGGCCAGTTCCTGGGTGGACGTTAGGCAGAATAACAGCGATTTCAACAATGCTGTTCTCACAACTGGCCCTCTACTGAAATTTCAATTTCTGTTCGCTTCATACTCGTCGCTCGCTTGTGACCCCTATCCATACTGTTCTTCATTGTTGCGCTCCCTCTTACTTTGAGCTTTAGATGTTGTACTCACCGATAAATGCCAATAAATCAATAATGATTGATTCATGTACGGTGATCAAAAAAACTTTCCCATTATCAATATTTTTGCATCGGCGCGCCGATCTATGACGTTTTATGCTGATTTAAATTTTAAGAAAATTACAGATTTTCCAGTGGAAACTCTACAGATTCAGTGGAATCTCCGAATAACCTCCCGGTAGATGTCTACCACATCACGTTGAGACTACAGAGATTTTTTCGTGAAAATTCAATTGATTCTCTAGAAAATTCCATACAATTTTACGTTGTTATTAAGAAAATCTATTTAAAAACTAAGTAAAACTTCGGGTGGATAATCCGAAAAATTTCCCGTTGAAATAGAATTTTTGGACGATGAAGGTTCGTTTGGTAGAAAGCAATTTGGTCGAATGCCACAAGTCCGAAAGTTGTTTGGCCAAATATGTCGTTTGACTGGATATACCATTTGGCTGATGCTCATATAGCCTAAAGTTAATTTGCAAAAACAATTGAACAGTTCCTTTAGCTAAAAAAATCGGTCGGCCAAATTTCTCAACTGACCGAAAATGCCCTTTGTCCAAAATCGTCGTTTGACAGAAAGGACCATTTGGCGGGAATGGATATAAGGCATAAATTGTCGTTCGGGTGGATTGGTCATTTTGCCAAAAAAATGTAGTTTAGCCGAATCGGTAATTTGTCAGAAAATTATGTTTGGCAAAAGTAGTTGTTTTTCAGTAAATACATTTTCAAGCCAAATGTTTTTTTTTGTCGAATAATCATTCCTTCCAAACAATAATTTTGGGAAAATTATTAAGTTCCTTTAGTGGAATGTTTTCACTTGAAATAAAACCAGTTTGGTACTATTTAATACAATTCTGTTACGTTGTAATTTTTACGGATACGTATTTCGACCTACTTCAACTGTTAAGCCATCTTCAGTGTCTCGTGACTCGACTCGAAGTTCAAAGGAATAGTACTGAACTCGTCTTATAACCAAGGCTGGCATACTCCTCAGAGTAGTCGAAATGTGTGTGTTTTTCGCACTCCTCATAAAAACCGGAGAGAGTGTGTTGAAAACTATCGGAACAAAAACAGAAAACATTGATCCATTATTTCCATTTCAGTGCTATATTTCTTGATGTTAGCATTATGCCCAAAAAACTCCTGCTCTGATAACGGGTTGTTGTTTATTTGCCGTCGAAAAACTGATCCACTCTCATTATTTGGCTCTCACCTTAGATGCAGTTATTTCGTTGCCTATAACCTGCAGAATGATGTTCACGGCTATAGAAAAAGTTTAAAAAAAATGTTATGGCAACACACCATTTTGCACAATTCTATGGAAACTATTTTTAGAAAATATACATTCTTTACGCCATGCAAAACATAAACATTTCCAATTCCCCTTCCATATATGTTATACTTTTTGCATGGAGCGCCAAACTTCATTAAAAGCTCGCGCCTCTCTAAGTGAGACGACGTGAGATGTAGAGATTGATTTTTTAAGGCGAAATATGTTTGTTCTTCAATGCAATTTTCGAGCAACATCAAAAACAATATCGCTTCCAAAAATATTGCACTAAGTGGCACAATTTTGTGTTGGCCCAATACTCACCGGAATGATTCTCTCACTCTTCTTCCTCGTCCTCACTCATCATGTTGGCTTTCTTACACGATGAGTATCAACGTCACTCTTTGTGGTGTGCAGTAAAATCTCCTCATTGTGCACAGTGTGTGAGGAAATTCCAGCTCTGCTTATAACAGGACCATTCACGGTCGAAAGATCTATTCGGCCTAACGACGTATTTGGCCAAACGACATTTTCATCCAAATGACCTGTTGGTGAAAAAAAAATTATTCGCCCGAATTACCAGTTCGGTCGAATATCCCTTTCGCCTGTATGTTGCTTTCGGCCAAATTACATTTTCGGTCAAACCATTTTCGACCCAATAACCGTTTTATACTAACGTTCAATTCAGTCAAATGAAATTTGGCTAAATGGCTTTCGGCTTAACGTGTTATAAGGCCAAGTGGCATTCGAAAAAATGGCTTTTTGCCTAATGACTTGGTCAAAAGACGGGAAGGGCCATTTGGCCGAATATGTCACTGACCGAACAAACCAGCAGGCCAAATCCATCTCGCTGAAAATTTCATTTAGCCGAATATATGCCCGATCAAGAATGTCGATCGGCCGAATTTGATTTGGATTTCAAAATGGCTTCGGGCATCGATTTTCGAGTTCTTCTTATCAAGCCCGATCTAAAGTCACCCATATTGCATGGTTTCAGGTCAAATAATTTGTCCATATGGCCGCCATCTTGAATTTCGGTCCGCCATATTAGATTTCAAAATGGCGTCAGACATAGATTTTCGAGTTCTACTCATCAAGACCGATCGATAGATACCCATATCGCATTTTTACAGGTCAAATAATTGGTCCATATGGCCGCCATCTTGAATTTCGGTCCATCTTTAATTTCAAAATGGCGTCGTGCATCGATTTTCAAGTTCTTCTCATCAAGTCTGATCGATAGACACCGATATCGCATGGTTTCAGATCAAATAATTTGTCCACATGGCCGCCATCTTGAATTTCGGTCCGCCATTTTGGATTTCAAAATGGCGTCGAACATCGATTTTCGGGTTCTATTCATCAAGCCTGATCGATAGACACCCGTATTGCATGGTTTCAGGATAATGAATTGGTCCATATGGCCATCATCTTGGATTTCAAAATGGCGTCGAACATTGATTTTCGAGTTTTACTCATCAAGCCCGATCGACAGATACCCATATTGCATGGTTTCAAGTCAAAAAATTGGTCCATATGGCTGCCATTTTGCTTTTAGATCCACTATATTAGATTTCAAAATGGCGTCAGACATAGATTTTCGGGTTCTACTCATCAAGACTGATCGATAGATACCCATATTGCATTTTTACAGGTCTAATAATTGGTCCATATGGCCGTCATCTTGAATTTTGGTTCACCATCTTGGATGTCAAAATGGCGTCGGACATCGATTTTCGAGTTCTTCCCATCAAGTCTGATCGATAGACACCCATATCGCATGGCTTCAGGTCAAAAAATTTGTCCAAATGGCCGCCATCTTGAATTTCGGTCTACCATTTTGGATTTCAAAGGGGCGTCGGACATCGATTTTCGAGTTCTACTTCATCCATAGACACCCATATTGTATGGTTGCAGGATAATTAATTGGTCTATATGGCCGCCATCTTGTTTTTCAAAATGGTGTAAAACATTGATTTTTGAGTTCTACTCATCAAGACCGATCAATAGATACCCATATTGCATGTTTACAGGTTAAATAATTGGTCCATATGGCCACCATCTTGAATTTCGGTCGATTTTCGATTTCAAAATGGCGTCGGACATCGATTTTCGAGTTCTTCCGCCAGTTACTGCCTATACAATGATATAATTATATTTGTGTTGGGTGGCTCCATAATTTTGTAATAATTTATCATTCCGGGGAACTTATTATAGATCTAAAGCACGTTTGATAGGAGACTCAACTGTACTTTCGAAATTACTGGTGCACCGCGGTGCACGGTGCGGCTCACCGTGGTGTATTCTACACCGAAACACCGCGGTGTTCAGCTCGATCTCCCCGGTGATTTTTTGACACCGCACGGTGCACGGTTCTGCATGCACCGTACACCGAAAATCACCGGGGAGAATGACATCCCTGCCAGCAATTTGCTAATTCTATTGACACTATTTATTATCAACGTTGAAATATTAAAATTGTTATGTCTTTCCAAACCCGGTGAAAAAATCAGAAATAATCAATCCCGTTCATACATCCCCAACACGGACATCAGATTGCAGTAAGGTACGGGCCTTTTGACGTACTGTTTCTTTTTCCCTGTGCATAGAAGGCCCCGTGTTTCGCGTGCGCGCGTCATTTTCATTGTGGATTTCACGGAGAGCGGACCAGGATGTTCAGAAGCGGTCCCAGCGACAACGGCTGTTGTGGTGATGCGGATGAAAATTTTTCGTTCGGTTGTGGTGGCGGTCGTGGCAACAGCAATACATCTTTACATCAGTGTTCCAAACATCATCTTTGAATTTGGCAATCAACAGCGTGCGTAGAGTCAATCAGCGGATGGCGGTCCCGCAGTCCAGTAGTTGCTGTTGGTGAGGCACATAAGTGGAAATGAATCTGTTCTTTTTCTTTTTTGTTTGGGAGGAAGGTTAAGTTGAAATATTTTTTCTAAAGTGCAACCGCTAGGAAATGGAAAAAAATTCAGTGAAATTTTCTAGCGTGATTCTGAGTTCGGTTATATGATGTTTGTCTAGCACTTAACCACTCTTCTTGCTGTGGACTTAATTGTGAACAATGCTTCAGTGACTGAGGAGTAATTGAGAAAGTTTATATTAGACGAACTTTCTTCATAGAACAAAGCATAATTATTTGGCATTGCAAGCGGAGGCATACCATTAGTGCTGGTCCGAGCGCGCGTTACAAGGAGAAGCTACAAAAATGTATTCGTATGGATGGAAATAAAACCTGAAACAAGTAGCAGTTTACCTACTAAAATTATAATCTTGAGGGGAAATTTTACTTGACTACTACTGCTATCCACGCGAATAGTTTTCGGCAGCGTTTTTCTCTGACGCGCGCTCGTGATTCTGCTACCCATCTGTGATGATGACCAAGCAAGTAAGTTTTACTTTGATCAAAATTCATCTCGCTTCAAGTTGTGACTTGAGAGCTACTTTCTCTGATGATAGCCAATCGTTAGTACTTCAGAGAAGAAAATTTATTCTGATCGCGAACGACCGCACGAACCACACCATCGGTGAGAATAAAATTTCCGGTAGGAGCTCCGCGGATGCCGATGGTGGGACCAAAATCTGCTTTTCGTGACATCTCGAATGAAATGGCACGCGCGCGCGGAAGAGCTGCTTTCTTGTACTCAATAATGTTAAACCTGTAGCCACGCCCCTTCGGTGAGTTTTACGGTTACGCAATATTTGCACCCATACCGGTCAACAAAGAGGCTGGACCAATGGGTCGTTTTTATTGATTATAAGACAACTGCTTTCCACTACGCGCGTGGTATTTTATTTGAAATGTCGCGGAGAGCGGTCCCAGCATCGGCGGAGTTGTTGAGTAAATTTTATTCCAAATACAAAAGTAAACGGTTCTTCTCAGGGCCTCCATTCTATAGCAAAGAAGATAGAGGCGAGGCGAATTTGATTCAAAGTGCAAATTAACAGCTTGGCGACGTCATGAAGTTGCCTGCCGTCAGTAGCAGAATCACGAGCGCGCGTCGGAGGGAGATGCTACAAACATGTATATGCATGGATGGCTTCAGTGGCTATTAAGTGATTTTTTTTAAAGATTCTCACTAGGTTTTGCTATTCCAGCCCATGGCGTGAGTCGTGTGGTCATTAGTGATTTGAAATATGTGTTATTGGGAATTGTTCTTCTCAAAGCCACCATTCTATACATAGGAAGATTGAGGCGAGACGAATTTGTTCAAAGTACTTCGTCAAAAAGTTGCCGTTCGTAGAAGAATTACGAGCGCGCATCGTAGGGAGGTGCTGCAAATATGTATTCTAACACTGGCACTAGATTCTTCATTTCACCAAACTGTTTTACATAGTTTACGCCGGGCGATCTTGTCTTGTACACAACTCTCATGATTTTTTTTATTTTAAAGCTTTCATTTTTATTAGACGTACTCATGATTTCGAAAAACATCTGCGATCAGCGCGTCAGCTCATAATCGCTTTCGTATGATGAGATATGCTTTTCATATAATTTAAGTTAATCGGACAAAAATTTGAGGTGGCTAAAATTGATTGGTTGTTGTCTTCTCAGACTTCTAAAAAAATCTATCGAAAGTTAGGAAAACTTTAATTGTATGCATCAACATGGAGATAAAGTATGCGGCATCCTTGAATTATTTTTGTAACTCATTCTAATAAAAACAAAGGAAACACAAAGTTACATATATGAAAAATAAATCGGAAAGTTTCTTACTTTTATAATATATTTCAACATTAAGCACGCGGCAGAAAAATCTACTTCCAAACAGTTATAAGGCAAAATAATGAGAGCTCCAGAATTTATTTTTGATAATAATACATTTCTTGGAACTTGGCCGGCTTTTAGACTTTAATGTATTCTATTAGCATTTCCTCAGTTATTAGTTTAAAGCTTATCTATGCCCGCCATTACATGAGTATGTATCTTGTGTGGCAAGTACAATGGATACACTATGGCCAGGGTGTCGAGAATGTTTCCAACCCGAAAACATCATAGACCGGACCGAGAATCGAACTCGCCATCTCTGGATTGGCAATCCTTAGCATTAGCGTTAGCGTTGTTACGGTATACTTCGTAGATTGGACACTAGTGATACTCATGTTTCTTATGGAATCCTTATCCAGATTGCTATCGGAAATCAAGGTGGGGAGTTACCCTTGATTCCAATCTAAGATAAAAATGGCATAAGCATGAGGATTACTACTCCCGGCCACGCCCATCTTTACCGTAACTAGGGATAGGAAAGGAAATGTTGATGTAGAACTTACTTAACGAGAGGCCCCCGACTTGGCGACGCCCTCATAAGTTCTACGGAGTTGGTGGTTTGGTAGGGTAAGGTAGGTCATGGAGGTTTGCCTCAAGCTGGCAATTCGACCCAGAGACTATGATGTTTACCTGTTTTTATTTAAACTCTTGCCAGCCGGCTGTCGAATAAGTGTGCTAATATCAATTTTATTTACAGTTTATTCTTTAAATAATTTACAGACGATTTCTTAACCTCAATCTATCAACAAATATCCGTTGACCAAATCTAAATTTACAAAATTTGTACTTTCTGCTCAGTGAGCAAAACGATTCTTCTAGGTTCATCGAATACAAAAATCAAACCATGCCTTTTAAAGATAATTATACTAAACATTTTACAAAGTTTTATTTCAAGTATTTTCGCGATTTCTGATATAAAATTCAATAGCAAACAATCAAACAAAATTAAAATATTCTAGCTAAATTTTACTATTTTGGTCGAGCATGGGTTAGCCGCCTGACACCCGCGTTGAAAAATATGTTCCATGCTTGCCCCCCACATAAAACAATAACGTGTGCTAATCACTAATGATACTAAAAGATTTAAATAAAATTAGGCATTGTTCCCGCTTATCATTTTAGCACCGCCAGGGGGAACTTGGCCAGTACCCACTGCACTTTTCTTTCCCTTTCCACAAACAATTACCATCATTTGTGATATTTCAACGGAATTTTATTGGGAATTCTGAAAAGGCAGACAATCAATGCAGTTAGATTGCCAGGTAATATGTGCACATCGTAGCACTGGTGATGCATCACAATCGTATATATACAGGAGTATATGCACTATATGATGACATTGACCGGAAGATTAGATAAGCATTTCCCCCCAACTCGCCATCTCTGGATTGGCAATCCTACGCCTTTACTCGCGAGGCTACTGGAGACCCAAAACTCGCAAGGCTACTGAAGATCAAAACATATCGAATCATGTTCACCACCAACACAGTGTGTGTGACAAGAGATCAAAAAAATCTTCAAAAGCAATCTACTCGATCGAAACAAAATTATGAAATATGTTGAGAATATGAATTTGAAGGTTCAGAAGCCTTGAGGCATGAAGGCTTTTTGTAAAAAAAAACAATTGGAAGTCTTAGCCTTATTCTAAGTCGAAGTGGTTTGAAAGCCTCCTTCCAATCCCCCTTTTAAGAGGCTTGGAAACCTCCTTTCGAGCGGCTCGGAATTCCCCCTTTCATGTGGTTCGGAAGCCTTCTTTTAAAATGCTCCCTTTCAAGAAAGTTGGAAGCCCTTTTCAAAAGACTCGGAAACTTCCTTTCGAGGGACTCGGAATTCTTCCTTCGAGAAGCTTGGAAGCCTACTTTCAAAAGGCTCAGAGACATCATTTCAAGATACCCAAAGCCTCATTTCAAGAGGTTTGAAAGACTCCTTTCATAAGACTTGGAAGCCCTCTTTCTAGAGGATCAGAAACCTCCGTTGGCGGGGCTACGAATGCTTTTAGTCAACGTCCACGAGTGGCTCGGAAGCCTCTTTTCAAAAGGTTCGAAAGCCCAGTTTCAGGAGGTTTGGAAGCCTCCTTTTCAAGAGGGTTGGAAGCCTCCTTTCTAGAATCTCGGAAGCCCACTTTCAAAAGGCTTGGAAGCCTCCTTTTAAGTGGCTCGGAAACTTCCTAGGTGGCTCGGAATTCTTCTTTGAAGAGGCTTGGAAGCCTACTTTCGAAAGTTTCAGAAACGTCATTTCAAGATGCTCAAATGTCTCGTTGCAATAGGTTCAAAAGTACCCTTTCAAGAAAAACTTATGAGTTACGCTTATTAAAATAGGGGGTACCTCAATGAACACAAAAACACAAAGGGGTGCCTCTCAAGAAAAAGGTTGAGAACCGCTGCCCTAGAGGAATCACCAAGTCTAGTTAGCAACACGATTTAGGTCTGTAAACTATCTACCATTATTTCAGTCCCATACGCGTTATGGTTCTTTCATCTCGTGCTCTTTAAAACAATATTGGAAAAGCACGTGGTTCACAAAATGGCCGATTTCTGGCTTTATTGTATAATACCATTAATAACGGTGGAAAGGCTGAATAAACATTGAACCACTATCTGAAATTTCTCGCTCTGGTTAACTTCCGAAGAATTCCACTAGAATTTCGAAAAATTGGCCGTGGAAATTTTTCGTACGAATATTCCAAAATACACTGGATTCTGTTTTTACACGATTTACATTTTTTCAATTTTCCACTTATCCTAAATGTTTAACGTATATTAATTATCATGTGATTTTTGTTTGATTTATTTTGGATTTTTTGAAACATGTTGCGAAGAGTTTGGTGGCAAATTGAAGTCACACGATCAAAAATACGAGCGAAAAAAAATCGTGTAAAAACAAAATCCTGTGTAGATAAATTTACTAAGTGAACATTGAAAAATTTTCTGAGGAAATTCCGAAGAATTTTCTAAGAAGATTGCACAGGATTGCCAAAGGAAATTCTGTACAGTCTTCCAAGGATGTTCCGGAGAAAATAAATTGAGAGATTTTCGAAGAATTTGTCGAGGATATCCCGGGGAATTGTCATAGGAATTTCTCAATAAATTTCCGAGAAAATATTTCGAAGAATTTGTCAACAAAGTCCGAAGAAGGAAATTTTACTGAACTTGCTGAAGCATTCGCAACATTTTTGAAGAATTTCCCGAAGAAATCCCGGAGTTTCGAAGAAATTTCCGCGATATGCAATCTGGAAATTTTCCGGCAATCATATGCAATAAAATATGCCCTCCAGTCGAATATGTCATCTGGCCGCTATGGGTGGGCTTACGCCATTATGCATCAAATGCCTTCTAGCAGCGTGTTTTGGACGAACCTTCCAATCTTTTATTTGTCGTGAAGGTTTTGACCGACTGTATAGATTCATAGATGAATTAGATTTTAAAATAAACTTCATATCTCGGGACGCATCACAGGCCTTGAAAACATGTCAGTTTTGGGGCATCTAATGTTTGTTTTGCACGAACTGATCGAAACTATAATTGATTCAACTGTCGTCGGTCTGCCCACCAAAACATCGCTACCAATCGTCGGACGCAGTAAAAAATTATTGAAGTTACGACGCCATCAACAGTTTTTGGCACGCTTGCACAATCCCCCATCGTAAACTAACGCCACCTCACTCACTAATCCCACCCTGTTGCATCCATCCAGCCGGGGAAAAGAATTATTTTCGCTGTCCTCCGAGCCGAGCATCCATCCGCTCCAACAGCCTGGCGACGCACAAAGCGACGTCGATGACTTCAGTGTGGAAGTAACTTTGGTCTCGCTTCGCTTGACGACGTTAGTTGGCGCTTCGGCTCTTATTTTGAAATTGGAATTTATGTTCATATTATTCCAATAGCACTCGAGTGTAATTAATTTTCTATTTCGCCGGCTCGCTTCACCTGATCACAGAAAATAAGAAAGGGTTTCCACAGCACTTGTAATATAGCTGTGCTTCCAATGAAGCACCGACTACTTGCGTCCCTCTGGCAAGCTTCGATGGGACGCTGATTTTTTTGCGCTCGATTGATTGTGCTATTTTTCATGCGACTGACCTACTTCAAAGCGTTTTCCAAACATTGGCAATCACAGTTGTTCATAATACTACTCCCTATGTAAACAGCGAACCAAATAGAGTCCCTATTCGTTATTATACGATGTTTGATCTGAGTCCTCTGTTTCACCGGTAATAACTAATTGGAGTCGGTGGTATCCGTTGGGCAATTAAAATGGCCATTTCACTCGGTTTGGAGACTTCTACGAAGTCTCGCACTTGTAACGGAATTATCGTGTAAGTTCGCTACAGCAATCGAGAATTCCAAATTCCATTGAAAATTTTTACTCCTTCAATTACAAGGTTCTGGGTGGGACAAATGTTCGTTATTGCTGCAGCTTAGTCCCTAGGCGTTTAAAAATGACATCACTGGTTTCAGCGGGGGGGTCTAAAATTTCGTGACAGCATATATACTAGGTATTCAAAAAAAGCGCGATAGAGGAGGAAAGGGGTCTAGAAATCTCAAAAAGTAGTCAACGTCATATTTGAATCACCCCTTATCTGGCATCCAACGGCTGAATATGATATGAAGTTTCAGAAGCTGATTTTTTTCCTCAACCCTTCTCAAAACATACTGCAGAATGCTTTCCAGCAGAACCGTTCGATAGGAACTAAAGGAATATTCCAGGAGTGTTGTACCGAGCAGTTGGGAAATTCACTCGCAAAATGAGATTTATATAATATATTTATATTTGTTTTGATACCAAAAGTGATATTGATAATGCTCTCGTATCTCTGTCAAATTTAGTCGTCGAAGCCAGAGGTATTGCAATTTCTAAATATGAAATTAAATTCAACTGCATTATTATTGACGATTATTATCTTCAGCTACTGATCCGTCTTAAAAATGTGAGGCGAAGGCAATACCAAAGAACTCGCGATTGGCATTATATCCCCACTGCAACATTGCCGTCTCGCAGCTTACTGTTCATTCAACACTTCCACAATTATAAACCGCGAGGTTTCTAAGCCAAGTTACCATTTTTGCATTCGTATATCATGAGGCTAACACGATGATACTTTTATGCCCAGGGAAGTCGAGACGATTTCCAATCCGAAAATTGCCCAGACCGGCACCGGGAATCGAACCCAGCCGCGCATCTTACCGCTATGCTGAGGAGGACCCCACACTCGCCATCCCGCGTTGAAAGTTATTTTGTGTGAAGAAATTAAAAAAAACGTTTCGCTATTCTGAGAAATACCAGCTTTGAGAATAATGTCTCAAAAATGGATCCCATTCCGAAACCCTTTTGGAAATTAACGAAATTTCTTAAAATGCCTCAAAAGCCAATTCCAGCGCTTAAGAGAGATATAAAATTTTATTGACAAATGGCGAAAAGGCCAAAACAACTTGCACGGAGCTTCAAATACATTCTCAATCAAGATAACTAACTAACTAATTTGGAAGAAGTGAAATCTATTACAAGAAAATTAAAAAAAATATGAAAGCCCTGGGTGATGATGATATTTTTTGTATACTTATCAAAAAAACTTCCCGAGAGCTCTTGCGGAGGAATTTCTGGAGGAACTTCCGGAGGAATTCCTGAAGGAACTTCCGGAGGAATTCCTGGAGGAATTCCCGGAGGAATTCCTGGAGGAACTCCCGGAGGAATTCCTGTAGGAATTCCTGGAGGAATTTCCGGAGCAATTTCTGGAGGAACTTTCAGAGGAATTCCTGGAATAACGTATGTGGGAAAGTAATAAAAAAAAGTAATCTGCAGACTTTTTATGCATAAAAGTAACCCGCTGGCTGAAAATAATCTATCACGCCGCCACCGATAAAATTTCAATCGGCGCACAGGTCTAGAGTCAACGAGAGTCATTTAGACGTATCGATCAAAACCAAATAAACCGACTTAATGATGCAAACAAAGTTCTGTTGAGGGGTAACGATGATTTAATACATTTTTGATATGCAGTAAAATTTATCCGAAATTAAATTTTTCGGAATTAATTTGCTGCTCAAAAGCTATATGGGACTAGCCAATCACTCATATACTGCATATGGTTGGGGTTCATCCAATCCGCACCAAGCGGCTTTTTGACTGACTTGTTATAATTTTTCGTACAAATTAAACTGAAGTTAATTCAGTTCAATTTATGCATTCATTTGTTGTGGAGTTTTAGGACTAAGGGATATCCGATACGATTTGTGATTAATTGTATCTGCTACATGAAAACTTGTTCAAAAATTAAAACTCGAGAGAATTCTTCCTCCAGGAATGCTCTTTCAATAATTTTAGTTACTCATGGGTCAAACACAATGGGTACGTTTGTGTGCGTTTTGACAGTTTTTCCATGGGAAAACTGTCAAAACGCACGCAAACGTATCCACTGTTTTCGGCCCATTACTTTTCCAAGTACACACGATTCGTTTTTTACATGGATTTTTTTACACTAATTTTCGAAACAGCTCGGAATTTTTACGCGGATTTATTTTTACACAGCGTAGTGCGAAGTGAGAAGTTGGACGTCTCACTGTTCATTTCGCACTACTCACTTTTCATAGTGAGACCGATAAGATGAGGAGTGAGAATTGAGACGTCTCACTTCTCATTTATCATCCCTCATTTCTTACTTATCACTTCTCACTGCGTAAAGTGAGAAGGGAGACTCCTCTCTTCTCATTCATCACATCTAACTCCCATTACTCACTTTTCACAGTGAGAAGTGAGATAGGAGACGTCAAATGACACATTCAGCAGAACGACCTACTCGGCAGACATACCTGTTTGGCCAAATGACCAATTCGTCCAAATGACCTGTTCGCCAAATGACTTTTTCGGCCAAATGGCTTTTCGGCCAAATAACCGAGTCGTGTTTCTCCAGTAAGCGAGTTTGCAGTAGCCATCGAGCAAGTAAGTGCAGTGCGTGTTTCAGTCGTCGGGAAAATAATAACCTTTTGGCCATACAACTTTAGGTCAAATGGCATTCGGCTTATCGGTATTCGGTTAAATGGCCATTCTTCTTCCATTCAACCAGATGAAAAATCCTAACTGCCAGAGGCAATCAATAATGACTAAAAATGTATCATTGCAAATAAGGATAGTGTTAAGAGAAAATGGAACAATTAGTTTAATAGATGAATGCATATTGAATTAGATAATTAGCTAATAAAAATGGTTAAAAAAATCATCAATGCCAACGTTGATTACCTTACATGCACTACTAGGTGCTCGAATTTACCAAGTTTATGGAAGACAAGAAGACGGGGGTGAAACATTGCAAATTAGTGCAAAACAAATACAAACTCGCTGGCTCTTCCATACTATAATCCAAGATGGCTGAATCACAGACAAACAGACGTCTCACTCACTGTGACTGAATCGTGAATTTGGAAGATTGGCAAACCTAGTGGTGTATTCATCTTGGATTACATCGTTGATTTTTTCAAGGAGCGATGCATCGTCGTAAGCCTTGTCATATCCAACAGTTCGATAAACCCGGAGGTGAGCCAGCCAAGGGCTGAAAGCCTCCTTAATAAAGATGAAAAAAAAAGTTCGATATGCAAGTGAAAATCTCGTGATGTAAAATTCCGTCCAATCTTATACATTATTACTAAGAAGGTGCTTGTGGTATGGGAGTGATACTGCCGATATCGACATTGCAAAAAAAAGTTCCCTCACCAGTACCGGATTGTAATTTTGAAAATTATGTAAATATTGTAAGGCTAGCTCACTATGTTTTTTGATCGATGAGAGAATTAACTGAAAACGTTAATTAACGAGCTTTGCTATCGTTAGCGTTAAGGCTCTCCCAGACCTAAGCGGTTTTATCACCGCGATGGCAACAACTAGTCGCCGCGATTCTATCGTTGGGTCGCTGCAGGCAATGTTCTATGTACCATACCAACGTCGTTAGAATCGCAGTCGCCAAGCGATAGAATCGTGTCGCTATTGTCGTTTCGGGCATGTTTGGGGTAACCTTTATTCAGGGACTTTAGCGAAACATCGAAGTTTGCGTTGAACGTTGGAACTAACGTCAACGATTAAACGAAACGCCGGTTATCGTTGGTTTACGTTAACAACCTTAAATAACGATATTGTCGGCTATCCTGATCATAATTTTCGAGTAAATTATCATTTTCAATCGCATTACCAACCTCATTGCACATACGTCTCACGCCTCATGCCATTAACCTTGAAATGATTAACCACAAACGACTCATTAAGGTAATGTAATTACATCAACGGTCTAGCAATTAATGGTATACTGGGTACATCGGCAATTTCAAGCAAACAATTTGAATTATCGTAGTCCGCGGGTATATTGACAGGAAGGGTTAAAACAAATGAACCGTTTGTTTGAGAAACTGCATATGTAACATTTTTGGCCAAAATGAGATTTTTATATATTCTGAATCCTCGTCCAAAAATACGTATTCTGGCAAAAAACACGAAAAAAAAATTTTTGTTCAGGAGTGTATGATTTTTTTTTTGTTTGTTTGAGAAACAACTTATGTCCACGCACTTTGAAGAGCAATTGTGGGGTACTGCTTACAGTTTTTGCACCAGAAGTGTCCCAGGGTGTTGAGTTTTGCCAAAAACTATTGATCTGTATCGAAGAAATCGAAAGAATCGGTGCCAATTTGTTCAAAAACAGTTTTTTGTTGTTTTCTTGAAATTGTGTAAAATGGACTTATGCAGTTTCTCAAACAAATGATTCAAATATCATCTGCTTTTGGAAAAAGCTCCATGCCGTTTTGCTAAAGAAACCAAAATGGTTGCCACAATTACCTCCTAGCCACCACATCGCGTTTCTGGCAGGACAAATGTCAATTGTTCCAATTGATTTCAAAATATGGTATTGTATATAATATGCAAGACGGTAGGACAAAATTTCAAAAAAGCAAAACGTCAATTAATTTAAATCTAGAATCTAAGGGTTCGAAAGCCTCCATTTGAGAGGTATGAAGGCTTTTTTCCGAAAGGCTCAGTAGCTTCGTTACAATAGGCTTGAAAGTATTCTTCTAAGCAGATCGTAGAATTCCTTTTGAGAGGAACAGAAACATTGTTTCAAGAGGCTTGGAAGCCTTCCTTCAATAAGTTGTGAAACCTTCTGTCAAGAGGCTCGGAAGCCTCCTGTCAAGAGTGGTACAATCTCAAATTTGATTATCTCATTGGGAATTTAAATCATGCGTGAGTCAAATTCCATCAGAATCATGGCCCAGAATATCGCTCATGATTCAAATCGCGATTTGCACCATAGCATGATTTTTTCGTGTTCTTCTTTGTTGATGCAGTGAACTAACTTTTTTCGCTTAAAACGAAGGCCAATAGATATGTAAACAAACTACACGCTTCGATTGCGTTTTGACGCTTTTTAGAGGGAAATCATTTTCCGGCGAGTGAACGAAGCGATGCGATTTTGTCCGACAGACTCAACCGCAATGCTCTCCCTACCGAATCGTAAGCAAGTGCATGAATCGTGCATGAAGCCTCAATAATTGAGATTTGAGTATGATTCTACCAACACTTCCTGTCAAGAGGTTCCTTCCAAAAGGGCTCGGAAGCCTCCTTTCAAGAGGCTCGGAAGCCTCCTTCCAAGATGCTCGGAAGCTTCCTTTTAAGCAACTCGGGAATCTTCTTTGAAGAGACTCAAAAGATTCCTTTCAAAAGCCTCGGAATTCTTATTGGAAGCCTGCTTTCAAATGGCTCAGAAGCACCCTTTCAAAATACTGTGAACCCTCCTTTTGCGATGTTCGGAAGCCTCCTTTCAAGAGGCTCGGAAGCCAGCTTTCAAGGGGATCAGAAGCCTATTTTCAAGAGGCTCGAAAGCTTTTCTTAGAGAGACTCGAAATTCTTCTTCTAAGAAGCCTGCTAAGAAATGTCATTTCAAAATGCTGATGCCCAGTTTTAAGAGGTTCGGAAGCTTTAAGAGGCTCAAGAAGCTTGGAATGCGCCTTTTAAGAGTTTTACTTCCATGAGACTCGAAGCATCCAAAAGTCTTCAAAGTCCTATAGGAAGGTGGATTTAGGCTAGATGTACCAGTCGTGGCCATATCACCAGTTGTCGCACTAGTGCTTTGTATGTCAAAATGGCCAAATCACCGCAAACCAAGTTCATATCAATAAATCATATTCATATGATACGATAAAACCTTTGATCTCCTCCAAAACAACAAAGCATAATTGTAAAAATTGATTATGCTTAATTTTTGACGTCCTTTGCACCAGTCGCACTAGTGGTCCCTATTTGGCCAATCCCATAAGAAAACAATGGAATTTGCCAAATAAGAAACCAAAATTAAGAATAGTGCCACAACTGGTGCATGCGTTCCTATTATGGATTAATAAATTTTGATGATTATAACAAATTTTATTGTGGTTTTCACAGCTGTTCTAAGGAGCAGGATGTAAAGCCTTCCTCTTGATATATAAAGTCCACCCACATACCTTTTACTTATTTTTTTTCTAAATAGTTGTTCTTATGTATGGCGATTATTGGTACACCCACCCTATAAACTAAATTCGAGTTTGAAAGTAGCTCGGAATAACAAAATTTCACACAATTTTTTGGAGAGCCATGAGTCATGCTTATTTTCATTCAAAGCTAAAAAAGGGGGGTACATCAATGAATGTAAAATTTTGAAGGGGTACCTCTCAAGAAAAAGTTTGAGAACCGCTGTTCTGAACAAAAGCTTGGACAGAAAAATGGGTTATTATCTGTTGGCACTAGGAGTGATTTGTGATGGGTGTTGTGAGACCGAATACCACCTTAGCTGCACCAAGTTGAATGTGTATGACCTTCGCCGTTGCACAGAAAACGATAATTTATTATGGCTGTGTGATCAATGCTTGTGGTCTTTCCGCAAACGCTCTAATGCTTCAAATAATCAAGACAGCGAATCCAGCAAAGAGAATGACAAGCAAGTGGAAAGCAGTTTAGAATCTACGATTCACTTGTTACAGTCCGATGTCGCAGAAATGAAACAGAGCTTATCCGAATTCAAGTCATTAATAACCACTAGTCAAATTGCGAGTCCCAGAAGTATACATCCACGATCTTCATCCACGCCGTTAGAAACCGATAATGCTGTGGAACGAAATCATACAGTGAAGAACAACCGAACTAATACGTCACAATTACTGGTAGGAAGCAATAATCGAACTACGTCTATGAATGCGACAGGCAAGTTTTGGATTTTCTTCACAAAAGTGGCTAAACACGTATCTGTTGATGCAATGAAAACGATGGTATCTAATTCGCTCAATCTTGTTGATCCACCGGACGTTACCAAAATAGTCCCACTCTGGAGTAATCACGAAGACCTACGCTACATTTCTTTCAAAGTCGGTGTCGATCAGTGCTATAAAAAGAAAGCGCTAGAGGAATCAACGTGGCCAACTGGACTGTTCTATAGAGAATTCATTCAACGCGAGTCGTTATACTGGGAGCCTTAAAATGATTGTTACCAAAATGTATGCTCGGTGTCGTTTGTTGTATTAATGTTAAATTCTAAGAACTTATTATCAACGTTTATATTTTTCATTTCGTGCATTCGTTCTTAGATTGTATTCACATTTAATGTAGTTTCCGGTTTATTTTTGTTAATATTGAATTCTTAATTGTACCGTTTCTAAAAAAAGCTCTATGTGTCATAGTTGAATTTGTTATTAATAATATTAAGTAATACGGTCATTGGGACTAATTGAGTCTGTTGACCTGGAACAAAATAAATAAATAAATAAATAAATTTGGCAGAAACCCGACCAGTTCATTTAATCATCATACAATGTTCTGTGAAATAGTTCTGTATATACCAACTGTCGTTTTTGCAATTCTGAGGTCAATCGAGCAATCAGAACCAATCTCCAGATCGAATGAGTGACGGAGGTATATTTTCCTATACATATATTTTGGATGAAATCCCCATACAAACTTCAAATCAAATGCGCCAGCTTATGCAACAAGCCATTGAGCTGAAATTTTCAAAGATTGATTTTCTCACCCAAAGACACAATCCTGGGGGATGCCCCGTGGAATTAGACAACTTTTTGTTTCCTGGGCCAGTCTATTACATAAGAAAAGCACATCTGGAAGACACCTTTTTTGTGCATGCTGCAACTGAGCAAATATGCATTTAACTATTGCCTGCCACTTGCTTCTAACAACATGATGCAGTTTTGGAGCTGGATTCCAACGCGATTTACTTTAGACGTTTAGAAAAATTGCTTCTTACTAGGTTATTATCAATTTATTACAAACAAATTTAGATCGATCAAATGGTTTTTACGAAGCTTTTCTCAATGTGACCAATTTTCCGCCGAACTACGGTACCGCTTAAATATTATGTATTTCAAAAATAATGTTCGTATTCTGTTATTACATGTATGCATTCATGCCACACGCATAACTAAGGCTGTTTGCGATAAAATCTGGACACATAAATTTAATGTTCAAAAGACGTTGTAGTCAGTTCAATCTGATAAGTTTTAACTCTGAATTACTTCATTCCTTGTCGATGATTCGATGTAGGTATGTAAGAAAATTGGTGAAATTTTAGCTTTTCTGACAAACAACAAATGGTTTCAAAACGCTTTTAACAGTGCCTACAAAAAAAACAAAACATTTTTATCCAGTTTCCTGATTGAGAGACCCAGATTTTAATTGCGAACGCACACAATTGCTTTTCGAACCTGGTCTTCCTTTGGCGCCATTATCCACGGAGTATTTGTTACTCTTATAAAAATAATATTTATTTACAAAAAAAAGACATACGCTCATCACTATACGAAAAATTTCCCTCGTTAATGAGGTATTTCAAAAGTTATACATGTATGGGAGTGTCCATTTTTTGTCGCGAACAAGCCTTATGTTCGTGACACAATTTTCCTGCTGAAAATATTCGGAAATAGATTGCATTTGTTATTCGTCTGATTCATAATGTAATGACATCAATAATTACAATTCTGCTAACGTTTTCTGCACAGAACATTGCCTCAATTTGAAAAGTCATTTCAATCATCCCCGCCGATGCCAGCATAATTAATCTGTTTCCCTGGTTTCAGATGGAATTGGACCGCAAGCGAAATATCCGGTAATTGTGTACATACATGGTGAGTCCTATGAATGGAACAGTGGCAATCCGTATGATGGATCAATCCTTGCCAGCTATGGCAGAGTTATCGTGGTAACGCTCAATTTTCGACTCGGGATTCTTGGTAAATGTTATTTTATCAGTTGAAAACTGAATGCTAAATTGATTGCGTTCTTTCTATTATTGTGAATGTTTGAACAGGTTTCATGAAGCCCGGCATTAGCGAGCATACCACCAGCAATTTCGGGCTGCTGGATCAGATAGCCGCCCTGCAATGGATAAAGGAAAATATCGGCGCTTTCGGCGGTGACAACAAGCTGGTGACGGTGATGGGGCACGGGACGGGGGCTGCGTGTGTAAACTTCCTGATGGTTTCACCTGTTGCCAAGGGTCTGTTTCACCGCGCAGTTCTGCTGTCCGGGTCGGCCCTCTCGGACTGGGCTTTAACGCAGCACCCCCTGCAGTCGACCATGCAGGTGCTGCAAGGACTCAATTGTCCGCTAAACGGTGACAACGATGAAGTTGCAGCCTGTCTACGGCGGAAGCGCTACAGTGAGATTTTGAATGTGAAAATAGCTTCGCCACAGTTCTCCACCCGATTCGGACCGATCGTGGATGGATTGGTGATTCCAAACACGCCGCATAAGGTGATGGGACAGTACAGCGACATATTTAGTGGGTAATTTCAATGATTTATGTTTGCGTGCTTTTTGGGGTTTGTTCGATAGGGTGTCTCCCAAATATGTATTGTGTTATTCGAGGCCTCCAAATTTGGTGTACTAGGCCACCAAATTTATTGAAGTTTGGATTGATAAATTAGTGCTGGTGTGGTATTATATGCGAACATGTCCAAATATTATGTATACGCATAATTTAAAATACTGCTGAATTTAGTAACACAAATGCAATTAGGGCCCACCCTACCTAAAAATCCCAGCATCATAACTTGACCATATCTCACAACAGGTACGACCTACTTTACGGCATGACCGAGCTGGAGTCGTACAACATCCTGAACGCGGTCGCCCTGACATACGGGCTGCTGGAAAACGAACGCGACAATCTGCTGCGGTTCTACATGCAAAACCGCTTCGAAATCCGGCCCGACCTGGCCCTCGCCGCAACGCTTAATGAGTAAGTTTGTCCACGGGCACCATTTTGCAATAAATTTAATCACCAGTCGGGCCGTTATCATTCCGCTTCATCCGCAGGTACACCGGGATCCTTACTGATCCGAACAAATCGCTGGCGGACATCCACCGTGACACTCTGTTGGACATTTTATCTGATGCCCGCGTTGCCGCCCCGATGCTCCAGACGGGACTCTATCTCGCAAAAGTTAATCCCAAATGCTACATGTACGTTTTCGGGCACAACAGCGAGGCCGGCGAGTATGGACGGGTAAGAAGAAGGGGCATTGAATCCCGTCGATTTGTAGCCACAGCTGTCCTGATATGAATTCCACAATTATGTCTCTTGTTTGAAACTTCGTTGCTAAGCGAACTAAGTCTTGTGACAACTTATGGATAGTTGAAAAAGATTAAATCTTTCCTCACGATTTGATCAAACAATCAAACAAGCTAATTTTTAAAAGAATTCAGTCTCACGCAAAGATCAGAAATGAAACGTAGAGAAATAGAAAAAATAATTAATTTCTAGAATGAGTATTACAGGATTTATATTGCATTTGGTTTGGACTTGGATTTAGATTAAATTTGGGTAGGATTTAAATATAAATTGGATGTAATTGATTTTTGATTCGGTTTATATTTACATTGAATTTAGATTTAATTGAAATTGGATTTTAATTGGGATTGGATTTGGATTGGATTTGGATTGGATTTGGATTGGATTTGGATTGGATTTGGATTGGATTTGGATTGGATTTGAATTGGATTTGGATTGGATTTGGATTGGATTTGGATTGGATTTGGATTGGTTTTGGTTTGGATTGGATTTGGATTGGATTTGGATTGGATTTGGATTGGATTTGGATTGGTTTGGATTGGTTTGGATTGGATTTGGATTGGATTTGGATTGGATTTGGATTGGATTGGGATTGGATTTGGATTGGATTTGGATTGGATTTGGATTGGATTTGGATTGGATTTAGTTTGGATTTGGATTGCATTTGAATTGGATTTGGATTGGATTTGGATTGGATTTGGATTGGATTGGGATTGGATTTGGATTGGATTTGGATTGGATTTGGATTGGATTTGGATTGGATTTGGATTGGATTTCGATTGATTTCGGATTTGGATTGGATTTGTTTGGGATTTGGATTGAATTTGGATTGGATTTAGATTAGATTTTGGATTGGATTGTGATTGCGTTCGAATTGGATTCAGATTGCATTTGGATTGGATTTTGTGTGGTTTTGGTTTGATTTTTTATTCAAAAATGGTTCCCCTCTTCTATTTGATGAGTATGAAATACTCTCGTGTCTCAAAATAATTTAAACAGATCAATTTTTTTGGGAAAGCATCCAATATATTTTGATTTTGTTAGATTCATGTCAAGTAATGGAGCAAGCGCATTAGAATACAATTTATAATCAAATTCTCTCTACTTTTTCTATTGTACAGCTTTCTCAAAGCGTTGTTGGTGAGGATTTGGCCTACATTTTCGGAGCTCCTCTTGGGCCGGTTGGACCTTTCCAAACTCACTATAATGCCAGGGAACGGCTATTCTCTGAAGCTGTTATGAAATACTTTTCCAATTTTGCTCAAACCGGGTATGAAATGTTGACTTTATTTAGTTTCCAAAACATATTTACACTTCATCTGGTTTCAGAAATCCTAAGGCTCCATGGAAGGACTTGTTTTTGAATATGAACCCGGAGGATTGGCGCTATTTCGACGTTGATTGGCCTGAGTTCAATAGCGTGAATCAAAGCTTCCTACATTTAGGATTGACACCAGTTGTGAGTCGTCATTATCGACAACAGTATATGAAATTTTGGAATCAAAAGCTCCCGGAGGAACTGAAAAGGATAACGACATCAAAACCATATTCTCCGTATTCGGAGTTAATCAGCCCACCAGACCGACGTTTGTCCACCTCTAGTCCAGAATTTGTCACCGGTCACATAAATCTGTTTCCAATAAAAGTGGATATTGAAAGACCTACGGAGGATTCTTTTAAAGCGCTGGTTCATCGAATGAAGGATGCGCATGTTGGGGGAATGGGCTCTTCTGCGGAAATTCCCGCTGAAGCTCCGGCAATAGACAAACCGAAACCAGAAAACGTTGAAAAGGAAATGGAAAACTCTGAAATGATGAAAACTGAGGCCTCCCTGACGTTGCTCATAGCAGTGGCAATAGTTTTCCTAATTTTCAATGTTTTCATCATCGTTGGCTACGTCATCAAACGCAACGTTGGAAACAGAAAAGTGAAACGAAAATTTGACGACAACATCCTGGAGAGCGCTGCATCGATGAACGAAAAACGATCAAAACTAAACGACACCGAGGAGAGCTACATTTTAGACATAATGCGAAAATCAAACCCATATGAGCCTGTGGTGAAAGCGAACAATTTCGCTTTACCGAGGCAATTCAGTGGCGAAACACTGGACCCTCATGCGAAGGTGTGCGATTGGATCTCACAAGACTATGGTACGGTTTGCACGAAACAAATTGAGTGCGATGGAAGTGGTTCCTGCCATAAAGATAGTCTCCCTTCACCGCATAAGGTGAGTGTGGCAATTGATGCCACCCCACAGGCTCGAAGCAACAGTGTGCTGCGACAAGAACCAATCGAGATAACGAAGGCCAAATCATTTGAATGTGCCTCCCCAGATGATTACAGTGAAAGCGTTAGTCAAAGCTCACCGTGTGACTCCGACAGACGACAACAGTGCTCCAGTTCTGGATCATCATATTCCTACAACGATTGTGAATACAAAATCGAACCGAAAAAATATTTGAAATCAGACACGAATCCAATTTACAACAATTATCCATATCAAAATGAAGAAATTACTAGCTTTATCGAACCCGGGGACATAAATGTCACTTCTCGAGATAAAAGTGAGGAGAAAGACCCTCTTTCGCCTGAAGAAGCACTCAAAGTTATACAACGAAGAAATTTTCCCAAAGTGTTACCAGACTATCCGAATGGGGTAGCAGGTATTACAGCTTCAATGAAGCGAAGATCTTTACCACCGCAAGCCTTCTTGTTGGCCAATTCACATAGTTTACGAAGAGATAGTTCTCGTCTCGTTCCGGCTCCACCTCCACGAATTTCATCAACCTTGGGGCGTCGCTCTTCTAAAAATAGAGCCAGCAATAATTTCCTAAGCTCCCCTCCCGTGATGGCTGAAGAGCCCCCAATTGAGGAAGAACCTCCAATCACATTGAACACACTCCACGTGGGACCATTGCTTCCCAAGCATCACGAGAACACTTACATGACAATGTCACGTCAAAATTCCGTAGAATCTGAACAGACCACGCCAACCGAAGAGCCAGCAGTCGACATCATTTGTATAGAACACAAACCAGAAAGTCATTACAGTTACATAAAACCGCCAAGTATGATAAAACCTCCAACATCGTTCAAGTCCTCCCCGCCGAAAGAATTGAACCGAACGGAAAGCAAAGCAGAGCTGCAGCAACCGCCCCAGTTTGGTTCTACGCCACGTTTGCCCATTTGTCGGTCTGGCAGCAGCACCATGCAACGGGAGCTGAGCTCTGATTCGTCAGCCACTGACACCACATCCGGCAGCACCGGAACAATTAAGATGCTGTAATCATACTTTGACACTACAAACAACCGCCAATACTCTCTCACAAGGCACCAACCCCGTCGTGGCCGGAGTTTTTCACACATTGCATAGTATTTACGTATTTATCGACAAGAAACCCCTTCCACGTCTCCACATCACGATAATTCCGATCAAATATTTATTTTATCTTTATGACTTAGTTGTAAACAACTGTCGAGGGCGGAGAGGGTGCGCGCAATCGAACAGTGGGTGGATAGATTTGTTTTGATATCGGCTAGCGACAATCGAAATGATTACTTTTATAAAGTTGTAAACATGACATCGCAAGCATATGCGCACATAAACCGTACGAAAGTGTATTTAAAGAAGAAATAAATTAACTCGTAATGAGATTTTATAACTAACAGACGTCATTGTTTTCCATTATTTATTTTACATGTGTTGTGAAAGTGGCTATTGCTTATCAGTCGACGATCTGTTGACTTTCTTCCAGTACCATTGAAATGCGATCGACTCTGTACATGTCGATATCACAATCTCGCTAGATGTGTCGGTCCATACAACAAGAACAGAACATGAACCCGTGAATCAAAATATAGTAGCAAGAGTGCGTGACCCATGCTTCTAACCCGTATACTGCCTATATCCGCATATTTGTCCCATATGAATAGGAAACCCAGCAAAGATGGGACATTTATGCGATTACATGCAGTATGGGCTCAAGTGATGATATTCAAAATGCCGGGAACATGTTGTTAGAATCGGAAATGTCCCTGTGG
Source organism: Armigeres subalbatus (assembly GCF_024139115.2). NCBI lineage: Eukaryota > Metazoa > Arthropoda > Insecta > Diptera > Culicidae > Armigeres > Armigeres subalbatus. The sequence goes on along the minus strand of NC_085141.1, from coordinate 185,435,429 downwards.
TCGAAGTTATCCCGGAAGGGGGGTCACTAGGTCAAATGCGGTTAAATTGGCCTTTTTTTGGGAATGAGATATGTCGTATGAAACGGAATTATTTTCCTCAATTTTACACAAAATGATTGTCACTACTACCAGGCATCTTGTATTAAAACAGAAAAGTGCTTCGGGAGGTTCGGATTGTGGCCAACCGATTGATTACGGATGAAACCGCCAAGGGATGTGCCGAAAAATGAAACCTGATTCAGGCAATATATCAAACTCCATGAATTTCAAAGGACTCCGCGAATATGACACTTTTTTTTCTTTTCAAGTCAACTGGCCACTTTGTAACCGGTTCCGGAAGTCCTTGAAGAACCCAGTATAGGGGCCAAAAATGGAATCAGTCCGGACCAGGCAATATGGGTATCAAACTTCATTAATTTCAAATAAATTTGCGCACATGCAATTTTTGTTTTTTTTTTTGTTTCAGCTCATCCTCCAGTCTCCAGGAACCAGCTACAAAGTAGCCTTCATTTCATTTTATTTCATTTATTTAGTTTATATCTAAACAGATAACACTGAATCAACAATTTGACGCCACAATACACGGTTCGAGGCCGCATCTCTCCATCCTCGGATACGCCTTACGCTCGCCAAGTCGTTTTGCACCTGGTCTGCCCATCTCGCTCGCTGCGCTCCACGCCGTCTCGAACCTGCCGGATCGGAAGCGAACACCATCTTTGCAGGTTTGTTGTCCAGCATTCTTGCAACATGCCCTGCCCATCGTACCCTTCCGGCTTTAGCTACCTTCTGGATACTGGGTTCGCCGTAGAGCTGGGCGAGCTCGTGTTTCATTCTTCGCCGCCACACACCGTCTTCTTGCACACCGCCAAAGATGGTCCTAAGCACCCGTCTCTCGAATATTCCGAGTGCTTGCAAGTCCTCCTCGAGCATTGTCCATGTTTCATGTCCGTAGAGGACAACCGGTCTTATAAGCGTCTTGTACATGACACAAAGTAGCCAGTTGACTTGAAAAGAAGAACAAAAATGTCATATTCGCGAAGTCATGGAGTTTAATACCCATATTTCCTGAACGAGAATGGTTTCATTTTTGGCCACATCCCTTGGCGGCTTCATCTGTAATCAATCGGTTGGCCATAATCCGGTCCCAAAAAATTGTTAATTTTACCGCATTTGACCCAGTGACCCTCCCGGAATAACTTCGGCTACAGGGACATTTCTCATTCTAACAACATGTTCCCGGAAACTGGAAACTGTTCAAGTCCATAGTGACCCGCATTTGACTTAGCAATATCTCAGGCGTTTCTCAGCCAAATTCATTTGTTTTATCCCAAAATCGTCAGCGCATAAATTTCCGAAACTGATCTCAGATTGTTGGTCGGTCACATCTATATTCTGCAATCGTCGGAGGAAGAATCGTCAGATGGTCAGTTCTATATGGACAAAAACTGCTTTTTTTTTTTTTTTGTATCTTTATTAAAGTGATTTTTCAACATATGAAGAGTTCATCACTGACAAAAATTGCTCAATAAAACCACGGAAAAACGATTTTATTACTGTTTCTTCTTAAAAATGTGCCAAATACTATTCAGAGATGACGGATAACGAAATGGATGGTATGCAAAACTGTGTGAAGACTTCGGGCGAACACTCCAGTTCGTTCGAATCGCGCCGGGGACTAAGACAAGGTGATGGACTTTCGTGCCTGTTGTTCAACATTGTGCTAGAAGGTGTCATGCGGAGAGCCGGGTGTAACAGCCGGGGTACGATTTTCAACAGATCCAGTCAATTTATTTGCTTCGCGGATGACATGGACATTGTCGACCGAACATTTGCAAAGGTGGCAGAACTGTACACCCGCCTGAAACGTGAAGCAACAAAAGTTGGACTGGTGGTGAATGCGTCAAAGACAAAGTACATGCTTGTGGGCGGAACCGAGCGCGACAGGGTCCGCCTGGGAAGCAGTGTTACGATAGACGGGGATACCTTCAAGGTGGTCGAGGAATTCGTCTACCTCGGATCCTTGCTAACGGCTGATAACAATATAAGTCGTGAAATTCGAAGGCGCATCATCTGTGGAAGTCGGGCCTACTACGGGCTCCAGAAGAAACTGTGGTCAAAAAAGATTCGCCACCGCACCAAATGTGTCATGTACAAGACGCTAATAAGACCGGTTGTCCTCTACGGACATGAAACATGGACAATGCTCGAGGAGGACTTGCAAGCACTCGGAGTATTCGAGGGACGGGTGCTTAGGACCATTTTTGGCGGTGTGCAAGAAGACGGTGTGTGGCGGCGAAGAATGAACCATAAGCTCGCCCAGCTCTACGGCGAACCCAGTATCCAGAAGGTAGCTAAAGCCGGAAGAGTACGATGGGCAGGGCATGTTGCAAGAATGCCGGACAGCACTTCCGATCCAGCAGGTACGAGACGACGTGGAGCGCAGCGAGCGAGATGGGCAGACCAGGTGCAGAACGACTTGGCGAGCGTGGGGCGTATCCGAGGATGGAGAGATGCGGCCTCGAACCGTGTAGGGGAGACTGGGTAGACTTGATCCCCTTTTCTGATTTCCGATGGATCACAGCCAAACATAAATAAACAAACGCGATTTCCACACAGACTCTCTATGAAATATAGTATTTAACTTTACTGATGTATGACAGTCCTTAAATTATTGTTGTTATTGATACACAATCGATTTTTTGGAGTGCTGTCAAAAATCGACTTTGAAAATATTTGGGGGAAATTGATCCCTCTCCAAGAACTTGCTTTGATAAAATTAGAAACGTGCCCTCAAATTTTTTAAATATTTTCCCTTCAAAATACGTGGAATTTTCGAATTGCTGTGCGTATACATGAACGATTTTTGTTATTGAATTCGACAGCAAATGCAATTTTAAAATTTGAGGAGACTTGATCCCCTTTCTATGAGATCTACGCAATAAATATTTTTTCCTGCCAACCCTTCATCAAATCCATCAAATCTACAAAAAATTGGAAGCCTAAGAACGGTTTTTATTTTTTTTTATTTTTTCGCTAAATTTTTGTATGGGTGACTAACGGGGGATCAAGTGTCCCCATATTGAGGCAATAACTTCAAATCCAAATATCCTAAAACTTTGATGGAATGTGGACATTTTCAACAGTACAGATCAATAAGCATATTTATGGCTTGTTGCTGTGAAAAAACGAAAGACTTTGGTTATTGTTATGAAAAGTTGTTCAAATTTTGCGTGGCCAATAAAAAAATCTTTGAGAAAGTCAAAACATACAAACTGCCCTGCAGAATAAATAAAGCTGTCAGTCCAAAAAATAACTCACCACATAAAGGTCATTTGTCTAGAGGATCTATACTAAAAATACGCTAGAACAAAACTACTTTAGTTCTCGATAAAACAGGGGGTGATCAAGTCTCCCCGGGGATCAAGTCTACCCATCTTCCCCTATTGTGGCGTCAAATTGTTGATTCAGTGTTATCTGTTTAGATGTAGACTAAATAAATGAAATGCTTACCGTTTTTTGATTAAATTGCGTCTAGAATTTTTGTAAAGAGTTTTAAAAACTTCTCCGTATGGTTTCCCGTGGAGATTTTTTCGATTTTCATCTTTCTGCTTCTTCTTCTTCATGCAACATCAAAGCGCCAATGGCTTCACTCTTAAGGTTCCCCCAAATACACGCGACGCGACAGTCGCGACGCGATTCTATCGCTTGGCGACTGCGATTCTGCCGTCGCTGGTATGGAAGGGTAAATGGAACATTGCCTGCAGCGACCCATAGAATCGCGGCGACTAGTTGTCGCCGTCGCGACGATGAAATCGCTTAGGTCTGGGGGAACCTTTACTCTTTCACGTTATGTATTATTTTCGGTTTTTGCGTAAAATTTGGAAAATATAAAGCTTTGATTCTTGGCATTTTTTTAATGTGGAGTCTACTACCGTCAATGATGTACCGTGCCATATCCAATTTCGGACGCTCAAGCCCTTTCTGATATATAATCAGTCTGTAAACACGCATTTTAAGCCACACAATTTAAAAAAAAAATCTGGCTTCTGTTTAATTCCAATCTCGGACAGCAGCTGTATTGGATTAATATTGCTGACACAACGATCAAACCTCGCGCACCTGATTACACAGTACCGAGAAGAATAATTGCAAACAACTCTAACTGGATAGACCAGACTGTCTTTTAATTATTTCGTCACCTTAAATTAATATACATAAAAGGAACTATCCAGCTTGATGAAACATTTCGACGAAATATTTCAGAAAATTTCTCATACGATTTTTTTGTTAAATATCTTGGCTGTGCATATGCACAGCATATGTTTCGAAACGGACAAATTGATATGAAATTTGCGAAAAAGAATCCACGTGTCTTGGAGGGACTCGAACCCTCAACCTCCTACTCTCTAGATAGGCGTGATAACCCCTACACAACAAGACCACTTAAAGGTCACGTTTGCGGAAAAGCCATCAGAATCCGAGTACCAACCTCCACCGCGGTTAGCTCTCTTTTTTGCAAATTGAATATCTTTCGGATGCTTGATTTGTCCAATCTCCACATGTGCTTTACTGTTGTATATCCACAGTCAAGCGAGTGCACATTGTTTATTAAACGAGAGGATCGCACTTCATGCCCCCCATTAACGGGCTGGGCGGGACGGTATAGAATGCGAATTCAATCGCACTCTGCTGTGCCAAAGGCTTCACGAGTTGCCGAATAATATGCAATTAATTGTAATCAAGTGTCGGTCTTTCACCGTCATTAGTCTTTAGTCTTTAGTCATTAATATCTATGTCGTCGGCGAAGCCAAATAGCTGGACGGACTTATTGAAAATTGTACCACTCGTGTTAATCCTTGCTCTTCGTATTACCCCTTCCAAAGCGATGTTGAATAGCAGACACGAAAGACCATTACCTTGCCGTAACCCTCTGCGGGTTTCGAAGGGACTCGAGAATGCCCTGAAACTCGAACTACGCACATCACCCGATCCATCGTCGCTTTGATCAACCGTGTCAGTTTATCCGGAAAACCGTTTTCGTGCATTAGCTGCCATAGCTGGTCCCGATCGATTGTATCACATGCGGCTTTGAAGTCGATGAATAGATGATGTGTGGGCACGTTGTATTCGCGGCACTTCTGCAGTACTTGGCGAATGGCGAACACCTGGTCCGTGGTGGAGCGTTCGCCCATAAAACCCTCCTGGTACTGCCCCACGAACTCCCTTGCAATTGGTGCTAGTCGACGGCATAACATTTGGGAGAGTACCTTGTAAGTGTGCTGTAGTCTCATTCTCCCTCAAAAAAGTTTATCTTTGGGGTGAACATACAGATTTTACGTACGCTTAGTGTTAGAGAAGGCACAACCAGCCCTGCTCTAGCTATTACAAGAATTCCTTGAAGATCTATTCCTTTAATCCAATGAAATTATTCAACAAAAGATACTCAGAGCAATCACCGTCTTGATTTTAATCATATATCACTACTCATCACAATTCAAAGTCAAGATAACTTGGGTTTTCCACTTACCCCATTCCACTAGGGTAAGTGGAAAAATAACTCCTAAATTTCAAATATATTTTTATAAATTTCAAGCGACTAAAATGGTATGAATTACCACACAGTTGGTGCAAAATGGACTGGTTTTGAGAGTCCATAATGATTGAATGCATTTAGATTAAATGATCTGATTTTTCTTTTACAATAATTTGAACATGAACTATCGATTTTTCCTTTTCCACTTCCCTCAGTGTACCTTATAAAAACTAAATTGGCATTTGTACGGCCACACATCACTCAAGATTTGAGAATTTCTGCTAATGTATATTCGTTTTCTTTTTCAGTCTACGATGAAAATGGAAATTTTTCAAATCAAAGCTCGATGAAATGGGTTTTCATACATTTTGTATGAAAATTTTAAATCTTGTCTTCGAGTTCTGAAGCTCGAACTAAATTCGATCTAGAATGCGACGCTGCTATCAGCTAAAGGATTTACAGGTCGAAAAAACTACCCAAGCAGAATCGGTCAGGTTTGCCTAGTGTGTATTATTATTATTCGATAATTAAAAGTTCGATTTGTGCATTTTTTTGTAATTTTTTAAGAAAAAAAACTGTGAAAAATAAAAAATCATTCTGAAGAGCCGATTGATTTCTAGGTAAATTGTGGAAATAAATTATATTAATAAACAAATAAATTTGAATGCAAAATAGATGTTTCTTAAAAGATTAGCCTTTTTCAAAAGATAGTTTAAATAAATTTTGGAAAAACAATTTAATTAAAAACGGTAAGTAGTACGGGGTTGAACTTTACTTCTACTGTATTATTTCTATTCGAAATTTTATTCTGCGATATTTCACTTAATACACAGTATAAGAAAAGTCCAACCCGGTACTGCTTACCGTTTTTAATTAAAATGATTTAAAATGTTTGATAAGAGTTTTAAAAACTTCTTCGTATGATTTCCCGTGGAGGATTTTTTCGATTATCATCTTCTGCTTTTTCTTCTTAATGCAACATCAAAGCGCCAATTAAATTGACATACGTGACTCGGAATTGACTAACGTGTCTCGGGGTGAATCGGTTCTATGTCATGCTGATCGGTAAACAATGAAGTTAATAAAATGAAATCTACCTTGCCACTAAACGGTGGACTCCCTTTGAAGGTTTCTCAACGACAAGACTATCATGGAGGAAATAATTCCAAAATCTGTACATCTCATAGGTTTGGTTTAATCATAAAGCTTAATTTTATAGCACATAAAGCTGTATTCCTTCATAACAAAAGCATTGTTATTGGGAAAAAGGGTCCGTTTTTTGCGCATGCGTATTTTACACTTTAATGGAACTTTGGATAAAGTTTCTACTACAGTTGAATGCAACTTTCATTATTATATGAAAACCTTGAACAAACATTTTAATGCGTGGCGTGTATGCAAATCAAAATCACACGTTGGATATGATAAAGTTTCAATACTAGTCGGGTCTTGGATGTTTTCAAAATAATTAACTCGTCATTCAAAGAGTTTCATCGTAAAATGAACAAATAATAATACAAATTATAATTGTGAAACTTGTTTAGAATTCTCTTCGTTTAGAATCTTCTTCTTCTTTTTGGAATTGTATCCCAACTACGACATTGCCGCCTCACAGCATAGAATTCATTAAGCATTTCCACATTTGTTAACTGCGAGGTTTCTTAGCCAAGTTAATATTTTTTTGCATTCGTATATATTGACCATAAGGCTAACAAGATGATACTTTTATGCTCAGGGAAGGCGAGAAAATTTCCAAGCCGAATCCAGCCATCTTCAGCATGGTCTTGCTTTGTAGCCGCGCATCTTACCGCATGGCCAAGTAAGGCCCCAATGCAGGAGAGTGTAAAGAAAAGTGAACTGCAAAGCGACAACTTGTGAGCACATTTGTCCTGACGGCAGCGCGGAAACAAAATACTGGATGGGTGATGCTATTTATCTCATCCGGCAAGGCATATATGACAACAAATTTGAATTGCTAATTCAAACGTTAAAACATATTTTTTTTGTGTTGGAAATTCTATAAACTTTCAGATTAGCAACACAAAATTTTAATTATTTTTGATTAAAAAATAAGTGTCATAAATATATTAGCCATGTTTGTCTATCCGGTGACTAGCCAACCAGACGTAGCACGCGGGAAATTCTCACAAAAAATAAAATATTTGACACTTCAATTTTTTTTACTATCAGATGCAGAAAACAAAACCAGTGACAACCTTAGACAACCAGATACAGCATTTGATGAAAAAATCACAGACAACAGACGTTGAAAATTTTGATTAAAAAACACTTGCCACGGGCGCTACTGCGTCCACAAATAAACTAGTTGATTAAGAGTGATGAACTCCACACCTATCTCCAATCATTTTAATAGAGTGTTGATAGGGGTCGTTCACTAATTACGTAAGCATTTTTTCATAGTTTTTCTGACCCCCTTTCCCCCTTGTAAGATTTTTTTCCATGCAAATTATTTTTTGTTCATATGAAGAGTAAGAAAATGACAGACCCCCTTCCCCCATATGTGCTTACGTAATTATTGAACGACCCCTTTCCAATATAACACTGTTAATAACATTTTAAAGGAGTTATACTTATTTTACTTATTTTAATCAGGAAGCTTTAGCCATTTCAATTATGTGTTTCTTAAGGTTGATTCATTCCGTATTGTTCATTTATTATCGATTCGATGAAATCCCTAAGCTGAGAAACATTTTTCCCAGAACTGGACTGCACGAATCCCAAAAGCGACAAATCCAAGTGGAAAATTTCGCGAAAAGAAAAGCAATCCACTTTTCCGATTGATATAACTATCTGCAGCCACCCACACCCCACGGCCCTTCAGTAAAATTTTAGCTGATCCTGATGCGAATAAAGTTGCTGTAGAGGATTGGTAGAATGTTGGAGAAAATCTTTTCGCAACCTTCTTTCCGATTTTCGCCCCCTTGAGAACAGCTTGCGCGAGCAGAGAGTTGATTTTAAGCAGGGAGAAAATCTTTTCATATCACTTTCACTCCCGTTTCGCAAGTCACTTTCCAATTATAGTGGAATTTATAATTGATTATAAGGTCCGAGGTCGGCAGCTTTGCGAACCTACGATGCGAAAGGAGGGAACTAGAAAAGTTGGAGGATGAAATCGGAGGAAGATTTTAATCAACCGTAAAGCAACTTAGGCAGAAAAAGACTAGTGGAGCACTTTGTGCATGACTCGATGCAGTAAAATTATGGCGCTCAATGTGCTCGTTTCGTTAGAGAATTTAATTGGAAATTTTTATAAGCAGATCGTTGTTGATGTTCCGGGAATGAATTGCATAGCGCTTGTCAAAGGAATTCGAAAAGGAAAATTGAAATAATCCTTGTAAACATTAATGATTTCAGCACATTAAAAGTGGAACAGCAGCAGAAATACGGTCGTAGAGAATTCGCTGAGTGTATTTCACTAGTTTTTAATCGTTTGCGTTTTATTATCCCCAGAATGCAAGTTTTATTGTTTTGTTTTGTCATAAAAACTGTGACCATACCGAAAAAGAAATAAAAATGCTGTGCACTCGCCAATCCGCGTAAAAAACGGCGTGATTTAAACCACAGACAATCAGACCTATGACCAAAAAATCATTGACCATGACTTAAACATTTAGTTTCTAGTAGGTTGGTTGCGCGTTTCGTTGCTAAAGACGATAAAGAGATTGTTAAATATTAATATATTATACAACCTTCCTCTGTTGACAATGTAATACAAAACTGTGTTTCTCGGCACATGCACGCAAAATAGTGGTAGTGGTAGATAAATTGAGCTATGGATTTTCCATCGCTGTGGAATAAAGATCAAATAATAAATGGTATAAGTGGTGTGGAGTTGAATGGACTATTTGTCTGTGATTGAATTTTACTCTTCACATTATTCTCCTGAGAGCAGTTCTTCAGTTCCCTCCTCGATAATTCTAGAACATAAGACTATTCCCACGATCCTCTGTCGTCAATACAACTTGTTTTCGATTTCTACTTTGATTTTTCAGCATGTCGAGGGTTTCCTTGTGAATTTCTTTCAGATTTTTTTCTTGGAGTTATTAAGAATTCTACCTGGGATTCCTCCAGAAATTTTTCTTCCAGGAATTCATGGAATAACTCACGTCGATTAAAACTTTTTTTGACAAAGGTGAGAAAAAATTAATTTGGGAGTTCGGAGAAGTGGAGAAGTTCGAGGATAATTTTCTGAAGGAACTCTCTAAAATATCTGGGTGGAGTTATCGTGTAGAGTGTTGCACAATGGGGTCTTGTCCGACCCTATCCGGGTGGTAGCTGGTGTGAGGCAAGGATGTATTCTATCACCGTTACTGTTCCGCATCGTAATCAACGAGATTCTGGTAGATGCGATTGACCGTGAACCAAACCGCGGGCTGTTATGGCAGCCTATAACCATGGAGCACCTAAATGACTTCGAATTGGCGGATGATGTTGCACTCCTCGCGCAACGGCGCTCTGATATGCAGAGTAAGCTCAACGATCTTGCCGAGCGCTCCTCTTCGGCAGGTTTAGTCATCAACGTCAACAAAACCAAATCGTTGGATGTAAACACGGTGACTCCTTCCAGTTTCACAGTAGCCGGGCAACCAGTGGAGAATGTTGAAAGCTTCCAATATCTTGGTAGCCAAATGGCGTAAGACGGCGGTACCAAGATCGACAAACAGGCAGATAAGTGAACGCACCAAAATACGAATTTTCAACTCTAACGTGAAATCTGTGCTGTTATACGCTAGCGAAACATGGTGTGTATCAGTGGAGAACACTCAACGGCTGCAGGTGTTCATAAACAGATGCCTGCGGTATATAATTCGGGCCTGGTGGCCTCACAACTGGATCTCAAACAACGAGCTCCATCGTCGTTGTCACCAGAGGCCGATAGCAACAGAAATTCGGGATCGGAAGTGGGGCTGGGTCGGCCACACTCTACGTAGGGGCGGAAACGAAATCTGTAAACAAGCATTAGACTGGAACCCAGCGGGACATCGCAGCAGAGGCAGACCCAGAGGCTCATGGCAGTGAAGCCTCAATAAAGAAATAAAAGAAGTCGACCGAAATCTAACCTGGCAACAGGTTAAAGCGATAGCCGGGCACCACTCAGGATGGAGATCTTTCAAGTCGGCCCTTTACACCACCGGAGGTGTACAGGACCCATAAGTAAGTCGCTATCGAAGTCCTTATATCCTACAGATTGTAGCTTGAAATATTCATGACAATTGGACTGAAAACACCTGACACATATCGGGACAAAGTTGTCGTTCCACGCTTCTGCGTTCCACGCTTGGTCAGAGGCGCGGCCACGTTCCGAGACGTGGGTAGGATAAAAACTAGATCATCAAATCTATAGAATACTTTTATGGAATTTCAAAGACTTTCCGGAGATCGTCTCGGATATCAAGAGATTTTTTTCGGACATGCTCAGATAAGCTATAAAACTCCCTTTGATTCCTGTAAATTTTGTAAAATATTGGATAAGTTCAAGCAATTATCATCAACTTCCAGGAATTCGAACCTTAACAAATCTTCAGCAATTTCACTACGATATACCAGTAAAGCTTATCATCATCCAAGAATCTTTAAGGGTGTTCAGTACTATTTACGGGTTTTCATAAATCTCAAGAACAAAATTACTCCGAATTTCGGACTTTTTTCTTTCTAATTTCTAAGATTTCTTACAAACGTAGGTATATTTGTAATTCCTACAGATTCTAATAAACTCTTAGAAGGTTTCAGAATTCTTCTTCTCATAGGCCTGCTACCAGACATCGAGATGTGTTTCAAACATCATAAACTGCTCATTTGAATATTTCAGCAATTGTTTTCTCATGTCCTTGTCTAATTTCTCAACTTTTGGAGTTGAGCTCAGCAGTCTAGTGACTACCGCTTCTGCCTTATAGACAGGAGGTCTGGCATACACTACATCCCTTTTCTAAGTGAATCCTTGATCTATATTTCTGTTCATTTACCTTTTTTTTCAATTTCGTTTATTTGGTAGGCTCAGGCGTGTATAACACTTTACGGAGCCATGGTTCTTTGGGATGTGTACAATCAATATCATTTTTTTATGAAGTTAATAAGAGAAGGGAAGAAGCCAACGTACTCGTGGTGACTCGAGGATAGGTTTACAATGTTCAGGGATGGAAGGGGATTAGGATTCGGAAATCAGGGAATCATCATAATCAAAGAATGTCAGCTGCTCATCCGGTTATTTGGTGTCAGTTACAATGTGGTGTGTCGTCGTGCTCGAAGAATGGTTCGACTGGGAGCATCTTCCGGATGGCCAGAGCTACGGAGCTCTACGGAACAGACAGGCAGAGACTTAAAAAAAAAACTTTGAAGAAAGAAAAAACAAAGTATTAGATTTTGATGTTAGAAGAACAAAGAAAACCATAAATGGCCTGCATATAGACTACATCACGATCTCCCAAAACACCTCGAACTTCCCTGAAGGGTTGTTTACCTCGGGCCCCAAGGGTATCCAATAATTGCTCTCTGGAGGCGTCATTTTCCGAGCAGGACCAAACTACGTGATCGATGTCATCATAATCGGCTCCGCACCTACATAAGTTGCTATCGACAAGGTTTATTCTGTACAGATGTGCGTTTAGTGAATACTGATTGGACATAAGTCTCGACATCGTGCGAATGAAGCCTCGACTTAAGTCCGCACCTCTGAACCACGCTCGCGCAGAAACTTTAGGAACTATAGAAAATAGCCACCGTCCAAGTTCGTTGTGTGTCCAATTCCTTTGCCAACTCTGAAGAGTACTCTGACGGACTAATGGGAAAAACTCGTTGTTCGAGAGTTGTCTATTATAAACCTCACCTTCCTGTGCGCCCACTTTTGCTAGCGAGTCCGCCTTCTCATTGCCGTAGATTGCGCAGTGAGATGGGACCCAAACAAAGGTAATCTTGAATGATCTTTCGACCAAAACACACATCTGCTCTCTTATGTTTGTAAGAAAGTAAGATGCGTGCTTAACAGGTTTCATCGACCGGAGTGCCTCGATAGAACTAAGACTATCCGAGAAGATGAAATAATGGTCTACGGGCTGATTGGAAATTATCCCCAAAGCGAAGTTAATTGCTGCCAGCTCAGCAACATAAACCGAACACGGTTCCTGATGTATTCGGAATGTGGTTGAAGTCACATTGAAAACACCGAAGCCAGTGGATCCGTTAATGCGAGAACCATCAGTGAAGTATCTGTTGTTGCAATTGACATGTTCATATTTTCCGGAAAAAAGAGAGGGAATGGATATTTTTCGAAGATGATCTGGTATTCCTTGAATGGCATGTTTCATGGATAGATCGTATTCAATGGAGGAACTGTCGTTGGTGAAGTGAACTCGAGATGGATTATAACACGGAAGACAAAGATCTGTTGATATGTAGTTGAGATAAACTCTAAGGAATCTTGAACGGCAAGTCAGTTCAAGCATTTTTTCGAAGTTATCTAGGACAAGTGTGTTACTTGTTCCACATTTGATGAGTATTCTTAGTGAGAGCTCCCAGTAACGGTGCTTTAAAGGAGTGACTCCAGCAAGCACCTCCAGGCTCATGTTATGCGTTGAATGCATGCAGCGAAGGGCAATACGTAAACAACGATACTGAACACGTTCCAATTTGATCAGGTGGCAATCAGCTGCTGAGAGGAAGCAGAAAGAGCCATACTCTAAAACAGAGAGAATAGTCGTTCTATAGAGTTTGATGAGGTCTTCCGGGTGAGCACCCCAGCATGTTCCGGAGATAGAACGTAGAAAATTGATCCTTTTCCGGCATTTTTCTATCAAATACTCAAAATGGAGTTTCCAGGTACATTTGGAATCAAACACGACCCCAAGGTATTTAGAAGATAAAGATTGGTTAATGTCATCATTCAACAGCTTAAGTTTCAGTTGAGCAGGGTACCGCTTCCTAGTAAACACAACCAACTGAGTTTTTTGCGGTGAAAACTCGTTCCCTAAATGTCTGGCCCAAACAGTCAGATTATCTAAGGTACTTTGCAATGGTCCTTGCAAGACAGCTGCACATGGACCTCTTAGAGAGACCACGGCATCATCTGCAAGTTGTCTCAGCATGCATTTTTGTTCCAAACAATTGTCAATATCTTTAACATAGAAATAGGGACTTAAACATGAACCTTGAGGAAGGCCCATGTAACTAGTTCTGGAAGTTGTCAGAGTGCCGAGTGTGAAGTTCATTTGTTTTTCTGACAACAAATTGTACAAGAAATTATTCAAAATAACGGGTAATCCATTACTGTGCAGATTGTCTGACAGTACTTCTATGGAAACTGAATCAAAAGCGCCCTTAATATCCAAGAATACTGAAGCCAATTGCTCCTTGTGCGCAAAGGCCAGCTGAATATCTGAAGAGAGCAACGCTAGACAATCGTTTGTTCCTTTCCCTTTTCTAAATCCAAACTGAGTATTTGAAAGCAATGCATTTTGTTCGACCCAATGGTCGACCCTTGAAAGGATCATTTTTTCCAATAACTTTCTCATGCATAATAGCATGGCAATCGGTCGGTATGAATTGTGATTAGACGCTGGTTTCCCAGGCTTTTGAATAGCTATTACTTTGACCTGTCGCCATTCAGGTGGTACAATGTTGTACTCCATGAAACAGTTGTACAGGTCAAGTAATCGTCTTTGCGATATCTGGGAGGTTTTTCAGAAGATTGAATTTGATGTTATCGCATCCCGGAGCAGAGTTATTCGATGAAAGAAGAGACATAGAAAGTTCCAGCATTGAGAATGGTCCACCTAAAGAACCGGGATCAGTTACTGATTCTCGAAATAGCGGTTCTGCTGGTACGGAATCTGGGCAGACCTTTTTTGCGACGTTGAATATCCATCGATTGGAGTATTCTTCACTCTCATTGGTGGAAATGCGGTTCCGCATGTTGCGAGCCGTTTTCCAAAGTGTTGTCATTGGGGTTTCTCGTGATAGTCCCTCGACAAAACGTCGCCAGTAGCTACGTTTTTTGCCTTGAGAAGATTTTGAGTTTTCTTTCGAGCCTCAAATACTCTTCAAAAGCTCTGACCTTCCGTGTTTACGGAAGGCCTTGAAAACATCAGATTTCTCAGAATACAACTTAGTACATTCATCATCCCATCCAGGAGTGGCTGGTCTTCTGAAGACAGATGTACTTGGAACGCGACGTTTCTGAGCTTCTAGTGCGCTTTTTTGAATCAACTCAATAAGGAATCGATTTTCATCCAAAGGTGGAAGAGTATCAGTTGATTCAATACCAATTTTTACCGCCGATGCAAATTTTTGCCAGTCAATGTTCTTCGTGAGATCGAAAGGAACATTAACTGGCTCAGATTGTTGATAGCCACTCTTAATTGTGGTGACTATCGGCATATGGTGATATGGGGATCTTGAATTACCTTCCACGTGCAATCTAATGATAGTGAATTTGAACATAAAGACAGATCAATACGGCTTTGTTGACCATTTGGTCCTATTCGAGTTACTTCACCAGTGTTCAAAATATTCAAATTGAAATCGTCACACAAATCATAGAAAATAGGCGCTCTATAATCGTCATACGTTTCGCCCCATCCAATACCATGTGCGTTCATATCACCCAATATCAATACTGGAGATGATAGGAGGAGACTGCGCTCCAAAATGTCGACGATTAATAGAGGCATTTGGAGGAATGTACACTGAAGCTATGCAAAGATCTTTATTCTTCACATTTACTTGGCATGCGACGATTTCTAAGCTGGGAACAGTCGGAATGGGAATTCTGTAGAAGGAGTAGCATTTTTTGAACGCCACCATAGTGGTCATCCCGATCTTGGCGAATAATGTTAAAATCGTGGAAGTTGATTTCATCTTCAGAAGAAAGCCATGTTTCACAGAGTGCAAATATATCGCAATCGGAATTGCGAATCAAAAACTTGAACACGTCTAATTTATTTTTAAGACTATGACAGTTCCACTGCAGCACAGTGATTGTATCTTGTGTAATAGCCGTATTATCCATCGAAAGATACAATTCCTGCAAGAAGGGGCCATGAAACAGTCAATTGCTTCAGATAACTTTCCACTGTTGGTATAAAGAGGTCAATGATTGGCCTCAATGAAATCGGAATATTGAATAAATTCAAAAAACGGTCCACAAGGTCCTTAAAGGAGATCAACCCTCGCTTGGACGGAATTCTTTTTCTAGAAGTGCGAGTAACATTCTTTTTTTCGTTGATAGTCCTAATCGGATGTTTCTTTGAAACATCGGTTTTTAGCAATGGCGGGAATGTCTTGCTGCAACTAGGATCTAAAGGAGCAGTGAAGACAGGTTGCTTCGGGATTTTAAATAATCCCCCATTGCCTTCAGATTTTGGAAAGCTTTTATGGATGACTTTTGATTTCTTACGGCGCGATCCCGGGGAAGACGGTTGCTTCCTCTTTTCGGGCACGTGTACCTCCGCAGAATCATCCATGTCGGCTACATCAGAGTCCAATTCGTCAATGGAAATGGAATCGTAGTAATCACTTACTTGAACGGTAGCTGAAATAGCAGCATTTGCAGTGGTATCGGCGGATGAGTCTTGCGCTTTAACCATCTCCGCATAAGTCTGCTTGGAGCGCTGTACCAACGAGCGCTTCACTTTTTGGGTGCGCTTTTTGTACACCGGGCAATCTTGCAAACCATGGGCTGGAGCCATACCACAATAAGCACATTTTGTGGCTTGTTGCTGACAGGACTCCTCCCGATGACTTTCGAAGCATTTAGCACAACGTGGTTTGTTGTCACAAAACTCGGCAGTGTGACCAAGTTGTTTACAATTGGTACAATTAAATACCCTTGGCACAAAAAGGCGCACCGGAAACAACATATTTTCTATATCGACATATTTTGGGAGCATCGAACCGGCGAATGTCACCCGAAGAGAGCCTGACTTAGAATATACCTTTTTACCATCTACCGTGGTTGATGAATGCAATTCCTTGCAGTCCAGAATATCCACGGTAGATTGCAGGGCATTCTTTAGGCGACCTTGCAGCACATCCTTGCAAGTCAGGCTCGCTGCGTCGATTACACCTTCTATCTCGACATCCCGCGAGGGACATAAACTAAATATTCAATATTGTACGCCTTGTCTTTCGCAATTTCATTCGCCACCTGGTATGTAGGTGCGGTGATGCGTAATTTGTTTCTGTTGATTTGACTGAATTCAAGCTTCGTAAAACGACGCGTCAAATCTCGTTTTATGCCCAGGAAATCTAGGCTCTTCACCTTCTACCGAAAGTAAACAACCCAAGGCCCAGGCGAAGCCGCATGGTACAATCGTGTGCGAGTACTATCTGTTGGAGGCCCATTGCCTCCTACTGTCTCTGTCTCCATTCTCACCTCGCAAGGTGGAAGGATAATTATTGCTTATGCTAACTTACAACTAATAGCTTATTAGAAAAAAAATATCAAGAAAAATTCAATTTGTTTCTATTAGTTCCGCTCTGTGACGGGAGAACAATAAAGCAATCTCTTCCACTTATCTGCGCCTGCTGCTGTAGGTAGCAGCAGTAACAATAGCCTGCTTCACTGGCGTCGCCAGAAGCAGCTACTTCCCTCGCCGACAGCGATCGCCTTGGATCCGTAGGTAGGAATAGCACCACACAATACTTGCACTACCGAACACAATCCGCGATGAGACACAGCACACACGTCTGGCTCGTTCAAGCTATCGGCACGGAATCAATGATGTTCATTTACCTTACCGAAATCTCCTTTCCGTGGTATTGTGGGGATGCAGAGGTTTTCTCGGTCTCTAGTAGCAACAAGAACAACACACTAACATTCCTCTCCTTTCCCAACTGACTGAATCCGTAGGTAGTAAATACTAATCTTTATTCATTTGAATCGTAACGAAATTTACACCAGTTCTAATCAGTTACGGAGAAGCAACCATTGACAAGTATAGTCAGTCTTAGCTAAGTTAAGCAAAACTATATCCTTGTTTAGATAGTCCCCAGTCCGTTGCTGGGGGGCATGGAGTGCGATCCTCTCGTTTAATAAACAATGTGCACTCGCTTGACTGTGGATATACAACAGTAAAGCACATGTGAAGATTGGACAAATCAAGCATCCGAAAGATATTCAATTTGCAAAAAAGAGAGCTAACCGCGGTGGAGGTTGGTAGTCGGATTCTGATGGCGTTTCCGCAAACGTGGTCTTGTTGTGTAGGGGTTATCATGCCTATCTAAAGAGTAGGAGGTTGAGGGTTCGAGTCCCTCCAAGACACGTGGATTCTTTTTCGCAAATTTCATATCAATTTGTCCATTTCGAAACATAAGCACAGCCAAGATATTTAACAAAAAAAAAAATTCAACTTTTGATTAATTCACAGTCAACTTGTCAATTCTTATAAAATTTCAGAGATTATATGAGCCTCATTGAACTACCATAAATTATTACGTACTTCCAGAAAGTTTTCAACAATTTTATGGAAGAGCAGATACTATTAGAAACTTCAAGACTTCTTGGAAAATCTCGATGCATCATTGAGTACTTTCTGGAATGAAAAGATTTCCCATAGACTCTGAGAAGCCTTTCGGGATAGATTTCTCCTTTACAATCCCTGGAAACCTCCACGATTGTTAGATCAACCTCCGAGAAACGTTCAAACGTCTGATTAACTTTGAAACGTTTAAATGTTATTTTTATAGATCTAGAAATTGAAATAGTATAGATAATATTAGATTTTTCATTTATCCATATGGTATGTTCTGACCATAATCATGGGTAGGACAATACTTCGACTGTCCTACCCAGGTATTTTCATGCGTAGGACATGTCCTACTTGTCCCACCCACTCCCGGCGCCACTGGTCTTGGTACTTACAGTGTTACAAAAGTGAAGTTCAATAAACATCCCATCAACATTTCAGGCAGCTCCTTTGTAGAAAAGTGTTTGGAAACTTGGTTTAATAGCGCAGTGAAAAAAAATTGATGAGCAGTAATAAACTCACCAAATCGCAGAGGAATATTAAATTTTTCACTAAATTGGTGACTAATGCCAAAAATTGAGCCATAGTACACAGGACCCTCAATGAAGCATTAAGTTCATTATCATGGGTAGTAATTTGACATGCTATCAACAGGTTAGTAATTTGAATACTAAAGTTTTGTTCGATGCTATTCGTTGCATTAGAATGTTGATGGGGAAAGAAAGGGGGTAGAACCGATATTGGGCGGGTGCCATATTGACCGCTATAGTGGTACTCTTCCAACTACCTATATGTGCTTAGGATGTCATATTTCTAACGGGATGAACATGGAAATAAACAACCACATGCACAATTGGACAACAAATTGCTGGACAGCTGGACCGAGTGGCTTATGAACCTCTCTTCAATCTTTCTTAATGCATCTGCTACCAAACAAGCAATTACCACATGAAGAGTCAAAATACCAGCCAGCACAATTCATTACGAAATGAATAATAGATTTTTATTTTTTGTTTGCCACTGGGTCTGGCTGGTACCGCTTCTTTGTATCTAGGTTCCACAGTTTGCGTTGCACATAGAATCGAAATAAAAGTTTTATGATTTATTGCTTTTTTACAAAGCATGTTTTGCCTTGTTTTCGCTTTCCCAAGTGGTTAAAAATTGCAATCAATTTATCTTATGCACGGATTACCATCGTCGGAAAAGTATTGTTAACAAAAGAAGCAAAAATCCGAAACACAATATCGCTGAAATCTGAACTCGGGTAGATCCAATTTATTTTTTCGCAGCTCTACGTAGAAGACGCATAAATTTTCGCATGGAGAGTCGATTTTTTTTCTGTCTACGCTTCCTCACTTAATCCACACGTCTGGTATCACACTCTAGACTTTTTTCTCCATTATTAGTAGGTGGTTATTTCAAGTGCGAATTAGTTTAAATAGCGTTGATTCGGTTTTAGCAACTCTCAATTAAAGCTCAGACGCACATGAAGTTTGAATTCGTCATAAAACTTGATGGAGAATACATTACAGCTATGAGAGCCAAATTTATTATTTTTTATTTATTTATTGTTTAGTTTCTTAAAAAGCATTTAATAGTTCATATAAAATAGTTTCATTTAAATTTAAATCATGTTACAAATATCTTTGAAACATTTCGCACAAGATGCCAAAATCTGCTTAACACTGTGTTAATTTTCTTCGCACGCTTCTTTCGCTGCTCGCTTGAAACGGAATTCAGCTGAAAGTTGTTGGTTTATTAGTACCTTCCCGTGATAAATGGCACTTTAGAAAAAGTTGGAATCCAGTTGAGAGGATCGAGATAACCAGCGCGGGTGGAATTTCTTACTGACAATTTCCTGACATGTTCTCCATCCATGGCCGGAAAAGTGGGAGATAATCAATTGCAGTTTATTTCAGTTGCTATCCTGATTGGGATATATTTTTCTCCCAGACATATGCCATCATTAAATGAGAAAGAGTCATAAATCGTGTTTTGTTAGCGAAAAATAGAAATAATCCTGAAAAAAAAACTTTTGGTTCGAGGTTCATTTTAGAGTTCATGTATATGATTTTTTAATTTTCAATGAGATTCAAACACTCATTCGGTGAAATTTCATGATGAAGAAGAAGCTTGATATGCATTGTTTCACATGCCCTAAAATATTTTACAAATTTTTGCCATTTTTAAAGCAAAGATTTTCAGTTTTGTTGTGCTGTTTAAGGGCCAACTTCTTCACCCCCACTTAACATTTAAACGGTGCTTACCCATACGCATTTCATTTATTTAGTTAACATCTAAACAGATAACACTGAATCAACAATTTGACGCCACAATACTCGGTTCGAGGCTGCATCTCTCCATCCTCGGATACGCCCCACGCTCGCCAAGTCGTTCTGCACCTGGTCTGCCCATCTCACTCGCTGCGCTCCACGCCGTCTCGTACCTGCCGGATCGGAAGCGAACACCATCTTTGCAGGGTTGCTGTCCGGCATTCTTGCAACATGTCCTGCCCATCGTACCCTTCCGGCTTTAGCTACCTTCTGGATACTGGGTTCGCCGTAGAGTTGGGCGAGCTCATGGTTCATTCTTCGCCGCCACACACCGTCTTCTTGCACACCGCCAAAGATGGTCCTAAGCACCCGTCTCTCGAATACTCCGAGTGCTTGCAAGTCCTCCTCGAGCATTGTCCATGTTTCATGTCCGTAGAGGACAACCGGTCTTATAAGCGTCTTGTACATGACACATTTGGTGCGGTGGCGAATCTTTTTCGACCGCAGTTTCTTCTGGAGCCCGTAGTAGGCCCGACTTCCACTGATGATGCGCCTTCGTATTTCACGGCTAACGTTGTTGTCAGCCGTTAGCAAGGATCCGAGGTAGACGAATTCCTCGACCACCTCGAAGGTATCCCCGTCTATCGTAACACTGCTTCCCAGGCGGGCCCTGTCGCGCTCGGTTCCGCCCGAAAGCATGTACTTTGTCTTTGACGCATTCACCACCAGTCCAACTTTTGTTGCTTCACGTTTCAGGCGGGTGTACAGCTCTGCCACCTTTGCAAATGTTCGGCCGACAATGTCCATGTCATCCGCGAAGCAAATAAATTGACTGGATCTATTGAAAATCGTACCCCGGCTGTTACACCCGGCTCTCCGCATGACACCTTCTAGCGCAATGTTGAACAACAGGCACGAAAGTCCATCACCTTGTCTTAGTCCCCAGCGCGATTCGAACGAACTGGAGTGTTCGCCCGAAATCTTCACACAGTTTTGCACACCATCCATCGTTGCTTTAATCAGTCTGGTAAGCTTCGCAGGGAAGCTGTTCTCGTCCATAATTTTCCATAGATCTACGCGGTCTATACTGTCATATGCCGCCTTGAAATCAACGAACAGATGGTGTGTTGGGACCTGGTATTCACGGCATTTTTGAAGGATTTGCCGTACAGTAAAGATCTGTTCCGTTGTCGAGCGGCCGTCAACGAAGCCGGCTTGATAACTTCCCACGAACTCGTTCACTAATGGTGACAGACGACGGAAGATGATCTGGGATATCACTTTGTAGGCGGCATTAAGGATGGTGATCGCTCGAAAGTTCTCACACTCCAGTTTGTCGCCTTTCTTGTAGATGGGGCATATAACCCCTTCCTTCCGCTCCTCCGGTAGCTGTTCGGTTTCCCAGATTCTGACTATCAGTTTGTGCAGGCAAGTGGCCAGCTTTTCCGGGCCCATCTTGATGAGCTCAGCTCCGATACCATCCTTACCAGCTGCTTTATTGGTCTTTAGCTGTTGAATGGCATCCTTAACTTCCCTCAAGGTAGGGGCTGGTTGGCTTCCATCGTCCGCTGAACTGACGTAGTCATCTCCTCCGCTGCCTTGACTTTCACTGCCTGTACTCTCAGCGCCATTCAGATGTTCCTCGTAGTGCTGCTTCCACCTTTCGATCACCACACGTTCGTCCGTCAATATGCTCCCATCCTTATCCCGGCACATTTCGGCTCGCGGCACGAAGCCTTTGCGGGATGCGTTGAGCTTCTGATAGAACTTGCGTGTATCTTGAGAACGGCACAGCTGTTCCATCTCCTCGTACTCCGCTTCTTCCAGGCGGCGTTTCTTCTCCTGAAAAGGCGGGTCTGCTGTCTCCACTTCCGTCTATAACGTTCCACGTTCTGCCGGGTACCTTGCTGCAGCGCGACCGCCCGCGCTGCGTCCTTCTCCTCCAGAATCTGTCTGCACTCTTCGTCGAACCAATCGTTCCGTCGACTTCGACCCATATACCCGACGTTGTTCTCCGCTGCGTCGTTAATGGCTGCTTTGACTGTATTCCAGCAGTCCTCAAGAGGGGCCCCATCGAGCTCACCCTCTTCCGGCAACGCTGCCTCGAGATGCTGCGCGTATGCAGTGGCGACATCAGGTTGCTTCAGTCGCTCTAGGTCGTACCGCGGCGGTCGTCGGTACCGAACATTGTTGATGACGGATAGTTTTGGGCGCAGTTTAACCATCACCAGATAGTGGTCAGAGTCGATGTTAGCGCCACGATATGTCCTGACGTCGATAATGTCGGAGAAGTGCCGTCCATCAATCAGAACGTGGTCGATTTGTGATTCTGTCTGCAGTGGTGATCTCCAGGTGTACCGATACGGGAGGCTGTGTTGGAAGTAGGTGCTGCGAATGGCCATATTCTTGGAGGCGGCGAAATCAATTAGTCGTAGGCCGTTTTCGTTCGTCAGCCGGTGAGCGCTGAACTTTCCAATAGTCGGTCTAAACTCCTCCTCTTGGCCAACCTGAGCGTTCAAGTCTCCTATGATGATTTTGACGTCGTGGCTTGGGCAGCTGTCGTACTCACGTTCCAGCTGCGCGTAGAATGCGTCCTTATCATCATCAGTGCTTCCGGAGTGTGGGCTATGGACGTTGATTATGCTGAAGTTGAAGAACCGGCCTTTGATCCTCAACTTGCACATTCTTTCATTGATCGGCCACCACCCGATCACGCGCCTTTGCATATCGCCCATCACTATGAAAGCTGTTCCCAGCTCGTGTGTGTTGCCGCAGCTCTGGTAGATGGTATGATTACCTCTAAACGTTCGCACCATTGATCCCTTCCAACAAACCTCCTGCAGCGCTACGATGCCGAATCCACGGTCCTTGAGCACATCGGCGAGTATGCGTGTGCTCCCGATGAAGTTGAGAGATTTGCAGTTCCACGAACCGAGTTTCCAATCGCTAGTCCCTTTTCGTCGCAGTGGTCTTCGCCGATGGTTCCGGTCCGTACTCTCTTGTTGATTGTTCGTTGCTTAAGATTTTTAAAGGCAGGCTTGCAGGGCCTGACACCAAACCCCTAAATTTCCGGAGGACCATTCCTCCTTATTTCCGGTGGACCATGGTGCACAGTTTCACTTAGAGTCCCTCGCTGGCACTCGGACGATGATCAGCCGCCCCTAACATGGAGAACAGACGCTGTTGTGAGCCGATCCTGACATGAAGAACAGACGCTCAATAAGATTTGCACCTCCGGAGAGGAGCAAACCTCCCCTTCCCTGTCAGCATACGACCATAGTTCCCACCGGGGTTGGTTACCCGATCTTCCCTAAGGTTGCTCGTATCCCGGCCAGCACCGCGGGGAGGTAGGGATAGGAGTTGCTGGGTAAGAGGCTAAGGACCGCGAGATGGGGTCTATTTTATTCCTTCAGGTACGCGAAGTACCAATGGTACGCTTTACCCAGCATTTGCCGTGCCACTTACCCATACGCTTAAACATGATTTAAGCACTAAGCGGATGAGAACAAATCGACCTTTTAGTCATTTGTGACCTTTATCTTACACTGGCTTTCGTTCTGCAGACGTTCTCATAGACGTGCATCATAGTCGAGATTGTGAATATTTGAGCTGCCCATATAAATCCTACTTAAATCTAGTTTTTCACGATTATATCCGTGATGGATCAGGATTTTAATTCAAATAGAAATGAAAAATTCTCACACTTATCATCTCTCTATACACTCACAATACATATGTGGCATATCGTTTTTGAGTCACAAAAAACTTCGGTTGAAGGCGTAGTCATATCTGTTTATGTTAAATCTCATACATAAGATCAATATAAATGGTAAAACAATTTCAGGGTGTCATGAGTTATCCGAACTGTTCTTGAATTCATAACCAATGATCTATAGGTACGACATTAGCTTTTTTGTCACTCATAGTTTAAGTATGTATTCGACATTTGTTGCGATGACCCAGAATATTCCAAAACTATCTGACGACATCTGTTAATCTTCCAGGAAGCATATCAAAAATTTGAGTTATGATAAAAACTTTACAACAGCTCAAGGAAAGTTTGGAAGATCCAGAATTACTCAAAACTATCTGACGATATCTGTTGACCTTCACGGAGTGGTAATAGATAATAACACATACATATCGAAACTTTGAGTAACGAGAAAAGTTTTGACGTAGGACTTACGTCTCTCTTTACTATACCGGGTGTCATTCCAAAATATTCAAATCGACCGCGTTACGCTGTGTTGAAAGATTTTAAACGTTAATTGCGTTCGTCTCAATGGACGAATTTCTACGGTAAGCCCCTCAATCGACAGATTTCAAGTATGCCTTTCATGTCCATGCTTGATAAGACCCGAAAAACTTGTTTCAATAGACATGAAACTGTTTTCAATGAAAAACATTGAGATCAAGGGAACCTATAAATATGGGTACCGCATAATTCTTGCATCATTCCATTACCACGTTCTCATTGGTGCAGACACCAGCGAATGAGCAGCCGCTGGGTCTGCCGAGAAACCATAAAATAGCGCAACGCGATTTTTTCCTTTCATTCTGACCGGGACAAGCGAAGAAACCGCATCATCGATTGAACAGCACTCACACCTTTTAGCAGGGAATGAAGTTTGAACCGACCGCTTTTTCGGCTCGACACCATCGAAGCCACCATCATCAGCCGAAACCTAGCCAGTACAGCAGCAGTCCACCCTACAGAGCCGACAAAGCAGCAATGCTGAGCAGATACCTACAGCAGCAACAGAGTCGAGGCGAGACCGGCCGGCATCGGTGATGAGCTGAGACAGGCTGAAGAAAAGCCACATGATGCAGCATGTATGTCCAAAAAACAAACGGTCCTTCAGAGAGCCAATAATAGAGATCAATATCAAAGCTTTCAATACCCTGTCATCCACCCCTCGGACCTCAGTCCAAGGGGGCGCATGAGACACGGATTGGCAATCCTATGCCTATGCTCGCAAGGCTAACTGGAGATCCCTTGAACATCTTATGTTCATGTAATTTAAGATCTTATGCCTTTTGAACTGGATTTGGTACATACTGACGAAGAGGACATTGCAAAAGTAATGATTGATCTGGTAGATACTTTGAACTGAACTCGAAAACGTTTTGGAGTACCATGAACACCTCGTATTCCAGTAAATTGGGTTAACATTATTCATATTGGATATATTGAGTATATGCCAAATATAAGAACATTGCAAAAACTTTGATTGATTGACCTGGTAGATACTTTGAGCTGAGCTCGAGAATGTTTTGGAGTACCTTGAACATCTCGAAATAAAAAAAAATAGGTTTGCATGGTGCGCATATGCTTATTTAACCACGTTGGGTACATATCGATGTTAAGGACATTGCCTTGATTGTCCGGTAGATACTTAGGGTTGAACATGGAAACGTTTACTTGTTCTTTCGGTGGTAGCAATAATAACTGAACGTAGTCAGCTATGGTGTGCAGCATTCGTGAGTCGTGGATGGAAGATCTCTAGCTTTGATTGCTAAATTTTCACCGTGGAACTGGAGGTTAACACCGAAAGTCTAACCGGGGATGCGCTGACAGCTGTTATGCGCATATGATGCCAATATTTAGATGATGGCCCTACCGAGAAACGGTGGACCTCTGGCGTATTGGTAGAGTGTAGCAATTACAGACCTTCGGTCAACCTTGATTAAATCTAGGCGTAAGATGAAGCTCACTCTGAGCTGGAGAAGTTCGAGAGGCTCGTAGGAAAAAAGAGTGTGTTTCGAGTTTGGCCTATGTTAGAGTGCGAATGCTATGTAATCTTTGGGGCGACACGTTCAGTACTGGTACTATTACCGAAGCCTTCGAAGTGGTGAAAACTGCAGATATAGCAATCCAACGTACCCTCTATACTCCGGTTGAGCATATCGGTAGGCCTGTACAGCATTTTGGAAAGTTGGTTCCAGAGTCACGTACTATTACACGAGGCCGATGTTTGTCACAGTGGTGCTTCTACCACCGCAGGAATCCCGCAAAAGTCTTTCCAGAGTTCGGTACTATGAAACGCTATGTGTGACGCAGTTTTAAGACTGAAGTTTCCTTCTGGCGTTAAGATCTTTAGCTTTTGACGTAGAACTACGTCTGTCTTTTCTATATTGGGGACATTGGGGTACACTTTACGATTGCAAAAAATTGAAAATCGTCACGAAAATATGATAGACTTTGAACGTTAATATCTCAGCCGTTTCTCGACGGATTTTCAATTTTCTTGGACCATTCGATCAAGGAAGAGTCAACGCTTTATACCCGATGTACACTGAAGTCGTTTGTTAGATCACCTCCACGGGAGTCCTCATCGCTATTCTTATTATAGCGCTCCCTTACGAAAGCTATTTTAGGATAGCGCCCCGTCTTCCCACCGGTGGTTTCTGTTTTAGGTATAGCGAGGTTATTAATTGAAAACTTTTCTGTGCCCGCCATTTCATGAGTATGTATTTTGTGTCACAACTATGCCCAAGGAGCCCACTAGAAAACATCCTTGACCGAATCGGGAATAGAACTCGCCATCTGCGGAAGGCAATTCTACGCTTTTGCTCGCAGGGGTAGCTGGAGATCCGTCGTAGTATCACCGTTATTTCTTCTGGACTTCCTTCCTCCTGGTCGTTGAAAAAAAACTCCTGAAATTCCACCAGTTTTCCTACAGGAAACTCTTGACAAAATCCTGCATGAATGCTTCCACAGTTTTTTTTCTCCGAAGGATGTCGCAGAAAAAAAAATGTAACAACATCCGAAAGAATCTAAACAATTCTCTTGAAAAAGTTAGGTTTCCAATTGAAACCACCAAAGATATTATTGAGCAATTCCAATAAAAAAAATCCCGAAAGATTCTGGAATAAATCCTAAAACTATTTTGGGAGAACTGCTAAAGATTCATTCAAATGTTTAAATGAACGACAGAAAAGAGAAACTTGTGGGAGATTTCCTGGAGGAACTAGTTGAAGAACATACTGAATAATTACTAAAGGAACATTCTGAGGGATTCCTGGAAGGCCTCCTCCTTGGAATAACCTGTAAAACAAAAACAGTAGAATTTTCTTTTGCGAAAAATCCATGAATATTTCGAGTTCTAGCGGGCACCGGTGCCCATCGCTCCTCATTATAGCTGATCAATTAGAACTACAATTACTGCTTCGCGAAGATAATAACAAATTTCCCTTGCTATTTAATTTCATCGACATACACGTTTCCTTCAGACATACACGTTTTTTACGTTGTTTTAATTTACGCAGCCCATATCTTCCGCGTAAAAATTGACTCTAGTGTGTTACAATATCTATGTATGACAATATTTACTATTAAAAACTTGCTAAGAGTTTAGCACTTGGTTTCGGTGAATCAGTCAATCTCGTAAGTGCATCGCAAGCTTCTTCTTCCATAGCACTACATTCCAACTAGAACTTGACCTGCTTTTCAACTTAGTAATTTGTCAGCATTTCTGTAGTTATTCATTGAAAGTTTTTTTTTATGTCCGCCATTGCAGGGTTTTTTACTAACTGCAGTTCGTTTATGCTAACTTAAACGTGCGTTTTCCTTGAAAAGCTTGGGGGCATTTGACGATAGCTTCTTGCTTACGTCTGTTGATGCAGTAGTGGGGCTCGGAATCTTCTTCGCTGCAGTGAATGCGTTCTGGTAAACTTTCTTTGGCTTTTTGTTTTTTTGGGTTTTGCTGATTCGTAGGTGTGGGTTTTTGCTGATTCGTAGGTGTCTGCCGGACTAAACGCTAAGTCCGACGCAATTCACGTGAAGGAATAATTATTATTATCAATAACGCCGTTGACAGCCCAGCTTTCGCAATAAGTTTTTCTGTAATGAGCCACCAGGGGCTTAGGCTGACTTAGCGATGGGTGGTAAGTCTCTGTAGCAGTTTACGTCGGTAATGGTTGCAGCTGTACACTATCAGCCAAGCTTGTGCTTTTCAAATTGTGTAATCGATTATCATTTAAAATTATTTAAACCTAATTAATACCAATTTAATGTCAACAATGAAGTTTAATCGGATGTTTGGCATTGTTACCAATGCTTCGAATCGAGATACAATTATCGAACGATTCTTACTCTCTATCGAGTTTTTATCAAGTGGTAATTTGGATATGTGAACGCTTGAGAGTGTTGTTCATCCTCGATTATTTAAAAAAAATATTTTTATCTTCATTTTCAAATGTTGGTCCAAAAATTATATACATCATATCTCATCTCACAGAATAGTCGAAAACCTGTAGATTACATACAGCTACGTAGTTCAACGTCACCTTTGCGTACAACCCGATTGGGCTGAACCTTTGAGCTTTATATTATTATTATTTATTTTAATTCATCCGACAATTGTCTACATGAATAAACTTAAGTTGTAAAAACGACAATAACGCATTGTAACGACTAGTGGAAAACAAGAACAATTAACATACAAACGTCACCACAGTCAGAATTTCATTCTACGGATTTTGTTACGAAACTTATTGGATGAGTCTTTAAACTCGTAATCTGATTCCACTACCGAAAACACTCTAACCATGGGAGAGGAAGGCTCGTGGTATCCATAGGCGGTGCGGTTGCAGAAACGAGGAATTCCGATCGCTGAGGAACTCGGAAATTCAATTTGGATAACAATTCCGGGCAATCCACTTCGCCGTTCAAGAGCTTCGCAACAAATGTAGCCTGTTGAACCGTGTCCAAATCCAGCAGCAAACATCTACTCATGTATGAGGTAAATTATTTGAATCATTCCACGCAAATCTTGCGTAAAGCTAGCCGAAAAAATCTTTTCTGCACTTTTTCGAAGTCGAAGAATCCAGGTTACTTCATTCGGACACCATACGACTGAAGCGTTTTCTAGTACCGTTTTGCCTCAAATTCCGAATATGACTCATATTCCGAACACTGGCGTTTTGGCGCCCTAAAACTAAAAATTCCATCGGTTTTCAGTTCTGAGGATCAAGATTTCGAGTGAATTCAAGATCCTATGTAGAGAATTACACGAAAAAAGCCAAAATGGCTATTTGAAAGCGAGTGTTCGGAATTTGAGTCAAAACGGTATAGGTCTGACTAGAGAGCAATAGAGTGATTTCAGACAGTTGGCGATTGGCCTTTGATATTATGGATGCGTAGTGAAGCCGAAAATCCAGTTTTGGGTTCAAAAGAATACCGAGATCATATACTTTATTGATTTTGCGTAGCGTATCGCCATTAAATATGTAGTTGAAAATGATTGGCTGTTTTATGCGATGACATACTGATTGTCAATTTATTATGATTACACCATTCAACAAATAGGTCCAAAAATCTTTGGAGACGGCAACAGTCGGTTCAAACACGTAGCGTAGAGATTGAAAACATCAGCATATACGTGTTTGCATTTAGCTCCAGTGCTTATTTTGCTAATAACTCGGCTAATTTTGCATTTTCTGTAAAAATTTTAGTTCAACTCGCTACACAAAACTGATATATTTAAAATACGAAGGAAACCATAATCCTGTTGGTATGTTGTAACTCGAATAGAAAGTAAACAAAAGGAGTTTTTATTTTTTTAGATCATTGTCAATTGGATTTGGATTGGACGATTCAATAAGGCATAAGGCCAGTGGTTTTTGAATCGTGCATGAGTTTTAAGATTTTTTGTTTTTTTCTAAAACTGACTCCAATAAGCAATTTCGTGATTTGAGCGGAGAAACAGCTGGAAAAGCTCAAGACCAATGCTTCGAAAGAACTGAATACAATGGTGACATCCTTTGGGCATGGTTGAGGTCAACTGCAGTAAGGCGATCAGGGCGTCGATGCTTTTTATAAAAGGCTGTAAGATGTAGGGTTTAAAGATAAATGTTCGAATTAGTTATCTTTTGCAGTTTTATTTTTCATCGCCATCCAAAATAAGTCCGTCTCTAAATGCATTTTTTTATTACTTACAATGCATTTTCACAATCCACTGAATATTCATTCCCAGCAATAATCACTCAATGTGCTCTGAAACTATTCATGGTGCAATTTTATCAAGTAACCAGATGTAAAAATGTAAATAATTGAACGCATGCACTTCATATGCATAAGAAATCTTAACAACTAATCTTTAAATGAATTTATGAACAATATTCAATGTCAAAAGCTGCCGGGCACCGCATGATGCTCTCTCTATTTTACGAAGTGGAACAAATAAACCCCCTCTTTACCATTACTGCGAATGTTGGATTACCTTTTCGATCCTAAAAGAGGCTTAAGTGCAGCTGGATTTGTTCGGAAGCCAGCATAGTCAAACTTCTATTCATGTTTAGCCCGCCTCAGCATTGAAGCACATTACCCAACAAAGGGTCGCAAACGATGGCTCTTCTTGCCGTGCGGCATACACCCGAGATGTAATCAAGCATAACTGGGTGGGTATTGCCTCATACGGAGTTCAAATCTAGAAATGGTAGCGCTTCTGCAGAAACGCCGAGACAGTGCATTATTTCCTCATCACTTGGCAAAGCTCCGAAATTGAAAGGAGCTTTCGAAGTAGACCAGCATAGAGCCAGTTTGCCACGAGCGTGTTTGTAATCTTATCCTGGCAGTTGGCTGATTCTGCTTGGGTGGCGAATCGTGCCCCAAGCAGCCACCAAATCCCCTCTGGAATATCTTCTGAGGATTGCTGCAATTCCGGGTCAGACCATACAAGCTGCAAACAATAGCTACATCAGTTTCGATAGCTAATGACAAAAAAGGAGTTAAAAACGAATCATTGTTGATTGTGAGCTTGATGTTTTTTTTCTGCCGTAGTAACAGAATTTAATTATGAAAGGATTCGACAACAGGTCATGTATTTTCCAAAATCATAATTTATTGCTTGCCATTACATGAGTTTTGACTGTTCCATCAACTTCCACCACTCCGCCATCGACTTAGTTGAGGGAAGTATAAACACTGAAGCCGACCTTTATTGTTGAAGTAAGTAGCTGTGAAGCTACCATGTGTTGGGACTAAATGGTGCAGTAGTAACGCATCGTCTGGTAAGTAAGCACATTTCTTTAAAAAACTATCAATTTTCCATAAAAAAAATAAATAAGTTGTATGTACTTTTAAAGCAAATGATATACATATAGATAACCAGCTCTTAGCCAAGTTGATGTAACAAGTTCGCTTCAAGTGTCCTTATGGGTTTCTGGATCAATAAAGCGGAATGAATACCCAGATGTAAATCGCTACTAAACGCTAGATTTTCTGGAATCATACTTATGCTTCGTTTAGTCCAAAGGGCCAGATTCATTGTCTTAGACAAATGATGCATAACGGAAAGTATCTATTAGAGGGTGATCAGATTAACTGAAGCCTGCAGATGCCGAATCTTTTGTCACAGTAAACCCAACCAAAAGTCATTTCCGCAGTGTAACTAAGCCTCCTCACTTTTCACAGGAACGGTATTCTTTTTGTGGAAGTGTATCATACCCACTTGACCCGTGTTGAATAGCGTTATCCTTGCTCAAGCGTAGGCTACGCTTCCGACCTTTTGCACCTGCGGTCACTCCTCCCCCTTTTTTACACTTTCGTCCATCCGCTCAAATTGGTCGAGCAGAACGGAAAACTGCAGATGTTTTGCAAAACTGGGAAATGTGGCTCCCAGCACAACTGGTGCCTTCGGGTCGGACAACGCATAGTGAGAATTTGGAGCAGGAGAAAGAAAAAAATGGAATAAATTCAGCATGATGAAATGTGTTTCGCCCAGCCAGACGCTACGGATGATAGAACATGTTCAAGTTATGCGAAACTTAATCCGGGACGCAATTTTACTTGCTCTTTTGTTTCGGGGATGATAGTCACCTCAGCGTAGAAGTGCGTGATATTTTCGCTTCCGACGTTTGTTGCTGTCAAGTATTATTAATGTTCGTTAAAAATGTTTCGTACCTACCAGCAATATGAAGTGATGAATGCTCAGTTGTTAAAAATATGCAATACCTATATAGAGTATCTGCGGTTCGGAACCCACAATGAAATTGTACAGTCAACCTTCTGTCAATACCCAAAAAACTTACGTTGTCTGTGCTCTGGGGTCAAATTGATATCACTTTTTTAATTTTCTACCAATTTCGGATTTTTTGAGATGTATCGAAAAATAATCATCTTTCAGGGATTGTACGACAATTCCCCGAATAACAATTCCCCGAATGCAATTTCCCCGAATAACAATTCCCCGAATGTAACAATTCCCCGAATGTAACATTTCCCCGAATGTAACAATTCCCCGAATGCATCTCCCTTCTTTTTTAGTGCGGCACAAGGCGATGGGTATTAAGTAAGTCATGCCAGCAAAGGCCTATGATTGCCGATCCGGAGCTTGCGAGTTCGATTCTCGGTGCAGCCTAAGATGCTTCAGGGTGGGAAGCATTTTCGGCGCCTTGTGTACAGTGTAACTATTGTACTTGCTACACAAGACATTCATGCAACTGGCGGGTACCGGAAAGCTTTCGATAACTGTGGAAATAATAATAGAACACTAAGTTGAAAATAGTCCATGTTTCAGATAGAATGTGAAGCCATTGAATATGAAGACAATGCGCTGAAAGAAGGCAATGCTTTCTTTGAATGAACGCATTTGTTCTGTATAAGACGAAGTGAGGAGGTGATGCTTTCTTTCAATTAAAAAGTTTGCTCGGTATGATGAACGCATCTGCCCGGTTTAAAGCCAAGGGAATGTCTTCTTAAAATGAACGCGTCTGTCCGGTATAAGACGACGGTAGGAGATAATTCCTTCTTTAGATGATAGCATCTCACGGTATTAGGGGAGAGAAAGTGATAATGTCTTCCTCAAATGAACACTTTTGCCCGGTATAAGGCAAAGAAGATAGATAGCCCCTTCTTTAAATGAACTCGTTTGTCTGGAAAAATGTGAAAGAATGAAGCAATGCCTTCTTTAAATGATCGCGCCTGTGCGGTGTAATGAGAATGGAGAAGATAATGCCTTCTTCAAATTAAGGCCTCTCGAGCAGAAATTCTGTCCGCAATAAAGCAAAAAGAGGAGATAATTCGTTTACTAAGCAAGTAGAGGAAGAGGCCCCAAAACGCCCCCCCGAGGCAAAACGCCTTTTGTGGTTTCCCTCATATTTACCGTCATTAAGATGTCCGTAACAAAACTAGATCAAAAAATAAGTAGGTTAGGCGAAAAAAGTTTCAAAATAGTGTATGGGAAGGTCGGAAAAACCGAAATTTTCCACATTTTGAAGAAACATCTAACATTTTGGCGAGGCAAAACGCCCTAATGGCAATAACCTACAATGTACTTGCGTCTCCACGCACTATCCATACCAGAATGCTGATTCGCCGACGCGTGGTGCTTTGTTCCCTAAAAGCTGCCAGCTAAAAGGCGTTTTGCCTCATGAGTTTTCCGACAACAGAATATCACCACTTTTTTGAAATGTGAATATTATCAATATGATTGAGATTTTTGACAATTTTTGAATGGTATCAACTAGCTATCTTGTTTAACTGATGCATAATGTAAAAATACCCATGAATAGCGTTACAAATAAGGCAATAAAGCAGTGTTTGGGGCCCTCCTTAGCCGTGCGGTAAGACGCGCGGCTTCAAAGCAAGACCATGCTGAGGGTGGCTGGGTTCGATTCCCGGTGCCGGTCTAGACAATTTTTGGATTGGAAATTGTCTCGACTTCTCTGGGCATAAAAGTATCATCGTGTTAGCCTCATGATATACGAATGCAAAAATGGTAACCTGGCTTAGAAACCTTGCAGTTAATAACTGTGGAAGTGCTTAATGAACACTAAGCTGCGAGGCGGCTCTGTACCTCTGTGGGGATGTAATGCCAATAAGAAGAAGAAGAAGAGAAGAAGAAGAAGAAAGCAGTGTTTGCTTAGCTAGGGCATATTGCCCCCCTTTCCCCTACCACGCTTGCCAGGTATAATAAATTATTGATATGAAGCAATTATATGGTTCAAAACGGGTGTTACATTACACCACACTTATCTGAGAAAATGCTAATTTGTTTAATATAACATTCTGAAAAACGGCATTCTTCCAAAGGTCATTCTGAAAAAGGTAGAATCCATCAAAAGCCACACTGTGAAAGTTACAGACCGCTAAATGCTATATGTTTTTCGGTTAAATATAATACATTCAATATATATTGCTTATATATTTTTTTCCTTATGCTGGCCAAATTCGCCTGCATCAAAATAAGAGATCAGATTAGTTCTTATTCCCATTCTCATTTCATTCATCTTTGCATTTCGAGACGAGCCAGCCTCGGGCTTAAAATCTCGGTAATAAAGAATAATAAAAGAATCTTTGCATTATTTTGAGCTAACGCCTATTTCTGAAGGACCACATCTACCATTTCCTTACTTTGTGAAAATGCCTTCTTTTAAAGAATGGATCACATCCCTCATTATCATATTCCGGGCAGATACATGTTATTAAAGAACGAATAATAACATTCAATATCTGGTGCAACACCCACTGAACAAGGGACACATTTACCGTTGCATTATTCCGAGCAGATGTATTCTTTTTAAAGAAGGAATCACATTCACCATTGCCTCTTTTCGTGCAAACGCATTATTTTTGTTTACAAGGATTCACATCCACCATTGCCTCCTTAGAGAACCCTGTACTCTGATATCTTTATAATTCAACAACACATGGAGGATCAAGAACTACTAATACTACCAATGGCTATTCAGCTGATAATCTCCAATAAGACACTCTTGAATGTATCTTTGAACGTTGCTTTTTTCGGACGCATACAGTCGATTGCGAAGATGTGTTTGCAAGAGGTATTTTGTTTTCGGGGAATTGTTCCATTCGGGGAAATGTTACATTCGGGGAATTGTTACATTCGGGGAAATTGCATTCGGTGAATTGTTACATTAGGGGAAATACAACATCATCTCTCGTCTGCTTCCAAGTTTCCAGCTCAGTGTCATCGAGGCCATCGGTGTCGAAATCATCACTTCGGTCGGCACAATCGCGCTCATCGTGGTGTACTGTCCAACACAAGCCAAAGCCGGCGATGGATCATCGGCTGCTTTTCGGAGAAACATCGTCAAGCTGACGCGGAGGCAAGGCCAGTATATCATTTCCGGCGACTTGAATGCCAAACATCAATCCTGGGGCAACAGTCGCGGCAATCAAAACGGCACTATTTGGAGCAAAGACATGGAGGAAGGCCACTACACGATCTTGGGCCCGGATTCCCCCACTCGGCTGAGTCGGTCAGGTGTCCACGCAACCCTCGACCTCTACATAACAAACCTGAGTGACCACGTCTCGGTGCCGGTTGTCTACCAGGAGCTCAGTTCACTATCCGGTGGTGGCGGAACTGGGCTCCTCGGTCAATCGGCACCAGCAGTTACGGCGGAACTACCACCGAGTGAACTGGCAGCGGTTCCAGCAGTGCGTCGATAATACCGTCGATTACGAGGTGCGTCCGGAGACGCCGGAAAGTATCGACCGCCAGCTTTGCGCTATTGAGGAGGCGATCACGGCGGCCCGGGAGCAACATGTACCGACGGCTCGGCAGGTAAGCAACTCCTTAAACATCGATACACTCACCAAAGATTTGATTCGATTGCGGAATGTCACTCGCAGGCAGTTCCAGCGTACTGGACTGCCTGAACTTAAGGCACGCTGCAATCGAATCACTAAAATTATCCAGGCCAGAATAATGGACCTCAAAAATAACGATTTCTCAAATAAGATCCGCACTCTCCCAGATTACGCTAAGCCGTTCTGGAAAATGACCAAAATACTAAAATCCAAGCCTCGGCCCATTCCACCTTTGATTCCACTAGACAATAATGGCTCTAAGGATCGCTTGATAACTCCTACTGAGAAGGTCGCTGAAATAGGTCGTCACTTCGTCAGCTCACACAATCTTGGGCAGAACATCGTCAGTCCACACGAATCAGCCGTCAACGAGCATGCTAACAACATCCATTTGATTCCCAACGACTTCTCGGAGGAGTTGGAGATCTCAGCTGGCGAATTGACGGCCTATATCAAATCATCGAAGAACATGAAGGCCTCAGGCTTCAATAGCATCCTGAATCTCGAGCTCAAACACATGAGTGCTCCGTTCTTTGAGCACCTCTCGCTGATCTTTAATCAGTGTCTCCGGCTCAGCTACCTCCCATCGTCCTGGAAGTCAGCGAAAGTCATCTCCATCCGGAAACCTGGGAAGGATCCTTCCTTCCCCAGAAATTATCGTCCCATCAGCCTTCTCTCAGGGTTATCCAAGCTATTCGAAAAAGCTATTCATCACCGGTTACTTGAGTCTGCCGAAAATCTCAACATCTTGCTCGAGGAACAGTTTGGTTTCCGACGCGGTCGGTCAACTGTACACCAACTGACTCGAGTTACCAACGTCCTCAGACGGAACAAGTTTGTCTCAAAAACATCCGCCATGGCCTTACTCGATGTCGAGAAGGCATTTGACAATGTATGGCATGATAGCCTGGTGTACAAACTACAACGCTACAATCTGAAACGTTATGACTCCGGGATTTCTTGCTGTCCCGGAAGGGGACTAGTCTAGACCCCTGCTGGTCTGACCAACGGCAGCTTCCGGGGTGGGCGCGAAAGGCCTCTTTTATCCCGGATCCCAGGGTGTGTGAGCGTAGGGAGCTTTCGAAGAGTGGAAGTCCTATAAAAATCAAATTTAATTGAACTTTACCTTTCTGGTTTATTTGACGATCGGTGCGGGCGATGGGCTACAGTGGGTTCAACAGGGGTACCAGGATGCAACGCGTAGGAGGGCACCTCGTGATAGGCTACAGCTGTAGCGAGATGTCGATCAGTTCGATGGCGATTTCACGTCGATTCGGGTTTGATTGAAGCCGTAACACGACGTCTGGTCACCCGAGGCAGGCGGTATATTGTCGAGGATGCGAGGGCGAGGATGCCGGTTGGCACGAAGGGATCTCGGGCTTGTTTGGTGCCGGTAACACGGCGTCTGGTCTCCCGATGCTGGTGGTATGCGGCTGATGGTGTGAAGGTGAGGATGCCGGGTGGCGCGAAGGCGGTCTCACGACGAGTCGGGCTTGTTTGATGCCGGTAACACGGCGTCTGGTCGAGGACGGTTTCACGACGATTCGGGCTGGGTTAATGCCGGTCACACGGCGCCTGGTCATCCGAAACTGGCGGTACGTTGCAGAGGGTGCGAAAGTGAGGATGTCAGTTGGCACAAAGGCGGTTTCACGACGGTATCACGTCGACTCAAGAAAAGCTGGTGACGGAGATCGCTGGTGGTAACAGGGCGTCGGATCGCACAACGTTGACGATAGGTTGGAGGTGGTTCGAAGGCGCTGATCCAATCGCTTAGCTTTTCGTCGGAGCACTATAACGGTAGGTACTAGGCTGCCTGCCAGCAAGATGTCGATTTGTTTGATGGAAATCGATCCAACTTCTTATAACTTTGGGATGGCTGCCCCAATTCGGTTCGGGAGTTGTCTCCACGCGTTGGACGCTGGAGCTGGTCCTGGAACGGGGGACAGAGTGAGCGGCCAGCGGCTAGAGGAAGGAGAGGTGCAACAGCGACCCTCTAGTCATCGGGCTCAGCCCGTGCCGACAAGGCAAAACAGAAACGACAGCAGAAGAAATCACCAAGGCAATGCTGCACCTGCTGATGTTGCTGTGGTTGATCGACGTCAATCACTCACGTTAGCGGGCCGCCGACGGGAACGGATCATGTGGACAAGGGAGATGAATCAGTACGTGATCCGTTGCTACTACGTTTGCACCAGGATGGAGACGGATATGTCCGGCAGACCGGCGATGCTGGAGATGTTCAATGAGAGGTTCCTTCGGTTTGCACCCCAGCTTGACCAGAACAAGTTGTACACACGCCAGAGAGCTATTATGTCACATAATATGCTGACTCCAGAAGACGTAGAGTACATCAAGCGGGAAGTGCAGAGGGAATTAGGAGAGGAGGAGGAGGCAAGATCGAGCGATACGTCGAGAAGGAGTTCTGTTGGGTTGGATGCATCAATCGCAAGTAACCGTCGCGATTCGATTGCACCCGCCGCTCCAGGACCAACAGTGGAATTGCAACGACAGCAATTGAAGGACGAACTAGCTAATCATATGGGCACAGCAGTTACACAGTTCCGTGGGACAGACCCCATGTCCCGACACCGGATACCCAAGTTGCAGTACTCCTATCGGTTGACGAGTACAGTAAGCATCCTTAACCAGGATATTTTGCCACAGTACTTGGAAACCGTGGAGAACCTTGAGGAGCAGCAATTTATCGTGTATTCGGCTGCAGTGGCTGTTGTAAGAACGTTGGGATTGCGAACGCGCCCACAAGGTGAGAGTGATGGACGCGCACGCCCCAAAGCACGAAAACCCGCGTGGATGCGACGTCTGGAGACCCGCATCGCCACACTGCGGTCAAAGGTTGGTCGATTAACACAGTACAAGCAGGGGAATCGATCAACCAGGCTAGTTCGGAATGTTGCTGAAATTGTGAAACCCACAGAACTCCGTGATCTCACCGAGGCGAACATAACTGAGATCCTCGACACCCATGTACAGCGGTTGAGTGCTCTTGCTAAACGACTGCGACGTTATGGAGAATGTTCGAAGAGGAAGGAGCAAAATCGAATGTTCAACATCAACGAAAGGGAGTTCTACAACCACATCCGAAACGACAAAGCCGACTTTGGCGAGGGCCTTCCGGAGATGGGAGAAGTCACGCAGTTTTGGTCCAATCTATGGGAGAGCCCCGTCATACACAACGGCGATGGGGTGTGGATGGCAGAAGAAGAGCAATATTGTGGTGGAATTGGAGACATGACCGCTGTCAACGTGACCGCCCAAGACATACGTGAGGCTACTCGGTATACCAGGAATTGGGCTGCACCAGGACCCGATTTTGTGCATAATTTCTGGTATAAAAAACTCACAACGGTCCACGGGCGGATGGCGGAATGCTTCAACACGGTACTAGATAACCCCGAGCAGCTACCGGAATTCATCACTAGGGTTGTCACTTATCTTCTGCCGAAGGATCGGAACACTTTGAACCCAGCCAAGTACAGACCAATAACGTGCCTTTCGAGTCTGTACAAAGTGCTCGGTAATAGCGAGGAGGGTGCAGAACCATTGCGACGTCAACAACCTGATGACCGAGGAACAAAAAGGTTATCGATGTAACACACGAGGCTGCAAGGATCAGGTCATCATTGATGCAGTCGTTGTTGGGCAGGCCACCCACAAGCAAAGAAACCTGAGCATGGCGTATATCGACTATAAAAAGGCATACGACTCAGTACCTTACTCGTACCTTCTTAAGGTACTGCAGTTGTATAAGATAGACGGTAACGTCATCAGGCTAATGCAGCACGCTATGGGGATGTGGAGCACATCCCTACACATTACCGACGGAGAAAAGGTGTTACGGTCCAGGACTCTCAGCATCAGGAAGGGCATATTCCAAGGCGATACCTTTAGTCCTCTATGGTTTTGCCTTGCCATGAACCCTCTTAGCAGAGCACTCAACCAACACAACTATGGCTATCATTTGAAGGGTGGGGAAAGGAGTACAAACATTACCCACACCTTCTTTATGGACGACTTGAAGCTGTTTGCGGAATCTGTGGAGAAGCTGCACCAATTTCTGCGGCTTGTAACGGTATTCAGCAACGACATCCGGATGGAGTTTGGTATCGATAAATGTCGATCCATACATCTACACCGGGGTCACCTGTGGATGCCGACAGTTTCCGCGTCAACGAACAGGAGGAGATTCGAAACATGGTTGAAGGCGAAACGTACAAGTTCCTAGGTTTCCTGCAACTGAAAGGAATTCACCATACGACAATCAAGAAAGAGCTGCAGGAAAAGTTCTTGCATCGTGTCAACGGTATTTTGAAGAGCCGGCAACAAGGTGAAGGCGATAAACACGTTTGCTGTGCCCTTGTTGACATACAGTTTCGGGGTGGTGAAGTGGACCAAGACTGACTTGGAGGCGTTAGAATGAGCAGTACGAGTGGCGTTCACTAAGCATCGCATGCGCCATCCAAAATCGTCCGTTGAGAGAGTCACCCTGCCACGTACAGTAGGAGGAAGAAGCGTCACCGATATACAAACACTATGTGTTTCCCAGATCCAGCAGTTGCGAAGATACTTCGTGGAAAGCCAGAACCGCCACGAAATCTATCGCGCTGTGTGTGAAGCTGACCACGGATTCAGTGCCCTGCATCTGGCGCAGGAGGACTATCAGCTGAATTGCGACATCAAATCTGTCGACGAGATTATCGCATCGTGGAAGCAGAAGGAGTTACATGGGACGCACCCCCATCAACTGGAGCTGGAATATATCGATAAAGCGGCGTCGAATACGTGGCTGGTGCGGGGTGAACTCTTCTCGGAAACAGAAGGATTCATGGTAGCCATCCAGGACCGGGTAATTGCGACGAAGAACTATCGGCGCTATATATTGCACGAAAACGTGGAGGACCGCTGCAGGAAGTGCAATTCAGTAGGAGAGACGATCGAACATATCGTGTCCGGGTGTTCAGCCTTAGCTGATTCAGCCTATCTCGGTCGTCATAACGAAGTAGCCAAGATTGTGCACCAACAGCTTGCTTTAAAGCACAATTTGGTTAACCAGTTTGTCGCCTACTACAAATATGTGCCTATCCCGGTTCTGGAAAATAGTTTCGTGAAGCTGTACTGGAATCGCGAGATCATAACGGATGTCCTCATTCGTGCCAATCGGCCCGATATTGTCTTCTTCTTCTTCTTATTGGCATTACATCCCCACACTGGGACAGAGCCGCCTCGCAGCTTAGTGTTCATTAAGCACTTCCACAGTTATTAACTGCGAGGTTTCTAAGCCAGGTTACCATTTTTGCATTCGTATATCATGAGGCTAGCACGATGATACTTTTATGCCCAGGGAAGTCGAGACAATTTCCAATCCGAAAATTGCCTAGACCGACACCGGGAATCGAACCCAGCCACCCTCAGCATGGTCTTGCTTTGTAGCCGCGCGTCTTACAGCACGGCTAAGGAGGGCCCCTAAGGCCCGATATTGTGGTCTACGACAAAAGGATGAAGCGGGTAACCCTCATCGACATTGCTGTACCGCTAGACCATAATGTCCAAACAACATTCTCCAACAAGATAATGAAGTACCACGACTTGGCGGAGGAGTTGAAGCAGATGTGGCACCTGGAGGACGTGCGTATAATTCCGGTTGTTATCTCAGCAACCGGAATCGTCCCGAAATCTTTTCTGAGATCCTTAGGAGAGCTGGAACTATCTCATAACCTCCATAGCATCCTTAAGACAGTGGTTCTTGGAACTTGCAGCATCGTAAGAAGATTCCTGAACCACCATAACTAATACATCCGGTGCAAACGTTTATTATAGGATTTTAAGTCAACCGGCGAATGAGATCCACAGAGCCTAATCCCCTTTGGCATTCAGATTGCCCGGGGTAGGTGAAAATTCCCAGCACGCTTGCTGAGGAAGTGCCAAAACTCTATAATAATAATAATAATAATAATAATAATTAAAATTGAAGTTCACAGATAAAAATATTTTGTGATTTTAAATGTATTTTTATGCACATATTTGGAGCATGCAAATAAACGTAACATTCAATCGATCACACTATTCTTTTCGAAATAATCGAAATAAATTTAAACGGTGCTTGCTTGTGAAACTCAATCAAATTTGTTTGAATATCGAATGTTAATTCGTTTGATGGGATAAGCTGCAATTTTGCACATCGTTGAATTTTCAAAATTATTTGCTGTGTTGGAGGGCCAAGCCGGCCGATCACTGTACATGTTTAAAAATAATTGTAGAACAAAAAATGTTTTAATAAAGAAGAATTTTACTACTACTTGTGCAAGCCATTTTGATCGAGATTCCGCAAGGTGCGGTTAGACAAAATTTGATACCGGAAGATTGTAGCGTTGTAGTTTGTACACCAGGCCATCATGCCATACATCTCCATACATTCTCGACATCGAGTAAGGCCATGGCGGATGTTTTTGAGACAAACTTGTTCCGTCTGAGGACGTTGGTAACTCGAGTCAGTTGGTGTATAGTTGACCGACCCCGTCGGAAATCAAACTGTTCCTCGAGCAAGATGTTGAATGACAAAG
The DNA here is from genome assembly GCF_024139115.2 of Armigeres subalbatus. Lineage (NCBI taxonomy): Eukaryota > Metazoa > Arthropoda > Insecta > Diptera > Culicidae > Armigeres > Armigeres subalbatus. Next base: position 185,393,007 of record NC_085141.1, on the reverse strand, counting down.
AATGTTGAATGCAGGGGGAGAAGGCGGAGCACTGAACCCTTACCCCAACATGTGCGACATCTGGTTTTGGTTCTAAACTGTAAACAACAGTGTTAATTCTCTACCACCTTTTTGTTATGGCGAGGCAATTTTTATGCACACTTTTGTTTTCGATATTTTATCAAAATTAAACACTCAATCATGCAGCAATATAACGATGTGGTATGCTTGAGATACCTGCTTGATTATAGAGACTCGAAAAAGAATTTATTTGCAGTAACTAATCGAATATAAAAATGTTCACATTAACGATTGCGCCCTAACACCGGTTCTAAGCTTCGATGCAGAGTACACGAGCTTTGTTCGCCAGTGACAGGCGTATGAGGCCCTTGGTTGAATGACAAGATGCAAAATGACAATTTAGCAACGCTGTTACTTTCGTAAACAAACGCTGCCAGCATTTGCCGCGGCACAAAATGTTGGAGCTCGAACATGACTTTGCGTATGATGGCATTTTGTTATCTAATGTCCAACAATGCATTATCACTAAATTAAATGTGCAATACAAATGAACATAACACCATTCTCAAGATGGCCGCTTTCGCATATCTCTGAATGTAGGATCCCTAGTTCTAACCAATCAAGTGGTTCCACCATCAAACCATAAGCATAAATTTAAAAGAAAATTATTTGTTTTCCCAAAAGATATTTTAGTTTTAAGATAAAGATTGTCCCTTCATCAGATCACATTCTTCTGTTTATTTCATACCATATCCAACAAAATGTGCTATGATAAAATTGCACTTTAGTTCAAGAATGGCTCCTTCTCGTAAGCAACATTTAAATTCGATATGTCAGAAATTTTCAAGCAACAGCCTAGCCATCCCACTACTCTGTCAGGTCGGATTTGTTACATGTTGCCTCAAACTCAATGTGATCCTCAATTACATCGTCTTTGCGATTATTCCATAGACTGTATTCAATGTTGTGGACAATATTGCTATTGGCTACGTGTCCTCGAGCAGTTTTGAAGAGCAGCTTCGTTGAATACATTTTTATAAGGCTCGAGCACATGACACCAGACTTTAGATAGCAAAATCGATTCATTGTACGGAGATTATCCATTGTATCATCAAAGGGTACTCGATTTTGGTATAATTAACGGATGCTTTATATAATCATTGGTTACGTTCAAGATTATAGTTCAACACTTCAGGAGGAAAACCGCAAATTAATTACGGATGACAAACATTCCAGGGCACTTTCCAAGAATTAAAACAATACGGAGCCACAGCGCTCCCACTAATCTTGGCTCATTCAAGAAATATAATTGTTTGTGTTTAATTGCATTGTTCCATTACTGGACCCGTTTCTCCAACCTCCGCCCCAGTTATTGTCCCAGCGCTGTTGTAATACAATAATAAATTCTATTTGATTTCCTGTTCTCTTCCACCTCATGCTTTGACACCTTTTGAAATCGAATGAAAAGAAAACGATCCCTTCGGTAAGTCAATGGCGGCAGTGGTCTTTTCGTTTGTACTTCAAAAGTTAAATAAAATTTAATTAAGCGCCTCCCAGGAGATGTGATTTGTTTACCTGAAGATTAATACACTTTTATGAGCTCGCTGGTGGCTCTTGGAATTTTTTGCCATCCGTTGTGACTTGGTAACTGGAGTTGAAAAAAAAGTTGAAAGCCGTTCTTTTTTCATACTTTGTCACCCACCTTTTTGTCAGTCAAAATAATAGAAGCAATCTTAAATGGTGGAAACCCGGGAAGTGCCACAATAAAAGGAGGTAGATTTTCTATAGCAGCGTTTTCCGAAGGTTCATGCTGAACCCAAGTACAGTTATTTCTAAGTACCAAACCTATTGAACTATTGTTGGTGTGTTATATGAAACATTTTCGGTACTGGCCAGCATTATTAAGTACCTATTTACGGCATACAAAATGACCAAATTTGGGGATCAAGATCTCGGTTGGTTGGATCAAGACCGAATTAGCTCAAATTTTAACCAGAGTTTTATCATACCCAGGTTCGACCATTTTGGTTCACAGGGTAAAAAAATATTCCGGTGAGAACAAATTGAGTTTTTTTACAAACATTTTTGGGTAATATCAAAATTTTATCGTTTTGATGATTCTTAGACTAAGAAAGCAAAAGATAAACCGCAAATGGACACTTTATTATGCCAGCCGATGTATATGATGATATCTATCTATATATATAAAAATCAATCTATGTATGTATGTTCGCTAACTACTTCTGAACCACTTGGCCGAATTCAACCAAATTTGGTACACACGTTCTCTATCCTCAGGGGAAGTTGACAAAGGGGGTGGGAGGGTCATTTAGAAAAGGGGGAGGGGTTTTGTTTAGAAAACGAACAATTATGTGTAACTTGCATCTCCTAGGACCGATTTCAATCAAATTTTGTACACATATTCAATATAAGGAGACAACCATATGAGAGTGTAATCTTTGAAAGGGGAGGGGTCTGGAGGGAGGTATGGTTCAGAAAACGGGTAATTCAGAGTAAATTCTGAACCCCTGCACCGATTTCAACCAAATTTGATACAAACATTCTCTACCCTAAACAAAAGATAACAAAGCGGGTGGGGCGGTCATTGTAAAAAGGGAGGGTATGGGGAGGGGTTGTCTTTATAAAACGAGCAATTCAGTGTAACTCCCAACCCCAGTACCCATATCAACCAAATTTTGTACACATATTCACTAAGAGTAGTCGATCATATGGAAGTGTAATTTGGGAAAGAGGGAGGGGCTGGGGGAGGGGTATTGTGCAGAAAACAAGCAATTCAGTGTATCTTTTGAATCCCTGGACCGATTTCATCCAAATTTGGTACACACATTCTCTATCCTAAGGAGAAAATAACAAAGGGTGGTATGATCATTGGGAAAAAGGGAGGGTAAGGGGGAAGGGTTGTATTTAGAAAAAGAACAATTCAGTGTAACACCTAACTCCCAGGACCGATTTCAACCAAAATTGGTGTACACATTTTCTATCCCAAGGAGAAGATAACAAAGGAGGTGGGAGGGTCATTGGGGAAAAAGGGAAGTTATGGGGGAAGGGGTTGTCTTTAAAAAAAATTAGCAATTCAGTGTAACTCCCAGGATAAATTACAACCAGATTTGGTACACTTATTCTCTATTTTTGGAAGATGTTTATTGAAAAGGTAGAAGGGCCAAACAAATATATAAAAATAGATTGATACAAAGGAACAATTCTATGAGCGGTAGATCTACCTCTGTGGGTTTTGTGCTACAGCATTGGACATTTTAATTGAATAATTTACTTTTCAGTCCCTAGCAAAGCCGAATACATATAGCTATTAGCTATCTATATATCTCGGATACTTATTCAACGTATGTGACGTACATATGTGATTTTGTAAACAAAAATTTAAACGTTGATTTCTGCAATCTGATAGCACTCCCACGCAAACCATCGCCACATACAGGTAGGGGGAGGTTTCGGCTACATGTTCGTTGTGTTGGTTTGCGTAGGAGTGCCATCATATTTGACAAATCGACGTATGCATCTTTGTTTACAAAATCACATACGTCACTTTGAATAAGTACCGAGATATATAAACTCAATGTTTGTATGTTTGTGTGTATGCTCCAGCCTAACTTCTGAACCCATTATTGTATTGTTTAGTTATCGATCAATTTAACCATTTATCGAAATTATGGTTGCCCAGTGACAAGCAATGATTAATGTGTTTCCTTCTGGATGGTGAATGTGATCCCTTCTTTAAAAATAGACGTTTGCCCGGAATAAGGCATCGGTGGATGTTTTTCCTTCTTTAGAAATAAACGTTTGCCCGGAATATGGCGATTATGGGTTTGCTCCCTTCTTCAAAATCAGTCAATGTTTTCAAATGAAATCTGCCTTCTTCTGATCAAATGATGAAGTATCGATAAGAAAACGCAATTATCCTGTTGACCAATTGGTTTATTCATTTTCCGATTGTGAAAAAAAACTGCGAATCAAACTGGCAATTCCGAGCAAGGCCGGGTACATAAAGCTAGTAATTAATAACATGCATGATCCTAGAGTTCAAACTCAAGTAGGGTTAAGGCAGGCATTTTCGTCTATTCGTCATAGTCTCGAAAACCAATACAAAAAACCTTTTTTACCAAACTTATCCGTGTCAAATCGTAGGCTCCGGAAAATGTTTTGCTATAGTGGAGTTCTATGCAAAAGGACGTTGCTTTCGTTGGTTTTAGCCCCTACGAAGAGGACGCAAATACCTGCCGTGTCCCTACCTATTCTAGTCATATTGTTAACCAATCAATAATTCACAAACAGTTCAGTTTATGATATACTAGCGTTGATAACAAATGGATACCCCTCAAGTGAATATCAACAAACAGAAGTATTAAGTCAAGTCAATAAGATGCTCTGCTGTTCATTGCTTCTAAAACGTACATCATATCAACTAGAATAAATTTAGTTAGCCATTCATTTGTGGTAGTTTTATTTCTCGAACCAACAGAGAAATGGAAAAAATAAACAACCTTCATCAGTTCAATATTTTCGAGAGACCCTCACCAAATACACATTTCAGTTTCTGTTGATACTGCTATTCAAATAGATTCATGGAATATTTCCTCTTTCGGTTTGTACATATTGGCTATCAGTTATCAGTTTAGAGCGATAGAGAAAAAAAGCACGCACAATTCGCTTGAAAATGGATGAATTGTGTAAGCACGAGGGTGGCACAGTAGCTCGCAAATTCATCATTGATTGAAAAGGTTCTTGAAATTTAGACGGCCACCCCGGGCGGGGGTACGGTCGCTACTCGATTTCATCCAGTGAGCAATTCTTGGAAATCGATTCGACGATTTCCATCCAAGCCACTTGTCGGAAGGAAGAGGCGACACATGAATAATTCATGTCCAGTTTTGCTTATTCACCCTTTTCCCCCGATAGGATTCCGCCACTTAAAGGCGATTATATTTAATTCAGTGCGGACACCATTCCATCGACCCAGGCGATGTTCGTTAATAATTATTGGCTGGTGTGATGTTACGTAAGAGCTTTGCAAGATTAGGTGACATGAAATTTAAACAAATTTACAGAATGGATTGCGCCCTCTTGTTTTTAATACCCAATTGATGGCTACTCAATTTGTTCACAAAAGGATTCTGAAACCTAAATTTATGACGAAGAACGGTGTTTCAAAAAATAAATAAAGTGTCGTTTTTACTCTAGAGGTCAAGCGTGCATAACGGGATTATAACCCGAGTAGACGAAAATAGCTCAATAATATGTAATGTTGATTAGATAGCAAAATTAGATATGGACATGATTGATATAAGAGATAAAAGATCAGACGACAATATCAATGTTTTGCACTAAAATATCATTAGAAGATCAAGTTATTACTAACTTTACTTATGGATCCTGTACACCTCCGGTGGTGCAAAGGTCCGACTTGAAAGATCTCCATCCTGAGCGTTGTCCGGCTATTGCTTTAACCTGTTGCCAGGCTAGATTTCGGTCGACTTTTTTTATTTCTTTATTGAGGCTTCGCCACCACGAGCCTCTGGATCTGCCTCTGCTGCAATGTCCCGCTGGATTCCAGTTTAATGTTTGTTTACCAATTTCGTTTCCGCCCCTACGTAGAGTAGCCAGCCCCCCATCCCACTTTCGATCCCGAATTTCTGTTGCTATTGGTCTCTGGTGACAACGACGATGGAGCTGGAATTATATATCGCAGGCATCTGTTGATTAACACCTGCAGCTGTTGAGTGTTCTCGACTGATACACACCATGTTTCGCTAGCGTATAACAGCACAGATTTTACGTTAGAGTTTAAAATTCGTATTTTGGTGCGTTCACTTGTCTGCCTGTTTTTCCAGATATTTCTTAAACTTGCAAAGGCAGCCCTTGCTTTCTTGATCCGTGCGCCTATGTCGATCTTGGTACCGCCGTCTGACGCCATTTGGCTACCAAGATATTGGAAGCTTTCAACATTCTCCACTGATTGCCGGGCTACTGTGAAACTGGAAGGAGTCACCGTGTTTACATCCAACGATTTGTTTTTGTTGACGTTGATGTCTAAGCCTGCCGAAGAGGAGTACTTGGCAAGGTCGTTGAGCTTACTCTGCATATCAGAGCGCCGTTGAGCGAGGAGTGCAACGTCATCAGCCAATTCGAAGTCGTTTAGGTGCTCCATGGTTATAGGCTGCCATAACAGCCCGATGCTTTGGTTCACGGACCTACCAAAACCTCGTCGGTTACGATGAGGAACAGTAACGGTCTCATGGCGCCCCACATATTCTCGTGATTGAGACGATCAAAAGCTTTTTCGTAGTCAATATATACAAAGTTGGGGCCCTCCTTAGCCGTGCGGTAAGACGCGCGGCTACAAAGCAAGACCATGCTGAGGGTGGTTGGGTTCGATTCCCGGTGCCAGTCTAGGCAGTTTTCGGATTGAAAATTGTCTCGACCTCCCTGGGCATAAAAGTATCATCGTGTTAGCCTCATGATATACGAATGCAAAAATGGTAACTTGGCTTCCCAAGTAACATTCGAACAGCACTTTGGTATTTGAAGATATTTATTGTGGTTTTATTGCGACAATCGTCATGCTCTTCTGTTTAGGAAAGGCATTTAACAGGCATGAACTATGATCTGTCTTCTAGCTGTTGTCAAAACTTTTTGAAGCAGGTTGTAAATTCCGCATACTATAAAATTTAAATATGGATCTATTGCGGCACTCCATGCCTTGATAAAACGCATTTTAGAAATAATATTAAAGCTAATAGACGTTAGTTTTATTTGTCGTAATAAAATACTTTTTTAAGTCGTTTTGTAACCATAATAGTCACTTTCAAAACATTTGGCTTCAAATGAGATCAATTGGTATTTGTGGTGGCTACAAATTTTGCATTTATGATTGAAAACAACAAATGTTGTCAAGTGAATATGAGTAGCTAGGACTGAAAACATTATTTAAATAGCAGATAAACTTGCTTTACTATTACCATGCTGAGTGCTTACTCATAATATACATGCTGATACATTTTCAGCAACATCAATCATCTTGATAATGAAAATTGCATATGCCAAATCGCGGGTGACAAATTCAAAACAAGTCTCTGGAGAGTGACTAACAGAAAATAACACAATGCGTAGACGCGCCCCTGATACCTTGAACTCCACTTTCATTCACGGTGACACGGAAGTGTGCATTTTTGTTTCCGACCGATAAAGTGCCGTCACAAGCGGATATTTTATTTCCTACTTACGTGTAATAAAATGATCAATTCGAAGTTATAATCCGTAACTTCTCCTGCTTCCATGCATGTCCTTTGTTTTTTTTTTTTGAGAAACTTGAACTGTCAAATTCTCTCTAATTATGGCCATCATATATGTTGAAAAATAACCAATCGGCATTTGTAACAGCCAATCGATCTAGTACATAAACAATTCAGCATGGAGATAAGCCTCATTATTGCCACCTCTAAACATTATGATTTTATAGTTGATTTCATCGAAGCAAAACAATTTGAACCAATAGATCTCGAAAAATCATTTTGTATGCCATCGCCATATTGTTTTCGCTTCACTTTAGTAGATATTTTGAATCCAAATACTGCATTACAATCATGGTTACAGGTATGCGATATTGTATGAACGATTCAGCTACGAACAATAAAAAATAAATAATGATAATTTAGTATAAAAGTGCGAATTTTGATTTCTCGAAAAAAAAAAAATTGTTTTGAAAAATAATTGTTGAAACTGGGTTTACTGATAGCGCGTCAATTTTATGGGTGTTTTGCACTAAATGACAGAATAAATCTGACTCCGCACTAAAAATTAATGCACCGTAAGTCACTTCTCTTTTCATTATTATTATCGATGATTGAGAGTATTTTAATTGAATTTCTGATTATGACATTTTGGGTCTTCATGTTCATTGTAAAAGTTTAATTTATTTTCTCGAGACTGAACGTATTATATAAATTCATATGATTGTTTGGATAAAGCTATATCTAGAGAATACGGAAGGCATCGAGATTAAATGGCTTAGAAAAAGCTTTAAATGAAGCCAACTTTCTTTTATAGTAGTTTGCAAAATGATTTCGAAAGGTTTCAGGTGCCGAGATTGTATTCATTTTTCGTCATACTCTGATCTTGAAGCCCGTCTTATATTTACACTTCAAAACCATTGCAAGAGTGGGCCAGCTAGGCAGATGCTACTCTTCAAGAGGTTTTGGTGTAAGCTACGTAGAAGCAATTGCCTTGACTAGGGTTTTATTGCCGTAGGAAGAAAATACTCTTGTAGTAAGTCATAAAACTCAAAATGTTACTTGGGTTAGAAACCTCGCAGTTAATAACTGTGGAAGTGCTTAATGAACACTAAGCTGCGAGGCGGCTCTGTCCCAGTGTGGGGATGTAATGCCAATAAGAAGAAGAAGAAGATATACAAAGTAAAGGGACTCTTGGAATTCGTTGACCTGCTCCAGAATGATACGGAGCGTTGCGGTGTCTGCGGTGTCGGTGGGTGTCCCAGATATCACGAAATAAACGATGCAGTAGTTGAGCGGATGTCATGGGGTCAGCTTTGAGCATCTCGGCTGATATGCGATCGACCCCTGGGGCTTTATTCGATTACATGCTTTGGATGGCTGTTTGTATTTCTAGCAGTGATGGAGCTTTTATAATATGTCCCCCTAAGGCAACTCCTTGATAACTTTTTTCTTTTCAACGCAATTTATGCAAACTTTGTGTTATTTGATAGTCCAGGAAGTCGCAAATGCATTGCCCGTGAGTAGTCATATAAAAATATTACAGATAACACTTAATAAAGCTTTTTGAAAATGGAAGCAATTTTATATCATATTAACCACTGAGAAAAGTTATTTTGTTGCCCAACTGAGTGTTCCTGTGCAAGTTTGGGGGACAGTGTGATGGCGTCGCTCCAGAATGTTGACCAAACAAACATAAAAAGTTACATCAAACTGTAATTTTCGTATTTTGCAAATATTTTCATTATGTAATACAAAAATACTTCTACATTCACATAGTATGATGGTTTTTCTAATATTTATAGACACCAACTGATTTTAACCCTTAGTTAGTTATAGTTTTCTAGAAACCGAAGGGGGACGTTTTGGGCAGGTGGGGCGCATTATACCGTCTTACCCTACATATAACTTTCGTTTTATACATCTCCTTATTTCCATATTATATTATGTATGCGGTTTTGTTTGTCCTCTATTTACATTTAGGAGTCGTTCAAAAATGGCATCGGGGCCTTGACAAGGGGGGGGGGGGGGGGGGGGGTGTCGTGTCGAGAATTATTGGCCCAATTTTCAAAATGTTCGTGTACATTTATTAGACAAAGGCACGGAAAATCGATGTATGACACACAACTCGTATTATTCAACTTCAATTGTAGTCAATTTTACAAGGAAAACATTTACTTGAAACAGCTGTAATGGCGGATCGCCGCGTTTCTACAGCCCATGTACGTACATGTCCAAAATAACTGGGATAGGCAAATTTTAGGCATAATTAGATGTATTGTAACAATGACGAGCTCGGTGGTCTAGTGGCTACCGCTTCTGCCTTATAAGCAGGAGGTCGTGGGTTCAATTCCAGGCTCGTCCCTTTCCTACTTTGTATTTCTATCTTAGTTCTTTCTGTGTTTTACGTTCTACCAAAACGATTCCTACTGTTATAACCTTCCACACAATCCCAAAACCTCCCGTGGCACCTATGAGAGGTCGTAGAGTTCTCTGCATCTTTCTTAAGTAGGTGTCCAACTAACCATCCTTCCCCTTCCTCAGCATTCGCAAGGACGTGGCCAGGACAGATCTCGACTATTGGAGGGTGCATTGCTTCCATCTAAGAGATAGTGATTAGTCCCAAATCAATATCTGTGGTAACGGATGAAAGTGATGCTACTCTCATACAATAGTCTTGGCTTGTACCACCTACGAATTTGTGCGAATTGCTCAATGCTAATGCTAATGCTAATTAGATATATTGTAACTATGTCAATTATTATCCGACAATTCAGGGATGCCTGAACTATATATTTAATGTAGTTTCACCATATGTTCATGGAACCGACCATAGCCATCGGATACCGGAGATATTCAGAGTTTTTCGAAGGTAGGTTCAAACCCGTAAATTTGTGGTGGGTATTAGGATAAGTTGTGGTTAAAAACAGAATAATATAAGTAATCACAAATAAAGTAGGGCTCTTTCTGATTGGAACCATATGTTGAAATTCGAAATCGGACCAGAATCAAGTGAGATATGGCCATTTGCTTAGAATAAGTGCCGATCGAGAGTTTTAAAAGGGACCAGGCCTACTATTTGAACCGTAATTCTTGCAAACGCTGTTTAGCGAATCAACCAACTAACAGTATATGGTTTAACACACAATTTTCTTCGTAGCTTTTGAACGCAATGACCAATCGGGAATATATTTAATATATGTAGGCATTTATTTATTATGTGTATCACACTAAGGCGAAACCAAACGATTGAATCGAGAAAGGCATCGTCACCGCTAGGTGGATTTATTTGGCTTTTTTTTAATTCAAGATTAAGCTCAACACAGCTATTCGGAGATAATTATGGATAGGGAACGTATTATCTATTAGGCAAAATTTCAACTTACATTTTAAAAATCTTTTTCTTTCAGTCTGGGACTCAATTTGGAGTTTTTGGAATGTTATGGCTTTTTCGTACATCAAGGTGTAACAAAAAGGCTATATATTCACTTCCAAGACAATTTTGTGATCGAAGGTCCGGAGACCCATAGTGTTATATACCAATTGACTCAGCTCGACGAATTGAGATGATGTCTGTCTGTGTGCATGTGTGCAGGGCTGGCATACTCCTCAGAGTAGTCGAAATGTGCGTGTCTTTTGCACTCCTCAAAAAGACCGCAGAGAGTGTGTTTCGCTTATCGCTCATTCTTTCTCTTCCACAACGCAGTGAGTCCTCTTTGTGTTTCTACTATGCATCGAATACATTTCAAGACAAAATTTTCAAAATGACTTATCTGCTTTTGTAAACAAAGATTCAAACGACGATTTGACTAATCTGATAGCTCTCCCACGCAAACCAACACCACCAATAGGTAGGTGAAGGTTTCCGCTACCTGTTGATGGTAATGGTTTGCGTGGGAGAGCTATCAGATTCGTCAAATCGTCGTTTGAATCTTTGTTTACAAAAGCAGATAAGTCGTTTTGAAAATTTTGTCTTGATTTGTCAGACACGAAAAGTTGAGGGTAAATGATGAAATAAACACACCGTGTTCCTCAATGAGTTTTGACAAAACGTTGAATCAAACAGAGGTTAAACGTAGCTGTTGGTACTATTTATGCGTAATAAGATATTTTTGTTGTTGCTGGCTGTTGGGATGTCTGTGGGCAAAACTATTTAGAAGCAATTGTACTACCAGCATTATTCCGCCCCAACTGCTTTAAGAAAACATTGAACTTATATAAAGTTCCATTATTTCATTTCAGTGCTAATATTTTTTCTTAATTTTAGCATCATGCCCAATGTACTCCTGCTGTCCTTCAGAATAATGTTCACGGCAGTATGAAAGTTTTCACACAAATTTCATTGAAAAACACTGTTTATTTTGCACAATTCTGTGAAAAGATTTATGATTTACCCCAAGCTAAAAATAAACAGTTTCAATTCCCCTTCCGTCGAATAAAGGTTGCATGAAGAAGAAGAAGCCGAAAGATATTATTAGAAAAAAAACCCAGATTAATCCACCTAGCAGTGATAGTGCCTTTCTCGTTTCTTGTGAGTGAGTAATTTCTTCGCACTTTTGGTATGAAGTATTTTGGCCACAACTTCTGAGCCCATAGTCCGATCCGGCCAATTTTTAATAGGAAACAATGGGACAAGATTCCGCGTCAAATGCAACTTGCCGCGAGCAAATCGGTTGAGGATAAATGCCTAAGAAATGAAATGGTTAAGGATAAATGCCTGGAAAATCAGTTAGATTATTTTGCGCACACATATACACACATATATCACTTTAATTCATCGAGCTGAGTCGATCGGTATATAACACTATGAGTCTACGGGCCTCCTATAAAAAGTTCGTTTTTGGAGCGAACATATAGCCATTAAGTATACTTTGTATACAAGAAAGGCAAAAAGAATTTTGGTCATAACTTCTAAGAATAAATTCCCAAAAAGTGAGCTAGACTTTTTAATGTGATTTTTTATGAAAAAAAGTATTTTGGCCATAACTTCTAAGCCCTCAGTCCGATCGGGTTAATTTTCAATAGGAAACAATGGGACAGAATTCTGCATCGAATGCAACTTGTTGCGAGCAAATCGGTTGAGAATAAGTTCCCAAAAAGTGAGATAGACTTTTTAATGTGATTTTTTATGAAAAAAAGTATTTTGGCCATAACTTCTAAACCCATAGTCCGATCGGGTCGGTTTTCAATAGGAAACAATGGGACTGGATTCTGCATCGAATGCAACTTGTTGCGAGCACATCGGTTGAGAATAAGTGTCCAAAAAGTGAGCTAGACCTTTTAATGTGCTTTTATATGAAAAAAAGTATTTTGGCCATAACTTCTAAGCCCATAGTCCGATCGGGTCAGTTTTCAATAGGAAACAATGGGATAGTATTCTGCGTCGAATGCAACTTGTTGCGAGCAAATCGGTTGAGAATAAGTTCCCAAAAAGTGAGCTAGACTTTTTTATGTGCTTTTTTATGAAAAAAAGTATTTTGGCCATAACTTCTAAACCCATAGTTCGATCGGGTCAATTTCCAATAGGAAACAATGGGACAGGATTCTGCGTCGAATGCAACTTGTTGCGAGCAAATCGGTTGAGGATAAGTGCCCAAAAAGTGAGCTAGACCTTTTAATGTGCTTTTATATGAAAAAAAGTATTTTGGCCATAACTTCTAAGCCCATAGTCCGATCAGGTCAGTTTTCAATAGGAAACAATGGGATAGTATTCTGCGTCGAATGCAACTTGTTGCGAGCAAATCGGTTGAGAATAAGTTCCCAAAAAGTGAGCTAGACTTTTTTATGTGCTTTTTTTTGAAAAAAAGTATTTTGGCCATAACTTCTAAACCCATAGTTCGATCGAGTCAATTTCCAATAGGAAACAATGGGACAGGATTCTGCGTCGAATGCAACTTGTTGCGAGCAAATCGGTTGAGGATAAGTGCCCAAAAAGTGAGCTAGACTTTTTGCGCACACACACACATACACACACACATACACACACACATACACACACACATACACACACACATACACACACAGACATCACTCCAATTCGTCGAGCTGAGTCGATCGGTATATAACACTATGGGTCTCCGGGCCTCCTATAAAAAGTTCGTTTTTGGAGCGAACATATAGCCTTTACGTATAAGGCAAGAGAAAGGCAAAAAGGTAGTTTGGCCATAACTTCCGATCCCATAGTAAGACTTGGTCAATTTCCAATAGGAAACAATGGGAAAGGATTTTGCGTCGAATGCAATTTATTGCGAGCAAATCGGTTGAGGATAAGTGCCCGAAAAATGAGTGACATTTTCTACGCGATTTTTACGTATAAATTTGTATTTTGGCCATAACTTGCGATCCCATAGTCCGACCTGGCCAATTTTTAATAAGAAACAATGGGAAAGGATTCTGCGTCGAATGCAATTTGTTGCGAGCAAATCGGTTGAGGATAAGTGCCCAAAACATGAGTGACATTTTTACGCGATTTTTACGTATAAATTTGTATTTTGGCCATAACTTCCGATCCCATAGTCCGACCTGGCCAGTTTTCAATAAGAAATAATGGGAAAGGATTCTGCGTCGAATGCAATTTGTTGCGAGCAAATCGGTTGAGGATAAGTGCCCGAAAAATGAGTGACATTTTTTACGCGATTTTTGCGTATAAATTTGTATTTTGGCCATAACTTCCGATCCCATAGTCCGACCTGGCCAATTTTCAATAGGAAACAATGGGAAAGGATTCTGCGTCGAATGCAATTTGTTGCGAGCAAATTGGTTGAGAATAAGTGCCCGAAAAATGAGTGACATTTTTTACGCGATATTGGGTATAAATTTGTATTTTGGCCATAACTTCCGATCCCATAGTCCGACCTGGCCAATTTTCAATAGGAAACAATGGAAAAGGATTCTGTGTCGAATGCAACTTGTTGCGAGCAAATCGGTTGAGGATAAGTGAGTGACATTTTTACGCGATTTTTACGCATAAATTTGTACTTTGGCCATAACTTGCGATCCCATAGTCCGACCTGGCCAATTTTCAATAAGAAACAATGGGAATGAATTCTGCGTCGAAAGCAATTTGTTGCGAGCAAATCGGTTGAGGGTAAGTGCCCGAAAAATGAGTGACATTTTTTACGCGATTTTTGCGTATAAATTTGTATTTTGGCCATAACTTCCGATCCCATAGTCCGACCTGGCCAATTTTCAATAGGAAACAATGGGAAAGGATTCTGCGTCGAATGCAATTTGTTGCGAGCAAATCGGTTGAGGATAAGTGCCCGAAAAATGAGTGACATTTTTTACGCGATTTTTTCGTATAAATTTGTATTTTGGCCATAACTTCCGATCCCATAGTCATACCTGGCCAATTTTCAATAGGAAACAATGGGAAAGGATTCTGTGTCGAATGCAATTTGTTGCGGGCAAATCGGTTGAGGATAAGTGCCCAAAAAATGAGTGACATTTTTTACGCGATTTTTACGTATAAATTTGTATTTTGGCCATAACTTCCGATCCCATAGTCCGACCTGGCCAATTTTCAATAAGAAACAATGGGAAAGGATTCTGCGTCGAATGCAATTTGTTGCGAGCAAATCGGTTGAGGATAAGTGCCCGAAAAATGAGTGACATTTTTTACGCGATTTTTGCGTATAAATTTGTATTTTGGCCATAACTTCCGATCCCATAGTCCGACCTGGCCAATTTTCAATAGGAAACAATGGGAAAGGATTCTGCGTCGAATGCAATTTGTTGCGAGCAAATCGGTTGAGGATAAGTGCCCGAAAAATGAGTGACATTTTTTACGCGATTTTTGCGTGTAAATTTGTATTTTGGCCATAACTTCCGATCCCATAGTCCGACCTGGCCAATTTTCAATAGGAAACAATGGGAAAGGATTCTGCGTCGAATGCAATTTGTTGCGAGCAAATCGGTTAAGGATAGGTGCCCGAAAAATGAGTGACATTTTTTGCGTCGTTTTGTGCGCACACACACACACACACACACACACACACACACACACACACACACACACACACACACACACACACACACACACACACACACACACACACACACACACACACACACACACACACACACACAGACATCACCTCAATTCGTCGAACTGAGTCGATTGGTATATAACACTATGGGTCTCCGGGCCTTCTATAAAAAGTTTGTTTTTGGAGCGATCATATCAAGACAAAATTTTCAAAACGACTTATCTGCTTTCGTAAACAAAGATTCAAACGACGATTTGACGAATCTGATAGCTCTCCCACGCAAACCAACACCATCAACAGGTAGCGGAAGCCTTCATCTACCTATTGATGGTGTTAGTTTACGTGGGAGAGCTATCAGATTCGTCAAATCGTCGTTTGAATCTTTGTTTACAAAAGCAGATAAGTCGTTTTGAAAATTTTGTCTTGATATAGCCTTTACCGTATACTTAGTATACGAGAAAGGCAAAAATGGCACGGAAAAGCATTCGGTGAAATTTATAAAAATCTTTTCACAAATTCTAGACATCAGTGCAATATCACAGAATAAAATTCAAAATCGAAATTATGTGTTTTTATACAATATAAGGAAAGTTCATCCCCGTACTGCTAACCGCATTTATCTAAATTGCTTCTAGAATTTTCGAGAAGCGTTTTAAAAATTTAACCGTTTGCTTTCCCGTGCTATTCCTGTCAAATATCATTTTAAGCTTCTTCTTCTTCTTAATATTTTTTATTCAATCTTTATTCGTCAATTTAGCATGGAGCGCCCAACTTTATTAAAACCTCGTCCTTTCCAACTGAGACGTTAGTTAACTAATTTTCAAAAGCAAAGTATGTTTGTGTTCTAATAAATTTCAGCGAGCTTCATAGAAAACGAAATCGTTTCCAAGAATATTGCATCAAGTGGCACAACTTCGTGCTGGCCCAGTTCTCACCGGAATGATTCTCTCACTCTTCGTCTTCGTCCTCACTCACCGTGTTGGCTTTGTTACACGATGAGTATCAGCGTCACCCTCTGTGGTGTGTATTAAAATCTCCTCATTGTGCACAGTGTGTGAGGAAATGCCAGCTCTGCATGTGTGTATGTATGTGCGCAAAACGACGGGGAATCCTGTACCATTGTTTCCCATTGAAAATTGGCCAGATCGGACTAGGAATCAAAAGTTATGGCCAAAATACGATTTATATCCAGGTTTTTACGCTAGCCATAAATTACCAAGGGTTAAATCAAATTTGACGTATGCCGTGAACTGAATTTTAAAAATGATATCTGGGTAGCCATGAATTAAAGTATGAAGATCTGTCATGTTTACTTTCATCAAAATATGTTATGAAAATCGAGTTCAAGTTTTCGAGGATAGATTTGTATTTCATATGATTTTAAATATGAAACTAATTTCATTACTTCTAGGACAATTGCAGAACTGAATATTGAATACGAAGGTTGCGATCTGGAAACTGCATTTAGGAAATCCGAGAAAGGAAACTGCGAGGAAATACAAGAAAGGAAGAACGGAACATTGTATCTGTTCCACCGGCTCGTTTGAATGACCACTTCAACAGATGAAAACCGTTAACCAGCACGATATAATGGTTGGCTCGATGGTGGTATGAGTTTAAGTTGTTTTTGGGTTATGTAATCAATGAATTATTGGCAGTGGCTGATTTTCTACTCGCCACTTCCACATTCAGGCGCTATCGTATATGCGCAAATAGCCAGCATGAGTTAACCGCCAGAAATGTGTATGGCGAAAGACATCTAACGCGGGTTTTCTCAAAATTAGGAACTTTTCATGAAAAACTATTTGGTACCGGTTATGTAGGAAGGTGTCCGCTACTACGCCTACCAAATATTTTTACGATGGAGGGGCTTAATTTTGAGAAATCGAACCTTAGATGCCTTTCGCCATACTGATTTCAGAAAGTTAACTCCTAGTGTACCGCTGTAATTACGCTCAAAGCAGGCGATTCATTGTCACAAGAACTAGACAAATAAAGGTCCAGATTGTTTCGCATTGGCCAATACACTATTATGAGACCTCGGATTTTTCTCTGTTTGATCTGGATGTGAAATGCGAAGTTTTAGATTTCTTAGAATCACGAATCATGTGATGAGCCATGCCTCTTCTGTGCATGCGTGATTTGTATTCCCATGTGACATTATACTTGGTTAATTTTATTCAATATGGCTATCAATGAATTATTGCCATTGGCTGATTTTCTATCCGCCGCTGTCACATCCAGGCGCTATAGTATATGCGCAAAATAGCCAGCAAGAGTTAACCGCCAGAAATTTGTATGGCGAAAGTCATCTAACGCGGGATTTCTCAAAATAAGAAACTTTTCATGAAAAACTATTTGGTACCGATTATGTAGGAAGGTGTCCGCTACCATGCCTACCAAATATTTTTTTGATGGAAGTGCTTAATTTTGAGAAATCGAACCTTAGATGCCTTTCGCCATACTGATTTCAGAAAGTTAACTCCTAGTGTGCCGCTGTAAGCACGCTCAAAGCAGGCGATTCATTAATACCTAATAACCCATTTTTCTTGGGTAATTGTTCCCGTACTAACTGTCTCAAATAAATCTCGAATCGCATTCGTTTGAAAGTTTTGGTCGTCCGTGAACATAAATAGGGGTGAATTTCAGACCGTTCTTCTTTCCATACGCTTTTTTGCGATCAGTGCATACTGTACCATACTTCACTTAAGAATTCAATTCAATAAAATGAGTGCATCTGCACTAGTTTGTAACCCTAATTATCATACAACATCTCGTTTTATGGTGAGTGTGTAAAGAAATATTTTTGTATCATGGATAAATCCACCTAGCGGAGAATAGCGAAACACTTTTGAAATATTTCGATATGAGGTGAATAATTTTAAACTTAAAAGTAGCGTGTTTAGCGAGAAGAGTAAATCTAGGCGAGTTAACCGAACTAAATTCAAAAAGTGGTAAGTGATGGAATTTTCCTTCCAAAAATAATTACGCAATGCAGATATATTCCGGCCAATGAAAAATCGTTTTCTCCGTGAGAAACTCTCTCCAAAGCTGATCATAAAAAAATACCTATTGTTTGAAAGGACAATATCAGGTAGTTATTGCGTATTAATTTTTAGGTTCAACCATATTCGTCTCGCGTCCGATTATTCTTTCTGGTGGAGTGGAGTGTTCAAGCCGTTAAGACATTATTGTCGGAGTGTGATCAAAGTTTTTCAAATCAAATAGTTCTATACAGTTTACTACTAAAGTCGTAGTAAGTTCGCGATTTTATTTAGTTTTTTTTTGTAATTTTGTTGATTTTCCCAATAGTTTCCAGTAAATTTGGTGGGTTCGATAGGACTAGTTGAACAAGTTTTGAAAATTTGGTGAATAGGAAGAAAGTTGATCAGGTAAGCTGGTGAGCAATAGGCCGAGAGCCCATTTTGAAATTTTTCTACCACGTTGATCAGGCTGCCGCCCATCCAACGTGGGCAGTTTATCCAGGGTGGATTTTTCCGATCCAAGCCAAGGCAGGAACCAGTGTTTTTGGAACGAGCAACCAACGGTGAAGCTTTCGAAATTGTGGTGAATTCGGTGTGGCCAGAAACTCGTCGCGCCAAGACGTGTGGTTTCGAGCAACACATCCACTGCTCGACTCTCCACCAATACTAGGGACGCATTTACCCTATATGTTTCAACCCACGCACGAGGTGGTTCATCCCGTATCATCGCCAAAAGCTCGTTAGGCTGGTTCAACGGACATTTGCAACGCCTGTTTCAACGAACTCGACATCGTCCGACGAGGGACAGGTTTTTCGTCGAAGATCAAGATCAGACCTATTAGTTTATACGTATGCGCAACGTATGGGCAAATTATTAAGGTGATTATACAATCAAGCCATGTGGTGAATTTCAAATTCACCACACGTTTTCTACTCATATTATCAAAAGTTCAAATCCAGCGTAACAATTTTCGTACAATGCTGAAAATAAAGTCGATTGTTTAGCAAAAGTAAGCAAACGATCTACGGATGTTTCAACCCCATGAGAGTAATTCTCGCTGAAACCGGGCCACTATTTGCACGAGGTTCTTAAAAATACCTAAATTTATATTCTTTCGAAAGCTTTCGGCGAGTATATTAAGGATCCGAGTTAAATTCTTCATAAAGATGAACCCCTCGTTAGTTATACACGAAATCATTTTAATGGACCCCTCGATTTTTGTCAATTCTTGACTCACCAAAACTGTCATAACTCCTACAATTCTCAACCGATTATAGAGATCAGCATATCGTTGGAAAGAGGAAGAGTGTATCTTCAATTTGCCATAATAAAAATATAAGAAACCATATTGAATTTGGCCGCCATATTGGATTTCTTTTTAAAAACTATGTTTTCGCCAGGTTCGCAACCACCGATTTTGAATATTAATACATCGATGGATAGCTTAGCTTATATTGTGCTTTGTGACCGAAAATCTCAGGTGTATGTTTTTTCTATCAAAAGTGATGTACGATTTACCAAATTATTTTTTGAAAGGCCATCTGACCAACGAACATTGTTTTTATGGTTAATATGCTACTACGACGTCAGTTCCTTGATTTCATACACTATTCTAAGCCAAATATGTTTCAAAAATGAAAACCATATCTACAACAGTATTTTATTTGAAGGGCTCAAAAGTTTTGAGCATAACGGAGCCGTATTCAAGTTATTGTATTAAATAATTCAAGAAGTTTGGTATTGGTAAATAGTACATAACTTTTGATAGAAAAAACATACACCTGAGATTTTTGGACACAATGCACAATATAAGCTAAGCTTTCCATTGATGTATCAATATTCAAAATCGGTGGTTGCAAACCTGGCAAAAACATAGTTTTTAAAAAGAAATCCAATATGGCGGCCAAATTCAATATGGTTTCTTATATTTTTATTATGGCAAATTGAAGATACACTCTTCCTCTTTCCAACGATATGCTGATCTTCATAATCGGTTGAGAAATGTTGGAGTTATGACAGTTTTGGTGAGTCAAGAATTGACAAAAATCGAGGGGTCCATTAAAATGATTTCGTGTATAACTAACGAGGGGTTCATCTTTCTGAAGAATTTAACTCGGATCCTTAATATACTCGCCGAAAGCTTTCGAAAGAATATAAATTTAGGCATTTTTAAGAACCTCGTGCAAATAGTGGCCCGGTTTCAGCGAGAATTACTCATGAGCATTGTGGTGCTTTCAATTCGTGCTCTTGAAAAATCACTAGAAAAAGCACGTGGTTTCCAAGATGGCTGATTTGTGGCTTTGTTGTATAACCACCTTAAATTGAATAAAAAGACGTCTTCCGGTCCGTAGCCGGTCTATCTGATTAGAACCGAAATCTTTAGAAATCAGAACTAATGAAAGTGTAAAACTCATTAAATTTTCTTTTTGTTAAATAAGTTTTTTTATTTCGTTGAATATTGAATAAAATATTATTACTTCGAGTTTAGTTTCAACTTCTACCAGATGGTGGTCGTTCTTTGAAATTTTTTTGAACGAAATTGTTTGAGTCTGAGATTAATCCTACGACTACCGCTCGGAGTTGGAGAGTGTTTAATAGCTAAATTTAATTTATACTATTATTCCTAGTATTTTTGAAATTGGTTTGGTTAATGTGCATCGCGTCGGTTGGATCAAAATTGTACTTTTGAAGTTCTGATCAACTGTTTGGCCTGCCCTGATCAGGAGTCCTCATACCGGGTTATTACAAGAGTTTGCGGTCCTTCAATTTGAAGGTGGCGCTTAAACCGCTTACTTCGTGAAACAGAACGGATCGTTACAAGCTCAATAAATTATGTTCCGGCAATAGAATGATCTTCGCAAACTTGCTATTAATATTGATTACCAATCGATTATCAACAAATTAAAAGTAAATAAAATTGTTACAAAATATGCAGTCATCCTGTGAAAACAAACAATGAAAGAATAAAATAAATTACGTCGAACAAATGATGTAGCAGCAATAGAATGTGATGGTGTTATATTATTGAAATTGTTGCCGAGATGATCATTGATGATAATTGAAAACCGTGGGAAAACATTATGATTTTTACTCCAGAAACATGCCAAGTTTATTTTTATGGACACCTAAAATGAGTAGAAGAATTGAAAATATGTTTTAATGGAACAATTGATTGAAAGATCAAACCATTCTCTGGGATACGTTCGAATTTTGAACAAAATTATGATAGTTGTAATGTTTTCATTGAAAATTTTCACTAGTCACGGATTGCTAAGATCCATTTATAAAAATTATAGTGGACACGTCATATGTCAAAAGGGGTGATTCAAAGCATTATGGCACTGTTGCGTAAAAAGCTGGATACGCTAAGAAGTTCTCACTCAATTTTTGTTAGTATATCTAATGTACGAGAAAGGCACAAACACCGCTTGGTGGATCAATCAGGGTTTTTATTCAAAAAGTTCACTGATTCTGCGTTAGTCACCCGTATAGTACTTTTTTGTAGGAATTGTAATTTTTCAGTTGGATCCATTTGGAAAAAATCGGTTAAAAAGCTTGTCCCTTTTCAAAAGATAGCCCAAATTAATTTTGGAAAAACTAATTTATGTTTCACTGCACAATAAAACATCAAATGAAGTGTGCAATAAAGTCAAATAAAATAAATATTTAGGATTAAGTTATGTACTTTACGGCTTAACCCGGAACTCAAAACGAGGTAACAACAAATTACTGTATCAAAACCAAATTTCCTCACTGCTGTTGGGTGTGGTATGACAGAAACAGTCGACAAGCGCCTCTTCATCAGTTGGATTTTAGTCAATTTTGTTTTACACCGTCATTGTTTCCATCAGAAGTGGCAATTTCATGGAAACCATTCAACATACTGGTGCAGAGAGCGCGCTCTGGTGCTATTCGAATTCGACTTCCTTCAGCGACAAACAACTTCAGCAGACGGGAACGGTACGCAGTTGGGTAGTACTTATGGGATAATTTGGGACAGCTGGGGTAAAATGGATAGGGCTTCTATCTCGGAAAGTATAAGTTATCGAAGCATGTTTAAATGATTTAAATTATTTGAATCATTCTCTTTATATAGCTTTCATATAAACTTCTTGGTTCCTGCTATTTTCAACTCACTACTAGAAGCTCCGATTTTTTTTTAAATGGGATGTTAGACAGTTTATTATTAGGTGATGACGGTAACTGTCCATGAATGCATAAAAAATCCCATATTTTCTTGATTTTCTATCTGTATGAGACATTTATTGACCGTTAAGATCATACCCTAATCATGGATTTTGTTTTCTAGTTCTTTGTTCGCATAAAACGTTGGCTACAAAAAGCATGAGCATGAGCATGATTGACCGCCCACGGTGACTACTCCGTTATTGCCAGATCAGCTGTAATTATAAAGAGAACCAACAGATGAAGTTTGGGACTAACATCATCTTCAATGTGTAAGAACTGGTGACCCAAAAATAAGCAATACTAGCGCCGGCCGTGTCCGAATGCAGGTCAATTGAGGAATAGGTAGGAAATTGTTGACATGATACTCGCTTGGCGGAGACGAGCCAGCCTCGGGCTGAAAGTCTCCTAAATAAAGACACAAAAAAATGATACTCGCTTTGATAGAAGCCGACGAGTCATCTGTACTTCCACGAGAAATCACTGGGATGTTGGATATATGGGGTAGGGAGTGTGGCAGGGTTTGTTTTGGTAAACGGTATGCCATGTATAGCGTGTAGTTTGATTTAAAACAAAAACAATCGAACGAACGCTAATTATTTTAATTATTGACCGCGCTACACAACTGGATGCGAACTAAATTTTCACTTTCTGATTAACTTACTCACCCGCACAATGCAGAACAAAATTTCGGTGACCAGCCGATTGTTTTGCTTTCCGCACAAAGCAAAACTAAATTTCGACGACCGGCCGATCGCTCTGCTTACTGGAGAATCACCGCTGTCCGAAATACGAGAAAACATACACTGAACTGATTAACTTTATTTTCTGCCGCGCAATGCAGAACACAATATTTCGGCAGATCGCACGATCGTTCTGCTGTCTGAAACAAGAGAAAACACGCACTCTGTTTGCATAAAACGTTGGCTGCAAAAAAAAGTGAAACTATTAATTGTTTATTGATATATTTTGGCCTTTTTAGTCTGATATATTCAAACGCGTTTATATTCGCATTGCCCGACGTTTCGGTCCGTTTATTGGGTCTTTTTCAAGGGAAAAGCTGTCTGCCGTTCTTCGTACACTTTTTATAGTTGTTAATTGTTAATATTTTCATTCTATCAACATGTGTGCGCAATAGAAAGGAATATGGCGTCGCATTGTCTAATTTCACCATGGGATAAGGTTGAGCGGTGAACTGTTTACTAAATTGTACTAGGGAACAAAACTGTAGGAAGACACGAAAGAGTTAGGAATTTTGGAGTGATCTTAGATTTGTAGCTAACTCTTATTGATCATTATAACACAATCATTCACAAAGCTAATCTTCTTCTTCTTATTGGCATTACATCCCCACACTGGGACAGAGCCGCCTCGCAGCTTAGTGTTCATTAAGCACTTCCACAGTTATTAACTGCAAGGTTTCTAAGCCAGGTTACCATTTTTGCATTCGTATATCATGAGGCTAACACGATGATACTTTTATGCCCAGGGAAGTCGAGACAATTTCCAATCCGAAAATTGCCTAGACCGGCACCGGGAATCGAACCCAGCCACCCTCAGCATAGTCTTGCTTTGTAGCCACGCGTCTTACCGCACGGCTAAGGAGGGCCCACAAGGTAGCATTGTATGGTCGCCTTATTCAACCACACATGAAGAAAGAATAGAATCAGTACAAAAACAATTTCTATTGACTTCTCCAAAACCAGAATCACCAACACTAATGCCACTGAGTAGGATGTGTAAAATCCCAGCCAACACAAAGTCGCATATGCTAGCGAATAAGTGTGTAAGGTGGAGGCGATATAGGCGCATTCCTTCATTTGACTGCATGCAAAGTGCACCTATATGGCCTCCACTTTGTACACTTATTCGCTATGATATACGATCTTGTGTTTGATGAGATAAAAGTGGGTGGTAATCCAGTTGCAGCAAAACTATCACAAACACAAAACTATCACAGAGGAATATTGCGGAATCACGCACACTTCTATTCATTTGGAAAAGTCAAATATACGCTCATCGTAAATTAGGTTGGACGTCATTTCCTCTTCCATCTTGTGAAGCACGTTGCATGCTTATAAACATACAAACATTGAAAGAGCGTCGAGAATTGGCAATGGTTTTATTTATTGACGATATAGTTTCTCAACGTGCTGATTCAACTGAAATTTAACCAAAATAAATTTGTGCATACCTTCTGGGCTACTTCGACATAAAACATTATTTTTAACTAACCACTGCTGAGCAAATTACGCCAAATTTGGGCCTCTCAACTCTCAATGGCTGTTTACAATCAACAAATTGCGCGGTAGTTGCCACAATCCAGCTTATTGCCCTTTTTGTAGATGGGACACAAGACACCTTCCATCCACTCCTGCAGCAGAACCTCATCCTACAAAACCTTGGTAATTACGCAGTGCACCGCTCTAACAAGTGCCTCGCCGGACGTTCGTGATGTTGTAACCTGTGAGTTACAATTAACCCGTTTTGTTTAGTCTTGTCGCCGAGTGTATTTTGGGTAGTTTGTGTGTCGCTGGCTATCCACTATGCTTTTGTTTTTGTTCTAATAGCAACATGCACCACCACTGTGGATTTGTAAATTTTTTAATTCGTTTGTTTTGCAATTAAAGTTTTGATTTTGTTTTTTAGCGTTTTGTTTTGTTGCTTATAAGTTATAATGTCCGTTAAGTTAGATTTTAAAACAAAGTTTGCGCCAGAGCTCCTCCCGTAGGCTAAAAAGCGATATTAACACAAGCAGCATAACAGTCGAGCACGGTGGCAGGAGCGATGGCGATTATTTGTTTTGGTCTGGTCGATGACGTGAATTACGAACGAACCGTGAACTAGATCGGACACGTTATTTTTGATCCGCTGCGATTCCGGAACAGTAAGTGCCGTTTTTGGGCGTGCGATCTTCCCATCGACGTGTGTTCAGCTGGAGGGCAAATTCCCAGCTTCGTCGGGTGGACAGTTCCCGGGTGCCGGTTCGTGTACTAGTGCAGTGCAGTGCAAGGGTGTTGGATCGCCGCCATAGTGGGAAGCTAATCGCCAATGAGAAATTCGCTTCCCGGCGGCCCAGTCAAGCATCCATAAACACTCGCCGTTCTCGCTACGGACGTTCAGCCGAATGAATATATCGCACGCCCGTAGCTAATCGCCAAGAAGAACGAAGACAGACGCGTAAAAAGGGGCTTACCGTCTGTGGTAGTGTACCGTGGTCACTACTAGGACTGCTTACGGGGAGTAGGTAGGTAGACACCAGTGTCGCTAGTGGGGATCCGACAAAGAAGCTTGCTCTTTCCCCTAGCTAATAGTTAAGGACGGCTGCCGTTGCAGTCTGTAAAGCTTGAGTGTAAGAGAGTGGAAAGAGAAGAAGAAAAAGAAGAACGAGCGAAGAAGAAGAAGAAGAATGGACGGAAGAAGAAAGCGAGAGATTAAGCAGCATCGTATTCTCCCGTTGTCGATAATCCTGAAATAGGCGACGGTGGCGTAAGCAGCTTCACTTGCGTCAACGAAGACATGCAGTTCGATTGACTCATAAGCCTCCTTGCTGTATCCCGGGAAGTAGCACCGTGGAATCTTCACTGCATCCATCGACCGGAGCACGTCTAGCCACTGCTGCCACCGTGGTTGCAGCGCACTAGGAATTATTACTTTTCCCTCGATTACAAAGGAAGCGACGAGTCCCAATGGGTCGAAGAGACTCATTACCAATCTAAGAACCTCCCGTTTAGTGGGAGTCACTGATTTGTCCAACAATCGCTGTAAATCGCTTCTGAACGAAGAAGTGAACGAAAACATGTCCTCGCTTGGCTTCCATACCATCCCTAAGATGCGTTCCTGTTGGTTGTCTTTATCCATCGCGAAACTCTTCACTGTTTGAGTAATTTGTTCACCGATACGCTCCAATACTTTGAAAGAATTGGACATCCAATGTCGTATTAAGAAACCTGCTTTTTCGTGGACGATGTTAACGTCTTCTGCCAGTTTAATCGCTTCGTCGGCGCTGTCAACGCTGTCAAGATAGTCGTCTACGTAGTGGTCTTCTTTTATGGCACGGGCTGCTTTCGGAAACTGCTTCGAATGCACTTCTGCATTAACATTCTTGACATACTGCGTGGAACACGGCGAGCATGTCGACCCAAAAATAGCTACAACAATGACGAATGTGTCCATTGGTTCTGCTGGGCTATCACGCCATAGAAACCTTTTGGCTTGGCGATCTTCGGGTCTAATTTGCACTTGATGGAACATTTCCATAATATCAGCACTAATAGCAATTTCCTTTTGACGATAGCGGCATAGTACTGTTTGGAGGGATACCAAAAGATCAGGTCCTTTAAGTAGGACCGAGTTGAGCGAGATTCCTTGTACAACAGCAGCTGCATTCCAAACAACTCGCAACTTCCCAGGTTTACGGGGGTTAACGACCACGCATAATGGCAGATACCAGAAGCTTTCAGGGTTTGATTCTTGTAACTCTCTCATTGAGGCTTTATAAGCGTATCCTTTTATCTGGTATTCCACCATCTGCTGCCTCATTTTAGCGTAGAGTTCTGGAGACTTGGATAGACGACGTTTAAGGCATTGGAGCGCCTCTCGGCCATCGGCTTACTGTTTGGTAATTTTATTTCATCGTACTTCCACAGCAATCCTGTTTGGTATCTCCCGGATAGAGTTCGAGCTGTCGTCCGCTGTAAAATATCTCTCGCCCGTTGCTCATCTGCCGACTCAATCAGTGTAAAAGCAGAAATGCCTACACTTTCCGTCGAAAAGAACTGCTTCACTTATTCGTCCAGATCTGCGTCCTGCTGGCGTGTACAAACATGAAGCATTCGGTGTGGTAGAACTCGATCCGTTAGTCCAGCGCGGCCGAAAACGACCCTGCCGAGTCTGGTCTTGGCTGCCACCGGTTCATTGGCATTTCCCTTACGATGCTTGAGCGGAATTTTCACTTTGGTATTGTCCAGACCGGGCTGCAAAATGGTGGATTGACATCAAGGAAGGAGCGCCCAACAGAGCTCTGGTCCCCACAAGTCCCTATCTCACGCTTCCACGGGTCGTCCGATGACAAAAGACCGCCAGCTAAGGGTTGTGTACTTAGCTGGTAGTGCAGCCTGGGCACTGTTGTCCTTCTGACATCAGCTAGAGTGAGAAGGTACGCCTCGAGCGTCTGTTCACCAGGAGGTGCGGCTCAAACAGCGTCTGCCTGGTACCCAGCGGCTGATTAACGAAATGCTGTATCGCGTCAGCTATACCTAAGGTGGCAGCCCCATCATCGAGATGTAGGTAACGCGACCCCGGTAAGATAGCTTACTGAAGCCTCTCAAATACCACGAAAAATGGAGATAGAAGAAAAAGAGAACGTTATTTTTGGCAACCGAGCCGGCAACGAAATAAGGACTATGATTGGAAACTCGGTACCTGGAATGTCAGGACCCTAAATGAACCTGGACGAGTGAGCCTTCTGGCTCGTGAACTGCAGAAGGTTGGAGTGAACGTGGCTGCTATTCAAGAAGCCCGATGGCCTAGATCCGGAGAACGTGAATTCCGAGCCGTGGACCCCACGACCAATACTGCATTCAAGTATAACATCTATCACAGCGGCGGTGAAAAAGCAGAGCATGGAGTTGGTTTCGTAATGATGGGCAAGCAGATGAAGCGAGTGATGCGGTGGAAACCCATTAGCGAACGAATCTGTGTGTTGAGGATACGGGGCAAATTCTTCAATTACAGCCTAATCAACGTTTACGCACAGACAAACGATAAATCCGACGACGTGAAGGACACGTTTTATGAATGTCTTGATAAAGCCTATGGAGAGTGCCCAAAGCATGACGTGAAAATTGTCATCGGAGACGCTAACGCTCAGGTCGGTAGAGAGGACTTTTTCCGTCCCATAATCGGTAGGGAGAGCCTTCACTCCGCCACCAATGACAACGGCCTACGGCTAGTAAATTTTGCTGCTGCCAGAGGGATGGCCATCAGTAGCACCTACTTTGCACGAAAGAACATCCGAAAGCACACCTGGAGACACCCAAATGGTGAAACTTGCAACCAGATAAACCATGTTCTGGTGGATGGGCGCCATTTCTCGAATGTTATCGATGTGCGGACATTCAGAGGTCCGAACATTGACTCTGATCACTATCTCGTTGTCAGTAAAATTCGATCACGGTTGTCAACTGTATCGAACGAAAGATCACAGCGAACGATGCTTTACAATATACAGCGATTGTCGGCGGAAGGAGTATCGGCTGAGTACCGCCAGAAGCTCGACGAACGGATAAGAGCAATCAACGTTAGCGACAACATCAACGATCTGTGGGAGTCGATCCATGGAGCGGTGAGTACAACAGCACGAGAAGTGGTAGGCACTGCACAGAGGCGACCCAGGACGGGTTGGTTCGATGTGGAGTGTCAGAGAGTGACAGACGAGAAGAACGTTGCCAGAAGCCGGATGTTGGTGTCAGGTACCCGATCGAATAGAGATCGGTACAAGGAAGCAAGAGCAGCCGAAAAACGAACCCACCACAGGAAGAAAAAAGAGTACGAAGAACAAGTGATTAGTGAGGCGTAGGAAAAAATGGAGCAGAACGATATGCGGAGGTTTTATGAGTCTGTCAATGGCGTGCGGAAAAAGACAGCGCCATCTCCCGTCATGTGCAACGACCAACAAGGGACAGCAACACGTACGGACGTGTTTTTTGCTCGCGCATTTTTTCGAAGTGTTTTTTCTCGTTCTTTCGCTGTTTACGTTTTCGCTTGTCGCGTTGGCGTTATTTTCTCCCGGACCCGTCATGGGAGACTCGGTGGCCGATTCGGTCGCTGGAAAAGTGCCTAAGCGCACTGCTCTTGGAGGCGCGGGTAACCCCTCCAAGCAGCTTTTGCAGAGCAACGTGTTCTCGCCGTTGCCGCTTGATGACGCCGGCAATCCGCCGAAAAAGAGGAAGAAGCAGCAATCGCAGCTGCCGCAGGTGCAACCGGAGCGGAAGGAGAAGTGCCCGCCCGTGTTTGTGAAGGGCGATCCGCCGGATTTACGCCCAAAATTCGCCAGCTGATCGCTAAGGGGCTGAAATGTACTTTTCGGCTCTGCAGCGAGGGCGTGAAAGTGATGCCGGCCAACAGGGACCATCATCAATCCGTCGTGGAGTTCCTCGAGGTCCACAAGTATGAGTACTACACTCATGACCATCCCGGCACGAAGCCGCTCAAGGCTTTGCTGCGAGGACTTCACGACATGAAGGAGGAAGAGCTCCAAGCAGAGCTTGAAAGTTGCGGACTGAAGCCAGTAGCCGTCCACAAGATCGCTCGTCACGACAAGGCGAGGAAATATCGCGACCAGCTTTACCTGATCCATCTGGAGCACGGCTCCACTACCTGGAAGGACCTGAAGCTGGTTGGCGTTATAAATTACACCGTCGTTGACTGGGAGCGATATCGGCCAGTGCACCGCGATGTCACGCAATGCACCAACTGCTTCAATTTCGGGCACGGCACCAGAAACTGCCGCATGAAGCCGCGCTGCAACAAGTGTGGCGAACCCCATCCGACTGACGAGTGCGACAAAATGGAGGTGGCCGATCCCAAGTGCGCCAACTGTGGCGACAAACATCGGGCCACCACAAAGGGCTGCCCAAAGCGAGCCGAGTTCCTGGAAATCCGGAAGAAGGCTTCCACCAGGACCATTCCGAAGAAGAACCGTGTTCCTGTAATCAACGAGGTGAACTTTCCAGTTATCCCGGCTCCCCGTCGTGTGATTCCAATACTCCCACCGCTACAGCCGCACAAGCGACTGGCAGCGGCAGCTGCATTGGTCCAAGCTCCAGCATCGTCCGCACCATCCACCAGCGAATGGCATCCGCTCCCTCCTCCTGGGTTTCATCGGCAGTTGGAGAACGAAGCCGTCCCACTGGAATAATCTGCCCCGCTATACACTCCGGAGCAGCTGATGCCGATCTTCGCGCAGCTCGCCACTCGACTGCGCGGCTGCAAACCTGATTTGACCAGGTCTTCACGCTTGGCATGTTCATCATTGAAGACGGCTGCTAGGGTGGGCCTGGTCAACTGGAACGCTTGCTCGCTAAAGAGCAAAACAATCGAGCTGCAGGATTTCCTTGAGGAGAAGGAAATAGACGTGGCGTTCATCACCGAAACGCACCTAAAACCGGAGGTGAACATCAACATCCCGGACTTCCGCATCGTGCGACTCGACCGGCCGACCAGGGGAGGTGGTGTGGCCATCGCTCTTCGCTACAACATCAACTGTCGTCTGCTTCCAAGCTTCCAGCTCAGTGTCATCGAGGCCATCGGTGTCGAAATCACCACTTCGGTCGGCACAATCGCGCTCATCGCGGCGTACTGTCCAACGCAAGCCAAAGCCGGCGATGGATCATCGGCTGCCCTTCGGAGGTATATCGTCAAGCTGACGCGGAGGCAAGGCCAGTATATCATTGCCGGCGACTTGAATGCCAAACATCAAGCCTGGGGCAACAGTCGCGGCAATCGAAACGGCACCATCTGGAGCAACGACATGGAGGAAGGCCACTACACGATCCTGAGCCCGGATTCCCCACTCGGCTGAGTCGGTCCGGTGCCCACGCAACGCTCGACCTCTACGTAACAAACCTGAGTGACCACGTCTCGCAGCCGGTTGTATACCAGGAGCTCAGTTCGGATCACTATCCGGTGGTGGCGGAACTGGGCTCCTCGGTCAATCGGCACCAGCAGTTACGGCGGAACTACCACCGAGTGAACTGGCAGCGTTTCCAGCAGTGCGTCGATAACACCGTCGACTACGAGGTGCGTCCGGAGACGCCGGAAAGTATCGACCGCCAGCTGTGCGCTATCGAGGAGGCGATCACGGCGGCCCGAGAGCAACACGTACCGACGGCTCGGCAGGTAAGCAACTCCTTAAACATCGATACACTCACCAAAGATTTGATTCGATTGCGGAATGTCACTCGCAGGCAGTTTCAGCGTACTGGACTGCCTGAGCTTAAGGCACGCTGCAATCGAATCACAAAAATTATCAAGGCCAGAATGGTGGACCTCAAAAATAACGACTTCTCGAATAAGATCCGCACTCTCCCAGATTATGCTAAGCCGTTCTGGAAAATGACCAAAATTCTAAAATCCAAGCCTCGGCCCATTCCACCTTTGATCCCACTAGACAATAATGGCTCTAAGGATCGCTTGATAACTCCTGCAGAGAAGGTCGCTGAAATAGGTCGTCACTTCGTCAGCTCACACAATCTTGGGCAGAACATCGTCAGTCCACACGAAGCAGCCGTCAACGAGCATGCTAACAACATCCATTTGATTCCCAACGACTTCTCGGAGGAGTTGGAGATCTCAGCTGACGAATTGACGGCCTATATCAAATCGTCGAAGAACATGAAGGCCCCAGGCTTCGACAGCATCCTGAATCTCGAGCTCAAACACATGAGTGCTCCGTTCTTTGAGCACCTCTCGCTGATCTTTAATCAGTGTCTCCGGCTTAGCTACTTCCCATCGTCCTGGAAGTCAGCGAAAGTCATCCCCATCCGGAAGCCTGGGAAGGATCCTTCCTCCCCCAAAAGTTATCGACCCATCAGCCTTCTCTCAGGGTTATCCAAGCTATTCGAAAAAGCTATTCATCATCGGTTACTTGAGTCTGCCGAAAATCTCAACATCTTGCTCGAGGAACAGTTTGGTTTCTGATGCGGTCGATCAACCGTACACTAACTCACCGAGTTTCCAACGTCCTCAGACGGAACAAGTCTGTCTCAAAAACATCCGCCATGGCCTTACCTGATGTCGAGAAGGCATTCGACAATGTATGGCATAATGGCCTGGTGTACAAACTACAACGCTACAATCTTCCCAGCTACCTGATGAAAATCATCAACAACTACCTGTCGGCAAGGAAATCCCGGGTCTCAATCAGCGGAGCGAGTTCCAATGCGCACAACATCGTCACAGGGCCCCTGCTTTTTAATCTGTTCACCTCCAACATGCCAGAACCTCCATAAGGCATACTGTCTCTGTTCGCAGGTGACACCTTCATCGTCTATAACGTTAGAGTGATCAGAGCGCTAGTGGCAAAACTCCAACGAGGCCTGGATGCCCTGACAGAGTACCTCACCAGCTGACAGATTTGTATCAACGCGGCGAAGACCCAAGTCATCATTTATCCCACTCAAAATCCCTAAACTTGTTCCGCCTGGGGACTGTAAAATCATCCTCAATGGCACGACCGTGGAATGGGCCAATGAGGCCGGCTACCTTGGCTTGACCCTCGACAGCAAGCTTATTTTCAGGCAACAGGTTGACAAAACGGTGACAAAGTGTAACGTCTTGTTGAAACTACTGTACCCTTTGATCAACCGCCGGTCGTCATTGTCCCTGAAAAATAAGCTTGCTGTCTACAAGCAAATCATCCTCCCTGTGATCGAATATGGCATGCCGGTCTGGGAGAGCTGCGCTAAAACCCACCACCTCAAACTTCAACGGGTCCAAAACAAATTCCTGAGGATGATCCTCAACACCCTCCCAGGACAAGAACATCCGAGGTCCACCGTCTGGCCGGAATAAAAACCTTACATGAACGCTTTGGTGAGTGTAAAGAAAAGTTTAGGGTCCGTTGCTTGCATTCGGATCAGGCTCCAATTAGGGCGCTAGTTCCAATCTAGGTTATCAAATTTCTTATTGTAAATATTAGTGTACATAGTAGTTAGGTTATCAAATTTAAAAAACACACCAGCGCCTCCTAAAGGCCGTCATGATATATCATATTAACACTTAAATAACAATGTAAACATAAAAATTTAAAATTGAAGTTGGAGGGCCAAGCCGGCCGAGCACTGTACATGTAAAAAATAATTGTAGAACAGAAAATGAAACAATAAAGAAGAATTTTACTACTACTACTACCAACAAGGGAATTTGCTGACAGATAAAACTGAAGTGGCTGCCAGGTGGAAGCAACACTTCGAGACTTTGTTGAATGGAGGAAGTGACGGTGCATCGGCGAACAGAATATATATTAGCGACGATGGACAAGCTGTGGAGTCACCTACACTAGATGAGGTTAAAAAAGCTGTCAAAGAGCTGAAAACCAATAAGGCTGCGGGGAAGGACCAGCTCCCGGCTGAACTTCTCAAACATGGCAGTGAGCAGCTTTATGAAGTTCTGCACCATATTATGTCGAAAATATGGGAAGACGAGGAAATGCCTGCTAGCTGGTTGGACGGCCTCATTTGCCCTCTCTTTAAGAAAGGGCACAGACTGGAGTGCGCCAATTACCGAGGAATAACCCTCCTTAATTCGGCGTACAAAATTATGTCCCGTATTCTGTTCAACAGATTGAGACCGCTTGAAGAGTCCTTCGTCGGCGAATACCAAGCAGGTTTTCGTGTGGGCCGATCAATGACGGATCAAATGTTTACCCTGAGACAAATCCTTGATAAATTCCGGGAGTACAACTTGCAGACACATCATCTGTTTATTGATTTCAAGGCGGCGTACGATTCAGTGGAACGGAATGAATTATGGCAAACTAAGCTTGAACATGGTTGTCCGGCGAAACTGATACGGCTGATTCGTATAACGTTGGACAGATCGAAATCAAGTGTAAGGGTTGCGGATGAAATATCGACGTCATTTGTTATCTTAGATGGATTAAAGCAGGGTGATGCACTCTCGAACCTACTGTTCAATATAGCGCTCGAGGGAGCGATTAGGAGAGCTGGTGTGCAAAGAAGCGGTACCATTATCACAAAATCGCATATGCTCCTGGGATTTGCGGACGATATCGATATTATCGGAATTGATCGCCGTGCCGTGGAAGAGTCTTTTGCGCCTTTTAAGAGGGAGACAGCGAGGATTGGACTCACGATCAATACCAGCAAAACGAAGTACATGGTCGCGGGCAATCAACGTGGGTTCATTAGTGGTGGTGGTAGCGAAATAATGCTGGATGGTGAAAAATTTGAAGTGGTAGAAGAATTTGTGTATCTTGGAACATTAGTGACGTGCGATAATGATGTTACCCGCGAGGTGAAAAGGCGTATTGCAGCTGCAAATAGGGCTTATTACGGACTTCGTAACCAGCTTAAGTCCCGTAGTCTGCAAACGAAAACAAAACTCGCGCTGTATACTACTCTGATTCTTCCGGTGGCTTTATACGGCCATGAGACATGGACGTTAAAGGAGGCTGATCGGAGAGCTCTCGGAGTGTTTGAGCGTAAGGTGCTGCGGACAATACTCGGCGGTAAACAGGAGAACGGTATCTGGCGGCGTCGCATGAATCACGAATTGTACCAGGTGTATAAAGGTCTGGATATTATTAAGCTTATACAACACGGCAGACTACGGTGGGCTGGTCACGTTGTTCGTATGCCGGAAGAACGTCAAGCGAAGATAATATTTAGTAGAGAACCCGGAAGAGGCCGCAGGCTTCGTGGAAGGCCGCGTACACGATGGCTTTTTGCAGTTGAAGAGGACCTGAGGGCGCTCAATGTTCAGGGCGACTGGAAGCGATTGGCCCAGGATCGAGTCCAGTGGAGAAGGATACTCCATTCGGCGTAGGTTCATCGAAGAGCTGTAGCCCATCAAGTATCAAGTAAGTATTGTCCAGACCAATTAAAATACCTGGCACACCATCAATGTAGCTCTTGACTGGTAGTCCACGCAAGTGAGCAAAACGACTAGTTAGCTCTTCAAAGTGTATCGACTGCCTTGGTAAGTTCAAATTATCTACTGTGTGCACATCTTTTAGTTGGAACTGCTTACTTTGGTCTAATCCAGAGATTTGGAACTGAACTGCCATTGAATCTTCTTCTGTTCGCTTAGCTCCATTCGTCCATTGCATGCACAGTGGTGACACTGGACCCTGTATACCGAGATGCTCGATCAGCGATTTCTCCACTAACGTTGAGTCGGATCCTCCATCAAGAAAGGCGAATGTCAACTGATTATCCATTAGCGTGCAACACAACTGGAACTATTCTGAACAACACGTTGTTGTGACTGTTTTGGTGAACACTAACTACTCCTGATACAGCGTTCGTGAAATCCGTGGATTCCCGCTCCTGTGTAGGATTTCCAGGATTCAGGAGTCTATAATGGCGTTGTTGACAGCCATCCGTCCCACACAGAGAAGCTTTGCATGCCCATTTTCTATGAGGGTAAAGACATCTTCGGCAAAGATGTAATTCTTGCGCGATCTTCCACCGATTTTCCAATGATTTGGCTCTGAACACGGAACAATCCTTCGGCTTGTTCCCACCTATCCTGCATACCATGCATGGCCGTTCGCTTCCTTCAGATTGTGTTCTCACGAACTCCGCCTTGGATGTCGTAGATTTGTAGTTTCGCGGGATTTGGCAGGCGTTGCCTTCTGAAGAATGGGCATTGACGATGGCGTTTCCTTTCGGTGTTACATGCTTATCCAATACCGGAATTACTCGGCTCGCAGCATCGACGATGACGTTCATGTAGTCCGAAAAAGCCCGCAAATCCACTCGTGCGATTCGTTGCGTGAACAATGCCCAGTCTAGCTTTATATTGGCCGGCAACTTGTCAACCAACTCGTTCATCAGCATTGGGTTCACTAGGTGCAATTCTTGGCCAGTTGCGATAATATGTGCACAGAGATTTCGTACAACCAATCCGAAATTGATGATACTCTCTAGTTTCTTGGATCGAGGGACCGGCGCGGCCCTAGCTTCGGCCAACAAGGTTCCGATGAGCTCCTCTGGTCTTCCATAGAGCGTGGTCAATGTGCGAATAATTTCATGAACGTTTAACGGGTGGAGCAAAAAACAGTTGACAGCTTTTCTTGCTTCTCCTTTCAAGCAGCGTTGGAGCATCATTAAATTTTCCGACTCACTGTAACCGCAGATTCTTGTTGACGTCTCAAAACTGCTCCAAAATAGCGCTGGATTTCCCGAAAAATTCGGAAGTTCTTTAGGAACGACGTGGCGAGCTGCTAGCTGTTGAGCGGTTGGAGTGTTATAAGGCTGTGCACAAACGCTTGTCCCTACTGGATCTATTTCACTATTTCCTACTGCAGGATGATATACTGGATGATAGTGGCTTTGAAACGAATTCACTGATACTGGATTGGCTACCGGAGGATTATTCACTGACTCCGAACTAATCACACGAGGTACTTGTTGAGACAATTGTTGCACTCTGGAGTTGATCACCGAATACACCGTGCCACCGGTAGCAGGTCCCGGTATGCCACTTGATGAAATCGTACAGACAGAATCATTCACAATCGATTGTGTATTTGACACGAGTGGGAAGGGAGGAGCATGGGAATTCATCGGGAGGGAGAATATTGGCTCTGAATAACTTGGCACACTCAATACTGAAGCATTATTCATTTGTGTTTGTCTTTCAAGGATTTGGTTTGTGCTTATTCCAGATGTTACTATCGTTGTTTTGTTCATTGCCCTACGCTGCTGAGACGCGATTTTGTTTACGTTTGAGCGGGCCCTAGCTACATAGTTCGTATTGTTTGACTGGACATTGTAATTCGAGCTCATATCGTGAGAAGCTATTATCGGTGTTCTTGCACTAGCCTGGGTTTCAAACCGCAGTTGTTGATTCGATGTACTTACCGGAGCCGAACTTGTACCTACACCCATGCTTTGTTCGGTTTCCAGTCTGTTCTCCACTCCGCTGTGGTCGATCTGCGGCGAATACGTGTGATTATAATTGTCATCACGAACGATCTCGGTTGCAGCCGGCTGGTCGTTTGGTAGATGCGCGCCTGGCAAGACGAGTGGGGTGGATTGGCAAGATGGTAACAACACAGTGCTGTTCGCCACCGGGTATTGCTTGGTATTGGAGAAAGGCGAGATCATACCCTTCCATCCGCCTGGATGATGACTTACTGTACTGATACTCGGATAGATGCACACATTGACAAATTTCGTTGGAATGTTTTGGCTGTTTTGCGGCAAGTTTGTAGCAACAGATGTGGCAGCTGGTCCTAGTTCCTAGTAACCGCTTTTCTGTGACGTGACTTCAGTGGGGGTTACTTTCCCCAGATTTAGATGTCAGAGCTACTGGCTGGTTGTCGATCCAGGCCTGTACCTTTCCGTTGCTTCGCTTACTGCTTCGTCGACTACATACACTTGCACCATTTTCTTCTGTATCCAGTTGTGCCACTAATAAGTCGTATTTGCGCGATATGTATATTTTCTTCAACTCGATTTTGTCAGCAATGGCTTTATCGCTCCTTTCTTTCTCCATACGTAGTGATTTTTCTTGGAACTCTTTATCTGGTTTGCCCCTCTCGGCTATCAATGTTTTCTGGAGCCTTTTCTCCTCCGTAAGTCGTTGCATTTCCAGCTGCAACTTTGATTCTCTCACACTGGCTGTTGTTGTTACGGACGAGGCAATGAAAAGAGGTGGAGGTGGGAGTCTTGGTGTGCATAGTGTAGAATGATACGGGCTAGATGTTTCTGCCGGGCCATCCTGCACATCTGCATATATTATATCGATTATATCGATTGCCACACTTGACACATTCGATAAACGAACCTGAATTATCAGGCTGCTCACAGCGAGAACATCTCGGATCCGTTTTACTCTGACTCGACATCTAGTGAGTGCGAATAAAATTCTTGAGGTTCTGTTCGGGACGGATGAAACTTCTCGGCAGAAACTTCTTTATCCAGCTTTTTATTCTGAACAGCTATAATTTCTGAATCACCCCTATTGACATTAGCGAAGTATGCTGTACTATGAAGTAAAACTTTTGTTTACAATAAAACTTCAAAAGTTTCCATTCAGTTTCTCCAATATGTTATTCAGTCTCAGATTCTTAGATTCTGTTTATCAAATCAATTGTTAAAATTGTTCCTCTAAATATAATTTTGTAATCATTTTAGGTTCGGTTTAAATGATATGCCAAGTATTACGACGGATGTGGGACAGAATATGCAAGACACAACCAGATCACGCGGTGGAAAAAATAGCATACCTATGTATTCCCATTTGATGTATAAGACAGAAGGACGATGCTTCCACCCTTTGCTACATCTCGCATAACATTTAATATTTCGGTGTACAGGCCCGAGCAGTAATTATATGGAGAACAGAATAGTTGACGGGAAAGTTGTAGGTCTTCAGTTTCAGAACGTTGCTCTCCTCCTTAAAATGTCTTTTATTGCCTTTTATTATTTAATAATGTTTTACAACCTTTATTTCGAGTCGTTAGACCCACTGACATACTCAGGACAACATTTAGAAGATTTTCAAAACAGATTTGTCTTTCATGTGATTATCTTTATTGACGCAATGATTAACCAAAAGATGAACTAACAGATATTTGTGTAGCTATCTGTATACGCATTGACAATAGGAAAAATGTCTAACGTGGAGGAAAATAAAACCACTTCTCGTAGGTTTCCTGATGACTAACAATTTCTCCACAGATGTGATCGTAAAAAATATATATAGGTTTTGCTTTCAAATCCTACCTAAAGCGACCTATTTGCTTTATTGTGCATCTGTTTATCGCATCTCCAATGTACAAGCTGCAGACAGAGAAAACGGATCTCCACAATCTTACATGCTTGGTCACACCTGGATTCCTTTCGCACCTGAAACATGTTATTGCGAACATTGAAGCCGAGATTGGAGCCTTGGCATGAATTTGTATAACTTCCTATCAGACCCTGACATATCGCCAATATCACTCGAATGCTCAGGCTGTAATAAAAATATTTATTAAACAATCATTATTCAAATTAAGTTACCGTGATTGGTAAACATTGCGAAACAAGAGAAAATTTTTGACGGATTAAAAAACAGTCTAAAATCCAAAGCTACTTCGATGCTGTTATAAATTTCTGTACACAGCACCTGTCATGTTTGATTCACCCCTCATTAAATTTATGGCTAGCGTAAAAAGCTGGATAGACCAACTCGTTTTTGATGGAGTTAGCTTCAAGCTAGAAATGTATATTTCAATTGCATGTTTTTATAGTTTAATTTAAGGTTAGCTTACAATTTTAATGTTTAGATTTCTGTTGTAGCTTATAAGTTTTAATTAATCATAAATTCAATATTTTTTAATTCAACTTACATTTTCAGGACTAATTCGATTGAGAAACAGTTTAATTTTAAGAAATAGGTTTTAACGTGTTCACTTGGTATTGTTTTTGTGTGATGTAGATATTTTAGTCGGGGAATTTGTCAACGCAAAGGTGGTAGTATTGTTTGCTACGTACTCTCGGTTGTCGAGAAGCGATCTATTGGGGAAGATCCATTAATTACGTAACGCAAAAATTGGGCATTTTCAACTCCCCCTCCCCCCTATGTCACACTTTTTGTATGAAACGTCTGAAAATTTTGTATAGATCGTCACACTTTGGCCAACCCCCGCTCCCCCTCAAAGCGTTACGAAATTTGTGGACGCTCCCTTGTAGAGCCGGCTGGGTATTGCAGATTGCATTAGGGTGCGTCGCGGACATCTCATGAGATAATGATATGAGAATTTAATCACTTCAGATTCATTCGCTTGATCTTTGACACGACATTGAATATCTGAGTCTTCGGGTTATCGTTAAACACAACCGTCAACATTTTCTTATAAAGTCAACATCCTGATGAGAAATTTTGCTGGTGTTTTACACAGCCAATTTAATATAGTGGGGATATATGACCTCAAAGAAATTAATCTTCTATTCTATCAAAAAGAATACTCTTAGAGTGTCCATATTACCCCGAGCTACCCTTGATATCAACAAGCTTGTTGGAATTATTTAAATTAAAATGTTTGTATCACAATGTGAAGTTAACATCGAAGAAGCGTTGAGTGTTGTGAATTAAATTTTGCGTAATACATATGTCTCAGTCTTCTTTTGCAATTTGAGGAACGAAGTTCGGTTCGTTGTTTATGAGGTAACAAAGTTTTGAAGCACTGCATTTAGCTTTGCGCCATAAACTTTTTTTTCTGTTTTGGACTGTTCGATGAGTAGATTTTACTTGTTAAGACTAATAAAATCAAATAATACATACTTGGGCTACGGCAACACGTAATAAAGCTTTTTTGAAAGTCACGAAAAAAATGGGTTTCAACAAGTGCCTGGGCAAAACACCCCACCTTAACCAAAGACGTTTTATACTACTTCTTCATCAGTATTATATCTACCCCACATTAAAAAGGTTACAAAACCTTATGTACTTGTCATTACAAACCCAGAATAAGTCCATTTAAGCAGGTTTAAATTACATTTCGATAGTTTCCGTATCATTTGGAAGCAACTGCTTCTGGGCTCGCCGCACCTGCGTTCAATTTTTAAGGGAATATCGTCCTGTCTACACTGAAGGATTTGACCAGTGAAACACATTTTCAAAAAACTCAATATTTTCGAAGATAGAAGAAATTTTATACCATGTTTACCGCTGAGAAAAGTTATTTTGTTGCCCAACTGAGTGCTCCAGGCAAGTTTTGCGGACAGTATACCAGCGTTGCTCCATAATGTTGAGCCAATAAACATTGAAAGTTCTGTATAAAAACCTGTATAAGAACTGGGCATATGCGAAAAAACTAGATTCTTATACAAATATTGTAGGGAACCTTATATTTTGCTAGCTTTTCTTACGATATTTGTTTGTGAGCTTACATTTTTTGTATCAGAATCCTACAATTTCACATGTGCCAAGTTCTTATACAGGTTTTGGTAGGTTCTTATACAAAATTGTTAGAAAATCTAAAAGTCGCTGGTTGGGTGTAGAGAAAAGAATAGCCTTAACTGATACAGCCTATCTCGATCGCTGTAATGAGTTCTCTGGATCGAGATTTTTTTTCATGGTTCTATATTTCCTCAGGAGGGCCCTCCTTAGCCGTGCGGTAAGACGCGCTGTGCGGCTACAAAGCAAGACCATGCTTTTCTTATGGATACTGTACACCTCCGGTGGTGCAAAGGCCCGACTTGAAAGATCTCCATCCTGAGCGTTGCCCGGCTATCGCTTTAACCTGTTGCCAGGCTAGATTTCGGTCGACTTCTTTTATTTCTTTATTGAGGCTTCGCCGCCATGAGCCTTTGGGTCTGCTTCTGGTGCGATGTCCCGCTGGGTTCCAGTCTAATGCTTGTTTACAGATTTCGTTTCGGCCCCTACGTGGAGTGTGGACGACCCAGCCCCACTTCCGATCCCGAATTTCTGTTGCTATCGGCCTCTGGTGATAACGACGATGGAGCTCGTTGTTTGAGATCCAGTTGTAAGGCCACCAGGCCCAGGTCATTTGTTAATGAACACCTGCAGTCTTTGAGTGTTCTCCACTGATACACACCATGTTTCACTAGCGTATAACAGCACAGATTTCACGTTAGAGTTGAAAATTCGTATTTTGGTGCGTTCACTTATCTGCCTGTTTTTCCAGATATTTCTTAAACTCGCAAAGGCAGCCCTAGCTTTCTTGATCCGTGCGCCTATGTCGATCTTGGTACCGCCGTCTGATGCCATTTTGCTACCAAGATATTGGAAGCTTTCAACATTCTCCACTGGTTGCCCGGCTACTGTGAAACTAAAAGGAGTCACCGTGTTTACATCCAACGATTTGGTTTTGTTGACGTTGATGTCTAAACCTGCCAAAGAGGAGCGCCCGGTGCCGGTCTAGACAATTTTCGGATTGGAAATTGTCTCGACTTCCCTGGGCATAGAAGAATCATCGTGTTAGCCTCATGATATACAAATGCAAAAATGGTAACTTGACTTAGAAACCTCGCAGTTAATAACTGAGGAAGTGCTTAATGAACACTAAGCTGCGATACGGCTCTGTCCTAGTGTGGGGATGTAATGCCAATAAAAAGCAGAAGAATAAGAAGAAGAAAAAGAGAAGAAGAAGAATATTTTCTCTGGATGGCAACGTTTATTCTTCTCCTAGCGCACAAAACTCCAAAAACAACTTCCGATTCATGGAATGGAATTACTGTCTATCCGCAACCACAACACTGTGTGCATGTTTAGATTAAAGAAGGTATATTTCGCTCTATTTAACCGTTCGGTAAAAGTTTAAAATTCAACTAAAAAATCTAATAATTATAAACTTATTCAGAAATCGAAAGCCTTTTAACATACAGCCCTTTTAATTGTTAAAAAATATGTGTGTCTACCAAACTGTGTTTCCACCTGTAATGGTCTTTTAAGTTTTTTTATCCGTTTAAGTCCGAAATCCAGTAAAATTTGACGGACCCCACACATCTGAGCTAACTGTGTAGTACTGCTAGTATGAGCGCGAATTAGAAATAAATGAATATCCGTGACCGTGAGTGACAAACAAATCATATTTCATAACAACTCGTATGGAAGATCTTGTAAACTAAAGAACCGTTCATGCGAACGAACAACTTTCGTTGTTTTTGGTGATTTCACGACAATGATAATAAAACCTACCGAATACGAACAATACTTGTGTGTGCCCATTCAAACGATATTGTTTAACGAGTTCGCAGTAAAACGAATTCTCCCTGGAAACGAATGCCAACGGCGTGGACTGATTTCCATGTCGCCGAATTCATCTTCCGCAAATTCCGCGAAAACAAAGCGGCTTCTGCTTTATGAACCTACATGGAATGTATTCTGAATGCTTCGATGAGACATATTTGATGCGAAACATCATTACTGGTTGACGACAGTCCGTACTTATTCCGTCTTTGAGTGCTCTGCTAAGCAGTAGAGCTATGCTTGGATTCTATTAGTGATGGGAAATATTGAATCTCATGTTCAGATGCAAATAGGTTTGATTCCCAGA
The DNA here is from genome assembly GCF_024139115.2 of Armigeres subalbatus. Taxonomy (NCBI): domain Eukaryota; kingdom Metazoa; phylum Arthropoda; class Insecta; order Diptera; family Culicidae; genus Armigeres; species Armigeres subalbatus. Next base: position 185,349,823 of record NC_085141.1, on the reverse strand, counting down.
AGGTCAACATTTGTTGATTATAATGCAAGTCGGGATGAATCAGATCTTCATGCGATATACTCGGAATCGGATTTAACTTTTATTGTTTACCTATGTCTTGCTCAATCGATGGAACAGGTAGGTTAGATGCTATTCCCACTTCTAGCTTGTTAGTTGAGCGTAATGTATGACTGTAGCGCGAAATTGTTATCCCAGAATTCAATGTCACTTTCCAAATCAATCAATTATTGTTTCAAATTGTAAACTGTAATCGAATGGGAACCCTTTCTGAAATATCTCCACAATTCAGCAATCCTGTTTGGTTGCTTTGTATGAAATTCACTTCAGAACTCGCTTACTGTCACATTTCTAAGGGGCCATCCAGAAACCACGTGGTCATATTTATGAAGATTTTCAACCCCCCCTCCCCCCATGTGGTCTATCGTGGTCATTTGGCAGACCCCCCCCTCCCCCCCCCCTTTGACCACGTGGTTTTTTTTTTCAAGTACAAATTTAAAAAAAAAACCTATGTAACTAAAACATATGGTTAATCCGATCAATTTTGAAGATGGACAATTTCAACTGATTCAAAATCAAACTAAAACCCAGCATGGAAATTATAAATTTTCATTATTTCGAAAATTTTGATGATGTTATCATGTTGTAATGTGTATCAGGTATTAGGTTATCTAGAACTCGCATACCTTCGATGCATCAGGAGGATACAAAAAAATGCGGACTCGCGAATATGTTATAAAAATTTCGAGAAAAATTTGTAATAGTTTAGCAATTTTCCAAAATATCCCTATATTTTTTAATTTCTTTATTGGTGATTTTTTTAAATACATAATTGCAATTTTTGCTTTTACAAGTGCTAATTTATTATTGTTTTGTGAAAAATTTTCAACTGTTTATGGAAATTTTGCATTATTTGCAGTAATTCTATATTTATTTAATACTCATACCCTGATTTCTTAATTGGCAATTTCCAATTCTATTATGGAAAATTTCTATTTTTCTCTAATAAATAATCTAGAGCTGGGTCATCTCTCAAAATTTCTAATTCTTCATTGAAATTTTATTTTGATATTGACTCGTGGAATCCAATGATGCCATACTAAACATATTTTCTCGGTCACTCTGATGTCTTCCGAATAATTTCCCAAGGAACTTCTATTCCATATCTCGAATATGCTTCAGTCAATGGTCCTTTCATAAGCGACTCATAGAGGAATGAATGTATTATAGATCAATTATCATTTTGGAGTTCGGATCATTCGATTTATCCAATTAACCAAATTATGAATGATTTACGATATAATATCCCATTAGGTCCATTGGGTTGATATGACAATTGTTATTTGTACAAGCTACTACAGACTTTTTAGTTAAAAAAATTATGTTTAGCTTTTTAATGGAATGTCTTTACTTATCATAAGACGATTTTGTACCTTCCCATTTAATTCCACCACTTGATTGTACCCTGACAGATACGTATTTCGACCTCAACAGTAAGGTCGTCTTCAGTGTTCCGTACTTGACACGACTTAGGTTATACAAAACTTTTAGGTTCTAAAAAACGTCCTGGAAGTCGTAATGTTTGAACTACTTAATCATTCAAGTCCGTGAACCCAGTGCTTCTAAGGCCCTACAAAAAAAGTCATAGTCATTGTGCAGCTTGATGTTGACTCAAGATAAATTTGGGTACCTTGTCTCTTGGATCTCATGTTAATGGAAATTAGGATCATATGCTTATTTCATCGGATTGGGTACATACCGATGGTGAGGACATTACAAATGTCATGATTGATCACCGAGTCGTGGGCTGAACTTAAGAGCATTTTAGAGTACCTTGAGCATCTCGTATTCCTGAATATTAATCACTGGCTTAACGTTCAGGATGACCCATCTTATCTGAGTGTTCAGAATGATTCAAACATTTCAACTTCATTTGCATGCTCATAGAATCGAAATCTTCCCAAGGTTTCGGATAACTGAGTTTTCAGGGTCAGTCAAATTTGAGCTCCCATATTTTTTTCTGTAAAACCAATATCTAGATGAACAATTTTACTGAAGAAAATGGCTCTCATTTGTGATTTAATAGACAATCTAAAACGCTGGGCATATATGACCCATCCGTCCTGAAAGGGTTGAGATTTGTTTTGGGATTCAATTTCAATCGTTATTATAACACTATTTATTACCCTAGATTGTTTTAAGGAGTGTTTTTTCTGGAACACTGCCACTTTTTTCATATCGCAGGACTCTTCTTAGTTCTAAGACCCTTTTATGAATTTAAAAAGCATTTTATTTAGAATTTCATGTTGATTTTTTAAATGCAAACTTCTCTATGTCATAACCTTTTTCATACGCACTAGTAGAATTTTGTGCATTATTGATCGAAAAATTTAATAATGCACCTAAATGTTCTAATTAGGTGCATTATTAAATTTTTGATCAATTATCCTAATTATTCAATATCATAAGAACTAGGCTTCTTAATCCTAAATAATTGCCTACATTTATTGCTTGGATTAATTTTAAATTCCAAGATCTTCCTAATTTTCAAAAATAATTATTCTGGAGTTGCAAGGGAAACCCTTCAGAATATTTAGAAGAAATTCTTCGGAGTCTCCACGGAAAAATCTTCAGTGTTTCAACGACTTTTTTTTGAAATTCTGTGGAAGAGTTCCTAAAAAAGGTTCGGTGGAAATTTTGAAGAACTAGAAGAATCCGTAGAAGGATCCGAAATGCATATTTACGATGAAAATTCCAATAAACATCAAATTCCGAAGAATTTCCAGCATAAATTAGAAAAAAAATCCAGCTTACTTTTTTTTACATAATCTCTAAAGATTTTTTTCAAAATCCTGGGCAACTTTAATGAATCTTCAAAGGAAATTCTTCTAAATTTCCAATAGAAATATTTTTCGTTTATCAAAAAAAATCTTAGAAATTTTCAGCAGTTTTTTTAATTTCCAAAAGAAATTATTTGGAATATACCAAAATATTTCCGATGGAAATTCCTAAGATTTTTCAGTAGAAAATCGAAAAAAGTTCATCTAAAACACCAATAATGAATTTCCCGAGGATATTCCGATGTTTTTACAAGTGGAAATAACGAAAAAATTGCACTTTTGTAGTACTTGTGAAGGTTGTACTTTAAGCTTAGTCCGGACATCTCAAGGAAAATTCGATATAATTACCAAAGTAGTTTTGGCGTAATGGAAACAGTAGGCGGAGCATATACCATTTTCTGTTTTCATTTCTATTCGTATTATTTTTGGTCAATGTCATCAAACAGGTATGTAATGAGATTGAGGAAATAATATCTTAAATATATTTTCACATTCCAATAGGAATTCCTTAGAAAATTAAATCAAAATTTTAAAGATTTTCTGATGTGAAAATTCCTTAAAATTTTTAAATCATTTCTTGTGCTTCTTTCCATGGTAAAGATTTAAAGCAATGTTTAGCTGAACCTACAAAGAAATCAAAATGACTTTCCGAAGAAGAATGAATTTCCCATGAAATTTTGGAAGAATTTATGGTGTAAATTCAAAAAAACATAAATCTTGAGAATTCTAAAGATTTATTCTTTGAAAATCCAAAGTATTTTTTGAAGATAATCCATAGACTCTTCCGTGGAAATTCTAAATAATGCCTCGAATAAAAAAATACTTGGAAAATTTAAAAAATGTGATAGAATTCACAAAGAGCGTAAAAAATTTAATTTCAAAATTCCAAATTTGAAAACAAAAATCCAAAAACAAAAAATCAACGGTAATATCAAAGTGTTTCATGTGGCATTGGCTATTTAATTTCTCATGAAAATTCAGAAAATTTTTTTTGAAAAATTTAGAAGTCTTCTTCTTCTTCTATGGCTCCATATTGCAACTGGAAGTTGGTCTGCTTTGTAGCAAGTACGATGGATGCATTATACCTAGGGTGTCGACAATATTTGACACCCGAAAACATCCTAGACAGGAACGAGAATCGAACTCGTCATCTGCGGATTGGCAATCCTACGCCTTTGCTCGTAAGGCTAACTGGAGACTGAACATTTTGAAGTGCACTCCCTAAAATGTTCGAAAAACTTATTTTGGAAATGAAAAAGCATTTCTGGTGAAGATTCGGAAGAACTTGTCGAAGAAATTCATTAGAATGTAAAAAAAATAATGAAAATATGAACATTTTTTTACACCGAAAATTATATGTATTTCCCACGAGACTGTTTTGAATTTTCAGATAGCATTCACATGGAATTTTTTTCAGCATTTACACTGGAGATGTATTGTTTTTTTTTTCATGACCAATTTGTAGCAAAATTTTCCAGAGAGAATTGTTCAAAAAACATTCTGAATACTAGTTAGCACTTTATCAGGATTGTATGAAGTAAGGTCAAAGTTTTTACAGGAAATTTTTTTACTGGATTTTTCCTGAATATCCACAAGAAATTTTTTTTGTTGATTTTTCTTGAATTATTGTAAAAACATGAACAGTTTTCAAAATTGTAGCTAAATTCTTTTTAACACTGAGTTGAAAAGACGCTACGTGGGCATCGGCCCTAAGATGCGTTGCGTTTAATGATTGAATCATTAAATTTTGATTATTTGTATTTTTTACACCGCTATTGTTATTCACCAAAAGTTTTTCGTGTAAAAAAAACCACGTGGTTCGAGAGCAACACCCCCCCTCCCCCCATGTGGCTTATCGTGGTCATTTCCCAAACCCCCCCCTCCCCCCATATATGACCACGTGGTTTCTGGACGGCCCCTTAAAGCTCCCACAACCCTCTCCACAGCAGAAGTCGGATACGGAATGAAGTATCTGCCCCTTCAAGTCTAAGCGCCTTCAGTGAACCCGACATTTAAATGCTGCATGTTTACCGGCAGGATGAAGCTTGTTCTAACCTACGCCGCTCTATCCCATAACAACTGGGTGGTCGGGGTGGGGTTTCCGCGTAATGTCGCATGCATTACGGGAGCCAGCCGCAAGGTTTTCGTACCAGCAGCACGTATCATGCATGCCGGGCCGGCTATGTGTGAGATGCTGAGAACAGACATGTACTGCATTATGGATGGAAGCGTCTACGGATACCTACACAGGAAGCTGGCTGGCTCAGTCTGTTTATATGTTGTAGGTAGGTATGCGAGCAAATCCCGGCACTGCACATTGCTACTCACATGATGGTGGGCTCATTGTAAGTCAAAGGCTAAACGGTGAGCAAATAGCGAGGAACAAAGCGAGTCAAGTTTGTATACCGATTTCTTTACTGTGTGCTGCAATTTTTTCCCTCCTATCTGCACATGACGTCGAGAGTAGCTTATTCAAATGGTTTTGCGAATTTACCCTGCTGCTATATTCAGCTTGTAGGGCAAGTAGAAATAATATTTCACCCTCTCTGTGGAGACGGATTGTTTCCGCCAGCAAGTAGAGCATTTTTTCCGTTCCGTTGGCGTTAAATTGGATGAAAAATTCCGAAATTATTACCTCATGTATGGAAAGTGCAAATGCTAAGAATGGTGTTTGTTTCTCAGAATCTTTGGAATTATAATAAGAGAAGTACTACTTAATAGCGTTTCGTGATATCAAGATCGAGTGAAAACTATAAAACAACATAGTTTTTGTTTGCTAAATGTTGGTAACTCCTTTAGAAATTTAGAAGCATATGTGAATGTAATCAGTGGCTTATCGAAACGGATCCTGTAGAAAATCGGGTAATAACCTTATCTGTATTGCGTCCTCATACGCTAACGGGGAGCAATTAGGCAGTTATCTGTTTAACTTCTTCGAAGTAATTGGTTACCCTCTACCAGTCTCAATATAAATAATTCGTTACTCACTCGCGTATAAAGCATATTTTAGATAGTATTATATGCTTAACTTTGCCATATAATATAACATAGAAAACTTCAATAATAATGATATACTTTGACTAGTACGGTTATAGAATTCTTGGATAAATGAGGAAAAATAATGGATAAAATTTTGAAAATTACTCTTTCCCTTTTTGTGCATTATTGTTGAATGACACCGTCCTTTATACACGCCAAGACGTTTCAAAAACAAAATGTACAAGATAGGAAGATTTTTATATTTCAAGGAAGGGCTCAAAAGTATTCGCAAAAAGTGTAGCCTATAATAGCACCATCCGGATTCACTTTCTGTTATATCGCGATCTACTGTTCAGTAGAAAAACAGAAATAAGAAAAACAGAACCATCTCAACAAACAAGCTTAGGTGGTTGTAAAAATACCCAGCCGTGAAATCTTTTAAGCCCATATTAATCCTTCGAGGGCTTTGATGTGTGGCGCATCGCTGTCTTCCACCAGGCAATGGAAGTCAAACGTCGTCCGCCGATGGTAAACTTGAGGTTCGGTGCTGATGATAGCGCGAATGCAAACCATGCTGTCGAGTCGAGTGAAAGTAAGCTGTAAAACTGAAATATGGAAACCGCATTCGCAACACCAACGTCAGACACAGTCAGGCGAGGCGCTCTGGCTGAGCTTCACACTTGACGCTCTTCAGATGCTTCTTCAAATAACAGCAACGAGTGACGGCGATGAGGAACACGAGAGCCCTCGCATCGTTCGTAGTCATTTTATTTGCAAAGTGCCTTCTATGCCTTCGGTCGAAAAATTCCACTAAGCAGTGGTTTGTTGGAAGCTATCTTTCGGAGAAAATTGAATTCGCCACAGCAAAAACTCGGTGCATGTGGGATGTGAGTGAGAAGCCAAGCCGAAGGAAAATTCTCCATAAATTTGACGCCTCACCTATCGAGCAATTTGTTCTGAAGATTGTGAACTCTGTGCGGATCTGATTGTTGAGGTGATAATAGATTCGATCACCTCTGCTAGATTGGATGTCGGAAGCAGTTGCCAGCAGAGTTCGTACGTACGTAACTGCCTCAATCAGTCAATCTTATGGCATGCCATGTGGCACGTATGATGTTTTCTAAGGGTAAAGAACATTCCATGCAGTTGAGACAAGCGCATTTTCTGAAGGCAAATTTAGTTGGGATTCGGCTTGAGTGCATATGACGATACAACTAATAACAAACGATGATTGGGGTGACACTTCACACATTTCGTCCTAGCTATGGAAATTAATTCATTCGAATAATCCGTTTTAAGTTAGAGTAGGATGTTCACCCGAACGCTTGCATTTTATCTACATCATGTTCCGCAATCCACATTATATTCCGCAGGGGCCTTCCATAGCCATGTGGTAAGATGCTCTGCTACAAAGCAAGACCATGCCAAAGATGGCTGGGCTCGTTTCCCGGTTCGGTCTAGGAAATTTTTGAGTTGGAAATTTTCTCGACTTTCCTGGGCGTAAAAGTATCATCGTGTAAAGCCCCAAACACAATGTAAGCGGAACGGAAACGGCAAAATTGCCAGAAAATATATGGGGGGGTCTCCAGTAGCCTTACGAGCAAAGGCGTATGATTGCCAATCCGGAGATGGCTAATTCGAGTCTCGGTTCGGATGTCTAGGATGCTTTCGGGTTGAAAACATTCTCGATACCCTGGGCATAGTGTAGGGGTAGCACCCCCGGGGCAAAATGACATTTTGTCATTTTTAGCGATGTTCCAGGAATATTTTCATGAATGTTTACTACTGGATTGGTAGTTAGAGATCTGAACTACATGCGCTGTAGTGAATAGTCTGGAAAAACTGCTGAAAATGTTTTAAAAAATGCCAAAGGGTCGTATTGCCCCGGGGGTGTATTTTACCCCAGTTTCTCCTATCCATTGTACTTGCCACACAAGATAAATACTCATGCAATGGCGGACATAGAAAAGCTTTCAAATAAAAACTGAGGAAATGCTAATAAAATACTAAGTTGAAAAGCAAGCCTAGTTCCAGTTGGAATGTAGAGCCATTGAAAAAGAAGAAGACGATATGGGCTAACTGTCTTAAGGGCTTAAGCCTCATGATATACGAATGTAAAAATGGCCACCTGTCTAATAGACATCTTGCAGTTTATAATTGTAGAAGCGTTGAATAACAACCAAGCTTCGAGGCGGCAACATCCCAGCGGGGGACGTTACTCAAATGAGAAGAAGAAGAAAATGTTCCGCAACTCTTTCGGGTCTCCGGTTTGCCTTGCGAGCATAGGCGTACGATTGTCAATAACGTAGATGGCAATGACAGGCATAGGAAAGCCTTCAATTGTTAACTTTAAAAATGCTCATAGAATACTAAGTTACGTAGCAGACCCAAATTCCAGTTGGAATGCAGTGCCATTGAAGAAGAAGTTTTGCTAGTCTGTCTGACGAGGAGCGATGGAAAATCTGGAGATGGAAACGAGGAAAAAGCGAATCAGAATACCTGTTAACAATTTTCATACAAGATTTCTCCACAACTTTCGCTCGAACGCAAAACAAGAAAACAATCACCAAGAAGCTTCGTGAGTCATTTAGCATAATTATCATAATGACATTTGTGCAATTACGAATCACAATGCCTGATTTCATAGTTAGTGTTTGAGTGGCAAAACAACCGATTTTTGACGTAGGACTACGTCTGTCTTTTCTATATTGGGGTACACTTTACGATTGCGAACATCGCACAGTGTTTTATTTAATCATTTTCACCACTTCACCACTGTGCTAATGTTGACGTCTCTATGCACCACGCACAGCACACTTGATCATCGCGCGGAATGTCTAGTACTGTGGCGGTTCGTATGTTACGACGGAGACAAGTATGCAAGTTGTACATGGAAACGATGAAACCATCTTCTAAAGAATGATGTACAAGTTAATGATTAATTATGCTTTTGATATGTTTAATGGATGATTGGAATTGATTTTGGAGATTTCATAGTAATTTGTGCCATATTCGAAAGGTTCATTGGAGTAATCAACAATTAATTGTTATTAAGGACTTCCAGCGATGGAAACGAAATAAAATATTTTCAAACAAATTGATAAAAGTGTGTAATCACAACAAATTGTTCTTCATTGATGAGCTTTTCTCCCAGTAGTTGATTCATTGGAAACAATATTTGGATATTCCTTGAAAAGTATGAGTATTATGAATAACTACCTTGGCAAACTGGTATTTCCTGGAGTTCATTTGAAGAATTTTGGAATCTTTTAACAGTTATGAAGATTCCTGTATTTTTTTATTCACTTATTAGTTAATTAGTGAACTTAATAGTTTGTCACACCATTTTTGTGTTAAATCATTTATTTGTTAACTCGTTATAATTTCTCTAATTTGGACTCCAAACATTTCTTCAGCATAATCCGTAAATAACTCCTTAATTTTCTCTAGCAATAAATCCAGGAATTTATCCGGTTATCCTTCAGGCATGCCCCCGAAAATCTTTTAAAAATGCCTTCGAACTTTTTTAAGATGTCCTTGAGAAATTTCTACTAGATTCCTAGAGATTCATTCCAGATTTTCTTAAGAAATGTTTTAAAAGATACCCTACGTATTCCTTCTGCAATTCCATCAAAAATTTCTCAAGAGTTTGCCTTGAAATTTCTTAGAAAATCCACCCCAAAGAACTACCAGGAAGTCGTCGGAAAATTGCCCCAAGGATTCCTCCCGAAATTCCCTAAGGAATTCTCCCACATATTCCTTCTGGATTTCGTATAAAATTCTTTCAAAAAATCTTCTGGAAATTTATTATTTAATTCCTTTAAAAAATGTCCCAGAAATTGTTCCGAAAACTCCCCACGGAATTTCACCAGAGATTCACCCACAAAATCCATTGGAAATTACCCAAGGAACTCCCACAAAAATTCCTCCAAAACTTTTTCACAAAATTTCGCAAGGAATTCCAAAGAAAATTTCGCCAGGAGATCCACCGGAAATTCTACCAAACATTCTTCCGAGATTCCCAATAAACCATCAAATAAATTCCAACGTATTCCGCCAAGAATTCTTAAGGAACCACTTTAAGGTCTGAGGGAAGGGTTCTCCGTTAAAAAAGCACGTGGTAGCACTCCCTGAGAGAGAAAATTGCCCGATTCAGCTCATCCTTCGGAAGTTCCTCCAGGAATTCCTTCGGAAGATCCTCCAGGAATTCCTTCGGAAGATCCTCCAGGAATTCGGGAATTCCTTCAGGAATTCGGAAATCCCTTCAGGAACTAGGAAATCCATTCAGTAATTTCTTCGGAAGTTCCTCCAGGAATTGCTTCGAAAGTTCCTCCAGGAATTCCATCAGAAGTTCCTCTAGGAATTCCTTCGGAAGCTCCTCTAAGAATTCCTTCGGAAGTTCCTCCAGGAATTCCTTCCGAAGTTCCTCCAGGAATTCCTTCGGAAGTTCCTCCAGGAATTCCTCTGGAAGATCCTCCAGGAATTCCTCCGGAAGATCCTCCAGTAATTCCCCCGAAAGTTCCTCCAGGAATTCCTCCGGAAGTTCCTCCAGGGATTCGGAAATTCCTTCAGGAATTCGGGAATCCCTTCAGGAACTCGGAAATCCATTCAGTAATTTCTTCTGAAGTCCCTCCAGGAATTCCTTAGGAAGTTCTTCCAGGAATTCCTTCGGAAGTTCTTCAAAGAATTCCTTGGGAAGTTCCTCCAGGAATTCCTTCGGAAGTTCCTCCAGAAATTCGGAAATTCCTTCAGGAATTCGGAAATCCTTTCAGGAATTCGGAAATCCCTTCAGCAACTTCTTCGGAAGTTCCTCCAGGAATTCCTTTGGAAGATCCTCCAGGAATTCCTTCGGAAGTTCCTCCAGGAATTTCTCCGGAAGTTCCTCCGGGAATTCCTCCGGAAGTTCCTCCGGGAATTCCTCCGGAAGTTCCTCCGGGAATTCCTCCGGAAGTTCCTCCGGGAATTCCTCCGGAAGTTCCTCAGGAAGTTCCTCCGGGAATTCCTCCGGAAGTTCCTACGGGAATTCCTCCGGAAGTTCCTCCGGGAATTCCTCCGGAAGCTCCTCCGGGAATTCCTCCGGAAGTTCCTCCGGGAATTCCTCCGGAAGTTCCTCCGGGAATTCCTCCGGAAGTTCCTCCGGGAATTCCTCCGGAAGTTCCTCCGGGAATTCCTCCGGAAGTTCCTCCGAATTCCTCCGGAAGTTCCTCCGGAATTCCTCCGGAAGTTCCTCCGGAATTCCTCCGGAAGTTCCTCCGGGAATTCCTCCGGAAGTTCCTCCGAATTCCTCCGGAAGTTCCTCCGGGAATTCCTCCGAAGTTCCTCCGGGAATTCCTCCGGAAGTTCCTCCGGAATTCCTCCGAAGTTCCTCCGGGAATTCCTCCGAAGTTCCTCCGAATTCCTCCGGAAGTTCCTCCGGGAATTCCTCCGGAAGTTCCTCCGGAATTCCTCCGGAAGTTCCTCCGGGAATTCCTCCGAAGTTCCTCCGGGAATTCCTCCGGAAGTTCCTCCGGGAATTCCTCCGAAGTTCCTCCGAATTCCTCCGAAGTTCCTCCCGAATTCCTCCGGAAGTTCCTCCAGAATTCCTCCGGAAGTTCCTCCGGAATTCCTCCGGAAGTTCCTCCGAAGTTCCTCCGGAAGTTCCTCCGGAATTCCTCCGGAAGTTCCTCCGAATTCCTCCGGAAGTTCCTCCGAATTCCTCCGGAAGTTCCTCCGGGAATTCCTCCGGAAGTTCCTCCGGAATTCCTCCGGAAGTTCCTCCGGGAATTCCTCCGAAGTTCCTCCGGGAATTCCTCCGGAAGTTCCTCCGGAATTCCTCCGGAAGTTCCTCCGAATTCCTCCGGAAGTTCCTCCGAATTCCTCCGGAAGTTCCTCCGGGAATTCCTCCGGAAGTTCCTCCGGAATTCCTCCGGAAGTTCCTCCGGGAATTCCTCCGAAGTTCCTCCGAATTCCTCCGAAGTTCCTCCGGGAATTCCTCCGGAAGTTCCTCCGGGAATTCCTCCGGAAGTTCCTCCGGGAATTCCTCCGGAAGTTCCTCCGGAATTCCTCCTGAAGTTCCTCCGGGAATTCCTCCGGAAGTTCCTCCGGAATTCCTCCGGAAGTTCCTCCAGAATTCCTCCGGAAGTTCCTCCGAATTCCTCCGGAAGTTCCTCCGGAATTCCTCGGAAGTTCCTCCGGGAATTCCTCCGAAGTTCCTCCGGGAATTCCTCCGAAGTTCCTCCGGGAATTCCTCCGAAGTTCCTCCGGGAATTCCTCCGGAAGTTCCTCCGGAATTCCTCCGAAGTTCCTCCGAATTCCTCCGAAGTTCCTCCGAATTCCTCCGGAAGTTCCTCCGGGAATTCCTCCGGAAGTTCCTCCGGGAATTCCTCCGAAGTTCCTCCGAATTCCTCCGGAAGTTCCTCCGGGAATTCCTCCGGAAGTTCCTCCGAATTCCTCCGGAAGTTCCTCCGGGAATTCCTCCGGAAGTTCCTCCGAATTCCTCCGAAGTTCCTCCGAATTCCTCCGAAGTTCCTCCGGGAATTCCTCCGAAGTTCCTCCGGAATTCCTCCGGAAGTTCCTCCGGGAATTCCTCCGGAAGTTCCTCCGGAATTCCTCCGGAAGTTCCTCCGGGAATTCCTCCGAAGTTCCTCCGAATTCCTCCGGAAGTTCCTCCGAATTCCTCCGAAGTTCCTCCGGGAATTCCTCCGGAAGTTCCTCCTCCGAAGTTCCTCCGGGAATTCCTCCGGAAGTTCCTCCGGGAATTCCTCCGGAAGTTCCTCCGAATTCCTCCGAAGTTCCTCCGGGAATTCCTCCGGAAGTTCCTCCGAATTCCTCCGGAAGTTCCTCCGAATTCCTCCGAAGTTCCTCCGAATTCCTCCGGAAGTTCCTCCTGGAATTCCTCCGGAAGTTCCTCCGGGAATTCCTCCGGGAATTCCTCCGGAAGTTCCTCCGGGAATTCCTCCGGAAGTTCCTCCGGGAATTCCTCCGGAAGTTCCTCCGGGAAGGAACTTCCCAAAGGGAACCGGCCCTGTAAGTACCCGGAGAGTGGCCAATTCGATCTAAAATAGCCGAAACGTACACCAGTGTACTTGTTTGGCAAAATCATGAAGTTTGACATGCCGCAAGATGGGTTCCAAGATTGAGCGGATATTGGCCGCTTCCTCAAGGGAACCAAGCCCTGGAAGTACTCGGAGCGTGATCAATTCTATCTAAAATCACCGAAATTTACTCCATTGTACTTGTTTTGCAAAATCATGAAGTTTGACATGTCGCAAGATGAATTCTATGATTGAACGGATATTGGCCACTTTCCCAAGGGAACCAGGCCCTGGAAGCACCTGGAGGGTGGCCAATTCGATCGAAAGTCGTCGAAATGTACTCCGAGTAGAATGGAGTAATGGTCTGTTCAAATATTACTTAACGCAATACGGGGTTATTTACTTTTTATTACGATTAGCTACGCAAAATATAGGGCGTGGGGTTCCTTTGAAGTTTTGTTACGCGTTACTCTAAAGTAAATTAATAATATTTTTTGAAAAATGTTCACTATCTTTAAAATAGAAAAGAATATATAATACATAATAATATATTGTATTGTGCCTACCAAACATAGGATTTTACTAAAAAAAAACAGCATTTGTTACGCGTTACGCATAGGAGTGGTACTTCTGAAAATTGTTACTGATTGCTACGACGGGGTGGTGGGTTCTTGAAAACAAAGTTTTTCGCGTTTTGTAATATTCAAACAGGCCCTAACATTTTATGCGGAACACAAGCCGGTACGATCTAAAATTGAATAAATGATAAATAACCTCGTCAGTTGTTTATCTTAGCGCCTACCTGGGTACCTGGTTGGCTACAGCGTCAATTCAATTATGCCTGGCGTATTGTAAAACTTCTCGTCGATCTTGGACAATGTTCCTCCAGTTTCCCCGAACGTTTAGGTTCCCCATATCCGATTCCACTGCGTGCAGCCAGCGCATTTGTAGCCTTCCACGAAGTCACCGGCCTCTATCCGGTTCTCTGTTGAATATTGTTTTCTCTATTCTTTTTCCGCACTAAGGTGATTATACAATTAGTCCCGTGGTGAATTTTAAATTCACCACATGCTTTTTCTACTCAAATCGATAATAGGTAAAATGTGGCACAATACATTTCGTACAGTGCTGAAACTTAAGTCGATTGTATAGCATAAGTAAGCAAATGGTTCTACGATTGAATCACCACTATGTGCGTTATGGTTCTTTCAATCCGTGCTCTTGAAAATTCACCGAAAAAAGCACGTGGTTTCCAAGATGGCCGATTTGTGGCTTTGTTGTATAATCACTGAAGTCTGCCGTATTTTATACGATTCCCAATATTTTCTTCTTTGTTCACAGTGCAGCTTTGATACAGCTCGTGATTCATGCGTCTGAACCACACACCATTTTCTGGTGTATTATACGTAAAACGTGTTCTCCGTGTATTGTACGTAAAACTTTCCGCTCAAAAAACCCCGAAAGCTCTCCGATCCGCCTATTTTAACATTTACCTCTTCATGTTCGTAAAGGGCCACTGGTAGAATCAAGTTTTATCATAGCGCATTGCACTACAATCAGGAGAACGGCAAACCGTTGTTCACAGAACTCTGATATTGCTCCGAAAGATTTGAGTGCCTACAGTTTTCCATCAAACGGTCAGACAAAAGATTATCCCAGACGATGAATCTTGATTATGAAAAGCTTGCGAACCATTTATTCAACTTTCATCTCATTTTCCTTACGATTTTATTTTTTTGCTATCTACTATTTTTGGACCTAAGATTTGACGTCAGCATTCTTTTTCGGTCATGTTTCAACGTTTAAAAGATTCTATCGGGATTTCGGCAGCAATTCTAATGACAAAAAATTACATAGAACGTACCGAGCGAGTGGCACTCATATTATCTTTCGTACCAATCTGTCTCATACAGTTTGTAATCGTAGCATAGTAGGTTTGCGTCAAAGTGATTACGTTTCAGTAAAAGATTAAATAGAAGGATCTAAAAATGTTTGCATCATATTACGATTTTTACTTTCCTTGGATTAAATTAATGTAAAGGGGTTTTGAATTCATTATTTACGCATGAAAACCTATTTATTGAAGACTATTTATTTTGACTCAAATAACTCAAGTGTTGATAGCGAATAGTACCGAAAAATGTTTTCTTTTGCTTTTTCAAATGGTTATCAATAACAAAAAATTTAATCAATTATGTTGAAGAGAAAATGAGAAAAAACAAAAGAAATAGAAATCAGACGAAGAAATACACATGAACGCAGCTTTCTAAACAATATTTTTCCATTTCAAAAAATCCGTTTTCATTGAACTTCTTCATTTTCAAGATTTTCACAATAATATAGTCTAAGGCGTGTGCGGCAAAATGACATTCTCTAGCCTCAGATTTTTGTATTTAGAGCAATGAACTTATGGATAGAAGTAAAGGACTACTGAAGTGTTGGCGGATCATCAAAAATAGGAATTGGATTTGATCCCTGAAGATTTGTTTTCCAAACTTTATTAACATGTTTTTTTTAAATTGGAAGTTAGGTTAAGACCTCTGAAGAAAGATTTGGACAAATTAAGCAAATGACAAGCAGATGAAATTTTAAAGCATTGCGATAAGAGTGCTCGTTCCTATTCCCAGACATATTCGTTTTCATTTATTGGCATCGTATCATACAATAAAAACAAATGCAAAAATGTGTAGCTTGGCTTAGTAGCTTCGTAGTCAATAAATACTAAGCTGCGAGGCGGCATTGTCCCAAAAGTGGGATACGATGCTTTAGTGCTGACGAGTTCGTATGAAATTTCTATTTTATAATGGTGCGTTCATTGCCGAGCAATGGGATGCAGTCTGCCGAAGGATGGGACGTTTCACAAAGTTTGACAAAAGTATCAAATGGGGAAAAGAAGAGCAAACAATTTTCGCCCAGCATCAACACTCGGCGATGAAAGGCTAACCCCCTGTCAGGCTGTAATTAAAAGATGCAAGATAGGAGAAACAAGCACGCTGAGCTTTGTGAATTTAGATGTCCATCCCCGGGTACGACGACGCAGGCAGAGCTTTATTCTATCCTTTTACTGGAAATCTGCATTTTTGTGCGAGGGCTGATGTGCCAGCAATTCCATGAAAAAAGAACGACCGATGATAATATTTGCTTCAATTTGGTTTGACTTTTGTTTGTTTGTTTTACATCGATACGATTTTAATGGGTCTGGTATCAGGGTGAATATTTTCATATTTAGAAACTCAAATCAAATCAGAACTTTTAAAAAAATGTTCATGATATAATATTTATCCAATTGAGCAAAGAATGTTTGGAAAAGTAAATTGGTACAATAGTTATCTTTCAATGTTATTTTATACCGTCTTGAGGTGGTCTCTTAATTGACACAACATACGCACCTCATACGTTTCGATAAAGAACAATTTTCATGATTTTAACGAAACAAAATAGAACAGAACCATTTTCCCGGTTGTACTTTTTCCATGGAATTGATGAATATACAACGGCACATAATTTTCTCGTTACTGCCGGCAAGCAACAAACAAACAGCCATATTTGCAGTAACAGATGCTAAGTGTCATGAAAATAACAATTAAATTCAAGATATCGCAAAAGGAAGGTTCATCAATGCAATGTAATAGTCTTTGTTTAAATCTTTTTTTTTTTTCATTCAAATGTAATAAACTTATTTTTTTTAATTTTATAGACGCAAATGATAAATCGTGATCGCTTTGTTGTATCTATGTTAGTTATTATGAATGATTAGCTTTAAAAGGCGTATAATTTGCAATCAATGTTAGGTTCTTCGCTACTAAAAGTTGAGGAAGTTTTGCGCTCATTCTAGATAGTGCGCATATGAATAATAGGAGATGGTGGGGAGACTTGATCACCCTCTGTTTGATCGAGAACTAAAGTAGTTTTGTTCTAGCGTATTTTTAGTATAGATCCTCTAGACAAATGATTTTTATGTAGGTAGTTATTTTTTGGATTGACAACCTTATTTATTCTGAACTTCGGTTTGTATGTTTAGACCTTCCTAATGATTTTTTATTGGCCACGCAAAATTTGAACAACTTCTCTTAACAATGATTAAATCCTTTCGTTTTTTCACAGCACAAAGCCATAAATATGATTAATGGTCTGTACTGATGAAAATGTCCATTAAAGTCTTATTAGGATATTTGGATTTGAAGTTATTTCCTCAATATGGGAACACTTGATCCCCCATTAGTAACCCATACACAAATTTGGGGCAAAAATCAAAAAAATATAAATCTGTTCTCAGGCTGCTAATTTTTTGTAGATTTGACAGATGTGATGAAGGGTTGGCAGGAAAAAATATTTATTGCGAATTTTGCGAATTTTGTAATTGCATGTGCTGTCGAATGCAATAACAAAAATCGTTCATGTCTACGCACAGCAATTCGAAAATTCCGCGTATTTTGAAGGAAAAATATCTAAAAAATCTGAAGGCACCTTTCTAATTTTTTCAAAGCAAGTTCTTGGGGAGGGGTCAGTTTCTCCGGAGTTTTTTAAAAGTTGATTTTTGACATCACTCCAAAGAATCGATTGTGTATCAATAACAACAATAATTTATGCTCACTCCTGACGGAATCCAAGTTTCAAAGTGCTCGCGTTTTCGGGGGCACACCACTCGATACGGAAGCAACGCACATAAGTGTCATTTTTATTTGTTCACGCATGCTAAGACGCAGCAAAACTAAATAAGAAAATGACAGTTGTGCGTTGCTTCCGTTGCTTCAAGTGGTGTGCCCCCGAAAACGCGAGCACTTTGAAACTTGGATTCCGTCGGGAGTGACCTTAAGGACTGTTAACCATCAATAAAGTTAAATACTATATTTCTTAGAGAGTCTGTGTGGAAATCACGTATGTTTATTTTTTTGTTTTTGGCTGTGATACATCGAAAATCAAAAAAGGGGATCAAGTCTCCCCAGTCTCCCCTACTCGAAAGGAAATTTTCCCTGGTCTCAATAAAAATAAATATAAAGTAAAGATGGAGAGAATAAATATTGTTACCAACTTTTGATAACGAAAATTAACTAGTGGAATTAAATGGACAGTACTTAATTCGTCTTAGACGGTTTAATACATTCCACTAAAAGAGCTTAATATATTTTTCTGAACTTTTGTAAATCAATTTTTGGAACTGTAAACTGAATTGGCGTACCTGAAGAAATAACATAGACCCCATTTCGCGGTCCTTAGCTTCTTACCCAGCAACTCCTATCCCTACCTTCTCGTGGTGCTGGCTGGGTTACGAGCAACCTTAGGGAAGATCGGGTAACCAACCCCGGTGGGAACTATGATCGTATGCTGACAGGAAAGGGGGGATTTGCTCATCTCCGGAGGTGCAAATATGTTCGAGCGTCTGTTCTCCATGTTAGGAGCGGCTCACAACAGCGTCTGTTCCCCATGTCAGGGGCGACTGATCATCGTCCGAGTGCCAGCGAGGGACTCTAAACTAAACTGTGCACACCAAGTTGCATCGTGTCAGCATCGAGAAGGCAGCCCCTTCAACGCGATGTAGGTAGGTAGCACAACCATGGTAAGGTAGCTAACCGAAGATTCTACAGTTACCATGAAAGGCAAAAGTAGAGCAAACGGATTGATTCAACGGCAACAGACCCGGCAGCGAATAAAGGACAACGATTGGAAAGTCGGATCTTGGAACGTGAGAACTTTGAATGAACCTGCACGTGTTGGGCTCCGGGCTCGTGACCTGCAGAAGGTCGGCGTGAGTTTGGCAGCAATCCAGGAAATACGGTGGTACAGAACAGGAGAACGTGAAATCCGGGCGGTGTATCCCATAGCGAACACTTCATTCAAGTACCACGTCTATTATAGTGGCGGTGACAGAGCGGAACGAGGAATTGGCTTCATGGTGATCGGGAAGCAGATGAAGCGTGTTATCCGGCAGAAGCCGATAAGCGACTGCATTTGCGTAATGAGAATGAAGGGCAAATTTTTCAACTATAGCCTGATAATCATCTCTGCCCCAACGAACGATAAGCCTGATGACGTGGAGGATGAGTTCTATGAGAGCTATGATAAGGCCTACGGAGAGTGCCCAACACATGATGTAAAGATTGTCATCGGGGATGCAAATGCACAGATCGGAAGAGAAAATTTCTTTCACCCTGTCATTGGTACGGAAAGGCTTCATTCCGCTAACAACGATAATGGTCTGCGACTTGTAACCTTTGCTGCTGCCAGAGGGATGGCAATAAGCAGTACCTACTTCGCACGTAAGAATATCCGCAAACACACCTGGCAACATCCGAGTGGAGACACTTGCTCACAGATAGACCACGTGCTGGTCGACGGACGACATTTCTCGGATGTTATAGATGTAAGGTCCTTCAGAGGTCCGAACATTGACTAAGTCAAGACAAAATTTTCAAAACGACTTATCTGCTTTTGTAAACAAAGATTCAAACGACGATTTGACGAATCTGATAGCTCTCCCACGCAAACCAACACCACCAATAGGTGGGTGAAGGTTTCGCTACCTGTTGATGGTGTTGGTTTGCGTGGGAGAGCTATCAGATTCGTCGAATCGTCGTTTGAATCTTTGTTTACAAAAGCAGATAAGTCGTTTTGAAAATTTTGTCTTGAAGTAGTTGCAAAAAATCGGGAGCGACTTTCCAGCGTCACGAATTCACGAAACAACAGAACGATGCGTTTCACTATCCAACGCTTGTCAGTTGAAGGAGTTGCTGAACAGTACCACCAGAAGCTGGACGAGTGGATAGGAGATGCCACCGGATCTGGCGACGTCAACAGATTGTGAGAAAATATCCACGAAGCTGTGACTACAACAGCACAGGAAGTATACCCAATGTATAAGAAAGGGCACAGCCTAGAGTGTGCCAATTACAGAGGGATCACCCTTCTGAATTCGGCGTACAAAATCATGTCGCGTATCTTGTTTAACAGACTGAGACCGCTTGAGGTTTGAGGAGTCCTTCGTCGACGAATACCTGGCAGGTTTTCGTGATGGCCGATCAACGACAGATCAGATGTTTAGCCTGCGGATAGTCCTTGATAAATTCCAGGAGTACAACTTACAGACTCATCATTGATTACAAAGCAGTGTACGATTCAATGAAAAGAAACGAGCTGTGGCAGATAATGTCCAAATATGGGTTTCCGGCGAAACTGATTAGACTGATACGGGTAACGCTGGATGGCTCGAAATCAAATATACGGATTGCAGACGAAGTGTCAACCTCGTTTGTGACCTTAGACGGATTGAAGCAGGGTAATGCACTTTCAAATTTATTGTTCAATATTGCACTCGAAGGCGCTATTAGGAGATCTGGCGTGCAGAGGAACGTCGCTATCATCACACGGTCGCATATGCTCCTGGGCTTTGCGGACGACATCGACCTTATTGGAATGGCAGTAGTGGAGGCTTTTGTCCCACTGAAGAGGACGGCGAGGATAGGCTTAACTATTAACTCTACCAAGTACATGGTGGTAGGTAAATATAGAGGAAGACCTAGTGGTGTTGGTGCTGAGGTAGTGCTCCCGAGAAGAACAAGTCCGGCAAAAATGGTAACAGCAACTTGATTGTGACTAAATCGGGTCACATATGAGTTGCAGCAACCTATGTGAAGCATGTGTGCTGCTAGGGATGTGGATCATGCGTGCTGCTAGGGCTTGGTGGGGATGTGTTTGAAATTGTTGAATAATTTGTTTACCTTGGAACGCTTGTGACGTGTGACAATGACGTTTCCCGTGAAGTGAAAAGACGTATTGCTGCTGCGAATGGGGCCTTTTGCGGATTACGTAATCAGCTTAGGTCACGCAACATGCAGACGGAAACGGAATTTGCTCCATACAAAACTCTGATTGTACCAGTGGCCCTTTATGGACATGAAACATGGACGTTAAAAGAGATGGACTGGAGAGCTTTCGGGGATTTTGAGCGAAAAGTGCTGCGTACAATATTCGGAGGGGGGCTAGAAAATGGTGTGTAGCGCAGACGCATTAATCATGAGCTGTATCAAGTATACAAAGAAGAAAATATTGTAAATCGTATAAAATACGGCAGACTTCAGTGGGCTGGTCACTTAGTGTGAATATCGGAAGAAATAATAGTGAAAACAATATTCAATAGAGAACCAGATTGGAGCCGGTGATTTCGTGGGAGGCCACGAAGACGCTGGCTGCACGCGGTGGAATCGATACTGGGGACCCTGAACGTTCGAGGAAACTGGAGGAACATCGCCCAAGACCGACGATTATGGAGCTCTACAATACGCCAGACCAGGGTGGAGGGGGTGGTGGTTTGTGCATAAATCCCCCCCTTTGATAACGCAGATATCTAAGAAATCTGAAGCATTAATAATCTGGAGGGTCTAAAAAATGGGGTAATATTAAGCATTTGTATGATCTACGAAATAAAAAAATCTTATTTAGGATATTTTGAAAGGTTTATGTCATAACAATGACCTGAATCGGAAAGAGCTCCAGAAATTAGAAAAAATGGGATTATCCCTGATACAATTGGAAAATGTGTCAGGAGCCTTTTTAAATCAGGGAAATTAGAAAAACGATTGAAACATCTAAGGATTGAAAAGAGTAAATAGTTTCATCGTCTTCCATCAATTGTTGTACACAATGAACACTTACACACAGATAACAGGCGTTAATTTTTAGTGGCTCGGTTGTTGAAAACATTGTACCGGTCATGTCGTAATACTACCGTTGCATGGTGTTAATGTACTGAAAATTTTGATGACAATTTGCCGTATTTTGCTTTTGATCGCTAGTGTTCATTCCGAATTGCCCCTAGGTGGCTTCATTACTTTGTGTAGGGTTGTAGTTGATTTTATTGTCGCACGCTATAAAGCTGCAATTTATTAATCACATTGAAGTACATATAATCACTATTGAATAATATTCACTTACTTCGGTGTTTCTGATACGGATCCGGACCGTTATAGGAGTGCTATTGATCGTAGCATGTCAACAACGCAGTGAAAGTAACACTTGGCGAGCTTGGACACATACACAAAGAATATATATTATGTCAGGGGTTTGCAACACAATTCTAACGTAACAACCATTGTTTAGTTAGATTGTGTTTGAATGTCGGGCAGTCTGCGTAGGCGGCGCTGATGATCTTTGCACACGATTTCAACAAAAAAAATCGAGCCTCCATGTCTGTTCTCTGTGGCTCACATAAGACAATGAACAACTACAATATCTAGTAGACTAGTGAAGAGGAAATCGAACCCCACACACCACAGCATGTATTGCGACTGTCGCCACTACTGGACCACGAAGCCCACCCAGTATTTCAAAAATATTTGAAAAATCAAAAGGTTTGGATATATGTTTCTAAGAGTATTTAGCATCATACTGGATGTTGTAGGTTGATAGGAGATAAATCTTTTTTTTTAACGATTTGATATGGTTTCAAAAGATACAATGCATAAACAAAAGAGTTACGACTGGAAGATTTGGTGTTTTATTGTGTGACTTTCTCAGTCTAATTTAGTCAAAACGATAAGTTTTGTTTTGCCCGACGTTTCAGCCTGTATATTTGGCCTTTTTCAAGGGTGAAAAATAGAACATGAACTTTAGGAGGTATATAACATAAAACATGGTAAATAGAACCTACACAGTCCTACAATTGTAACACATAAAAACATAATACGACCATAACATAATTCACATGAAAATTGTCTTACAGTTTAAACATTTAGTGTGAACTTAGAGATTTCGAAAAACACTGCTATTGCACACGACTTGCCAAGAAACCATATATAGATCCATGCTCAACATCCTTTTTCTGACGACGACCATCCTGAAAAAGACTTCAAAAACATAAAAATAGCCAGACGAAATTTCAAAACAACAAAATCCCTGCTGAAACCAGTCAAAAATCCAGTGCTTCCATATGACCAACACAACGTCGTATACAACATTCCATGTAGCGATTGCGATTAAGTTTATATTGGTATGTCCACCAACAATTTAAAAAAACGTATCAGTGGTGTATCAGCCCCGACCAAGTGTAATTAGGAACACAATGTGATGTACGCTTCATGTCCATGAGCAACAGCTGTAAAACTTCCCAATGTTAATGATATGGAAATGCTAATATCATCTTCCAAACTTGGACGTACATGTTCATGATAGCATTAGAGGCGAAAGTATAGAATTGATAGTTCCGTTAGGATACGGCAGGCATGAAGAATGTTTTTATAGAAGTCGATTTGAAAGCGAGCGGAGGGCAATATTTGTGATGGCACATATCGCACGACCTTCCTTCTGCCAAGCTCCCGTATGAAGGGGGAGGGAAGAATATCAGTGTGGAAGCTGATATATCTCCACTGGCAAAAGGAAGGTGGTTTGACTTGCTCATATGCCGTCGCGTGCGGAAGGATTTGCTATCGACGAGTACTGTCTCCAAATTTCTAATATGACATCAGCATTTAGTCGAATAGGATTTTTATTGCACAGTTCTGTTTTTCTCATTGCGTAGAAGTAACACACACGAAATCATTAATTTAGTGTTTCCAATGTAATTTAATTTTTCAATCCGCGTCTTTGCTAAAAAAATTAATAAGTTTTACAAATTAACTTCTTATAGTGTACAATTTCCGGGTAAAAAATTGGAACGCACAATGTGGAATTTGAAACGAATGAACATATCTGAATAAACTGATTACTCAATACATAAGATCATTCCAATACGCTTTAATAAATACAAGCCAGAAAGGAAAAGGTTAACATCAAAGCAAAATCTTCCATCAACAGTTTATTAAAAATGCATACAAGAATGTCTCATAATGTAAATCCTCAGTGTCACGATAGAATAGCTTGCAGTCGGTGTATAATTATTATGCGGGACGGCTGCTGCTGTTAATAAGAAGATATTAAAAATGCTCGCTGTTTCCTAACTAATTTGCATCAGAAAGTAGAAGCAGTATTAAAAATAACAGAAAACATAATTAACTTTGACAAATAATATTCCATATTTGGGGTATCTAACGGTTCTTCCAAACTCTCCATAAACACCCTATTTGTTACGTATCCGCTTAGAGGCGGGGTACTTATGAAATTTGTTACAGTTTGTCACGAAAAGGTGGAATATTGGTTTTAGAACAACGTGTTTGCATTACGCCACTTTTTGCGGTAGGGAATGCTTTTGCTCATTTTCCTTTCTGCACTTTATCATACTGCAAAGTGACATCCATCTAAAAAAATATGAAAAGAATAATTACCTGTCTGCAATTATGTAATTCACTTCGGCGGAAAAAAGTTCTTTGTGTCATTAGTTTCCAAATCAAGTATGTGCATCTGGCAATGACTTTTCAGCTTGTATTGACACGAGATGGTTAATTACGTAAGCATTTGACTACTTTCGAGCTCTGTACTGTTTCACTATTTTACACAATTGCCTGACTTTAAAAACTTTTTGCAGATGATTCATATCCAACGGCATCATGATTCCCGCAAACACTGTGTTCTGTGTCGACCTTTCCCTCTCTGCAGTGGCACTAGCATAACTTGCCTAGAGGCACCACACTTCACATCGTCCTCATTTAACGGACAGCGTTTCACTTTTTTCCCGGTCCGGTTGTTGTTGTTTTTGTGGGCCTTTAACCCTCAAGGCGTTTTTGCCCTGTTCTCAAGAGGCATACTATTCATACTCAATTTGTAAGGTATACCTTTTCTTCTTCTTATTTTTACTTTTCCGCATCTGACAACTGGGATATTGCTACCTCGGAGCATGGAATTTACAGACAGAAGCATTCATTGAAATTTACGATGTAAATCATGTACATAAATGGAACGCCATAATCAGTGTACGAGATATATCTGAAATGCCACAGGATAAGATTGTTACAGCATATGATGCAGCAGAAAGGCACCATTCGATTCTTCTTATTTTTTCATCGCTTTTTAAAACTGCGGGTAGTCTTAACTATGAAGCTTGTATTTAACTATGAAGCTAGTTTTTCCTCGATGAACCTTTATGAACCATTAATTTGTATGCCAACAAGCTAACATGTCAATCATATAAGCATACAGGCATATGGAGACGCACGGTGCATTAATTCATCAAATTCTTGTGAATAAGCTTTTTGTGCGAAATTAAAGGTTTCTAATATTCTACAATCCTTGTGAAAGCCATTTGCATCAAGTTACGATCAAAAATAATCTGGCCTAAGGTTAAGATATACTTGATGTTTAATAGCGGTAATGACAAAATGCGGAAGATTGAAATCTTTTTTGCACGGTAGTCAATGAACAGTTTTTGATTAAACATACCTAACATTCGCTTACAACTCGACAGTTCAGGTGTGAATTACTTGTATTTTGTCATGCGTATGAAATTGTTGTCTGTTGCATGCGGAGAAAGACAGCGCCATTTCCCGTCATGTGCAACGACCAAGAAGGGAATTTGCTGACAGATAAAACCGAAGTGGCTGCCAGGCAACACTTCGAGACTTTGTTGAATAGTGGACGGTGCATCGGTGAACAGAATAAATATTAGCGACGATGGACAAGCTATGGAGTCGCTTACACTAGATGAGGTTAGAAAAGCTATTAAAGAGCTGAAAACAATAAGGCTGCGGGGAAGAACCAACCAGGAAGAACTTCTCAAACATGGCAGTGAGAAGCTTCATGAAGTTCTGCACCATATTATGTCGAAAATATGGTTGGATGGCCTCATTTGCCCTCTCTTTAAGAAAGGGTACAGACTAAAGTGCGCCAATTACCGAGGAATAACCCTTACTTAATTCGGCGTACAACATTATGTCCCGTATTCTGTTCAACAGATTGAGACCGCTTGAAGAGTCCTTCGTCGGCGAATACCGAGCAGGTTTACGTGACGGCCGATCAACGACGGATCAAATGTTTACCCTGAGACAAATCCTTGATAAATTCCGGGAGAACAACTTGCAGACACATAATCTGTTTATAGATTTCAAGGTGGCGTACGATTCAGTGAAACGGAATGAATTATGAAAAATTATGCTTGAACATGGTTTTCTGGCGAAACTGAAACGGCTGATCTGTATAACGTTGGACGGATCGAAATCAAGTGTAAGGGTTGCGGATGAAATATCGACATCATTTGTTACCTTAGATGGATTAAAGTAGGGTGAAGCACTCTCGAATCTACTGTTCAATATAGCGCTCGAGGGAGCGATTAGGAGAGCTGGTATGCAACGAAGCAGTCTTATTATCAAAAGATCGCAAAAGCTCCTGGGATTTGCGGACGATATCGATGTTATCGGGATTGATCGCCGTGCCGTGGAAGAGGCTTTTGTGCCTTTCAAGAGGGAGACAGCGAGGATTGGACTCACGATCAATACCAGCAAAACGAAGTACATGGTCGCTGGTAATCAACGTGGGTTCATTAGTGGTGGTGGTAGCGAAATAGTGCTGGATGGTGAAAAATTGCGATAATGATGTTACCCGCGAGGTGAAAAGGCGTATTGCAGCTGCAAACGAAGACAAAATTCGCGCTGTGTACTACTCTGATTCTTCCGGTGGCTTTATACGGCCATGAAACACGAGTTGTACCAGGTATATAAAGGGCTGGATATTGTTAAGCTTATACAACACGGCAGACTACGGTGGGCTGGACACGTTGTTCGTATGCCGGATAAATGTCAAGCGAAGATAATATTTAGTAGAGAACCCGGAGAAGGCCGTAGATTTTGTGGAAGGCCTCGTACACGATAGCTTTTTGCAGTTGAAGAGGACCTGAGGGCGCTCAATGTTTAGGGCGACTGGAAGCGATTGGCCCAGGATCGAGTCCAGTGGAGAAGGATACTTCATTCGGCGTAGGTTCATCGAAGAGCTGTAGCCCATAAAGTATTAAGTAAGTGAGTATAGCGTCGGTAGCGGATCTAGACATCAGTGATGACCGTTGGCGGTGGTTGCGACAAACAATTTATTTCCCAAGGTGGCGTCTGTAGCCATTCAGCGGTAAAAAGTTAAATTTTCTCGAAAGATTTGGACAATCTCTTCGGTGTTGTAAGTGGTTATAAAAGCGCATCAATAAGCGTAAATCGGTTCTTTTCATGACCCCCATTTTAAACGGGAAAAAGTTGATTTGAAATGAATTTTATTCAGTGCCAGTGACAGAAAATTTAATGGATGTGATGGCGTCGGTAGCGGTTCCAGCCGCAGTGGTACATAAAACAAAAAATTCCGGCAGGATTTAGGCATTTGGTTATTGTTAATGTTTGGGAAGGCGCATAACAAAATTTAGTCTTTGGAAAAGCACAAAAAGTAATATTTCAATTAGTAGTGAAAGAATATTGAAACTTTTGGTATATGTAATTAAATTATTTTGAAAAAATGAAAAAAAAAAAAAACAAAAAATGAGACATTTTTCAGCTCAACTACAACAAAATCAGAGCCAGAGTGAGAAAAATTCACTTGAAATCTCCTGACGCAGACAACAGTCACTCTACGATTTACCGCTGTATTGCTATAGAATAAATTTTCTATAGCAAAAGCAAACTAAAGCAAACACCCTTTGACGGCCGCCAATGGGGTTAGGGACAAAACGTCGAAAGACAAAAGGTCGAAAGGACAAAAGGTCGAAAGACAAAAGGTCGAAAGACAAAACGTCGAAAGACAAAACGTCGAAAGACAAAAGGTCGAAGGGACAAATGGTCGAAAAGGACAAAAGGTCAAAAGGGACAAAAGGTCGAAAGTACAAAACGTCGAACGGGACAAAAGGTCGAAAGACCAAAACGTCGAACGGAACAAAAGGCCGAAATAAACAAAAGATCAATAAGATCAAAAGGTCAAAAGGGACAAAAGGTCGAAATAGACAAGAAACTGAAACGGAGAGAATCAATCTCGCACCAGAGTTGCTCTACACAATTGGCAAAACTCTGCTCTTTTATTTTTCCCAATTTTAAAACAATTAAAATAAATTCATTCAGTGAGTACAACTTATAGATGGATGTTTTAGTTTTCTAAATGTTCGCTTTCTTCGTTTCTCAAAATGGCGTACGCCGCACATCAAATACACCGGCATGTATTAAGGTTCCCTCAAACACACGCAATTTTATCGTGATTCTATCGCATGGGGACTGCGATTCTGTCGCCGTTGGTATGGAAGCGTAAATGAAACATTGCCAGCATCCACCCAACGATAGAATCGCGGCGACTAGCCGTCTGGGGGGCTTTTACACATCGGCATATTTTCAATGCGCGCGCCTGCGTGACTGCGGCGTGCACTTTTTTGAGAGATCGAAGTGACATTTAGAAAACTTAGATATCCATCTATTATTTACACTCATTTTATGAATTTTATTTAATTGTTAAAAATAGTGAAAAATAAAAGAGCAATATTTTGCCAACTGTATAGGCAACTGTATTTATTTTCTAAATCAACAATCTTTTTTTTTATCTCTAACAGAACAATCTGGATATTCATAATATTGTTTCATAGTAATTACTCCTTCTTTGAAAATTGCTCATTCTTCAACTTTGATTGATGAGATGAGTGTGTTATTTCTGCTTGAAATTAAATGCATTTCACAAATTCCTTTGGAATATATCCAACTTGTTCCTTATCGACCTTTTGTCCCTTTCAACATTTTGTCCCTTTCGAACTTCTGTGCCTTTCGACCTTTTGTCCTTTCGACCTTCTGTCCCTTTCGAGGTTTTGTCTTTTCGACCTTTTGTCTTTCGACCTTTTGTCATAGATTCCCGCCAATGGGCGCGTTACCAAGGCTATCGGATTGACGACTTTCCACAATTAATCAAAAGGCGCCTGCGTTGCGTCCAGTCCGATAGTGATTCGTCAAAGATTTTCTTTCTAATTACCTTTCCAATCAATAACTCAACAGCAGCCAACCATTAGTCCGAAACTTGCGAGAAAATATCACTTATGTGGTGCTGCTTCCCAACCGTACGATGATTTGCATGAGCATGCGCATGATGACCGTGCATTTCGTAGTTGCTGCTCCGTGATTTTCCAGAACAATCGCAATTGATCAGGGAATCAATGGAGATTTGCAAGGGATTTGCTCTTCATCCCCAATGTGCACAACCCGAGCGCTCTAGTATGTTTTAAATGGTCGATAACGGCGCTGGTCACATCCTCACGGTCAATCGGTGCAATCAATCGCTCACTGCAAGCCGAGAACACCTCTGCACTCGCCACGAGCTCATGCGGAATTTTATTAGAATCTGGGGGTTAGGTTCTATGGCAGAGTCTTGGTTAACGGATTGCCAATGTGATAGGAATGAAAGGGTGGTGGTATATTCTGATTTGATGCCGAAACGAGCTTTTCGGCTCATTTAGACTTCTAACAGTTACCTGTTATAACAAATCAAGTTGTAGGTATAGAAGATGGCAACGGTATGAAATAGAGATGGTCGGGTTTCACATTTTACGAACCTGAACCCGACCCAAACTCGATTCATAAGTGCCTTTCAAACCCGGACCCGACCCGAACTCGAAACAAAAAATCTTATCAAACCCGTACCCGACCCGAACTCGAAATAATTCAACTATTTAAACCCGAGCTGGACCCGAGTTGCCGGAAAACTCAAACCAGATATTTTATATTTCTCTTTACATCAAAAAGGATGTAGGCCCAAAGAACGAAAAGTCCTCAAATTTAACAGAAACGAATAAAAAATATTCGATAATAAAATTCTCATGAAAAATTTCGGCTGCGCCGCTGAATAAATCATTCAAACTCTACTCAATATTTTATACATATAAATTTCTCACTAAATCTCGCTACGTAATACAATTCTATATCTTCAACTGAAACGCATTCAGGTTTTCACTTGAAAATTTCTTCAATGTTTTGTTGAAAGTGTTCAAGTATAAATCGTAATGCATAGGTATCATTGCATTGCGTAATGCATTGATTTAAATATTGCCTGATTTTCTCAAAATTGCACGCGGCGAACCCTTCATGAAAGGTACACTTCACCGTTCATTCAGGTACCGTTCACTTGATTTTTATGGGTGAATAGCATTGCGGTGTATCGTTTGGCGCGGCCGTACCTTTCGACAGTTATTCGCCGCGTGAAGTTTTGTGCAAGTACCCATTTGGAAACATTTACAAACGCCGCGCAGTGTATCATATCCAGAAAATCTGACAATAATATTGTTCAGTGACGTAAACATAATTTGTACATCTCATCGTTTTGGTAAGCTCTATTTTTATTTAAGTTGACTGAGTTGTGTTAATAAAAAGTAAAAATCTTGTAAGCTCAATTGACGTGAAGCGTTACGGAGCCGAGATCAAGTTTAATATAATATTTCTTCATTTTTATACATAGTGTTAGTTTTGGGGAAATGTATTGTATTATGAGGCGATTTTTCGATCTGTGCTCTAGTTGTGAAAACTTTTCGGTAAGCAAAATATTCATCACTGATCTACTGAGTATTGTTTGTTTTCCGTTGTCTTTTGAACGTATTCAATTAGAACAACCATTGTATGAAAACAGTGAAATGAAGATGGTGATGTTTCAGAAGTTTTTTCTGATTAAATAGATTTTTAGATCTTTGCAGATTCGAGAATGCTCTAGATTTGGGGCATTCTCTGATATCTCATTTATATAGATTCTGGAACTGATTCAGATCCTTCCGATTGAGATCATTGGCATGACCTAAACTTTTACCTTCAGATATTTTTGATTCCGTATATCATGTACGCAAAAAAAAGCGTTCATACTCGTGAAGTAACGAGTTCACGATGTATTTTAAGTCACGGTTTCGGGACTGAAGCTCCTGAATCCATGACTTAAATCACACTGTATTTTTGCCTATTCGGAGTTCGGGAACCTTCACTTTTTCTATTTCGAGCTCGGCAAAATTGGGCACCGCTGTAGCTCAGTAAATTTAAAAACTGAACTTCGGCAGAAAATTTCGTTTATTACTGATTCTCAGCAAAATATTTGCTGTATCTCGGCAACTGAAACGTCACTTTTACTGAGATCTCGGCAAAAATTATGTTTGCTGAAACTCGGCGGTGCCCACCTCGGGAAAAAAAAAACAAAAAATGCTGAGATCTCGGCAAAAAAAATTAAGTGTGTTTTTTTTTGCGTGTGGATATCTAGAATTTTCTCACATTTTATAGATCCATCAGATCCAGATTATTCAAATGCTTCAAAGTTGTATCAATTTTCTGTTACAATCGTGCCGGTGCGGCGCGTTTTCCGTAGGGTAGTTTGTTGTTAGTTTGGACGTGCTGCTGCTGGTTTTAAAAGTTAATATTTAGCAATAAACCTAAATGTCTGCGTTTGAGTGTGTTAGCATAAAAGGTCTTTACATTATTCTCAAAGATTTATAACTGTTGATTTTAACCCAGTCAACATTTTGGTACCTATAACTCTTGATATAGGTTATTATATAAGAACCAACTTAATCGTATATAATGCACAGATTGGCTATATACGTACCAAAGTGGAGGCGATATAGGTACAAACGAGTTTTATTCTACGATTTTTCCCGACATCAAAAGAACATTATTACGATTAAACATTAAAATATAGAAAATAAAAAAAAAACTTATCAGCACCAAGTCTCGAACATGCGATCTTTAGATTTGCAGGCGGATACTCTACCACTGCACCATACTGCACATCTTGAAGTGGGATGGATTTTTGTTCAACATAAACTACCCAATTTATATCTTCACAACTGCTTGAAACGTCTACAATCCATTTGGACTGAAGTGGTTTCGATTGTATTACGATTCACGTAGACATTCATTCGCACTGATATAGGATATTGCAAGGAATATAAATCATTACGAGTTTTTATTTACTCAATTACGATTGATTTTCACTACGGTAAAAATTATCGTATACGATGCATTCAATACAACAATGTTCGACAATAATCTGACAAAGTTTGATATGGAATGCGATTTAGATTTTTGATGGACGCAAATGCGACTTTATTTGCTGTTTGTTATACGATATGTGGTTTACTGGGAAGTATTATATTCATTTTTTGTCATTTTTTATCTAACAGTCATATTTCTTAAGTGAAATCTTTTGTGTTTGAATCTTTCGCTTATCTATACAATAAATAATGGATACGAAGAACGATAAATATTGAAACAAACACATTGTTTGGAAGATTATGTACCAAATTAATTTGGTTACACTGGCCTCCACCTTGCCAGAGCTACCGATTGAAGGATGTCTCGATTTAATTGTCACATCATGTCCTATCTTTCAGCAAACACGTACCGTTTTGACTCAAATTCCGAACATTCGCTTTTAAATGGCCATTTTTTCTTTATTTATGTAATTCTCTCCATAGGAGCTTGAATTCTTTTGCAAACTTGATCCTTAGTACAAAAAAAAAACGATGAAAACTTTAGTTTTGGGGCGTTCAAACGCCAGTGTTCGGGATTTGAGTTGTTTAGATACTCAAAATTACCTTGATTCTATAACTTCAATAGATCCTCAAGACCCTCAACTTCAGTAGGCTCAAGTTCTCTATTTTCTCTTAATTATTCAAATCTGTTACAGATTTCTTTATATTTCATTTCAAATGGCAATGCGAGGCAAGCAGGCTGAACCCGGGACTGTCCCGCATGATCCGGGACATTTGGCCACTGTAACCTAATGTAGGCATCGGAGACGAGCCAGCCTCGGGCTGAAAGTCTCCTTAATAAAGACACAACAAAAAACATAATATAGGCATGCAGATAACATGATGGTGTTGCTAGAGTAAGCGGCTATTATTTTTAAGGCTCGACTCCCAACACAGCGTACCATAGAATTTTTCTAATTATTCTCACACAAAGTGAGTGAGAGGTGAAGTGATGAAACGAAAAAAAAAACGATTTTCGTTTATCTTTCAAGGCATAGAGAAAATTGATGGATGAAAAATGTCCCTCGCCATAATTAAAAAAAAGCTCGCCTAATATTCCCAACGGACCTCAGTAAACATTTACTAAAAGTCGAGTTTTCTACTGCAACCAATAGCTTCCATACTGCTTAGAACTGTTGAAAAGACCATTTTGGAAAGTTTCACAGATTCAAGCTAGATTCTCTCTATGGCATTTTGGGTAAGAAACTTTGGCTTTAAAATATTAAACAAAATAAATTTTCTTCGCGGATTTTTTTATTCGTTTTTGCATTATGTACATATATGATATGTATATAAAAAAAATAGAAAATAAAAATTCCGCGGAAAAAAATTAAATTTCGTTTCGTTCCGTAAAATTTCGAATCAAATGGACCTCGATTTCGTTTTGAAGTCTCGGAAGTAAATCTGAATTTCGTTTCGTTTCGTTACGTCTGGAAAAATTGTATTATCGCATACCCTTAACTGGTATTCGTTGCTACGCTGCTGAGTCCGCTCTCCGTGAAATCTTGTTTGAACTGAAGATTGTAACAAAACCCGCAAGTTGTTCAATTCAATATTTTTAGAAGGCTTTTTAGAACTTACCTCTAGCACGACACTGTCCTTGGTATAAAACACTCAGATCAGCAGCTTAATTTCTTTGATGTCAAATATAAACCCCAACCATCCTTAAATAATATATCATCACGAGTACGTTCGCTCATCACTATTGTTTATTACCAAAAATAAATTAATATTGATGTGAACATCACAATCATCATCGACTCACTTAAGTGATAAGTATAAGTATAACAATTGTTATACACTCATTTCACCAAAGAAACAAAAATTTGAAAAAAAAATCTCTGAAATTTTTTCCAAGAATATTGGACAGCTTGTTTACTCCGAGAACAGACTACGATAACAATAACTCTGCTGCCAAATGGTCTGGACTCTAATATCTAATTCATTTTTGTTTTTTATGATGCCATGAAGAACATTTACTCGCAGTTCAATTCTCTTAACCCGCAACTTATCATGCCATATTTATATTTCTTTACAGAGTCAATCGGGAGTCCGACGCCCTGAAATTTAATATCACTAAATTAAGATTGTTATAAAGATTCCAGATCATAAAGTACACCATCTTTGGCGGTGCTACACGACACAGTAAACACCCACGTATTCATGTTCGTGGTATTTATGCGCACCACGCCACGCAGGATCGACAGTTTTAGAACCTTTCTACGGCGGCGACGGCACTGTATCGAACTGGATTGTCATAGTCCAATAAATATTCTCTCGTATATTCCCACATGAACCGCTTCGAAACAAATCGGATTGTAGCTCTCTTTGCATAGAATCCGTTTAGGGCAGAGCACCGTTCAGTCAATGTATGTACACAAAGTTGAAGCCATTGCATTGCATTGGTTTGGGTTGCTGCCTGTGGATTGCACACAGCATCGGAATGGATGCACTTTTGTATCCTTCTTTTTTTTCGGGGCATAAATTCGTGTGGGTGATACCTACCGAAAGGGAACCATGCTAAAAAGCTAACACGGCGAGTGTAAATTTATGTGCTTTCAATGGGGTTGACTTTCCAAATCCAATTGGATGGAAAATGGAGAACTGTTTGAATTTATGTGATACGGAATTGGTGCTGTGACAAGATTAGTTAACTGGGAAAATTTACGTTCACAAAACAAGCAATGTTCCACGGCAGCGAAACGGAAAATTTACAGTGTTTTGAGTCACGCAGCGATCATTTATCAACCAAAACCGGTGTGTCCTGTGAGCAGTTCCTATTATTTTCAATGGAATGGCCCCGGGCTGTTAAGTTTTCTGTTAATCGCACAATTTATAGAACCCCGCGGACAACAGCGTGCAACACCAATAAAAAACAGAACAATTTTCTGTTCAGCAGGAAGTGCCTCGAGGCGAATTAGTGTTGTTTTTCGATTAAATTGCTATGCAAAGGAAATCTGGATAAGGCTAATCACTTTTCATGTTTATTTTCCTGCTAAATTGTTATCATCAGTAAATGGATGATTTCGCCGGGGGAAATTTGTTTATTTTTCCGCTAATGATACCTAAATTTTTTTCCCATTGGAAGGGCAACCTGACTGAATTGATTGAATCAAACGAAGATGGTATTATAGAAGTATTATTTCATTATTTTATTGAACAGATTTTTTGTAGTGTAAACATATGTTTTGCCTTTT
Source organism: Armigeres subalbatus (assembly GCF_024139115.2). Lineage (NCBI taxonomy): Eukaryota > Metazoa > Arthropoda > Insecta > Diptera > Culicidae > Armigeres > Armigeres subalbatus. Next base: position 185,314,938 of record NC_085141.1, on the reverse strand, counting down.
TTGAATCTTTTTGAAAACTTTACTCTCGGCACTCTGACAACTTCCAGAAATAGCTACATGGGCTTTCCCCAAGATATGCTATGGATAAGAACAAACTAATGGCACATGATATTGATCACTTCTTACAAATAGCACAACTTGATCTCCTCATGATATTTTAGTGCAAAATATTGATATTGTCGTTTGATCTTTCATCTCTTATATCAATCATGTCAATATCTCATTTTGCTATCTTATCAACATTTGATATTAATGAGCTATTTTCGTCTACTCGGGAATGCACGCTTAAACAACTTGCAGATGATGCCGTGATCTCCTTCAGAGGTCCATGTGCAAATGTCCTGCAAGGACCATTGCAAAATTCCCTAAATTACCTGACTGTTTGGGCAAGGCATTTACGGATCGAGTTCTCTCCGCAAAAAAACTCAATTGGTTTTGTTTACTAAGAAGCGGTACCCTGCTCTACTGAAACTCAAGCTGTTGAAAGATGACATCAACTAATCTTTATCTTCTAAATACCCATGAAACACGCTATTCAAGATCACCAGATCACCTTCGACAAATATCTATTCCCTGCCTTTTTTCTGAAAAATTGCAATAACAGATATTTCACTGAGCAGATGCGTTTTTTGGTCGAAAGATCGTTCAAGATTACCTTTGTATGGGTCCCATCCCATTGCCTAATCTATGGCAATGAGAAGGCTAACAAAGGTGGGCGCAAAGGAAGGTGAAGTTTATGATAGACAAATCTCAAACAACGATTTTTTCCCATTAGTCTTTCAGAGTACTCTTCAAAATTGTTAAATGATTTGGTCACACAATGAACTTGGACGGTGGCTATTTTCCATAGTTCCTAAAGTTTCTGCGCGAGCGTGGTTCAGAGGTGAGGACTTAAGCCGAGGCTTCAATCGCACGATGTCGAGGTTTATGTCCAATCACTATTCACTAAACGCATATCTCTAAAGAATAAACCTGGTCGATAGCAACCTATGTAGGTGTGGAGCCGGTTACGATGGCATCGATCACGTAGTTTGGTATTGCTCGGAAAACAAGGCCTCCAAAGAACAACTATTGGATAGCCCGAGCTAAACAACCATACGGGGAAGTAAGGGGTGTTTTGGGGGATCGCGATGTGGTTTATATGCAGGCCATCTATGCCTTTCTTTGCTCGTCTGACATAAAAGTCTAATACTCCTATTTTTTTCTTTCTCGTTTTTTTGTCTTTGTCTTTTTGTGCTGTGGCCATCCGGAAGTTGCTCCCTGACGAACCACAACTCGAGCACGACGCTACGCCATACCGTTAATGACATCAAATACCCGGATGAGCAGCTGTAATACCTCAAACCTAAATCCCAGCCCGTTGGGCAGCCCTGGTTAAGGTGTTGCTTGCCTACCGGGCCTTTGGAACATGCTGATCGCAGGCTAGAAAGAGCGCCTCCTGGATGGCGTGTAGCTGCTCGTCGACGTCTTCGAATGACACCGGATGCCGCTGGTAGTCGATGTTCTCGTCCACCTCTGTCGAATTGGTGATAGTTACGTCGGGTTAGCTCGTGCCAATTCACCGAAGTGCGAACTTTCGCCACCACCGGATAGTGGTTCGAGCTGAGCTCCTGAAAGACGACCGGCTAGGAGACGTGATCGTTGCATGGGCTGTCAGGGCTCAGGATGGTGTAATGCCCCTCTAGCTCGTCGTTACACCAGACGACTCCGTTCCGATTCAAGACGGTGCTTCCCCATGATTGGTGCTTTACGTTCAGGTCTTCGGTGATGATGAACTGCCTCTGTCGCCGAGTGAGCTTGACTGCTTCCCTTCATAGTTCGGCCGACGTGCCGTCTTCGACTTTGACTTGTGGGGAACAGTAAGCCTCGATGAACGTGGCGACACCGACGGAGGTAATGACTTCACTCCAACGGCTTCGATTATTTTGAGCTTGAAGTCCGGCAGCCGGTGGCAAGCGATGTTGCTCTGGAGCTTGTTCGATCGAACCTCTCCAGCCTAAAACCCGAAATTGTTGCACTTACCTCGGGCTTCATCTGGGTTTCGGTACTGAAAGCCGCGTCAATCTCCGTCTCCTGAAGGAAATCGCTGAGCTCGACGGTTTGCTCTTGAGCGAGCAAGCGTCCCAGTTTGCCAGACCCAACCTAGAAGATATTTACAATGCCAAGAAAGCCCAGAGTGTAGATCTGGTCGAACCGGAATTTGCAGCACCGAAGCCGAGACGCAAGTTGGCTGAATATTGGAGCCAGCTGCTCCGGTGTGTAGCGCGGAGCGGAGTCCTCCGGGGGTAGAGAATGCTCATCTTGCTGCCGGCTGAATCGCTGGAGGAGGGAGCGGGGCTATTCGCTTGTGTGGTTGTAATGATGGGAGGATTGAAATCGTTCGGTGGGCGGTCGGGATGGCCTGATAATTCACCTCGTTGAGCGCAGGAACACGGTTCTTCTTCGGCACAATGACCCAAGTATCCCAAAATAAACTATTTTTTCATGCGATGTGAAAATGCGATTTTATGGGAACAAATCAATACTTCCAACACGAAACTGGGACCAGTCTGGGTGCTGGTATAGCGAATCCGCATCAGGGGGAGCGCAGAACGGGGAGCTTTGAGGGGAGTTGATAGTAACCAACAGTGCATAATTGAGACCCATGTGGGCGGTAGCAGTGCGAATCCGCACCTGCGAGAGCGCAAAATGTTGGCTTTGGGGGGAGTCGATAGTAACCAACAGTGCATAATTGAGACCCATGTGGGCGGTAGCAGTGCGAATCCGCACCTGCGAGAGCGCAAAATGTTGGCTTTGGGGGGAGTTGATAGTAACCAACAGTGCATAATTGAGACCCATGTGGGCGGTAGCAGTGCGAATCCGCACCTGCGAGAGCGCAAAATGTTGGCTTTGGAGGGAGTTGATCGTAACCAACAGTGCATAATTGAGAGACCCATGTGGGCGGAAGCAGTGCGAATCCGCACCAGTGGGAGCATTTTAAAGAGACTGTAAAGGTGTTCGGCCGTACGGCACACTATTTTTTGTACATTTTTTATAGCCTAAAGAGACTAATAGAAATTTTTGGATTTGGGCAAAGCTTCTTAGTTGTCGACCAAGTGTGACTAAGAAGGACGGCAGGGCTGAATGACCCAAGTATCCCAAAATAAACTATTTTTTCATGCGATGTGAAAATGCGATTTTAGGGGAACAAATCAATACTTCCAACACGAAACTGGGACCAGTCTGGGTGCTGGTATAGCGAATCCGCATCAGGGGGAGCGCAGAACGGGGAGCTTTGAGGGGAGTTGATAGTAACCAACAGTGCATAATTGAGACCCATGTGGGCGGTAGCAGTGCGAATCCGCACCTGCGAGAGCGCAAAATGTTGGCTTTGGGGGGAGTTGATAGTAACCAACAGTGCATAATTGAGACCCATGTGGGCGGTAGCAGTGCGAATCCGCACCTGCGAGAGCGCAAAATGTTGGCTTTGGGGGGAGTTGATAGTAACCAACAGTGCATAATTGAGACCCATGTGGGCGGAAGCAGTGCGAATCCGCACCAGTGGGAGCATTTTAAAGAGACTGTAAAGGTGTTCGGCCGTACGGCACACTATTTTTTATAGCCTAAAGAGACTAATAGAAATTTTTGGATTTGGGCAAAGCTTCTTAGTTGTCGACCAAGTGTGACTAAGAAGGACGGCAGGGCTGAATGACCCAAGTATCCCAAAATAAACTATTTTTTCATGCGATGTGAAAATGCGATTTTAGGGGAACAAATCAATACTTCCAACACGAAACTGGGACCAGTCTGGGTGCTGGTATAGCGAATCCGCATCAGGGGGAGCGCAGAACGGGGAGCTTTGAGGGGAGTTGATAGTAACCAACAGTGCATAATTGAGACCCATGTGGGCGGTAGCAGTGCGAATCCGCACCTGCGAGAGCGCAAAATGTTGGCTTTGGGGGGAGTTGATAGTAACCAACAGTGCATAATTGAGACCCATGTGGGCGGTAGCAGTGCGAATCCGCACCAGGGGGAGCGCAGAACGTTGGCTTTGAGGGGAGTTGATAGTAACCAACAGTGCATAATTGAGACCCATGTGGGCGGTAGCAGTGCGAATCCGCACCTGCGAGAGCGCAAAATGTTGGCTTTGGGGGGGGGTGATAGTAACCAACAGTGCATAATTGAGACCCATGTGGGCGGTAGCAGTGCGAATCCGCACCTGCGAGAGCGCAAAATGTTGGCTTTGGGGGGGAGTTGATGATAACCAACAGTGCATAATTGAGACCCATGTGGGTGGAAGCAGTGCGAATCCGCACCAGTGGGAGCATTTTAAAGAGACTGTACAGGCGTTCGGCCGTACGGCACACTATTTTTGTACATTTTTATAGCCTAAAGAGACTAATAGAAATTTTTGGATTTGGGCAAAGCTTCTTAGTTGTCGACCAAGTGTGACTAAGAAGGACGGCAGGGCTGAATGACCCAAGTATCCCAAAATAAACTATTTTTTCATGCGATGTGAAAATGCGATTTTAGGGGAACAAATCAATACTTCCAACACGGAACTGGGACCAGTCTGGGTGCTGGTATAGCGAATCCGCATCAGGGGGAGCGCAGAACGGGGAGCTTTGAGGGGAGTTGATAGTAACCAACAGTGCATAATTGAGACCCATGTGGGCGGTAGCAGTGCGAATCCGCACCTGCGAGAGCGCAAAATGTTGGCTTTGGGGGGAGTTGATAGTAACCAACAGTGCATAATTGAGACCCATGTGGGCGGTAGCAGTGCGAATCCGCACCTGCGAGAGCGCAAAATGTTGGCTTTGGGGGAGTTGATAGTAACCAACAGTGCATAATTGAGACCCATGTGGGCGGTAGCAGTGCGAATCCGCACCTGCGAGAGCGCAAAATGTTGGCTTTGGGGGGAGTTGATAGTAACCAACAGTGCATAATTGAGACCCATGTGGGCGGTAGCAGTGCGAATCCGCACCTGCGAGAGCGCAAAATGTTGGCTTTGGGGGGAGTTGATAGTAACCAACAGTGCATAATTGAGACCCATGTGGGCGGAAGCAGTGCGAATCCGCACCAGTGGGAGCATTTTAAAGAGACTGTAAAGGTGTTCGGCCGTACGGCACACTATTTTTTGTACATTTTTTATAGCCTAAAGAGACTAATAGAAATTTTTGGATTTGGGCAAAGCTTCTTAGTTGTCGACCAAGTGTGACTAAGAAGGACGGCAGGGCTGTTCGGCAGGATCCTGGTGGAAACCTTCTACCGGATTTCTAGACTGGTGACTGGTGGTGGCTCGATGTCTCTCGCCACAGTTGGCGCACTTGGGATCGACCACCACCATAATTTCGCACTGGTTGGTAGCATGATGGTCGCCACACCTGTTACAGCGAGGCTTCATTCAGCAGTTCCGGGTAACATGCCCAAAATTGAAGAAGTTTGTGCACTGCGTGAAATCGCGGTGCAATGGCCTGTAACGCTTTCAGTCAATGGCAGTATAGTTAATAGCGCCGACCAGTTTATGATCCTTAAACGTGGTGGAGCCGTGCTCCAGGTGGATCAGATAAAGCTGGTCACGATATTTTTCGTCTTGTCGTGACGAGCGATTTTGTGCACCGCGACTGGCTTGAGTCCGCTGCTTTTCAATTCCTCGATGAGTTCTTGTTATTCCATGTAGTGGAGTCCTCGCAGCAAAGCCTTTAGCGGCTTCGTACATGAGAGGTCATGAGTGTAGAACTCATATTCGTGGACCTCGAGGAACTTCAAGACCAACTGGTGATGGTGGGCATCATCATAACGCCTTTACTGCAGAGCCGGAATGTGCAGTTTTTGCCTTTCGCGATCAATTCCCGGAGCTTTGGTCGCAATTCTGGCGGGTCACCTCTTATGAAAGCCGGCGGGAATTTTTCTCTTCGCACTTGATAAATATGCACGAACGGAAAGCACGACCGATCGTGCTGCTGTCTCGAACTGGAATGGATCGCGCGGGTAGGAAAACAACTTTCTTGGATTCAATAAAGTAATCCCCTTAGCCCCGTCTCTTTGTGATCTGATATGGGTATGAATATGATTTGCTCTCATAACGATTAACAAAGGGGCGTATCTAATGGGATTAATGACCGTTTCGGCCAAATGACCTCTTCGGTCTAATGACCCTTTCGGCTAAATGACCCTTCCGTCAAACGACCCTTTCGGCCAAATTACCAAATGAATTGTTTGTCAATTTCCAATAATTAATAGTTGAAAATCTGTATTTTTAGAACAATACAATGAAGCGTTGACTCATCCTTGATCGAATGGTCCAAAAATATTGAAGACCCATCGACAAACGGCTGAGATATTAACGTTCAGAGTCTATCATATTTTCGTTACGGTCTCCGATTTTCACAATCACAAAGTGTACCACAATATAGAAAAGACAGACGTAGTCATACATCAAAAATGTTTTCTTTGGTTCAATCAAAGGTAATTGCCTATTTCCGGGGATCAAACCACCCGACTTGGACGTTAATTTACAATGTTATGAAAACTCATATGTGAATATGTACGTTATGTGGAAGATATTGATTTGAAAAATGTATTGGAGGTAACCACTTTCCCTTCGATGGGACTCGAACCCATGACCCTACAGTACGCTAGACTGGTGCTTTAACCAACTAAGCTACGAAGGACCTCCGTCGGCCTTCGCAACCTAGCGGCTACTGAACGAGCTATCTTCCACATAACGTACACAGATAGAAAAATCCACTGAAATTTACGCTAAAAATCATGCACATAAATGGAACGTCATTATTAGCGTAATTCCAGAATGGATATAGCCTAAATGTATACAATATTTGACGTGAATCGTCTATATTGCATGCAAGTTGTAAGCAATCTTGTTAGGAAGAGGGCCATTTCTGCGAAGAATAGTGTAACTTTCCGCATGGCAAGTTTTACGCGCTGTTTACTTTTCATTATTGTTTTCTGTGTACATATTCACATATGAGTTTTCATAATGTTTTCTTTTTAAACAAAACATAGCCATCTGTAGTCACAAAAAGATCGTGCTTGTATAGCGCATGCATAACATTTGTCAAAATGTCCATATCTGTCACGGCATACAAAAAACAAGGCAAGCTCATCACGTATGTAAACATTCAGTTTGAATGTAAACATGTGACGTCACTGCTATCTTCGCACAAGCTGGACCGAGACGATGCTCTACGGTCGCAGCATGCTTACTTTTGTACTCCAACATGTGGCGATAAAATATGCGTCACATTGGAAGTGTCATTTTTCTAACGAGCCTACCTTTTTTTTCTGTATACCGTGCATATCTGTTATCTGTCAAAAGTTACGCCGATGTGCCGACCCCGACCAGGCAATCGACCACCTTCCCCTACATTTAGAACATCATTTTGAGAATCGTTTACATCCAATTGCCAAAAATAATAGGTTGCGTTCTACATCATTCGTGCACTAATCAATTGATATCAAAATCTATACAATGAAAAAAATAGCTGGTTAATTAGAATACAATATCTTACCGAAAGACATAATCCCAAGTAAGAAGCATAGAAGAAGAAGTGGAAGCGCACCTCACAATAAAGTGCTTCTATGTATTTATAAATTCCTTTTGAATGTTCCGGTTGGTGTTGCAACAAATCCTTGGCAAAATAACCCGCTGAGGAAAAAAATAATTAATGAGACCGAACAAAATAAAATCCAATCCGCAAGAATTTCTTTGAGGATAGTGGTAAACAGATTGGGATTAACCAGCCTTACTATAGAAAGTCTGCATTGCAGCGGATTCCTCGCGTTCTATATTATTTTCTTCATCTTTGCACTTCGGATTCAGTGAGCGCGACACGGATCCGCTTTCATAACATCATTGAGAGAGTGAGCAGGTGTTTTGAACGAAAAATTGCGGAATATTGAATTAAATTGCCGCCAACCGGTGGCTCATAAAGACGGAATTTTTGCTCCACGATAGAAATAAAAAGAATTGAAAGCACAGAAAGGGGATGAAAAATAGCGGAATCAGGATCGCCTGTCGTCGTACCACGGAATTCGCCGCCCTGTGCTAGGATGAATAAGGAAAATTTCGGCGAGAATAAATTCCTACTCATTAAAAATTCAATTGCTTAAATTTTTTTTGCCACTTTTGAAGCGGTGCATAGGATTCCGGTTCGGGCTCTGTTCCTTATCATTAGAAGCGTAAGATGCAAAGGAGCAAAGAAGATACTTTGAATAAATATTCTTGGCGGAAAAGTTCTCTCCAACTAGGATGGTAGGTGAACCGGAATGTGCACAATGGGGAAACAGTTTGGCACAAAATCGAAAATTGACTTTCCAATTTTTAATTCGAGCTGGCCAAGCATGAGTTAAAAGCAGTGAACCTAAAATTTCTGTACCCTAATCCACATGGATATTGGAAAATAGGCATCAGAACCGCAGATAGTTATTGGTCGAAAATAGGTGCATTGTCTTATCTGAAAGGATGTGGCATTGAAGGTAATAAAAAGGCAGACGAGCTTGCGAAACAAGATTCAAGCACACAGTTCATTGGCACCGAACCTTTCTGCGGTAATAACTGTGTCATAAAAATGGAATTGAAATCCTGGGAAGCACAAAGGTTGATGACTGACTGGTTGGTTACCAAAAAGTGTGTTCAATCAAAGAAATTTACGTATAACCCTCAATGAAGTACACCCAGGTTTTTTTTACACGGTTTGGTTTTGGTCGTTTAGGACCTTCACCGTCAATGAAGCAATGAGTTAACCCCACGAAAAAATTCACAAAAAATAAAAGAAAATTCAGGGAGTACTTAAAAAGCTTTAAAACTTAAGGTTAACCGAGAAATTAATGAATTCCAACCGCGTAAAAAAAACCTGGGTGTAACCGAAAAGCTCCTGGAGCTCATAAAGAGAGCTCTATGCATCTTTTCTCGCCTAATAACTGGACACTGGCCGAGTAGATATCATTTGAAAAATATTGGCCAAGTTTAGAATGATATTTGTCGTTTCTGTAACATGGAACGTGAAACCTCGGAACATCTGCTTTACAGTTGTGATGCATTATTCAAGGGTAAATTTTTGAATACTGGCTCCATGCAACCTGGATAAATTTGGACTGCAAATCCTGCAAAGGTAGTTGGTTTTGTTAACTCAATTTGACTGGGAAAATACGCGTCTCGTGTTGTTTACTTGAGAAATGGTGATTAAGCCACAAAATGCGAATAATTAATTATAATCAGGGTTGCACCACAAAAGTTCAACTCAAGTTTTTTTCATTAGTCCGTCAGAATACTCTTCATAGTTAGCGAAGGAATTGGACACACAACTTTTTTTTTTTCATAATTCCTAAAGTTTCTGGGCGAGCGTGGTTCAAAGGTGGGGACAGTCGAGGCTTCATTCGCGTGATGTCGAGGCTTATGTCCAATAACTATTCACTAAACGCATATCTGTACAGAATAAATCTTGTCTATTGAAACTACCGTCTTCAATCGTCAACAATCAGTACCTAGGCCAGACCAGAACACAAGAGACTGTCGCAATCCGCAATCCCAGGGTCGGCTAACTAATGGGTAATACAGGAGTTTTCGCGGTAAACAAAAACTAACACTGGGAACTTTCACTTTTCTTGTATTTGTATATAGCACAGGGGAACAAAATTTAACCTTTTGCTGGTCCTCAGAACCAATTGATGTGTCTTCAGTAGATTTTGGCTCGCTGAATCCGAATCTGTCCTCAGATATGCTCTAACACGTCCAAATTTTGAGATATAGCTAAATTAATACCGCTAATTTGAAGAAATTGGCATTTTTCGAAGGACTTTCATGAAGTATATCAGCATAATTTTAGGTCAATCAATACCTGAAACGGTAAAAGCACATCTGATCTAATGAATGCCCATCAGATTTGCACGTCACAATTGTTTTCTATTCGGTTTTACTTGAATCTAAGTTCAGTGAATTTAATTTAAAAATATTCCATGCAAGTTTGTTTCAAAAACTTGCATGCAAACGCCATCACAACCAGTTTGAAGCCACCAAAAATTCCACAACATGAGGCCAGAGGAACTGGGATAAGAAAATGTTAAATGAAGTATAGAGATACTAGTCAGTTTGTAAATATATGTTTCATTCGAGTTTTAATAAAATATCCACGTTTTTTCGTTCTATGCTCAACATTTCTCCTCCTCCTAAAATGTTATTCTGCTCGATTTCTGGTTGTTTTTTTCGATCGATCAACTTCCAATAACCACACGTAATCTGTTAACATGTTGCAATTGTGTTGTGCTAGAATATAGTGAGAACATGATGATCCATAAAGTTCCTTTCTTTTAATCAACAAGGAAATAGATCGGAGTGCAATTTGAACGTATTCAAATCTTCTACTAGATGCCCTACCAGAGCATTCAAGCCACATTGACTAATAAAATACATTTCAGCACTCGGAAAATAAGTTGAAACTTAACCATTTTGTGACTTCATCGTAAATTTTCTCATTTATTCCGTTGTTTTGTTAAATTATAGAAATATCAGAGTGCAGAATTGGCGAATCATCCAACCATATGCTCGGGTAACTGTAACATGTTGAACACATGTGGGTGTCATCCATATCTCACACAATGGGCTTGTTTTGCAGCCAACATTGCGCGACCTGTCCCCACTGACATTTCTGGATCCCAATGGGAATCAAATCAGATGTTGGTAAACAACACAAATACTACCATAAATTTTACTTTGAGATGATGGCTGCAAAAACATGGCGTCGTGCCAGGTGGCTGGTTGAACAGCACACAAGTAGAGCGGAGCCCAAGTTTTTTTTTTCTGGCGCATAACTTTGCGTCTTAGCACATAACGAAGTTTGATAAAAATAGTGAAATTTTTCCTTTTTCAATGTTATAAGCTGATCATAGTTTAAAGAAATTGCATTGGGATTATTGCAACATCCACGCAGCATTTTCAACGCGAATCAAATAAAAAGTCCCCCACGCACGAGTAGGTTGTTGACGTTTTCCGGTTTCTGTTGCGTAGCCGTCAACGTCGCTTCAGCTTGTATGCAATCATACACAAGAACGATCGAAAACCAACTTATCGATTCGTTGATTGATTTTGCTAATTGATAGTTTTCCGCCCAAATTTCTATCATAGGAATATTGGAATGATCATAAATAGCAGGAATAATCAAAATATATAGAACTGCGTACAGTTCTCGTACTTGCTTTATGCGAATGAACATAATAAAGGAGCATAAATTGACAGTAAATACACCATATCACTTGTGCAATAATTGAAAATTTATCGCGCCAGAGGAAATACAATATCATATTTATATTCAATAGAAGTTACGTCAATGAATACATATTATTTTTTTTGCTTGGACAAACTATTATATTGAATTCTTGTTACTTTCCTCTCAAAACCGTTCACAGAAAATTACTAGGCTTGTATACAAGCCTTCGAAGGTGGCTTGCATAAAACATATTTTTAAATAACTTTCACTAACTAAAATTGTAGATAAATCACACTTATTATGTTTAACTTGTTCAAAATGCACCACATTTCGAAAGATTATATGTTTGTGATCCATTTTGGACCTTGATTGACTAGTAATTCTTTCTATTCCAAAATACCATAAATCATTGATCTTACGACATTTATTGAGGTATATCTTAAAATCTCGACGTGTTAGAGGAAATCTGAAGTCAGATTCGGATTCAGCGACCAAAAATCTACTAGGGACACATTATTTGGTGTTAGGGACAAAATCTTGTTGAGCTGTGTAATTTATTGACTCCTAATTATGGCGTGTGCGTGTTGTTCTGTGTAATAAATTTGTGTTAATTTGTTAAGTGTGACCTAGTTCTGAAGATGGTACCGGTACATACCGCTGCTGCTGATGGTGACGGAAGCAGAATGGCCGACACAGCGACTCCTGTCCAGCTGTGCGACCAGAAATCTCGCCGGAATAGCGAGGCGAGCGGCTATGCGGACGATCGTTGTCCGACGGGACCAGCGGGCGTTGCTGGACGATGATGGGCAGGCGCGCCTTCCCTCGTAGGCGCGATCGGCCGGCCGTGGCTTAGCCATCTTGGACGGTCGAGAGGGGTATTCCTCCTTTACGGTAAGGGCTTACGGCCCGAGGAATCGTCCTATGGAGGACGTCAGTATCCTCGATGGATTAGGCGCGGAAGCCAAATGACTTCGCGGGCCGAGCCGTGTGCTGGACGGAATCTACCACAAAATGTATAGAAAGAGACAATAGAGGTCCTGAGCGGTATTTCCCCAATGTTCCGTCTAGCTCCTGCTAGGAAGGGAGAGGGGGGGTGTAACGCACTATTTTCACTGTACTTTGAAAAAACACGTCTTCAGCACACGGACGCCTGATATTAAAGAGGCCGAATTTGGGCAATGGCTTCTCTTTTAAAAGAAATTCCCTCCATATTTCACCGCTATTTTTAATTTCTGTTTTATCCAACATGACATTTGCAAATCATGATGCCATGTTGAATTTTGGTAGCTCCCTCATGTCTTTACAGCGATACCAAACCCTGACGCTTCTGTGGTACACGCCAACTTGAACGCTGGGTCGTTGGTACCCGGATTTTTCTGATATTAGCAGTTGTCAAAATCTGGGTATGTCAACAAAATGAATCTGAGTCCGACGAACCCGAAATCTGGGTAACTGAGGACTTAAACATTGTCGGATATAGCAACATGGCGCCGACGTTGCATGCCGGAGAAAATGTTGTAATTTTTCGTTGGATGCTGCAAATACAAGGTAAGAATGCCACTAGCGAAGATGGGTTTAACGTACGGATTGCGAGAAAAATGCAACTTTGATAGTCCCCCATTCCGGTTTTCAACTCAATTGATCTCGAGCTTATTCAGTAGCCTCTAGGTTGCGAAGGCCGATGGAGGTCCTTCGTAGCTTAGTTGGTTAAATCACTAGTCTAGCGTACTGTAGGGTTATGGGTTCAATTCCCATCGATGGGAAAGTGGTTACCTCCAATACATTTTCCAAATCAATCTCTTACACATAATGTACATATTCACATATGAGTTTTCACAACATTGTAGCGGAAAGAGCTGGGTACCGGTTACCAAGATTTTTTCGCTTCTTCTGTTACCCAGATTTGAGTTAAGGTACCTGAACCCAAATTAGAGTAACCACGGTTTTGCTGAATCTGGGTCACTTTGACATAATTCTGGGTAGGTTCAGGTTAGCGTGTAGTTCTGCTGGTATTACACGAGAAACCTGAAGGTTCCAAAGCACACAACATAATTAAAAAACAAGAATCTATAATTTGTAACCAAACGGTTGCACTATCCACCAATCCGATGAAAAAATGCGAAAGCACGAAGAGATTTTGCATTTTTTGTTCTCAATTCACTCTCTCAAGTTATCTTCGGCCGTTATCGGTTCGTGGATGCAAAACAATTTAATAATATATACAATCATAACAAAACAACAATTTAAAATTTACTGAACTACTCTATTTGTATCGTGCGATATCATAATAAAGCTTTACTACACATTGAAAAGTGGCTGCCAGGTGGAAGCAACACTTCGAGACTTTGTTGAATGGAGGAAGTGACGGTACATCGGTGAACAGAATAAATATTAGCGACGATGGACAAGCTGTGGAGTCACCTACTCTAGATGAGGTTAATTAAGCTGTCAAAGAGCTGAAAAACAATAAGGCTGCGGGGAAGGACCAGCTCCCGGCTGAACTTCTCAAACATGGCAGTGAGCAGCTTTATGAAGTTCTGCACCATGTTATGTCGAAAATATGGGAAGACGAGGAAATGCCTGCTAGCTGGTTGGACGGCCTCATTTGCCCTCTCTTTAAGAAAGGGCACAGACTGGAGTGCGCCAATTACCGAGGAATAACCCTCCTTAATTCAGTGTACAAAATTATGTCCCGTGTTCTGTTCAACAGATTGAGACCGCTTGAAGAGTCCTTCGTCGGCGAATACCAAGCAGGTTTTCGTGAGGGCCGATCAACGACGGATCAAATGTTTACCCTGAGACAAATCCTTGATGAATTCCGGGAGTACAACTTGCAGACACATCATCTGTTTATTGATTTCAAGGCGGCGTACGATTCAGAGAAACGGAATGAATTATGGCAAATTATGCTTGAACATGGTTTTCCGGCGAAACTGATACGGCTGATTCGTATAACGTTGGACGGATCGAAATCAAGTGTAAGGGTTGCGGATGAAATATCGACGTCATTTGTTACCTTAGATGGATTAAAGCAGGGTGATGCACTCTCGAACCTACTGTTCAATATAGCGCTCGAGGGAGCGATTAGGAGAGCTGGTGTGCAAAGAAGCGGTACCATTATTACAAAATCGCATATGCTCCTGGGATTTGCGGACGATATCGATATTATCGGAATTGATCGCCGTGCCGTGGAAGAGGCTTTTGCGCCTTTTAAGAGGGAGACAGCGAGAATTGGACTCACGATCAATACCAGCAAAACGAAGTACATGGTCGCTGGCAATCATTAGTGGTGGTGGTAGCGAAATAGTGCTGGATGGTGAAAAATTTGAAGTGGTAGAAGAATTTGTGTATCTTGGAACATTAGTGACGTGCGATAATGATGTTACCCGCGAGGTGAAAAGGCGTATTGCAGCTGCAAATAGGGCTTATTACGGACTTCGTAACCAGCTTAAGTCCCGTAGTCTGCAAACGAAAACAAAACTCGCGCTGTATACTACTCTGATTCTTCCGGTGGCTTTATATGGCCATGAGACATGGACGTTAAAAGAGGCTGATCGGAGAGCTCTCGGAGTGTTTGAGCGTAAGGTGCTGCGGACAATACTCGGCGGTAAACAGGAGAACGGTATCTGGCGGAGTCGCATGAATCACGAATTGTACCAGGTGTATAAAGGGCTGGATATTATTAAGCTTATACAACACGGCAGACTACGGTGGGCTGGTCACGTTGTTCGTATGCCTGAAAAACGTCAAGCGAAGATAATATTTAGTAGAGAACCCGGAAGAGGCCGCAGGCTTCGTGGAAGGCCGCGTACACGATGGCTTTTGACGTAGGACTACGTCTGTGTTTTCTATATTGGGGTACACTTTACGATTGCGAAAATCGGGGACCGTCACGAAAATATGATAGACTTTAAACTTTAATGTCTAAGCCGTTTCTCGATGGATTTTCAATTTTTTTGGACCATTCGATCAAGGATGAGTCAACGCTTCTTTGTATTTATTTGAAAATACTGATTTTTAACTATTTATTATCGATAATTGATAAAAAGTTTAGAAATAGGTAAACTAACCAATCACGTACATGCATCACTAGCACAGACATCAAAAATCAATCACTTGCGGGTTTGGATCTAATCCTCAGTTTGAACAAGATTTTACGCATAGCAGCTAATAACATTTTCAAAGAAAATCCATCGCATTGGTGGTGGTACTCGATGTGTTGCTGCAGATTATTCAACCTCAACGAACCAGAATTTCATATGAAGAAAAGGTTGACCATAAAAATAGCACTGTGGCGATTCCGCACCGCCAGTGCCGATGCTGAATATTTATTACAAATTGTGGTGTCAGTTGGAAAGGAACATTGGGAAAAGAAAATTGGTTCTTCTCAGAACCAACATTTTATGAAAAGAAAGAGTTAATTGCGAAAAAGGACTGTTTCGGTGGCATCGGGTTTGGCGTGGTAGCTTGGTTGCTGTTAGTGATCCCATCCATTAACATTTTTTACATCATCTCCCTCCGACGCGCTATCAAATTCGCTATTTACGATTGAGTTTTGAACTTTGAAGAAAGTTTATTTCGGATCAACTTTCTTTTGTATAAAATCTATGAAGACGCCACCTTTATGAAAACTATCTACCTACAGCAACTACCCATTAGTAAACGTCGCTTGGACAGACAGATGTCAAGAGATAATGTTTGGTAATATGAAGAAACTTCGTCTTGAGTCAAATTTCTGTTGTCACTCCTCGCAACAATACGCATCTTAGATAAACAACATCTCATAACCAAATTCAGAATATTTCGAGAAAGTTTCATTGCATTCTTAGAATTCATAATTCTCCGAACGGTCTGTGGAATCCCGATCGAAATGGCTCGCGCGCGCGGAAAAGCGGCTTTCTTATATCTAATGAAGTAATCCCATTAGCCCCGCCCCTTCATTAATCGATATGAGTGCACATAATATTTACACCATATCAACTCACAAAGGGGCGGGGCTTACGGGTTTAATTTATTAAATACAAGAAAGCTGCTGTTCGGCGCGCGCGAGCCATTTTGATCGGAATTGCACAGAAGGTGGTCCGACATTCGATGCAACGAAGCGGACACAGCAGCACGAAGTGGGTGGCAGTGTGGCAATGCTGCAAATTTACACAAGCGATTGGTACAGTTAGTGATTGGAATGGGAATTGGGAAAAGAAAATTGGTTCTTCTCAGGACCAACATTTTACGAAAAGGAAGAGTTAATTGCGAAAATGGACTGTTTCGGTGGCAGTTAGATATTGGAATGGGAATTGGGAAAAGAAAATTGGTTCTTCTCAGGGCCAACATTTTACGAGAAGAAAGAGTTAATTGCGAAAATGGACTGTTTCGGTGGCATCGGGTTTGGCGTGGTAGCTTGGTTGCTGTTAGTGATCCCATTCATTAAAATTCACTACATCATCTCCCTCCGACGCGCAATCAAATTCGCTATTTACGATTGATCTCATAACCAAATTCAGAATCTTGCGAGAAAATTTAATAGGATTCTTAGAATTTGTCAGTTGAGGGCTTCGGCTTTCCTCCGGTTGAGCTCTGTCTCGTTCTGTCATAACAGACCGAACCTGTTGGTTTGGAGTCTCGTATCTCTAGCAATCGTCGCAGAGATCCTCCGGAAGTTTCCGATATTCAGGTAATTAAGCCAAACGGCGAAGACTTACGAAACCATTTGTTATTTCGATTCATTTATTTTGATTACAGAACACACTAATTATGGTCTTCGTACCTGCTTCCTGTTACTTGAAGGATTCGGCATTGCCCTGTTTGAATTCCTTCTCGTTCTGGTAGCAGCAACCACCGCACCACTACACAAACTCTTATTTCCGCAGTCGGGTCATCTTTGTCAGTTGAGGGCTTCGTCTTTCCTCCGGTTGAGCTCTGTCTCGTTCTGACATTCCAAACCGAATCTATTGGTTTGGAGTCTCGTATCTCTAGTACTCGTTGCAGAGATCCTCCGGAAGTTTGCGATATTCAGGTAATTAAAACAAACGGCTAAGACTTACGAAACCATTTGTTATTTAGATTTACTTATTTTAAGGCTTCATGACATGTCATTCAGAATGGCTGCCTTGCTGCTTACCAACACATTCAAACAATCAACCACCCCACCCACCCGGATATGCACAGATAAATTTAATTCATATATTGACTACATACGTGACTATTTTCTCACCAAAAAAGTAAATCTGGACATAGTTCGAACTTCAATCTACGCGGCGGTATGATGATATTATCACATAGCGCTAATGTAGGGAAGATATATAAGCAAGTGCACAAAGTGAAAAAATTCCCCCCAGTAACGCACCATGCTAACGACGTCGCCGGTTTCAACACTTTGCACGTCGTCGGTAGCGTCGTATGCAAGCAATCATTGATCAGCAGCAGACAGTGATGTCGATATGAACTATTGTGAAATCATAGCAGAAACATGTAAAATATCGATAAGAATAATCAATCTTTTCCTAACGCATTATGTATTGATGCAATAATAATATCTTATTGAGTCTGTTTTGGGGTGCATTGTAAAAATTGAAAAATCGGAGCAAAAAATGATCTTGTTATTGGTGCGCTTGAGCAGCTGGCAACAACGGTTTAAGATGTAAACATAAACAGCCAGCGTAGTGAAAACAAAATCCAATAATATTCACCCAAACTAAAGAAAACTGATGCTTTTCTGACAAATTCCATCAGGTAATCCCATACTTAGACTGTATTGATTAATACTGCGTCTAAATTGGGCTGAACTCTTCCGAATGCGTGCAATGTTTACTGTTGTCGGATGTTAACAAAAAAATTATCCCACGTGTATGCTTACTGAATTGGTATTGGAAGTTGCCACCACTACAAATCCATGGTTGATGATTTTTATGACACAATTACATATAAATTTGAGTGTCACAACGCTTCACCTTAATTACAGAACACACCAATGATGATCTTCATAAATGATTTCTTGGAGGATTCGGCATTTCTTTGGTTGAACTCCTTCGCGTTCCGGTAGCAGCAACCACAGCATCACTACACAAACACTTCTTTCCGCAGTCTGGTCATCTTTGCCAGTTGAGGGCTTCGGATTTCCTCCGGTTGAGCTCTATCTCGTTCTGCCATAACAGACCGAGTCTGTTGGTTTGGAGTCTCGTATCTCTAGCACTCGTCTCAGAGATCCTCCGAAAGTTTCCGAACTTCAGGTAATTAAACCAAACGCGAAGACATCCGAAAACATTTGTTATTTCGATTCACTTATTTTAATTACAGAACACACTAATGATGATGATCTTCGTACATGCTTTCTTGTTAATTGGAGGATTCGGCATTTCTCTGGTTGAACTCCTCGTTACGATCGCAGCATCACTGCACAAACTCTTATTTCCGCAGTCGGCTCATCTTCGCCGGTTGAGCGCTTCGGCTCTGCTCCGGTTCAGCTTTGTCTCGTTCTGACATCTTCTTCTTCTTCTTATTGGCATTACATCCCCACACTGGGACAGAGCCGCCTCGCAGCTTAGTGTTCATTTAGCACTTCCACAGTTATTAACTGCGAGGTTTCTAAGCCAGGTTACCATTTTTGCATTTGTATATCATGAGGCTAGCCCTAGCACGATGATACTTTTATGCCCAGGGAAATCGAGACAATTTCCAATCCGAAAATTGCCTAGACCGGCACCGGGAATCGAACCCAGCCACACTCAGCATGGTCTTGCTTTGTAGCCATGCGTCTTACCGCACGGCTAAGGAGGGTGACATCACCGACCGAATTTAACGACTTTGGTTTTCTTCCGGTTTCACTCGTCGGGATCTACTGGAAGTTCTCGATCTTCAGGTGATTATAGCTGAATGTGAAAACTCACTAAACCTATAATTGTTTCATTTCAACTTCTCTCATTACAGAACACACCAATTAGCATTATCCCGCTTGTTTGTCATCATTTATTGACCCGGATACCTCATATCAATGACACTCGTTGACAAATCCAAAAATGGATAACTTATCTAATTTTCTTATTTTCGTTTACAGAGCATTCATCGAAGGCAGAAAACTTCTTATTATCTTCTTATTTGAATGGCATTCGTACGATAATCTCATAAATGGAAATTAATAGAGAATAATTTTACCTTGTTTCTTTATTTATTTACAGAAGCTCATCTATCAAATGTTTACAGGATCTATCAAATTAAGCAGGAGAAATGAACTTCAGCATCCACTAGAAATAACCGGAATTCACAGATTCCCATCGAAACCATAAACAAACGGCTCTTATCAGGGCCACCAATAATTGATGAGGAAGAAAGAGCTTATACGAGAGTGAAATAACCAATAACACAAACTATGATGACAAATACCATCCATTTCGTATAGCCACGTAGTCCTACGTCACTTTTGCGTACAACCCGATTGGGCTGCACCTTTGAGTTTTTGCAGTTGAAGAGGACCTGAGGGCACTCAATGTTCAGGGCGACTGGAAGCGATTGGCCCAGGATCGAGTCCAGTGGAGAAGGATACTCCATTCGGCGTAGGTTCATCGAAGAGCTGTAGCCCATCAAGTATCAAGTAAGTACACATTGAAAAGATAAACAATAAATATGATAAAATAACAATAGCGGTGCACGTAACTAATATATACAAATTAAAATGAAAAAAAAAAAGAAATTGAATAAAACATGCAAAATATACATAAGACAAATGCAAATCATTAAAATATCCCGTATTATGGGTAGACAACATTATTTATAATATTTACAAGTTGCACAAAGAAAAACAATTTTATAACCCTATTTACAATTTTTCACCACATTATATCACATTCGATGTGTACGGCCGAACCCCCTGCCGAGATTGATTCGCCGGCGGAGAAACTGTCAGTAAGTGACAATTCGTCGAAACATCATATCTATTGTTTATTTATGTTTACGATATGCTGTGTAGTGGAAAATTATCTATGCAATGTTTAAGTGCTAAAAGTGTCTTTCTTTTTATTAAATCGGTAAGTAGTACGTACCTTTATGAAAACTTATCGAAAATTGATCTTCATATGTGTGTGTCTTATCATTTTAAGTGAATGAATTCATTCACAGTGGGTTGCTGGGCTGGGCGACCGGAATCTATTGCGTTCCGGAGTTAAAAAAAAAACATTGTTTTTTCTCATTTTCCCAAGGGTCCCCCCCTTTGGTCGCGGTTTCCACTGAAAACCACTAAGTATCAACTAACAATCTGGAGAGCCATTTTTTTGATTTTCAAAAAATAATCTTATTTCAATATTTTGCTTTTTTCATATATGGAATTAGTGACTCAAACTAAATTTCGAATATTGGCTAAACGACCCTGGTTAGAAGCTCGCGGTTTCCACTGGATGGAAGAAAAAGGCCTATACTAAGTATTAACTAACAATCTAGAGAGCCATTTTTTGATTTGCGAAAAAATATTCTCATTTCAATATTTTGCATTTCCCATGTATATCATTTTCTTACTTCCTCTTTCCTCTATACTTCTACTGCAACTGTCAACAATCTGCATCAAACTAATTTGGACTGCCCATGATATTCAAACCAAGTGACATTTCAAGTTTTATAACGCTCTTGAAGACCATAATTTACTCTACAACTGATGCCATTGGAAGCCAACTTACCCACTTACACTCCGTCCGGGGATGGAACCGAACAGCAAACCTTCTTCTATCCCACCGGCTGCCGATGCCCAATGCCCTAACCAACTGAAGTTGATGAAGTCCCCCCCTCCAACCCCGGTGTACCGATGTGACTCCACCCGGGCGGCCAGCGGGATTTTTCGTCGTCTGCGGTCGCATCACCGGGGAGAACTTGGGCACCATAAGACTCTGCCGACCAAGGGTCCAGCCTCCTACTTAGGATCGGGCAAACCGATCCTCTGGAACACCAACCGCTCATCGAACATCCATCACACGATCCGCTGCTCTTTATACGGACCGTATAAATCTTCCGAAGACAGGGAAATCCTCGTAATCAGGATTGCCAATCAGCAAACCGCCCCAACGAGTGAACATCGATTTCGCCACCAGCGAAAAACCTCCAAATTCAGCTCCGACACACCAAGATTCTGTTCGGGACTGCAGTCGACTTCCTTCAGGTGCCAAGGTTTTTTTTGGTAACAACGAATGCTCTCCACCCACGAGAAAGAGCCCTCTTACCACGCTTCCTACTGTCCTCGGCGGGAATCGATGCCTCTCGGCTGCGGAAGGTACGTGTACGAGCATTCGGACACGGACCGCGTCGTGCAAATCGCTGCATCACCGGATCCTTCCACCTACGCCCTATCGGATTTTTGCCCACCGGAACTCGTTGAAATGTCATAAATCAGAAATGAAATAAAAAATTCTGATTAATTACCGATTATCATAAATTAGGCACTCTCATTACTCACACCATGCGAAAGGGAACGTTATGGACAAACTCTGACGCCTGTCAAAACTGGGTAGCAAAGCACACGATAAACAAAAAATACTTCTATGTTATTTAACACCCTTGATTGGTAACCACAATTGCCATCTATCGGATAGTAGCGCGAAACTCTCTTCCCAGTAAAATCTTTTAGACTTATGTTAGATCTCATTTTAAACCAGCAGCCGAATTCCGATCAAAAAATCTCTTGTAAGAAAAGAAATTCTTGAAGAGATTTTCAAAATTTTCTTATTTTGGAATTCCGACGAAAGTGTGGAAGAAATTTTTTGACAGATGAAAAAGAAAACGAGAATTTAAATTTCTTCCAAATTTTTGTGGGAGGAATTCGATAAGAGATTTTTTTGGGATGAAATTTAACGATATAATTGAGTCTTCACTTCCCATAATGAGTGTAAAATAAAGTGGAAAATGTTCTCGGTTCCTTGGGAATGTGCGTTGATTGTGATCATAATAAAAGAATGCACGTTTTCAGTTTTTTCGTTGTTAAAGCTAAGCAGTTACAGTTGTCAGTTGCTTAAAGCTAAGCTAAAGTTGCTTTAAAGCTACTAAAGCTAAGTTAAAGCTAAGCTAAAGCTGTTAAAGTTAAGTTGCTTTCAAAGCTGTTAAAGCTAAAGTTGCTTAAAGTGCTTAAAGCTGTTGTAAGCTGTTAAAGCTAAAGCTTAAAGCTAAGCTAGTTAAGCTAAGCTAAAGTTAAGCTGTTAAAGCTAAGCTAAAGTTAAGCTAAAGTTAAGCTAAAGCTGTTAAGCTAAAGTTAAGCTAAAGCTAAGCTTAAAGTTGTTGTGTTAAGCTTTTAAAGCTAAGCTAGCTAAGCTTAAAGCTAAGCTAAAGTTAAGCTGTCAGGAAGCTAAGCTAAAGCTAAGCTAAAGCTGTTAAAGCTGTCAGTTGTAAAGCAAGCTAAGCTGTTAAAGCTGTCAAAGTTGTTGTAAAGCTAAGCTTAAGCTACAAGTTTTGTTAAAGCTAAGCTTAAAGTTTGCTGTTGTTTAAAGCTACTAAAGCTAAGTCTAAAAGTTGTGGTTGCTAGTTAAGCTAAAGCCAGTTGTCTAAAGCTAAAGCTGCTTTAAAAGCTGTTTCAGCTACTAAAGTTAAGCTTAAAGTCAGTGCCCCAGTCCAGCTCCAGCCCCAGCTCAGTGCCCCGTCCAGCCCCAGCTCCAGCCCGTCCACCAGCCCCAGCCCTGGCCTGCTCAGGGTCAGCCGCTGCCCGGCTCAGCCCCAGCCCCAGCCCTGGCCCAGCTCAGCCTGGGCCCTCAGCCCCAGCTCAGCCCGTCCCCAGCTCCCAGCTCCGGCTGCCTGGTCAGCCACAGCTGTTTCAGTCTGCCCCAAAGCCTGCCTCAGCCTGGGCTCAAAGCCTGCCCAGCCTGTTAATAAAGTTGTTGTGTTGTCAGCTCACCCAGTGTTGTTGTGCCTTGCCTCAGCCCTGGCTCAGCTGTCAGCCTGTTAAAAAAGGCTCTAAAGCTCTGCCCCAGCTGTTCCCGCTCAGACTGCCCAGTTGCTACAGTTGCTCAAAGCCTGCTCCAGTTAAAGCCCCAGCCCGCTCCAGATTCCGCTCAGCTCAGCTCAGCCCGCTCAGCCCCGCTCAGAGCTGCCTCAGCTCACCAGAGCCTGCCTCCGCGCTCCGCCTGTGCTCACTCAGCCACCAGCCTGCCCTGCAAAGCCCGGCTCAGCTGCTCAGCTCGCTCAGCTCACCAAAGCCTCCGCTCAGCCTGCTCAACTGCCTGGGCCCCTGCCCAACAGCTCCGGCTCGTGCTCACCAGCCTGGCTCAAAGCTCAGCCCCAGCCTGCCTCAGCTCGCTCAGCCTGGGCTCAGCCTGGGCCAGCCGCCTGCAGCCTGGCTCAAAGCCTGCCTGCAGCCCGTCTCCGCTTTAAAGCCTGCTTTAAAGCTTGGTTAAAGCTCGTTTTAAAGCCTGTTTAAAGCTGTTTAGCCTGCTTGTTAAGCCTGGCTAAGCCAGTCTAAGCTAAAGCCTGTTAAAGCCTGTTTAAAGTTACTAAAGCCTTTGGCTTAAAGCCTGTTAAAGTTACTAAAGTTTGCTTAAGCTTGGCTTAGCCCGTTGCTTGTTTCGCCAACAGCTAAGCTCAAACACCACCGCCAAAGCCAGTTAAAGCCTGGCTCAGTTTAAGCCAGCTAAGCCAGTTGTCAGCTAAAGCCGTTTAAAGCTAAGCTTAAAGCTTGGGCTTAAAGCTAGTTTAAAGCTTGCGCTAAAGCCCGCCCAGCTTGCTTAAAGCTTGCCCGTTGCTTAAAATAAGCTTTAAAGCTAAGCCAGTATTAAGCCTGCCCGGCTCGTTTAAAGCCTTGCTCAGCCACTGTTTAAAGTCAGCTTGTTTTTGCTTAAAGCTTGTTTAAAGCGGTTTAAAGCCTAAGCCTAAAGCTTGCTCAGTTGCTTGTGCCTGTTTGTCAGCTTCGTTGTGCTTGTTAAAGTTGTCAGTTTGCTTCGTTTTAGGCTCAAAGTGCCTGTTTAAAGTTTCGTTTAAAGCTAAGCTTTGTGCTGTTTGAAGCTGCTTGTGCCCCTGTTTAAAGTTGCTTAAGCTCAGCCAGTTGCTCAGCCCAGGCTTCAGCCTGCTTCAAAGCCCTAAGCTAAAGCTACTAAAGCCAAGCTGGGCTCAGCCTGCTTGGGGTTAAGCTAAAGCTAAGGTTAAAGCCTGGCTCCCAGCCTGGCCTCAGTCTGCTCATCTCTGCCTGCACTGGGCTCAAAGCTCACCAGCCCCACTGTCTCAACAAACAACAAAGCCCCGGGCTCAAAGCCGGCTCAGCCTGGGTCAACCAGCTCAACAGTGCCCTGCCCGCTCAAAGCCTGTCATCCCAGCCTCTGGCTCAAAGCCTGTCTCAGCCCGCCCCAGCCCGCCCCCAGCCTGCTCGCCTGCCTCCGCTCAGCCCGTTAACAAGCCGTTGTTTAAAGCCCCCACCAGTTGTTGTTGTTGTTAGCCTCCTGGGCCCCAGCCTGCCCCAGCCTGCCCCAGCCTCCCAGCCTGCTTAAAGCCCGTCTCAGCCCGCTCAGCTCCGCCTCAGCCCGCCTCAGCCTCCGCTCAGCCCGTTAGCTCAAAGTTGTGTTTCAGTTGCTCAGCCTCACCAGCCCCGCCTCAGCCTGCTCAGCTCAGCTCCGCGCCTGGGTTGTGCCTTGTCAGCTCAGCCAGTTGTGGGCTCAGTTCTGCAGCTCAGCTCCCCGCCTGCCTCCTGCTCAGCCTGCCTCAGCCTGGCCTCAGCTCACGTCAGCCTGGCTCCAGCCCGCCCAGCCTGGGCTCAAAGTCAGTCAGCCTCCCGCTCAGCCTGCTCAGCCACCAGCTGGTCAGTCACTGGCTCGGGTCGCGCCTGCAGCTCAGCCTCAGCCTGTGCCTGCTCAAAGCCTGGCTCAGAGCCTGCTCAGCCTGCCTGTGCCTGCCTGCCTGCTTAAAGCTGCTTTAAAGCTAAGCTAAAGCTAAGCTAAGCTGTTAAAGCTGTTAAAGGTTGTTGCTCAGCTTAAGCTAAAGCTCACCAGCTAAGCTTTGTTTGGCTCAGCCAGTCAGTCAGCTTGTTTAAAGTCGCAGCCTGTCACTAAGCTCAGAGCTAAGCTTTACAGCTGTTTAAATCAAGCCACAGACTGTCACAGCTGTCTAAAGTCTAGATTAAGCTACGTTGTTTAGATATGCTAGAGCTGCTTAAAGTTGTTAGAGCTAAGCTAAAGTTGCTTGCTCAGTTAAGCTGTCGGCTGTTAAAGTTAAGCTAAAGCTAAGCTAAATAGCTAAGCTAAAGCTAAGCTAAAGCTGTTTAAAGCTAATAAGCTAAGCTAAGCTAAGCTAAAGCTGCTTAAAGCTATGCTAAAGCTGTTCGAAAGCCAAAGCTAAGTCGCCTAATGCTAATGGTTGGTTGTTTTCGAGGTAATAAAGAGTTAGAGCATCTTCGTTTTTAGACAGTTAGAAATCGGCAACAATGTTGCTTACTGCATATTTTCACCAGATTGAATATTTATCTTTTTTCCTTCATTTTCGGATAACAAATAAGCAAAAAGCAAGTTTGATTTACGATGATAGGAGATGTTTTGGACAACTGTATGCAAATAAAGGTTACGAAAGATATTCTAGGGGGAAAATATGTGAACTAATATTTTTCTTCGCAAGAAAATTTAGTTTTTTTCTTTCTCTTCAGTCTATCGGAATACGGTATGAAGAGAAGAAATTTTTGGAAAGAGAAAGAAAATTTATAAATCTCTTTTTATAAAGAAATTTTTCATTTTTTTCTTAAACCTTCGGAATTCGGCTGCAGATCAGGCAAATACAAATAGACATGTTTCATTCATCTGGTAATAAGCAAATCAAGGCGAGACCCCTTGGTTGGGCCCTTCCGGCTTTTCTTTCCTTATAGTGATGAACTTTATTTAATTTAAAAAATCACGTTAATAAAGGTATAACAAAAACTCTAAAAGAGTGTTATAAAACCAGTATGAAACCAAGATGTTACTAGGGAAGGGTCCTAGGGACTTGTGTGGACATGCTGGGTTGATCGCGATTGGATACAAGGCGTAGTTGACCTTGCACATTGATTGATCTAAACTCCAGAACAATTTGGGGAACCTAGAACATCTGCTTAAAACTAATTTGGACTGCACATAAGGACTGTTCAGTTTATAAAGAGGACACTTTGTATTGTTGATGTTTTTAAACCATCAATCTTTTTCGAAATCTGTTTTCTTTTCGTTGAATATATTATCTGACATTCTAGAAATGAAATCCAAGTATCAACGAAACAATTCTAGCTCAGAAATTTGGGATATTAATAACAATCTCAGTTTATTGAATTTTCAACAGCTCCAACCGTTTATATTCCGTTTTCGGGCTGCCACAGGCTCTACTGTTTCTAGATAACGACAAATCATTGACAGTGTGTTTTTTCCAGATCTTTTTGATGATTTTGTTGACATGCCGATTTATAATTTTCTTACAAACTGCCAATTTTGTATATAAAAAATTCTGTTGGGAAGCTTATGTTTACGCGAAATTCGAGAAGCTTTGACAATAGGCGCATTTTGTTGGATTTAAACTGTTTTTTCTCTTTTAAAAAATTACAGTTGATTGACAGTGTATTATAATCTACGATAAAGCAAACTCGAAAGAATTGTGAAAATCCCTTAGAAGAAGAATTGTGAAAATCCCTTAGATCCCTGAAATGGTCCTCATTCACCCAAGTTTGTTGAAAACTTGCATACCATATTGAAGATTCACATCAAATTTCGCGTGCATTATAATTATAACCCGTGTGAAATTACGTTGATAATGGCCATTCATTATTTGTTTTGTGTATTCTGCAACAAAAACTGCGAGCCGTTTTATGTTGGTCTTGAATTCTTGAATTATTTTATTCGTTATTTTTTCATAGCAAAGATCACTAAAATCACCAATTTTGTCTGCTTTACTGTTTAAATCTTTGATTTCAATGCTTTACGTAATCCAGAATCATCATAGCGAGAAAATAAATATCGCCACTCTTACTGTGTCTATACTGCTAGTCTGGCCCTGGATCACAATGAATGCAAAAAACATCATAAGAATCGCCACTATCATAAATTAAGCGATTTTTCACACAGACATAAACGATTTTTCCACCAGTGATGGAATAAAAAATGACTGCAATATCCATCATATGAACGCTTGCTGCAGGCAGCAGCCCCAATGGTGAAGACGAGGTAAAATTTATTGCAAATGATCACATCACGTAGTTGACTTTATCCTTTCTACATGGATTCTCACCATACACGCAATCAAGCCTACGGCCTGTACGAACATAGTCCTAGTCCATATGGTACTAGCAAGCCCCTTAGTGATTGTACTACAGTCTGGCGGATGCAAAATCAATCGATACACCATCATAAACAACCAACGACACTTTCACACATGGACCCTAAAAATTTAAATTAAACGAGACATATGGCTTGCATTCTCCTTAATTCTGCTCATCGTTATCGGCTGAAACTAAATCCAGACTCATCGTTGTCTGATTAAGGGAACGCACGTTGCCGGGTGAATGGAAAAATCATTCATGTTGTCAATTTTTGCAATTTCCTGTTATGTAATTCCTACATAAGTGCTCAATACACTTGCATAGGGGGGAGTTATTGTCGTCATCACGTAAAAAAATGTTGCACATAAAATCTACAATTCACCATGCGACACCATTTTTTTACGCCAGACTACTGTAAAGTGACTATCCGAAGAACAGCATCCGAGCGACCGGTGCTCTGCGGCACACCGTTCCACTCGTCATACACGGTCTGGTCTGGTCGCAGGTGATGTTGACTTTATTCTAGATACATGTTGGTTGGTGCTTATGCTGGCATTCGCAAACATACCCACGAGATAATGATATCTCCATTCACCGATATGATGGCGCACATGGTGGCACACACTAAGGGCGCTTGTACAAGTGCGGTTGTGCCGCGGATGTTTGTTGTTAGTATTGCAGACAATTAAGCTGAGGTCATTGATTGAAACCATTGAACTTCTACATGCTCGATGATGGAACAGTACAGTGTACATACAGCACTTTAACCTTTCAATGGGTTTATGGATTTATGAGAATTAATCCCGCAAAACTGAGTTATAAACTTGGTTATTAATATTTGGAGCTCCACTTCGTATAAAATCAAACTAAATATCCTTCTACTATCAGAAAACTTATCACAATCCTTTTGTCATATAGCCATCGAAGCGATATAGTACTGTAGTCCTGAAAGCTAAGCTGCACCTGAGTGCTAAGCTACAGCAGCCTTAAACAATAAACAATGTTTGCTGGATCACAGGCATCAATATGAACGACTTCATCTTAGAACATGTCGTTATAGCAGTCTATCAAATAACGTGGATTTTGAAATATTTTTAAATCTGTCGTCGTCAAATATTTCGAGATGCCGACGCTAATCACCTCGAAATCGAAGAATAAAGGGCGTAAGCGATCTTCATTCTAGTTACGTTTCCTCGTCATTGCTGTCTCATGTTGCAAGCTCCAGCGTGATCGTGCCAGTCAGTGGTGGGTGTCTGCATGGTTCGTGGGAAGATCTCTTCAAGCTTGTCCACTGGCTCGGAATGCGGTACTGAACATCCTTACGGGCAGAAGCCAACCGGTGCACAGTGTTTTCTAACCCAGGAATTCGTGATCGGAAAAATTGTTGGCCTTGAAAAGTTAATTTTAGAGGCTAAGTGACTTCGGAGAAAGCTCCATATTTTAGAATTTTTTTTTTATTAATCCCCCTAAAAGTGAGATGGAAATTCTCTTTGCTCCAATTATAAATATACATCATTGATGTCTTCGAGGAAGTTGTAGAAAAAGCTCCTACAAAAAAAATTGCTATATATAATGCCTATGATCCCATATCAGTCCCATATAAAAAAACATCAAATGGAGAAAATGAGGAACAAGCATACTTGTCCCATCTTGAAAATGACCGCATATGAGTCCTATTATCAAAGAAAAAGGGACTCATATGCGGACATTTTGCATCTGGGACAAACTGGCTTGACATTTTTTTCTACTTTTCCTGAACAAACATTCCTATTTAACAGTTGCATTCGATAATACTATGATGAAAATGACCGATACAGGTGCAAACTCGAAAACGACGAAAATTCATAAGGGGCTGATATGCGATGATAGGCAGTATAGAAGTCGAGATATGGGTCGTTATTTATGAACGACCACCAACAATCAGGTTTTTCACGATACTTGCATCAATATATGTTTAAGATTTTTCAAACGTTCTACAAAGATGTCCGTCGCGATAAAAAAACATGAACCTTTCGAAGACTGTTTCTTTTTATTTTTATTTCATTTATTTAGTTAACATCTAAACAGATAACACTGAATCAACAATTTGACGCCACAATGCACGGTTCGAGGCCGCATCTCTCCATCCTCGGATACGCCCCACGCTCGCCAAGTCGTTTTGCACCTGGTCTGCCCATCTCGCTCGCTGCGCTCCACGCCGTCTCGTACCTGCCGGATCGGAAGCGAACACCATCTTTGCAGGGTTGCTGTCCGGCATTCTTGCAACATGTCCTGCCCATCGTACCCTTCCGGCTTTAGCTACCTTCTGGATACTGGGTTCGCCGTAGAGTTGGGCGAGCTCATGGTTCATTCTTCGCCGCCACACACCGTCTTCTTACACACCGCCAAAGATGGTCCTAAGCACCCGTCTCTCGAATACTCCGAGTGCTTGCAAGTCCTCCTCGAGAATTGTCCATGTTTCATGTCCGTAGAGGACAACCGGTCTTATAAGCGTCTTGTACATGACACATTTGGTGCGGTGGCGAATCTTTTTCGACCGCAGTTTCTTCTGGAGCCCGTAGTAGGCCCGACTTCCACAGATGATGCGCCTTCGTATTTCTCGACTAACGTTGTTGTCAGCCGTTAGCAAGGATCCGAGGTAGACGAATTCCTCGACCACCTCTAAGGTATCCCCGTCTATCGTAACACTGCTTCCCAGGCGGGCCCTGTCGCGCTCGTTTCCGCCCACAAGCATGTACTTTGTCTTTGACGCATTCACCACCAGTCCAACTTTTGTTGCTTCACGTTTCAGGCGGGTGTACAGTTCTGCCACCTTTGCAAATGTTCGGCCGACAATGTCCATGTCATCCGCGAAGCAAATAAATTGACTGGATCTGTTGAAAATCGTACCCCGGCTCTCCGCATGACACCTTCTAGCGCTATGTTGAACAACAGGCACGAAAGTCCATCACCTTGTCTTAGTCCCCGGCGCGATTCGAACGAACTGGAGTGTTCGCCCGAGATCTTCACACAGTTTTGCACACCATCCACCGTTGCTTTGATCAGTCTGGGAAGCTGTTCTCGTCCATAATTTTCCATAGCTCTAAGCGGTCTACACTGTCATATGCCGCCTTGAAGTCAACGAATAGATGGTGCGTTGGGACCTGGTATTCACGGCATTTTTGAAGGATTTGCCGTACAGTAAAGATCTGGTCCGTTGTCGAGCGGCCGTCAACGAAGCCGGCTTGATAACTTTCCACGAACTCATTCACTAATGGTGACAGACGACGGAAGATGATCTGGGATATCACTTTGTAGGCAGCATTAAGGATGGTGA
Organism: Armigeres subalbatus; assembly: GCF_024139115.2. Classification (NCBI taxonomy): domain Eukaryota; kingdom Metazoa; phylum Arthropoda; class Insecta; order Diptera; family Culicidae; genus Armigeres; species Armigeres subalbatus. Next base: position 185,284,208 of record NC_085141.1, on the reverse strand, counting down.
TCGCTCGAAAGTTCTCACACTCCAGTTTGTCGCCTTTCTTGTAGATGGGGCATATAACCCCTTCCTTCCACTCCTCCGAAAGCTGTTCGGTTTCCCAGATTCTGACTATCAGTTTGTGCAGGCAAGTGGCCAGCTTTTCCGGGCCCATCTTGATGAGCTCAGCTCCGATACCATCCTTACCAGCTACTTTATTGGTCTTTAGCTGTTGAATGGCATCCTGGGGCTGGTTGGCTTCCATCGTCCGCTGAACTGACGTAGTCATCTCCTCCGCTGCCTTGACTTTCACTGCCTGTACTCTCAGCGCCATTCAGATGTTCCTCGTAGTGCTGCTTCCACCTTTCGATCACCACACGTTCGTCCGTCAAGATGCTCCCATCTTTATCCCGGCACATTTCGGCTCGCGGCACGAAGCCTTTGCGGGATGCGTTGAGCTTCTGATAGAACTTGCGTGTATCTTGAGAACGGCACAGCTGTTCCATCTTCTCGCACTCCGCTTCTTCCAGGCGGCGTTTCTGCGTTGTGCTGCGAATGGCCATATTCTTGGAGGCGGCGAAATCAATTAGTCGTAGGCCGTTTTCGTTCGTCAGCCGGTGAGCGCTGAACTTTCCAATAGTCGGTCTAAACTCCTCCTCTTGGCCAACCTGAGCGTTCAAATCTCCTATGATGATTTTGACGTCGTGGCTTGGGCAGCTGTCGTACTCACGTTCCAGCTGCGCGTAGAATGCGTCCTTATCATCATCAGTGCTTCCGGAGTGTGGGCTATGGACGTTGCTTATGCTGAAGTTGAAGAACCGGCCTTTGATCCTCAACCTGCACATTCTTTCATTGATCGGCCACCACCCGATCACGCCCCTTTGCATATCGCCCATCACTATGAAAGCTGTTCCCAGCTCGTGTGTGTTGCCGCAGCTCTGGTAGATGGTATGATTACCTCTAAACGTTCGCACCATTGATCTTTTCCAACAAACCTCCTGCAGCGCTACGATGCCGAATCCACGATCCTTGAGCACATCGGCGAGTATGCGTGTGCGCCCGATGAAGTTGAGAGATTTGCAGTTCCACGAACCGAGTTTCCAATCGCTAGTCCCTTCTCGTCGCAGTGGTCTTCGCCGATGGTTCCGGTCCGTACTCTATTGTTGATTGTTCGTTGCTAATGATTTTTTAAAGGCTGGCTTGCAGGGCCTGACACCAAACCCCCTAAATTTCCGGAGGACCATTCCTCCTTATTTCCGGTGGACCATGGTGCACAGTTTCACTTAGAGTCCCTCGCTGGCACTCGGACGATGATCAGCCGCCCCTAACATGGAGAACAGACGCTGTTGTGAGCCGATCCTGACATGGAGAACAGACGCTCAATAAGATTTGCACCTCCGGAGAGGAGCAAACCCCCCTTCCCTGTCAGCATACGACCATAGTTCCCACCGAGGTTGGTTACCCGATCTTCCCTAAGGTTGCTCGTATCCCGGCCAGCACCGCGGGGAGGTAGGGATAGGAGTTGCTGGGTCTATTTTATTCCTTCAGGTACGCGAAGTACCAATGGTACGCTTTACCCAGCATTTGCCGTGCCGTTTTATTTTTAATATTGACGATTTTCGGTTCAAAAATGAGCCTTTTTATATTAACTGCATACATTTAGGGGCAAAGTGGGGCAGAATGTTATTTAGGCAATGGAAAGTACCGTCGTGCGGGGCTACTTTGGATTTTTCATTTCCGAAAAAAATAAACGAAATAAACACAAAATTTGAAACAGAGAGTTGCCATCCAACAATCAACAATACACCTGAATGGTGATAATGCAAATTTGATAGTAATTCACGTTATAATTCTTGTTTCAAAATGTCCAAAGTAGCCCCCGATTTGTCAAAGGAAGCCCCGCACGACGGTATAACTCATGCACTAATTATTGCATTGCAACATATATGTGACATAGCTTGAAGTAAGTGCCGTATGCACATCTTTTTCTTCTTCTTGTTGTTATATATAAAAACACAAAGATTGATTATCAACATGTCCGACGGATTTACAGAATATTTTCTCATGTAAAAATCTTGACTAAAATTAGAAAAAAATATGAAAAATTGAAATAGTAGGTGAATTAACTGATGGATTTTTAATTGTAAAGATGAATAGATTAATCTGATACACAATGTGATTGTTAATTAATTTTCTTAAACTTTGTTAATTCTAACTTTTACATTTCCTAGAGAGCATACAGCTAGACGAATACTTTGTGGCCTCACTGTATGTCGGGCTTCGTTGTATATTTTCCTTTAAGTCACTTAGCGATTGATGTTTTAATCAAAACAGGATGTGTTTACTCTCATGATGATCTGTCTAGCAGTATCCTGAATGGAGTCAAGATGTATAAACTTGAGCGTAGGGGAAAGTGGGCTCTCTTGGGTCCCCCTTAATTTATCAAAACCCGTGCAAGTTAAATTATGGAATTTTTCATATACAACAATGCTTTGACAATTGATGAAAATATAGAGATAAAACCTTTATTAAATTTCCTAGCGGTGTCGGTACCTTTCCTTGTATTTATTTTATTAGATATTGAATATAACAAACGTACTGAAGATTCATATAAAATCTATCCAATATATATTTTCTCGATGTGATATATCAAATCTAAAAAGTGGACATCAAGTGTGACCACTCTACCCTAACGTCGAACGGGTGAAATTCTGCGGTTCGCAACTTACACGAAGCTGTCGGCAAATTTGTTCAAGGATGCCGCTGCGCGTATTAATATCAAGGATATAGACCCTTCAAATTTTCCTGCTTCCTTTCAAACACAAACCACACCTAAGGCTGGTGCTGGCGTTTTGCTCCGGCGAATGCTCATTTTACGGGACCAGGAAAGTTTCATCCTTCCCGCAGTACTCATCTAACCGAGCGTGCCGAATGCAAAAGTCCGCTTCTATCGAGCAAAGTTTCCCGAAGTTGTTTGTTCAGCAAACTGAGGCGATTGTCGATGAAATATCTCTCTTTCGTGCAAATTTCAACTCAGGCTGTACAACTACGTACGCTTTGCCGAGCGATTAGACTTTGTCCATTTCTCGGTGACATTGCATTGGAAACCGATGCACAAAACAGGGCGCTAAATGTGCTCGAATTGATTGCGGTATGTAAATCTACTGTGGAAGAAAATTATTTCCAGAAAGTTGCTTTTTATCGGATTTTTTCATCGTGAACCGGAAACGGAGAAAATAAAATTGTCGTCGGAAAAGACTTCACAAGTCATATATGCTTCTTTTTTGTGTTTCATGGTATTGTTCGGAAAGTTTACCGGAGGGTTTCTCGTTACAGTAAAGGATATACGAAAAGTTTGTTTTGAAATGATGTCCGCATGGTTCGCGATTCCAAACGATTCATTTGGTTTTTCCTTGTATAACTGGGTGTTTCCGCTATGAATAACGAAACGCAATTTAATGTAACTTTTTGACTAACGGTGATGCATAGCGTAATCTTGGATGTGGAATTTCTTGAAACTATGTGAGGCCCAGTAATACGAATTTACATGATTAGGCGCGCATACTGTATCACTCCTTAGAAACGATTAAAGCAATTTGACTTCGACGAAGGAGTAGCTCATGAGTGATCTAAGATTGATGAGTTATTTGTTTTTTAATACTCTAGGGAAACCATTGAGAATGAACATTTATTCTCAGTGAGATTGATTGAAAAACAATTTCTATGTATGAAGGTATGGTAATATAATATACTTTCCTAGTATGCATTTCAATTTCCTGAAAACGAACAATTGCACATTGTTAGACGAACTCCAGGAATAATAACAGAATTTTGAATGAGTGCATGATGAAAGAGGAATCTCTACGAACTACTTACGGAAAATCTTCTACTCCGATCATGGAACAAGTGGGACTTCATACGTGCTTTTTCATGTCGTTGTCTTTTCTCCTAGCCGAATCGGCTGCTAAAAAAAGACAGAATCACCGTCTTCGATCAGAACTATGATGCCCACAACATACGATCGTTGTTCAATAGGTGATTTGCCACCCTAGACAATCATCATCACAATCTAGTAAATCGACAGATTTGGAGCGCCTGTGCCTCCCGCGAATTCTTCAAATGTGTGCGATTCCGTTCCCCGAGGTGTATTTTACGTTACATGGATTGCCTCGATACTCTAGCAGCTTAGACTTGAGTTCTTTTAGCTATTTGGTTTCGCAAACGACATTGATATTATGGCACGTAGCTTTGAGAAGATGAAGAAAGTCTACGCCAGACTGAAAGGGGAAGTTAAACACGTCGAAGGCGAAATACATGATAGGAAGATGCTCAAGAGAGGCTAGTGTGAGCCACCCACCACGAATTTGTTTTGGTGCTGACGAATTCAAGGTGGTTGATGAATTCATGTACTGGTGACCCCCGATAACGATACGAAGACGGTCTGCTTCGTCCGAATAGAGTTCGCCGCCGTACCAAACTGACTATCTACAAAACACTCATTAGTTCGGTAGACCTGAATGATGCTCGTGGAAGACCAACTAGCACTAGTATTTTTCGAAAGGAAAGTGCTGCGTACCATCTATGGTGGAGACAGATGGTATATGGAGGAGGCGAATGAACCACGAGTTGTATCAGCTGTTGGGAGAACCATCCATCGTTCACACCGCGAAAATTGGAAAAGGCGGTGGGCCGGGCACGTAGCCAGAACGTTGGACAATAACCTGGTGAAATTCGTTCTCGACAACGATCCAACGTGCATAAAAAGGCGAGCTGCGTAGTGAGCAAGGTGTATCGGTCAGCTGGAAGTGGATTAGCGGACCCTCCGCATACTGCGGGGTTGGCGACGTGCAGCTATGAACCTAATTAAATGGAGAAGACTTTTCTGCACAGGCAACTCAGGCCTTAGTCTGAGAAATAATAATTATACCCCAATTAGTTCAATGGACGGGCCACCAATTGTAGATCTTTGAGTAACCGTTGGGATGGTAGTATTCCAACTCAGTGGAGCTGGAGATGTTATCCTGTAGTAGTTATACTTGTCAGTTGTGAGTTGTCAGTAAATATTGAAAAAAGGACGTTCAAATGACTGAAACATGAGAATGTTGGGCAACTAATTTCGATTTCGCTGGCAGCGTTAATTGCTCGGATTCAGTCATCTGGATATATCAATTTGAGCTTTGGCTTATGAACACAAACATTTATTCCAAAGCGGACTTCCGCCAACATTGAATAATGAGACTGATTCCGAAAACGATCGCACCAAAATAGATTTATTTTCTGTATGATGTGATGATGGTCGAAGCATCCGTTTGTTCGACCCATTCGGAAGCTAAATATTTGCTAACGTGTTCTCCTGCCGGAGCGTAAAATGGGGAGCCATTATGCATATTGTTTGCGTTTCGAATTTTCATAATGAGCCTAGCTAGCTGCAAGTGCATTGGGGGTAGCGAAATCATGCTGGTGTTTATCGATAGGCCTGTTTAGGTAGCATAGCAGCACATGTGATAACAGTCAGTCACAAATTGGCGGTATGCATAATGAAAATTTAGAGAAGACTGGGGTACAATTTGAAATTTTTCGGCAAGATTGTTGTACCCGAATATGAATATTTTACTCCATTTTCGGAACAATAAAAAATATCTAATAGTCTTGAATTGGGAAGTCAGGTTTCACATTATTTGAATGTTTAGAAATTTTCATAACAAAAAACAAATGACAAGTTAGTTGAACAGATGCCAACTATAAGTGGTTTCCAATTTCTTATTACAAAATACAATCCTCCAAAGTTAGAAATCGGCTTTCCGAAAATGATTAAAAATCATTCCAAAGCGGGTTTTGCTTTGTTTGTATACATATGATGTGCGTAGTTCGAGATTCAGGGGCATTCTCGAGTCCCTTCGAAACCCCCAAAGGGTTACGGCAAGGTGATGGTCTTTCGTGTCTGCTATTCAACAACGCTTTGGAAGGGGTAATACGAAGAGCAGGGATTAACACGAGAGGTACAATTTTCAATAAGTCCGTCCAGTTATTTGGCTTCGCCGACGACATAGATACGTAGATACGCACGTAACTTTGAGAAGATGGAGGAAGCCTACATCAGACTGAAGAGGGAAGCTAAGTGGATCGGACTAGTCATCAACACGTCGAAGCCGAAGTACATGATAGGAAGGAGTTCAAGAGAAGACAATGTGAGCCACCCACCTCGAGTTTGCATGGGCGGTGACAAAATCGAGGTGGTAGAAGAATTTGTGTACTTGGGTTCACTGCTGACTGCCGAAAATGATACCAGCAGAAAAAATTCCGGAGACGCATATTGGCTGGAAATCGTACGTACTTTGGACTCCGCAAGACGCTCCGATCAAACAGAGTTTGCCGCCGTACCAAACTAACAATCTACAAAAAGCTCATTAGACCGGTAGTCCTCTACGGACACGAGACCTGGACAATGCTCGTGGAGGACCAACGCGCACTTGGAGTTTTCGAAAGGAAAGTGCTGCGTACCATCTATAGTGGGGTGGGGTGGGGTACGTGGAGGAGGCGAATGAACCACGAGTTGCATGAGCTGCTGGGAGAACCATCCATCGTTCACACCGCGAAAATCGGACGACTGTGGTGGGCCGGGCTCGTAGCCAGAATGTCGGACAGTATCCCGGTGAAAATAGTTCTCGACAACGATCCGACGGGCACAAGAAAACGAGGCAGCGGTAGGTGGATCGATCAGGTGGAAGATGACTTGCGGACCCTCCGTAGACTGCGTGGTTGGCGACGTGTAGCCATGGACCGAGCCGAATGGAGAAGACTCTTATATACCGAACAGGCCTCTTTGGCCTAGGTCTGAATAAATAAATAATAAATATGTTGGAATACCCTGCTAAACAGCCCAAGCCATTTTACTATTACGCGCGTTTCCTTTCTTGTTTCGACACCTAATTCCCAAAAATTGCGCACTCATGACGACCTAATTAATATTGTTCGAATAATGTCTCCGGTTGTATCGGCGAACCTACTCCTCAGACTGGAGGAGCACAGCAAAGTTTCTACAATAATTTTCAACGACGGATAAATAAGCTGCACCATCTGAAACATTACGCTATTTGCATTCGTAAAAGTGCCGCAATGAAGCAATTTAACTGTCTGTCTGTCAATGAAGCAATTTAACTTGTCTTCGAGCAAACGAATAAAGTTGACAAAACTCAAGCAAATACTTGCCGAAATTTTAGAAATATTTGCTCTAGTTTAGCAAGCAGGCAGTGTTTCAAAATGATTGTCAATGTTCTCGATAAGCCATGGCGTGATAATCTGAAATATAATTCGGGAAAACTGGTAGCACATTATGACTGCTTGAGTGAAGTATACCTTGATCCCTGCTCGAAGTCTATTTACAACCCAAGCACTGTTACACTGAATGGGATCGTTTTCAGACAAAATCAACTGATTGGAATAAAGCAACACAATAACGAATACTATCCGAGCTATGGAATAATTCGAGAAATAGTAGTAAATAATGGCAAACTATTTGTATGACGTCGAAGTAAGTCGAAATGAGGCGTTGATGGACATCGAAGAATTTTTCACCCATGCTCTATTTTCATTCTGGTGCACATACGGAACTACAATAAAGATTAGTTCGCGACGGTTTTATAGTTGAGAATATTAATCCAAGCTATATGTAAATATTATCTCACAAATATTCAGAAAACAAGCTATTTCAAATCTGTAATGTTTGCAGGAACAGAAGAAATCGACGACTTTTCACGAGAAGTCACGACTTTTCTCTCCCTGAACGATAATGATTTCATCAGATTCAAAATGACAACAAAAATGATCAAGACCATATAAAAAATACAGAAGGGACAAAATCCCGAAGAATGGATAATTGAGGAAGTAGTGGTATCTCCGACCAAATCTCAATCAAACAACCGTACTGATAACATTGATAACAAACCGGAATGTAACGATCCTGGTAACCCATATAAGGGCATAAACCTAGACAATGTAAGTTGATCAATGCTTCTACTAATTATATAATACTAGTTTATTTGTGGACGCAGTAGCGCCCGTGGCAAGTGTTTTTTTTTTCTGACCCGTAATGCTGGATAGACACCTTTACGTGGTGTGTTACGGGGTAAGATCTACCACGGTTACATTGCCAGCTACAGGCAAATCCTGACCCAACGAGTATCACTAGTGTCCAATCTACGAATTACACCGTAACAATGCTAATGCTAATGCAGTAGCGCCCGTGGCAAGTGTTTTTTATTTATTTATTTTTTCAATATAAACGCTTAAAAAAATAACATAACGGTTAAATATAAACATTAAAAAAATCAAAATGTTCAACGTCTGTTGTCTGTGATTTTTTCATCAAATGCTGTGTCTGGTTGTCTAAGGTTGTCACTGGTTTTGTTTTCTGCATCTGATAGTAAAAAGAATTGAAGTGACAAATATTTTATTTTTTGTGAGAATTTCCCCACGTGCTGCGTCTGGTTGGCTAGTCACCGGACAGTCAAACAGGGGCACGGTAAAAAATCAACACGCTCAATTCAACTGTTTCATCTATTGAATGATCAACTTTTAAATCACTATTATTGAAAATGATATTCCTTTGATTTTGAAGTGGTGTCACACCTTTCACAAGTGTGTTGAATGCAGACAATTCCATAACATCAACACTGTTGATCAAAGTACTACTCACTGGATGTTGAAATGATTAGCACTTCGATCAGCACCAATAATGTCTCCACTAGAATTGGAAGTGCTATGCTATTGAATTCACAGGTTCAAGGCTATTGATTTAAGAGTGGACCGATATTGATGTTGTTCTAAAAATAGATGACAGTTCTTTCATCTGTTCTGCTTATTTCAAGAGGTATTTCGAAGTGTGAGATGGAGTCATGGTAAGACGAAGGACTTTCAAGCAAAGGTATGTTATTCGAATCTGAGCTGAGGAAATTCTATTTTTTTATTTTGTTGTTTTATATTCAAAACATTGTGCACGTCGAATGGAAGTGGTGGTCTTTGAATGCGACGAGCTCAGCTATTGATATTGATTTGATTCCAAAGTAGTGCATATTCAAATGCAGAACAGTTCGCATGGACGTGTATATTTTTTACCGTGGGTATTATATATAGTATATTAATATTAATCCTTTTCATGATGCATTTCAGCTGATTGACATAGAAACCATCTTTACAAGAACCAACGAAGGGATCACTATCATGGAACTGTTGAAGGAAGGATTGCGTCCGAGTGAATCTATTTTCAAAAAAAAAAAAAATCAACGGCATCTTATGCGATTGCCTAAAATCCGTGTATGGTTGGTGAGTAAAATTGAAATATGGTCCAAGACACAATTTCGTATTATGCACCCTAGCCGAGAATACTTATTATTCTAAGAAACATACATCATATAATTTATACTCACTTATCTGTCGCTCCCTTTCTATTATTTTCAGTCGACCAAATCGTTTCTACAAGGACCAAATTGCAGTCTCCCTCATTCAATCATATCCGGTTCTTGCTGCCAATGATGCAAATGCTCCACAGGTAAGAAACACCAACCGAAAGTATGCACCGACCATCGACCATAATGCAATTTAAATTTGTAGTTTCACTTCGAGTTTTTTTTTATAAAACTATTTGTACCATTAGTGGACTTGAGTTGTCCAATTCCGCAGCTGAGTAATATTTATTTTGTATCTGATGGTAAATTTAGTTCGGAATATGCTTCGAAACATTCATTATCCTACGATTGGTCTAGAGATCGGTTGGTTTCATTGTCGGAATCAGGCACGGCTGATTCCTACCAGTAGGGATAGGAAAATGGCATTGGAGCAGACAAAAATACCAGTTTGCATGAACAACACATTAACGTTTTACTGACCTGCTCTTAAAGCTTATTCTTATAAACCACATCTGGCACTTTTCCTTCAAGCAACTTTATTAGGATTACCTTTTTGTATTTTAAATAGATTTGATTTACGTTGAAGTTTCTTTATTGTCTTTATTAGAGAGACTTTCAGTCCGAGGCTGGCTCGTCTTCGGAGAGGAAAACGTTGAAGTTCTCGGATACTCTAATAGAACAAAACAAAACAGATGATGGCAGTACAGATGACAGCTAGTATAGAATGAATGGGCCAGATGGCCAGATTGTTTTCATAATAATCGGTAGGATCCATTGGAATTTTATCGGTAGTTATCGGTAGGGCATATTTTTGTATGCATATGTTAGTTTAAATGTTTAGAATGGTGACATATGCTATTTACAACATGATTGTTTACACATGTTTATTTTTTGCTATGTTTAATACAAATAAAGAGCAACATACTTACTTTAGTTGCTTCGATGTCGCCATGATTGGAAAAATAATCTGTAATAATATACAAAACGTAACAATCTATTTTATTATACCACGTTAAAATAATTCTTACCAATTTTTCATGTTATACATATCGCTGTTGAACAGCTTTTTAACACCATCTGTAATTCGCAGTATTCCTTCGGATGTGTGTGCCTTCACATATTCTTTCGTAGACAAAATGCCCTCCATGGCGATTCCTCAATTTGTTTTATTGAGGTTGTACTGCGAAAACAATCGCTCTACGCACGCTGATGAATGCGGCAATGACAGTAAAAGCTGCCTTACACCTCGGGAAAATTTTCCGCCGGAATTTGGTCCCCGTGTATTTTAAAGGGGGGCGGGATTTTGATTTTCCGTGTCCAAATCCCGAAAACATCGCATATGCAAAAATGCATGGGGAAAAAATCCGCGGATCAAATTCCCGAGGTGTGAGGCTACCTTAAGGCCGGAATTATTTTACTGAGAATCGGAAAAGCTATCTCATCGTTCACACGTTTCGTTGCCAACACTTTACTCCAAAAGAGTACGCTGTTTTGTCGTTCTTCCGCTGTAAACTGATTCAGGTCAATATTGCGAACTTCCCGGTATTCCGAATCGGCTTTCTGCAGATCGCCAGGTTTCACTAGATTAGGAAAGCACTGGAGCAACGGCATGATGGTGTCGAACTTCCTTTTAATGACATTCTCTGGGTCCAGCACAGCGAGATTAATTAGCACTGGATCACCAAGATCGATGCGGGATTTAATCTGATTACATAATGTTATGTAGAAGTTCATCATGTTGGTAGTAATTTCCGTTGCACATTCCACACCGATTGTTCGTGAATGAAGATGCTCCTCCAACAGCTGCCTCGCTTCGGTACCTATGTACAACGTTTCTAGTTTTTTAAAATTCTGCTGATTGAAAGTGACTTTACTTAAATCTTTTAATTCTGCCATGTATTCTGCTTTCATAAAATTATCAAGCACTGTGCGATACAGTCTTGATATTTCAGTATGTAACCGACAGAGCTCCGGTTTTTCTGACTGAAATAATCTGTTCATTTGGTTTATGATGGGAAGAATCTATCTCAGAAATTTCAAATAAATTATAACGGCGGGATTTTTCAAACTGTTCTGGATAGCAGCCATCTTTTCACGAGTCGATTTGTCTGCACGGACATCAACATAACTAAAATAAATTAGCAGTACATTGTATCGTTCCAGCATGCGTTCCACAACGGACTCCAATGATAGCCATCGCGTGGCAGCCGGATGCAGCATTTTTAACGGTTTCAACTCGACGATAATTTGTAGCTCCCTGAACCGACTACCCCTTTGTCCTCCAGAACTAAGGAAGTTACAAAGCTGTTCGACATAACATGGAATGTGTTTGCAAGCATACGATGAGCACGAAGCTAAAGAATGGCAAATGCATTTCATGATGAAAATATTTGAGCAATCTTTTTTAAGCATGCTGGCCACCGAGTGATGTGCTCCCATCATCACATTAGCACCATCGGATCCGAATCCTATCATATTGTTTCTAAATGGAACCTGGTCGGCTTCGAACTTATCGACGATCATCCTATACAGCCTGTTAGGACGCCGCGTTAACAGCCCTGGTCGCAGCATAACAGCAGCATGACAACTCGCGCGCATCAGTGGTAGTATAAGGAAGACAGAGAGAATTATTACGGTGGTGGTAGATAGTGTAGGAAGTAAACAGGAGAAAGAAAAATAATAAACAAAGTTCGCCATCGCTTTGGAATGTGAATTCACAATTAATTAGATAGCAAATCGAAAATAGTTCTCGTGGAATTAAATTGTATTTTTAAATCGTTTACGATCAGCAGGAAAAGGTATCAGTCAGTTGTGATAATAAATCCAGTGAGTAAAACCTAAAAAGAAAGCTAAAATAGTGGAAAAATCAATGTAAATAATCTCATCTATACTCACCTGCAGACTCGGTTGAAAATCAAAATCCCAGTTCGGAGTGACTTCGGCTACCAATCAGGTGGATTTGCAGTCAAAGTAAAGTCGATCGTAAGTACTAAGTAGTACCCGTGAGAAATTATCTAAACTAGGAAAGCAAAATTTAGTAATTATACTTGAGTAGCAGTTCCACGGAAAAGTCGCTGGCAAAAGTAGGGTAGTTGAACCATACTTCAACACCCAAATATAAGGAATCGAGGAGCATTGGTACAGTGGGAGAAACCAGTTTATTTGTAAGTAAGCTAGATTAATGAACTATTGTTGTTTATTCTAAATATTAAAAATAAATTACAGTTCAGCATTGCTGAAAACAAATCAGCTGCTTCGGAAAAACTTGGTTTCCCTATCGGGAACACAGCCCATCTGCTGTAGCATCGACCACAGATTCAATGTGGTAGAAATAATCGCGCACTGAGAGTTGGTCACCATTTTGTTGGCTTGATCGGATAACCATTGCGAGCGATTTTAAACCAGAAAGATCCGTTGACTCATCGATGAGTAAACGAAGAAACTAGTTCTCATAATCTCGGCCAACTCTTTGAGGCTAGCTCTGCCTATGACGTTGGTTTGTATAGCTGTAATTTTTGTTCTTCCCAGTTTCAGGTTTTGTGCAACGATTGAATCCTTGAAAATTCGCTTCGACAAATCGACAAAACTTTCGACATCCATTGCCGAAACATTATGCTCTGCTCCCCATGCACAAATTTGTAATTCAGCGACCATTGTAGATTCCTTCCGGGATAAGAATTTGTTCATCACTGATGAACTACCGGAAAAAACTCAGATTTCCTCCCATAGTAATATGTTTCGCTGTTTTACCAAAAACAAAACTATTTAATAGTTGGCTAATCTTCTTTGCGACTGCATCTACTTATTTTAAAGGAAAGTTTCTTTTCGTTTAGTTAATTTGCTTTTTGGAATAAGCCCAACATGAATTATTGAGAAGGTTAGTCGAATTACTCTTAATATTTCTTACCGGAAGACGTTGACACCGTTCCAACCGTAGCGTACCCTCTCTCAGCGCTCAACCGAGTATCACCAACGTTTTTCTCAGATACGCTAGTACCTCTCCTATCCTCTGATGACAATTTCCGAATCCTTTTCTGTTGGTTGGAATCTGTGCAGGAAATTGCACCGCCGGAACCAGATTCGTCCAGACTCGATCCTGCTGGTGTCTCGGCTGCTGTGAAATAAAAATGTTGCTCAATTTGGTTCAAACTAAATTATTTCATTCTTACCTTGTTGGTTTTGGCATTGTATGCCTTTTCTCAAAAATTTAGCCATAATGCTATTCATTTTAAACCCGAATTTCAATTTGGAAAATTTAAAAATGGCTTCTTGCTTCTATGCTCTAGTCGGAAGTCGTACTTGCTGCTATGGGTTGATGAATCGAACAATGAAAAATACTTTTGAAAATAAGCGCGAGAGCGTGAACGGGCGGGAAGTGTGAAAGAGTGCGAAATTGTAAAAGAGCTGGTGAGTCCCACTGAAAAAAAAACCACTGAAATGTTGACAGCGCAAACAGGGCTGCCATGCTGCCAATCACATTTTGTTTTCATCGACGGGAAACGAATCGACTGTTAATCAGTCAGTATACACTAGAAAAAAAATCACACTTTTTCGGTGATGCTTAATTGCCTAAGAAAATATATACAAATCTGTGATTTTCCGGTAGGAACAGGATAAAATCGGTAGTTTTGACCCGGCTGTCTGTGATCCGGTAGGTGAGGTAAAAATCGGTAGGACAACCGATAAATCGGTAGGTCTGGGCACCCTGAGAATGATTAATAATTGATGATTGAAATACGTCATTTTTTGATGACACTGATGGCATGCAAAAATTATGCTGCGTTTACATTTCGCTATCTTCGCTATAGACCAATGCAAACTCTAACTTAACCTCACTTATTTTGACAGTTCACAGAGCTTGTTTACAAGGTGTTAGAAGAAAAATCGATGAAGGGAAAATTAAATTTCATATTTTTAGTTTAAAATTGCTGTGATCCGAATATTTAAGTGTTATTCTTTGCATTCAGCATGAAATCAATCGCAAAGGACATCTACATGCGAATAAAATGACGAAACAATTTTATCGGAAGCTGCGCCGGAGGCTAAGTCCCGGAGAAAAAGCTCTGTGAACTGTCAACCTACGTCATCATGCACTGGTCTATAGTAAAAAATATCGTTATGATTATGTTATGTTTAGATTAGGCAAATGATCACTCGAGTTATGCAACGTTTTGACAGGGCTGGAGAATAGGCTCTTTCATGTGACACTGCTGAGACTAAACATGTTTACAACCGCTGAACCAACCGTGCAAATCCGAAGCTGTCACTTCCATTGAGTATAGTGTCAATTTACCGTAAAATCAGCTGATTTCAAACGTCTCATGTAAAGGCACATTGAATGTCTCAGTTTAATTTAATTGCAAAAATGGGAACGTGTTCAACTTTATTTCCATTTAAGTGAGTTGAACGAATTTATTTATTACTGCTACGTTTTGACAGAATTGAACAACTCAGTTGAATTCAATTGTCTTGCCAAAAGTTGAACATGTCCAACTTTCATTTCGTTCAAGTGAATTTAATTAAGGTGTTTACCAGGGGGAGAAGGTGGAGCACTGAATCCCTACCCCGACATGTGCGACATCTGGATTTGGTTCTAAAATGTAAACAACAGTGTTAATTCTCTACCACCTTTTTGTTATGGCGAGACAATTTTTATGCACCCTTTTGTTTTCGATATTTTATCAAAATTTAACACTCAATCATGCAGCAATATAACGATGTGGTATGCTTGAGATTCCTACTTGATTATATGGACTCGAAAAAGAATTTATTTGCAGTAACTAACCGAATATAAAAATGTTCGCATTAGCGATTGCGCCCTAACACTGGTTCTAAGCTTCGATGCAGTGTACACGAGCTTTGTTCGCCAGTGACAGGCGTATGAGGCCCTTGGTGTTTACACGTTCAGTTGGCGTTCGATTCAAGCGATTTGCTCAATTAACTTGCCTTGTCTAAACGTAGCATAAGTTTTTCGATTCGTGTCGTCAAGTACAGTCAAGGCGGCCGTCCAATCATATCAGTTTGTCGAGTATCTTGATGATATTTCTTTTGTATATAATTGAATGTTTCATTTAATAGTCTAAACGTAGTATCAACGAAGTTTATGTGAACCGTGAACTAGTGATTATTTCACTAGTGATTATTTAAGCAAATAATTATAATTATGGTAATTGAGTGATTAGATGTTTGAAATACGAGTATGGAAAAAATTAGCTTTTAATTACAAAATTTGTTATGCATTTACTTTGTAATATGTTCCAGGCTTTGTGTTTTCATGCTCACGCTCGAAAACCAAACCGTCATGCAGGACACTATCGAATGGAGTATTTGGCCTGAGCTTCCGACGAACAGAACGAGTAATTAAACGCCGTCGTACCAAAGAATCACACACTGATCCGCTTGCCACCGTAGGATCGGATGCAACTCATGCGAAAATTGAGCTTCCTGCCAATATCGAGTTATTAGTATGCTGGAACAACTGAAGTATATTTATATAAGTAATCAATTATACTATCTTTCAGATGCTCGAGTTGCAATACATAGTTCCCAATTCAAGCTGTAAGCATCGCGTACTTGAGCTGTGGAAAGCAACGTTCTTCAAGCGGCAGGAATCACGGGATTCCGGTGAGTTCTTGCAGTACTTGCAAACTTTTCCTGTTGCGGCAGCGTATAACGGAAAACTGGTAGGGACACATATTACAACATTGTTCTAATCAAATACTTTTTCTAGATAACATTAGACTTTTATGCCTTGATGCCTAAGGCAAACTTATTCATTGATGAGTGGAACAAGTTAGAAGATAAAATTTTGACTGCTCACCAAGTTATGTTTAGAGAGCTAACTAATGGTAATTTCCTCAAGCGTATGAACAATTGATTATGACTATAATTGCAATGTTTGTTTCTAAATAGATATCGTACGTGCTCTTGCAATCATCAGATTTGAAAAACCCTCGCGTGGATCAAAGCGTTCAAGGAATGATGAGCCGGCGTTGGATAATCCGCTGGCGGGTTTGGTAAAATGGATTCAGGTAAGATATAGATTTCATTGTATGATGGGATGGTACATGAATTATATGATTTCATGTTTTATAAATAGCCTTAAGAAGATTTTCCGCAAGCGGGGGAAAGCATCCCAATATTGGCGGTTCGTGGACAATTTCCAAACATGTCAGACAGATGTGCGGTTTGCTGGGAATCTGCAGTTATTCCTGTTGGAGAGGAAGGGTTTGGCATTTTGTGCCAATGCTTCTCCGTATTTAATCAAGTACCAAATCCTGCAGATAAAAACTTCTTCCTCTTCATCGAAGGAGCCCTTTTTAATACCAGTACATTAAAGACTACTGGAGTCAAACTTCTGCAAGGCTTGCAATGACGAGTTATAAACGAATTGCTTTCAATAAATATATCCGTAAGATACTAAATAATGATATTACATCTATATTTGAAATCTTCTATATACATAAAAATGAATTTCTGTCTGTCTGACCCTTATGGACTCGGAAACTACTGAACCGATCGGCGTGAAAATTTGTATGTAGAGGTTTTTGGGTACGGGGAAGGTTCTTAAAATGGTTCGAGACCCCTCCTTCCTTTGGAAAGGGGGGCTTCCATACAAAAGAAACACCAATTTCTTCTCAATTCAAACTCGAGAACTAATGTGAGAATAAATCAGTTTTAGGCGAAACGAAGTTTGTCGGGTCTGCTAGTAAGAAATATATTTGAAATAAATGAATAGAAGTATCATCAGTATTTTTGATTCCCTGGTCAATTCGAAAATTACAGTTTTTTCGGTAAAAGCACTTAAATACAAACTCCACATTTTTTCGGTAAAATTCGCAGATCTGCCAGTAAATTTGATGGATTGTCATTTAAGGCAAATTACCGATCTGGTTCGTTTTTTCGATAAACGATACCGAACAATCAGTAAATTTGACGTCTCTCATCCCAATACCAAATTACAAATCTTTCGGTAATTTATAATTCCACCAAAACCATTACCGATCGTTCAGCTGTTGAGAATTCGGTAAACGAATTACCGAAGTCGGTATATTTTTTCTAAGTGTGCAACATCGTTTTGGAAGGAGTAATACGAAGTCTGTTCAGCTACAGTATACCCCCGCTGAACCGACAAATGTATGACCGGACTAACGGGGTTCCTCTCGTTGAATCTATGACAAAAGGTCGAAAGACAAAAGGTCGAAAGGACAAAAGGTCGAAAGACAAAAGGTCGAAAAGACAAAAGGTCGAAAGGACAAAACGTCGAAAGGGACAGAAGGTCGAAAGGACAAAAGGTCGAAAGGACAAAAGGTCGAAAGGACAAAAGGTCGAAAGAGACAAAATGTCGAAAAAGACAAAAAGGTCGAAAGAGACAAAAGGTCGATCAAGAACAAGTTGATAACAAATTTTGTTGGAATTTATGAAATGCATTTAACTTCAAGCAGAAATTACACACCCATCTCATTAATCAAAGTTGAAGAATGAGCAATTTTCAAAGAAGGAGTAATGACTATGAAACAATATTATGAATATCTAGATAGTTCTGTTAGAGGTGAAAAAGATTGTTGAATTAA
This sequence comes from Armigeres subalbatus, assembly GCF_024139115.2. NCBI lineage: Eukaryota > Metazoa > Arthropoda > Insecta > Diptera > Culicidae > Armigeres > Armigeres subalbatus. The sequence continues at coordinate 185,266,258 of NC_085141.1, read as the reverse complement.
AATTTGTATTGCGCGAGACAGAGTTGTCCTATACAGTTTGCAAAACATTGCTCTTTTATTTTTCATTATTTTTTTCACTCACTTTCACTTAACTTTTTACACTATTTTTAATAAAATTCATTCAATGAGTGCAAATAATAGATGTTTATCTAGGTTTTCTAAATGTTACTTTGATCTGTTAAAATAGTGCACGCCTCAGCCACGCAGACGCGTGCATTAAATATACACCTTTGTGTAATACACGCCGGTATATTTTATGTGCGGCGTGCGCCATTTTGACAAATCGAAGAGACATTTAGAAAACTCAAACATCCATGTATTAGTTGTACTTACTGTATGAATTTTGTAAAAATAAAAATAAAAGAGCAGATTTTTTGCCAACTGTGTAGGCCAACTCTGAGGCGAGATTGATTATCTCCGTTTCAGTTTCTTGTCTATTTCGACCTTTTGTCCCTCTCGCATTTCTTTTTGTAATTTTTTTTTTCTTTCGACCTTTTGTCCTTTCGACCTTTTGTCCCTTTCGACCTTTTGTCCCTTCGACCTTTTGTCTTTCGACGTTTTGTCTTTCGACCTTTTGTCCTTTCGACCTTTTGTCCTAACCCTCTCTCGTCAATCCGACTGTCAAATCCATACAAATGAACCAAAACAAAATCACAGCACAAATTTGAAAACTGACAGCATAATGTGTTCAAAAGGGTGTTGATACTTTTTAATCCGGAAAATTCCGAATAAGCGAGATCCGGACTAACGAGTCGTCGGACTAGCGAGGTCCGGATAAGCGGGGGGATACTGTATTTGGTTTCGCCGACGACATTGATATTGCAGCACGTAACTTTGAGAAGATGGAAGAAACCTATATAAGACTGAAGAGGGAAGCACAGCAGATCGGACTAGTCATCAATACGTCGAAGACGAAGTACATGGTAGAAAGATCCTGAAGAGAGAACAATATGAGCCATCCATTACGAGTAACAAAATCAAGGTGGTTGAAGAATTCGTGTACTTGGGCACGGTGACCTCCGATAACGATACCGACAGAGAAATTCGGAGAAGCATCATGGCAGGAAATCTTCCATGAAAAGCCCTGAAAATGGCCGTGTTGAGTGGATCTACGTCCTCGTTCTCGTTCACTTGGAGGTTTCCTCTGAGACGGCGCAAAGGGTGATCGTTGAGTGTTTTTTTTTGTGGTACGCCAGACGGGAGGCCTCAGCCACGATGCGCTCGAAGATGTCATTTATGAAGCTGATCGCGCTACTTATCACCTTCGACGATACGCCAGTTTCCAGGTGGCCCTGCTTCAACACCTTGTAATCTACATTTATAGTTTTCATTCCACCGTAGCTTCCGTTTCGGTAGTTTGTCGCCCTTGACGTTGTGTTTCTGATCCTTGCTGTCGCTGTCCATTACAGTCGCCGTAGCAACCATCTTCAGCACCACCGCCTTTCTCGCTGTCAGCTTTCGGTGCCATGCTGTTTAGTCATTCTGCCGATCGGTCGCGAAAACCGGACCAATGGACTGAGTCCCCGCCTTTTCAGCGTCCAATAACATCCCGCTAGCTCCGATTTTCATTCGTTCGATGCCATTGCTCCCGAGCAAAACCAGGGTCAAGGCAATTTCTTTGGCGTCGGTATCAGTGCAAGCGCTTGTTGGAGGGAGACGCTGCGAAAATTTATTTGCATGGATAATGTTTATCGCGTTTCAGCAGAAAATTGTCAATTGGCGTCAGAAGCAGTCAAGTAAAGTTTTCTTTCTAGATTCTGATATTGGTTTAGCCGAGACGATTTTTTCCAAAGTACAAAAATTAAACGCTTGGTAACGGCAAAAAGATGCTGCAATTTTTTTTATTTATTAAAGTGATTTTTTAATTTTAAAATAAAGAATTGGAAGATAAAGTTCATCATTAAGATGCTGTAAATGTTGATTCGCATGGATGACTTCTTTTGCATTTCAGTGGCAAATCATCGAGTGGCTGATGTTGGTGTCAGTAGCAATCAAGTGATATATTTTTTTCAAGATTTTGAGACACTGCCAAAATGTATTCTCATGGATGGAGTCTATTGCGTTTTAACGTCAAATCATCGCAACCAAGAATTCGATAGCGGTCACAGCAGCCTAAGAACAACGTCAGTAAACTTATTCTGTATAAAAAAAAACAGGGTTCATAATGCTCACTCAATCTCAGGAACACATGATTTTCCCTCACGAAAGTTTTCAGGGAGAAATCGCTTTTCGGGAAAGAAAAACAGCCTGGAGAGTGATAACAATTTTTCGCTCACTTCGATTGCCGCTAAACGTTGGTTTGCTCTTTTTCTTTCATATTGGAGTCTTTTCGTGGCATCATCAATGCAAATGGTAGGTAGTAGCTTATGTGGAACAAATAACTTAACGCTTTCATACAGATAGCGTGGTGGTGTGGCTAAAGTAAGTGCATCCCCACAGCTATTATTGTTACTGTTCTGGGTTCGAATCCCGGCGCGGCATACAATTTTGTAATTGTTCTGCGATAATTCTCGCGAAAAGTGAGTGAGAGGTGAAAGTAATGAAACGAAAAAGGATTTTCATCTAATAGGCAAGATTTTCGTTCATCTTCCAATGCTAATTCTAGAGAAAAGATTAATGGGTGAAAGATGATCCTCAACATAAACAACGAAACAAGATTTTCCCTTGGCCCGAAAAACGCTTGCTTTGGTCTCATTGAAACGAAAAGTCGAAACCCTGTAAAAAAATCAAAATTTTACACTTTTCGTGATCCTACGTCCAATTGGCGGTCGTGTCTCGATAAAAAAACCCTCTACCTAGTAGCGATTCAATTCGTTTTTTTAAATTCTATTATCAAAACAAATAGGAGAACAGACGGCTTTGGCAGGTTTTGTTCTATTATTGGCAGGGGGGTTTTTGTCGACCGAATTTTATGAAATTTGGTCACAATATTCTTTGAAATGCAAAGAATGTGTGGGCCAAATTTGAGCATAATCCGTCATAAAATACCCCCCTGCCAATAATAGAACAAAACCTGCCAAAGCCGTCATTACCCCTATTTTATTTTTGTTTCCCTCTCCTCAATGTTTGGAAACTCTAGTTCGCAGTAAACGATACGGCACCATCTTCCCTTATTAGCAAAATGGTGAATCGATTCATGAGTAATATTTAGCAATAGTGTGCATAGGGTTAATTGTCGAATGAAACAGCTTCATTAGGCTCTCCAACTGTTTTACACCTGATAAATAATGCATAGCCTGTTCAATAACGGGTTATACACCCTATTCCACTCATGGTTCACCAGTTTGTAAATGAGCATCAATTCGCGCGCGCCCGGTTGGTTAGTATTGAATATGGAAACCACCAATTGGGAAAATATCAAATAAACCAATTTGAGCTACATCTCTGCTGTGGTTCTATATGACGTACTAACTGGCGCTAATTCGTTCAACGAATTGAGCTGATCCAAAGTGGTAATCAATGATGTAGATTGAATGCCAAGCAGAGGTCACTTATGCACACTGCACTTTGAGTATTGATGAGGATATCAACATTCTGCCTCGCTCGCTTGACAAAAAGTGAATCTTCTAACTAATTACGGTGGTAGGTCATTTGGCATAAAGTCGTTTGGCATAATGCCGTTTGGCATAAGGCCGTTTGGCATAAAGGCCGTTTGGCATAATGTCGTTTGGCATAACGGCCGTTTGGCATAATGGCCGTTTGGCATAATGGTCATTTGGCATAATAGTTGTGTAATCATCATTTTCGAATCCTACGCATAATATTTCAATTATTTATAATGATTGTCACTTTAACATTACAAAAGAGATGTTTTAAATTGATTTTTTCGAATTAAAGTTCAGATTCTATATACTTTTGTAATAAAATCTGCCTATTTCACTTGAAATCTTTTTACCTCTGGGTCAGCAACAAGACCGTCGTTGATTAAAATAAACTACAAAATACGGAAAGTCAAAAAGCAAAATTGTAAGTGCTCAAGAGCAAAAACAACTTTACACAAAAAAAGGCAATAAAAACCAAATGAAGTTATTTTTGCTTGACATATATTCATCTTTTTTAAAGCATTTTTTGTCGTTCATAAGTCTAAAATGTTCCCCCAGATCTGCTTTAACTGAACATCTCCGGGTCCGAGGAAAACAACCAAAGCCTATTAGGGAAGTGTTGGCGGGCCTTGATCTCGAATACATGTCCCTCGTCCACCAATTTGTGAAAGTTGCTGATGTAAGATTGCGATCTTAGTCTGCACACCCCCTTCTCTGTCGTACCCCATATCGAATGTCTTCCTCTTGTTGTCCATTTCAATGTCTGTCGTTAACCCCTTTCGTATGTCTTCCTCTCATTGTTGTCTCCCAAAAAAATGTTACAGATGTGAAACATCGCCAAGAATGTCAACTATGTGAACATCAGCATCGTAATTTCTTAAGCACCCTAAATTTCCTTCCTTTCCTACTATATTATTGTATTCCCTAACCTCGACCAAACCGCGAGTCTTTCGGTTCCCCAAAACTAACATTATATATAAGATTTAAGAAATGAATTGTTAAACTTGATTTCGGCTCCGTAACGCTTCACGGCAATTAAGCCTCCAAAATAAACGAAAGATTTAAAAAAAAAGTCTAAAAAGTATATGCTTCTTTTTTCAAATAATGCATTTTTCAGGCATAACACAAGGGAGAATATGTATGGTTTCTATTCACAATGTATGCAATATTCAGTTCTAGGAAAGGGAAGATATAACTTGCTTTCTTCCAAAGGATACATTTTTTTGGCGAAGGCAAGGGAAGATTTGTTTAATAAGGGCACTTGCTCGGTTTACGGCAAAGAAGGATATAATCCCTTCTTTCAAAGGATGCATCTTCCCGACAGTTACATCAGAGAAGATATGGTTCCATTTTTCAAAGGATACATTTGCCCGGCAGATGGCGAAATACGATATGCTTCCTTCGTCCAAATCAGGCATTTGCTCGGTTTGATGCGAGGGAAGATATGATCCCTTCTTTCAGAGGATGGCAGAAGGTCCAGTAGAAGGCAAAAGATGATTTGGTTCCTTATTTGAATTTAAGAATTTACTCGGTTAGAGGCAAGGGAAGATGAGATTCTTTCATTCAGAGGATGCCTTTGCTCGGCAAAAGGTAAAAGATGACATAGTTCCTTTATTCAATTCATGCGTTTGCTCGGTTTAAGGCAAAGGTTTATATATATATGATTCCTTCATTCAGAAAATGCATTCGCCCGGCAGAAGTCAAGAGAGGAAATGGTGGCTCCACCCCTGTACCCCGAATGCCATTACCCGAAAGCCACTACCCCGAATGGGACAGTACCCCGAAAGCCATTACCCCGAATGGGACACTACTCCGACTCCCGAGATCCGTTACCCTGAAAGTCCAGTAGCCCGAATACATTTCGAATCTGTAGTTTTTTACTATTACTATTTTAACACCCACAGATACCGATGAATCGTAAAATGGCGCATTCGCCCGGTATAGAGCGAACATAAGCGATAACACCTTCTTTAAATGAATGCGTTGGCCCGGTTTAAGGCAAACAGAGTTGATAATGCCTTCTTTAGATGAAGCCGAATAGAAGAGATAGCACATCCTTTAAATGATCGCGTTTGCAAGGTATAACGAAGCTATGCCTGTTCCTTGCCATGGGAGGAACAAGCATATTCGACAAACAGAAGAGATTTTCTCATTCTAGGGTCTTGTCGTCATGCCCTTCTTGTCACAGTAAGGTTAATCGCCGGCAAATTTCAGAAGCAACTTTTTCTACCCCTGTATTCTGTTTAAATACATGTTCGCGAGCCGTCTTAAGCCCAGTCGACGTGGGCTGAAATTTCCTCCGGCTCCCTGCATTGAGCATGGGAACGTGCTTCGAAATTCTCACCTCAACTTTACCAGTCTTCAAAGGTAGCACATGATATGTAGGGAGTTTTTTGAGTAGTCCTGCTATTGAATAAGTCGTACAACAAGTTACATGAGTTATAAATAAATTTCTATTGTTTAAATTTTTTTCACTGAGATAAACTGTAAACTTGAAATCAGTACTACTGGGGATACTTGCTCATTCGGGGTAGTGTCCCACTCGGGGTGATGGTATTCGGGCTAGGCACACAATCGGGGTCATGTTGTTCGTGGTAGTGGATATATTGGTAGTGTCATATAGTCGAAATGGTTCCTTCTTTCAATCTGCTTGGTTTAAGACACGGTTCGTTCGGTTCAATGCAAGGGGAGATATCGTTCGTTCGTTCGGTTCAATGCAAGGGGAGATATCTTCCTTAGAAACCGTTTGCTCATAAAAGGGAGAAATTGTCAAGTTTTCTGGCTTGCCCTTACATGAAAATAATTCAATGTCAATTTAATTTAATGCTGATCTATCTTGCTGGTAGGTGCGTCAAAATTTCCGTTTTGACAGGAAGCATATTTATTCCTAATTTGTCACGCCGTACAATTCCGTTCCCAATTATCTTGTAATGCCCATATGAAGGAAACTACGTAACTGAATGGCTCAACAAATCTTACTTATCCATTACACAGCTCAAACAACAATTATGCCAAATGACCTTATGCCAAACGACCATTATGCCAAACGACCATTATGCCAAACGGCCATTATGCCAAACGACATTATGCCAAACGGCATTATGCCAAATGACTTTATGCCAAACGGGGTACAATCCTAATTACCACTTAGGGGCCATCGTGCTTTTATGCTTTTAGGAGGGAGGTGGTTAGCTCCTAGCAGCGTGATGATTCATACATAAGGCGAACGCTCTGGTGAGTGTGAAAAGAAATTTAGAGTCGAAAACGGCCTTACTGTTGAGGTCAAAATACGTATCTGTCAAAGGTACAATCAAGTGGTGGAATAAAGTGGGATAGTACAAACTCGTCTTATGACAAGGTAAATTTTTATTGTAAATACATAAATGTACAAAGTAGTTATCAAATTTAAAAAGCCAACGCCTCTTTGAGGCTATTCTGATTATTTAAACCGAATTACAAAAACAATTCACATATACGGTGACTTTAATCAAAACTCAATTGAATTTATTGCAGATGAAGATAATATGTCTTTGCTACTTCCTATCATTGGTGAAAATGAAACTTTACAGTCACTTTTTGATAAATCTAGTCAGTTGGGATTAAATCAAGTGAATCATGTCAGTAACGACCGTAATGTCCATTTAGATCTTCTCTTCACTAACTGTACGGAAGATTTCAATGTTGATAAGGCCCAGCATCTTTTGTGGAAAAACGAACAATACCACACAGCAATTGAATACTCATTAATAATAAATTCTGCCAGCACTCCTTGAATAAATGTGCATTTGAAATGGTGAATGACTTCAACAATTGTGACTTTGATAAAATGAGAAATGAACTTGACGCAGTTGAGTGGCAAACAATACTCAATAGTAACTTAGATATAAACAGCAGTCTACATTTTTTTAATCAAACACTGTTTGCGTTAGTAGATGAGCTAGTACCTAAGAAACGCAAAAAAGTTTTCAACAATTCTAAGAATCCGGTCTGGTTCACTCGTGAGATAAGAAATCTAAGAAATCGTAAACAAAAATGCATAAAACATATAGGAAAAATCGAACTTCTGATAATCTGAAACAATATATTGAAATATGCAGGAGCTTGACGATCAAATATCAGAAGCATACGAAAATTATAATAGGATTTTAGAAAATAATATAAAAAGGATCCTAAAACCTTCTTTAACTTTGTCAAAGAGAAAAGAAATCGGATACTTTTCCATCATGCATGAAATTTAAAGAATTGGTTAGCCATGATAGCCAGGAAATTTGCAATTATTTCGCGAATTTTTCCAAAGCACTTACAAACCTCTTGGTGCTGTTTATGATCGTGATTATTTTCATTATTTACCTGATCAGACAAATGATATTTCAATATCCGGTATTACTGTACATGAAATTGTAACAGCATTAGAAGCATTAGATGCGTCCAAGGGTCCTGGACCCGATGGAATTCCCCCTTTATTACTAAAACAATTAGCTACTTCATTTGTAAAACCATTATTTTGGCTTTTTAATAAATCATTAGCTCATGGAGTATTCCCACATTTATGGAAAAAATCTTATCTTCTTCCAATTTTCAAATCAGGCAAACGCTCAGACGTACAAAATTATCGGGGCATTGCAATTATATCATGTACACTGGATTTTGTTTTTACACGATTTACATTTTCTCAATTTTCCACTCATCCTAAATGTTTAACGTATATTAATTATCATGTGATTTTTCTTTGATTTATTCTGGATTTTTTGAAATATGTTGCGAAGAGTTTGGTGGCAAATTGAAGTCACACGATCAAAAATACGAGCGAAAAAAAATCGTGTAAAAACAAAATCCTGTGTATACCGAAATTGTTTGAATCTATTGTGAACATGAAACTCTTTGAACAGGTTAAGCACTTGATCACAAATCGCCAACATGGTTTCTTTAAAGGCAGATCCACGGCCACTAATCTCTTAGACTTCGTGACATTTTCACTTGCTGCAATGGATAGAGGTAACTCTGTTGAAACTTTGTACACGGATTTCAGTAAGGCTTTCGATAGAGTTGACATCTCTTTATTACTCTTTAAGCTTCAGCGATTAGGTTTTTCGGAATATTTGGTTAGATGGATTGAATCATATCTTAGAGATAGAACTCAGTTAGTGCGCTTCCATAATAAATTGTCTTCGCCAATTAAAGTTACTTCTGGTGTACCACAAGGATCACACTTAGGTCCATTATTGTTCATTCTTTTTGTTAATGATATAACACTCATATTAAAACGCCTTAAGGTCCTTATTTATGCCGATGACATGAAATTGTACATGGAAATTTGTGATGATGCTGACTTAGCCGTATTTCAACAAGAAATTGACGATTTTATAACTGGTGCTCAAAAACCTTCTCGATGTAAACGTGAAAAAGTGTAGCATGATTTCATTGACTAGAAAGCAGATATTACAAAGCATTACCTGTAAGCTAGGCCAGGAACGAATTATACGATGCACAAAAGTGAGAGACTTAGGGTTATTATTAGACTCCAAGTTGACCTTTGTAGAACATTATAACGTCATTATTCATAAAGCACATAACATGCTTGGATTCATTAAACGTTTCAATTATCATTGCAATTACCCTTACACGATAAAACACTCTATGTGTCCTACGTCAGATCAATATTAGAATACTGTAGCATTGTCTGGTCACCCTATCAAGAAGTCCACTCAAATCGAATCGAATCAGTACAAAAACAGTTTTTGCTTTTGCTCTTAGAAAGTTAGGTTGGTCAACCCTACCGCTTCCGTCATATGAATCTCGGTGCCTACTAATTAATATCGAAACACTTAAGAAAAGAAGAGAAGTTGGTTGTGTAACATTCGTTAATGGTTTAATCTCACATCAGATAAAAGCAGAAAGCCTTCTGTCAGGCTTGAACTTTTATGCACCTACGCGTACCTTGAGAAATCGTGACTTATTTCAACTAAATCTGCAACGCACATCCTATGCTAAAAATGGACCGCTCAACTCTATGATGAACATATATAATAAATATTGTGAGGTCATCGACATATCAATGTCTAACACGCTAGTGAGGAAAACAATGAATAGTATTGCATAATAGTTGTCTAGTGATTAAAACAGATAGTGTTTAAGTGAAACAATGGGTCGTATGAATAAAAAGTAGCAAAACTCAGCGCTTGTAGTATCTACTCAAAAATAAAGTCCACAGAGAAAACTACATGTTTGATATGAATAAAAATATTTTCGAACTTATAGAATATGCTACATTCGAACTTAGCCTTTACTACAGTTTACTACCATTTACTACATGGAGAAACGTCAAAACAAAATAGACCCCATGATGACGATGATGATTTCATCATTTTTTGCGGCTAATCAACAAAAAACATGTCTGTTTTGTTTGTTTTCCCTAAATTGGACTTCTATTTTCAAGAACAAAGCCGATTCGCTTCGATTCTGATGAATAATCTGCATTTGAAACAAGAGTAGCAACGTCTTGAGCAGACTACAAGAAATCAGTAGTAAACTCTTGTTTTATTCATACCGAATCAGTTGTTTGTAGTATGTTCGAAATGTATAGTGTAGTAAAGTCTCTTTTATTCATACGAACATGTTCCACAAGTGACGTTTACTACTGAAAATGTAGTAAAGTTGTACTTACTACTTTTTATTCATACGACCCAATGTGTTTGTAGTCTACAATGCTTGACGAAATAAATAAATAAATATTTACATTTGCTGAAATGTAAAAAAATAACTTTAGTTGAAGTCGAAGTCGACCAAACACTCTATTCTATACCAGGCTCTAACTTCTATTGGCAAAAAGAGGCTAGTAGTTACATAAACGTGTATGGCGGAAGGCATTCAACATAAATGAGATTTTTTTTTGAAAAAGCGGATTTCTAGCAAAAATAATGGATACTACTCGTGTAGGGGAACTGGAGGTAGGACGCCCACGTTAAGGAAAATGCCATTTTTATCAATGAAAACCACCATTTCAGCCAGTTTTCATCAGCGCATACTGAAGAACAGCATATCTGCGACTGACTACCGATAACAGATACCTAATTGTCCATTTTATTGCACAGAAATTTGATTTTTTAAAAGCACCCGAAAAAAAATGATTTTGAAACCATGCGGGGTGAGATGCGCCAGTGGATGGGATAAAACGCGCATGTGCTTATCGTACTGATTTTCATTTTAATTGCCTACATTAAGGCAATTAACCGAATATTTCAGCTGTTTCGGTCATACAGAAATGAGCATGGGCGTAATGCCCACACCGACCTCAAGTTTGAAGGCCCATAAAATCGTTTTAAAACCATTTTGACGACGATTTCGTGTGGAACATAAAGAACACGAGTAAGCAGCATGGCTCATGGCTCAATTATTAATTTATCAATGTATAACAGCGACAGAAAGACTAAATTCCACCGAGCTAGAATTGCATCAAAACACGCAAAAATCGTTTTTTCGAGTTTTTCATGTATAACTAGAGAAAAATCATGAAATATATGTATCCAATGGCAATATTTTTCATTGCTTTATCGTATAGACTATTGAAAATAATCAAAATGGGGATATTTAACCTTATTCAGGGGTGGCGCGTTTTAACCCCTATGGGCGTGCTACCCCCACTTCCCCTACGCTTATGCTACGTTTTGACAGGGCAAGTGAATTGAACAACTCAATTGACTTGCCAAAAGTTGAATATGTTCAACTTTCTTTTCGTTCAAATGAATTGAATTAAGATGTTTACGTGTTCGATTCAATCGACTTGCTCAATTCACTTGCCTTGTCTAAACGTAGCATTATGGTCTTCAGTGATGTAGACAATTAACATTTTAATCTTTCTAACAGTTGAATAATTTCAATGTGTCACTTGCCTAGAGCATGCTTACAGATACACACTAGGAGTAAAGTGGTTTAAAGCAGTCAGACGATTTGAACTATCTCAAAATAAAATATCATCATCGAGAACGTGGCAACTTGGAACCATACATCTAGAGGAAGTGGGGGTAGCACGCCCATAGGGGTTAAAACGCGCCACCCCTGAATAAGGTTAAATATCCCCATTTTGATTATTTTCAATAGTCTATACGATAAAGCAATGAAAAATATTGCCATTGGATACATATATTTCATGATTTTTCTCTAGTTATACATGAAAACCTGAAAAACGATTTTTGCGTGTTTTGATGCAATTTTAGCTCGGTGGCATTTAGTCTTTCTATCACTTTTACACATTGATAAATTGAAAATTAAGCCATGAGCCATGCTGCTTACTCATATTCTTTATTTTCCACACGTAATCGTCGTCAAAATTGGTCCTAATACAATTTTATGGGCCCTCAAACTGCTGAGGTCGGTGGGGCAGTACGCCCATGCTCATTTTGTATGTCCGGAACAGCTGAAATATTCGGTTAATTGCCTTAATGTAGGCAATTAAAATAAAAATCAGTACGATAAGCACATGCGCGTTTTAACCCATCCACTGGCGCATCTCACCCCGCATGGTTTCAAAATCATTTTTTTTCGGGTGCTTTTTAAAAATCAAATTTCTGTGCAATAAAATGGACAATTAGATATCTGTTATCGGTAGTCAGTCGCAGATATGCTGTTCTTCAGTATGCGCTGATGAAAACTGGCTGAAATGGAGGTTTTCATTGATAAAAATGGCATTTTCCTTAACGTGGGCGTCCTACCCCCAGTTCCCCTAATACATGAAAATCCACTTGAATCTCCGTTTTAAAGTGGGCATTCAATGCTATCTATTGTAACCAGGCTATAGACATCCCTATCTAACTCCCTTAGCCTAAAAATAGCCACCATGTCCCGGGCACAGTGTGCAGATAGACCGCTGTCAGTTGCATGAGATGTCAACAATCGTCAACAACACCAATGATTGTAGCTTGATAACTAAAAATATCCACAACAATAAAAGAGCAGGATTTATTTTTAAATTCTGCTCAAGCTTTTTACGGTGAAATAAAAGACAAATTCAAGACAAAATTTTCAAAACGACTTATCTGCTTTTGTAAACAAAGATTCAATCGACGATTTGACGAATCTGATAGCTCTCCCACGCAAACCAACACCATCAATAGGTAGGTGAAGGTTTCCGCTTCCTGTTGATGGTGTTGGTTTGCGTGGGAGAGCTATCAGATTCGTCAAATCGTCGTTTGAATCTTTGTTTACAAAAGCAGATAAGTCGTTTTGAAAATTTTGTCTTGAATTGTTGTTCTCCATGTAAGTAAAATCAAAATTGATCATGTAGATAAGTTTTGAATCAATTAAACTCATTAGTCACATTTAATGAATATTCCCGATTAAAGTTGCATATTGAAGAAAGCTGAATTTGGATGTTTTATGATGTTAAGCTTTTTTAGATTTGACGTACGTTATACTCGGCGTTGGTATTGGTGTTGGCTACGCTAAACATGAGCTCTTAGCATAGGCCTGATTGTAACGCAGTGGAAATGGAGTGATATATGAAGTGTTCTATGCCGAAGGCGCGGCACTGGTCTTTCGGTTTTTCTAATTCAAACACTCAACTACGATTGGAATAAGAACTTTTTATTTATGTAACACTATTTAGTTCTTACAATAATACTTTTCTTCTACTATGTAACACTTGTTTCTTATAATTACACTTTTTCCCTAGAAATTAAACTCAAATATTATCCATTTCAACGGATTTCGCACTATTTTCCGTATGAAGTTTTCACAAGTTTCTAACACTTTTTGTTTCGATACTTATTCTGAGACATCTTCCTTTTTATTTCAAATTTTTTCAACAGTTATTTAATTTTTTGTCATAGATTACCCAATTCAGCCTTAATATTGGACTTCCATACTTTAAGAAACTTTGCCCCCTTTTTTGGATGTCCCCTCTGAAATTCTCTTGGAAAAATTCTGCTCTCTTTCCACTCTCTAAAACTCTCTTATTTCGAGCACACATTCAAGCGGCTACTTCAATTTACTAATGTATTATTTCGTATATCTTTTGTATAAAATGAGTATCTCTAAGTCCTACCCCTTTCTTTACACCTAAACTTGACCATTGCTGTCTCACAGAGTAATGTTCAACAAGTCCCAAATGTTTCATAATGCATGATACTACTAAACCAACGGAGTTGTGAAAACCTTCACTTAAACATCTGTATTCGAACCCAGCATGGGTTCTTTGTAAAACAGCGCACCATACCGCCGAGCTATTAACAGCTACCGCTTGTATTACTCTTTGATTTTAAGTATACTCTTAAAAATCAATCAATCAATATTTTTCTCTTTCTTTCAACTGGGCTTTAAATTAAATTCCCCTTTCCCAAAAGAATCATTACCCCTTCGGGTCGGCTCTTCCTTTTCCGAAGCACTCAGACCCTAATATCAATATTTCCTTTCAAGTTTATATTGGTAAGATCAAAATCATGTTCTCTCTGTTTTTCATACGGGGCAACAAACCCCTTTATATCAATACACCTGTATACGTGTATGTAGATTCAATGAAGACTCTTATTGTCTCTATCATTTTGGCTAAGTTATTATTCCGCGCTCCTCACCCAAACAAATTCTTTCCTTAGTGTCCTATACATTGCGCCAATGCATCATCATCAATGACGATCGCGGCTATGTACCGCTATATCGTACACTGTCCAATATGTGAGCACGTTTGAACATGTCAATCCACCGCGCTCCAGTTAAGTAAATCTGACTAAGTTGTTTTCGACGGTTTCGCCAAACCGTGATAAGGGTATGCGATATTTCACATAACTTTTAAATTGATGAAAAGTAAATTAACCCAAAAATTCCTACATGCAACATTTTAAATTTATGTTGATTGCCTAAATTATTTTGCGTTGAGTAATTGAATATATTCCGCCTTATTTTTACAATATCTCACTGCCATCAGTATTTAAAATTGTTTTAGGAAGGTGTCGGCACATAAGGCTGTGCATATCCTTCCATCCCATCGAGTTGAGCATATATAGTAGATTATGCTCAATTGTTTGCGCCGGAAAATCCGAGTAAATATATCGGTCAAACGGTCAAAAGTAACATGAATTATACTGTCAATAGTGATTTTATGCCACATTGACCCTTAATAACGTACTTGTCGTTCCATTACGTTGGGAAAGGTAATGAACGTTTTCCCTGCGTACAATAATTGCCACTAATAAAATTGAAATATGATGCTCCCTATGTGAATCGCCGGGCGTTGGTCCCTCACCAGTGGCAATGTTTTTGCCCTCTTGTATGTATATTATTTCGTATGCACGATCGTTTATTTTAATTTGTTTTGGATCAGCTGATCGCAAGTAAATGGGTCAGCTGAGTCTGTCTCAAAGTTTTACGCTTTCTTCTATGTTTGGCTTAAATATTCCTACGATATATCCCGTGATCTGATATGAGGAGTGATGAAGGATCTCAAGGCCGTTCACTATGACGGAATGGAGGCACAGTTGTTCTTATCCAAGAAAATTCTTTTGGGAAAAGTAAACAACTAATGATGCAAACCTCGACTCGCCGGGATTAAATCTAAATTTATTTTGCGGAAAATTGCAACGTCGACTTGGTGCGGCAATCTGTTTAAGCCTATAAAATATCGCTCATATTTCTATGAATCATCCCACCGGGCAGCAAATGAAGGTCCCCTCGGGGCCAATAAAAGCTCCATCAATCTTTATGAATGTTGTTTCACCATCTTCGATGATCCCTTTTTTATCCCGGTGAGAACAGATTGAATTGATTCCGTGCCGGGGAAAACCGAAAGCTTACTTACGGAATATGATGGATGATTATCAGTCTAAATAAATTTCGCTCATACCTCATGATTATGACGATAACATCATTTTATTGATTAAGCTAGGTTCGGGTTGATGATGTAAGACTGCCAAGGATTGAAGTATTTTTTATCGATTTCATGAAATTTAATCAAAATTGTTAAAGGCACGAAGCAAAGTTTGAATTTGCATGGGAAACCGTTTCAATTTTAAAGAGAATTTCGTTTGAATGAATACTTCAAAATCGTTTGAATTTCCGCGGAAAATTAGTTGAATCATAATGAAGAATGCATTTGAGATACTATGGCATTTTATTTTGAATTTTCACGAATTTTCGATTGAAATTCTACGAAAGTTTTTTTTTTAATTTTCATAATTATGTTGAAACAGGGTCGCTTATGCTGCAAGTTGTTACAGTCACATTCTTTCGAGAGGGAAACAATTGAAATCGCCTGTGATTACGTAACACTGGAAACGGAAAACTACAGCTCGAAAACGCTGATTGCTCCTAAAGCTATCAGTACACTGTTTATCAAAATAAAATAAAAATGTCAAGTCATTCTGATATTCATGTCGTTTTCTAATCAGCAGTATAGATGTCCGGATAAACTTGACAAATATTTGTCATTAATAATCTCTGTTGAAGTGCTTTATCGTTAATACCTGCCACTATGCGATCTCTTATCGCCATGTTTTTGAAATCTCCAAAACTGCAAAATTCAGCTTGGAGTTTCAAAGCTAAAACAAAGTCTTCAAGAGTTTCGCCGGGTTGTCTAATACGAGAATTGAATTGAGCGCGCTGAATAACATCTGGTTCAACCTTATCTAACCTGGCTTTTAATTTGGATACAATATCCGCATAAGAAGCAGCTTCTAAGGTACCATTAGGATAAAGGAGTTTCAGTTCAGAGTACATAACAGGGCCCCCTAAAGTGATTAAGTGTGCCTTTTTCATTTGATCTGTTATTTCGTTGGCTTGAAAACAGTATGCCAAACGTTCTACCCAATCACAAAAGGATGTACCTTTACGAAACGGTTCAATCATGGTTGCCATTGCAGGGAAAGCCATTGTTTCTATTATGCGCAATATTTAAAGATAAAGAATTAAGCAAAACCCGAATAATTGTAAAGTGTGTTTCGTAATGAAGGCGTTTTCAGTAATGGCCGTTATTTCAAATAAGAAAAAGAACAATAAACGCACCGATAAAAGAAAACGATAATGCAAATAAAACAAAAAGACTCACCGTTTCTTCTTCTTCTTCTTCCTTCTCATTCGATGTGACGGCTGTCACATCTGTTTATGGCACAGCTAGGTAGCTATAACGCCAGTCAGTTTTTATGTCACATTATGGTACGGTTGTTGTCTATGATTTAGGTTAAAGTCTTTATACTTGTAGTTTTAGTTCTTTAAGAAAATTAATTAGTTTTTTTAAATTTGCAACATCTTTGGTCTCAAATACATCTTGTATTTTAAAGAAAGAATCCAGTTTGTGTTTGTCTCGGAGATGCAAGTGTTTAATACAATTTAGTATAATGTGCTCTGAGGTGTTCGGGGTTTGGCACAGCTCGCAGTACATCTCATCTTTGATGTGCATGATGCTTAGCCAGTATGGTGAGTAGTCATGACCCGCAATCAATCTATTTAGTGTTCTAACTTCGGAGTTGGTTAGTGATAGATTTTGATGCCATGGTTTAGGGTTGATTCCAGTCTGAAACTGGAAAAACTTCCGTCCTTTTCCTTCCTCTTGGGTGTAATTCACGTACCACTCTTGGACTTCTTCCGTTACCATTTCCTTGCACTTGTTTATAGCGTCGTGTGGAAATATCTTGTTAGATGCTTCGTTAGTTTGATTCAGTCCTAATTTTGCTAACGCGTCTGCCGTCTCATTTCCTTGCACGTTTACGTGTCCGGGAATCCACTGGATCTTTGACTTCATCATCGCAGCCTTACTTATTATCGCATGGATAATTTCATCCTGCTCGTTATTGTCCATTTGATGTTTAATCAGTTCACATCCTGATTTTGAATCCGTCAGAATAACTGCATTGTAGATTTGCCTTTTTTCAACATATTGTAATGCCACGTATATGGCCTCCAGCTCTGCCGACATACTGCATACTGTGTTTTGTAGTTTCAAATTCAGTCGATATTTGTTGGTTTCGTCGAAAATGCCTATCCCACATCTGTCTTCCGCCTTGGAGGCGTCGGTGTAGATTTTGGTGCATTTCCGATATTTCCCCATCAGCAATCCCAGTGTAGCTTGCTTCAATACTCTATCCGATGTATGTTTTTTCCTCCATACGGTGTTTTCCAGTTCGGTCTCTACTTCGATGACTTTTTTTTCTTTACTCGGACAGTTTTGGAAATTAGAAAAAGTAATTTCTTGTACTTCACAAATGTAGATTCCAGGTAAGAGAGAGTTTTATCCTGTAGGTCTTCGCTGCTCATGGCTTTTAGCTGCGACCAGACCGGGCTATCAAACTGCACATGTCGGATGATTTCTTTAGCTGCTACTAGTTCTCTCCTATGTTCCAGAGGTGTTTGGCTAGCGATCGCGTAGAGCGTGTTGATTGGTGTGGTTTTAGAGCAACCTGTTACCTTTCTTAATCCTGCGTTGCTGGCAACTGTAATCGCTTGAAGGTTTGTCTTTCTGGCATTAGCATATACCGTCGATCCATAATCTAAATAGCCTCGTATTAAACCGTTGTAGATTGTCCCCATCGTTTGGGGGTGACCGCCTGTCCAATTGCTGCTGATTACTTTTAGCATATTCATGCGGTCGGTCATTTTTCTTTTGACTTCTCTGACGTGAGCACCGAAGTTGAATCCTCTATCGAATTTTAGACCAAGGTACTTATGCGCGTTCACGGCTTCGATGTTCAATCCATTGATTTTATGTCTAGAGTTTTTTGTTCATTTGGAATAACAGAGTTTTTGTTTTCTCAGGGTTGATCCTCAGAATGAGTTCGTTGGCTTTGCAGCTAGTTCGTTTACGTACTTCTGTGCTCTTCGGTTGACCATTTCTAAGGTATCTCCTTCGATGACAGCCGAAAAGTCATCTGCGAATTGAGCCAATTCAGTTCCCTCCACGTCTATATTATGTAATGACATTGTATACACGTTGAACAACGTGGGTGATAACACATCCCCCTGGGGTAGTCCATCATTTACCGTGCGTGTAACAGTTCCTGTTGTTGACTGTAGCTGTACTTGTCTGTCGATAAGGAATGTATATATCCAGGCGCATATCCATGGTGGCATACCGATGCTGTGTAGGATTCTTTCTAGTGTGCCAGTTATAACTGAGTTGTATGCGTTACTGAGATCTAGAAATATAATCGCAGCGATTTTTCTCCTACGTTTGATGTTGGCTATTTTGTTTGTAATGTAGCTTAGAGCTGTAGCTGTGGATCGATGTCTCCGGAATCCGAAAGAGTTTTGGGGCAAGATTTCGTTGTTACTAAGGAATGTTTCAATTGCTCCTAGTACCGCTGTGTTGATCACTTTGAGTATACAGTTGAGCATTGCGATTGGCCTCAGATTATCGATGACGTCTGGGTCGCGTCCGGGTTTGGGTACCGGTACTATCTTGATCAGTTTCAGCGAATCATTTATTTTCCCTTTCTTCCACATATCATTCAACTCCGTTATAATCATATCACGTACATCCGTTTTGACGTTTCTGAGCATTTCGTATATTATTCCATCCGTGCCGGGTGCTGATGGTTTTTTCCTCCGATCCAGTATTCGGTTCCAGTTTTCTGTGTCCAGGATGTTCTCTGTTATTGGTATTAGTTGTTGTGCTGGGTAGTTCTCCCCTCTCGGGAAGTGCTTATCTAGGAACTCTTCTGCTGATGCCCGATCCAATGGCGCAGTTGTGTTGCTGAATTTCCTTGTTTTTCCTGTAAGTGATCCGATTTTTCGCCACAAGAGTTTAGAACTAGTGCTAGGATCTATACTTGCCGCAAATTCCTGGAATTTACTCTTCATTAGCTCGTTTTTTTGTTGTTGAATATGCATTCTTTTTCTTCATATCAACAAGGTCTTGCAATGCTCCTGTATGGTTGAACTTCTTCCTGGCTTCGTTCTTGTTCTTCCATGCCTCCTCTACCTGAGCGCTCCACCAGTATTTGGGTTGGTATCTGTTTTTCTGTTTGCAGGTCCTAATGATCTTCTTTGTCACGTCCTGTAGTTCCTTCAAGTTGGTTGCTTTTGTTGTATCCAGTGTGCGAATCTCTTGCAGTAGTTTCTTTTTGTTGATGATTTTGCCCTCGGTGATTCTTGCATTCGTGTCTATAGTTGTTTTTATCGCCATGTGTCTGCTACCGATCCCATAGTCCAAAACCAGTATTGTTGTTTGTTGGTAGATCGCTGGGGAACACAAAACCAGATCTATGGTTGACGGTCGCTTGTTTAGTTCCGCAGGGAAAAAAGTGGGTTTCTTATCGTTGAGAAGAATCACATTTTCATTTGTAATGATCTCGTGCAACGCTTCACCTTTGTTATCCGCGTGATGTTCATCCCAAAGCTTACTATGTGCGTTCATGTCTCCGCCAATCACGAAGTTTTTGAAGACACTGACCTTTCGAATAATATCCGTCATTCCGTTCTTGAATTCAGCGATGGTGGCTCCCGTAGATGCGTAGATCGATATTACTGCCAAATCCAGGCCCGTCACCAATCTTCCTACTGCTTGTATATTCTTCGTATTCTTCAACTCGATGTGTTTGCTTCTCAGCGACCTGTGTAGAATCATCATGGCTCCTCCGTATCCGTCGTCTCGTGAGCTGTAGTAGTTGTTGTAGTTTGGTATCTTGTATTTGTCATTTTCTAACTCCTTCTTTGTCCAGCACTCCGAAATTAATGCTATTTTATATTGTTCTTGTATTAACACTCGCGTTAGTTCATTTTTGTTTTTCGATATACTTTGTATGTTACATTGAAAAAGTTTAACTGATTCCATAGGCTAATTATTTATTTTCAGACTCTTATCATAGCTTTTCCGTATTAGTGTTTTTGTGACAACTGACTGGCTTACCTGCGAGCAATCGTTGTTCAGATCCATCTCTGCGTTTTCGCTTCCTTGCAGCGTTTGTGCTGGTTGTTCCGTTTGTTGCTGCATCTGGTTGATCTTCCATTGTAGTTTCTCCAACTCGTTTACTCGGTAGCGGTTGAAAAGCGCCACTCCGTCCTCTTGCTGGTTTTCCGTTTCTTGTTTTCGTTGTAGATAGGTATCATTTCTCCAATGTTGACTTCCTCTGATGTTCGTTTCGTGGTATGGGATGTTCTTGCTCTGTTTGTTTGCGGTTTAGTTCTTGTTTTGCTCAGACTTACTTCGGCGTACGTCTCCGGTAGAGTGGGGTAATCTTCAATGTTCTCCAGCACGTCGTATTGGTTCTCTGTGTAGATTGGGTACATTTCTCTGGCTTCCTGCATCGTCAGGTTGGTTTTTGATAGGATGATTTTTAGGTTGTTTTGTCGCTTCCTTTCCGGACAGGCAAAGTCTCCGGTTCGGTGGTTCCTTCTGTTTTGTAGTGCAGGCACTTCACTGAGTTCTGGCATTCTTCAAAACCTTCTTCGTCGTGGGACAGAGTACAGCTTGTGCACCGTTGTCGTGATCTGCAATTCTGCGTGCGATGGTTGTACCTTAGGCATTTTTCACAGAAAACAGCCTTGCTTACGAATGGCTGTACCGTGTTTGTGCAACAGAAAATCCTTACTTCTTTCGGTATTTGGTTACTGCGGAAGGTAACCCCAATCCGAGTGGCCGGTATTTTCACTTGATTGTCATAGCGATGTAGTCTCGTCACTTCCAGTATTGGGACCGTGCTGCTAATGTTGTTCATGATTTCCTCCGGTGTCATCTCAACTGGTACTCCAGAAACCACTCCAGATACTGTTAGAAAATGCTTCGGAATGTACGACGTGTAATTTTTTTGCTTCAGCGATTCGTCTGCCTGTAACAGATTGGCCGATTGGGCTGTCTTCATCAGTACCATCAACTTCCTGCGACCTAGTGGTTTGACGTTGATCACATTTTGCTTGTAGTCTGCTTTCTTGCACAGGATTTTTCCCAGCGATAGCTTGTTGATGTAGAGGTTTCCATCGTTGTTATTCGTGAGCTCTACCAACACTCGATAGGGCCCGCTGTCCGTGTTGTTGTATGTGTATATAGTTCTTGGTTTCGGACCGTTTTGATTCCCTCCGCCTCCGGGAGGGTCATCGTCGGCCGGCATCCTTACTCCTTCTTCTTCACTTCACTCGAGGCACTTAAACCTTTCTTTACAAACTCTACCGATAAATATTTACTGTTATTTAGCGTTTTTTATCGAATTTTCACCGCGCTTCTAAAAATAGCGTGCTAACTCTTCAAGATGGCCGCGATCCAATTCTCACCGTTTCTTTATGATCAAAACAATCGGTCGACTCACCGGCTGAAGACAATCGACTGAGCTACGTGCTGTATGATGTAGGCCGTCGTTTATTGTCAGGCTGGCGGGCTTTGTCTCGTCCAAGTTGCTCTTCACGTATCTCCGGAGCTTTCCGGACCGTTGTTTCAATGTCACGTATCCTTTCTTTCGCAGCGCGATTCTTAAACTGGTTGTAGACTACACAGCAAGCACTTTCCAAGAGTACAATTCTCAATCCTTTTGTCGCCGCAGATTCACCCCACTACTTATAACTGCGCTAGAAATAGGTTGAGCACTGCAGCTGTACTAAATTAGAAAAAAAAAAACACTCTTAATAATCACTTTGAAAAATCTTCTAAACCGAGACTTATTAGTTTTGTAAAACTGGTTCAAGACTTGCAAACAATAGAAGATTATTAAAACTATTGTATAACAATGAAACAAAACCGATGCCAACGAAACAAAATGGGGAAGGATCCTTCATCAGTGCTGCTACCTGGAAAAGTTTGAAGAAAAAGTAAAATCATGGAAATTTGACATGGTATGATATAGAAAATGAGAATTAAAATGCCTCTAGACGACGTTATAAAATTGTTTTACCCAATCATTTTTAGTTTGTGGGGTTAGAAATTTATCAATCTTAAGCATTAACTACTTATTCGAAGAAAAAATATATAAAAATCGATATATCATGTCTAATTAGTGTGCTATTAAAATTCTAACCCCAAGATTTGTTTGAAAAACATCTTTAATTTTTGTTTTATAACAAAAATATACTTCGTTTCCTATACCACACCTTGTGAAATTTCAATGGTTCTACTTTTTCTTTCGATGACAACTGGCGGTCTTCTTCCCCATATGGACTGCTTCGATGACGGAAACAATGGTGGTTTCATGCTGGGTTCGAACCGATTTGACCTTTCCCATCAAATATGTTGTCTCATTTTATTGCATCAATCGATTAATTTAAAAGCAACTTTCTCAAAGAATCCATAGTTGTTGAAGCCTCTAACTATTTTAAAAATTGAAAATAAAATCCAAAAAAGTGGTGCACGTGGGTTCTACTGCACTTGAGCGACGACGCTTTGAGGGTTCTGTGAGATATGGGCTTGCCAGAGAATAATCCGGACCAGCACACGCAAAAAAGGTCCGTTTGGATGGATCTGCCAAAAAGGGGAGAAGGGTCATTTGGCCGAAACCCATTCGGCCGAAAGCCATTTGGCGAATGCCAATAGGCCGAACAAGCCATTAGGCCGAAACCAATCTGGCCGAAAGGGTTGTTTGGCCGAAAGAGTCATTTGACAGAAAGCGTCGTTTGGCCGAAAGGGTCATTTGGCCGAAAGGGTCGTTTGGCCGAAAGGGTCGTTTGGCCGAAAGGGTCGTTTGGCCGAATGGATCATTTGGCCGAATGGGTCATTTGGCTGAATGGGTCATTTGATCGAAATGGTCACTTGGCCGAAAAGCTCATTTGGCCGAAAGATTCATTTGGCCGAAAAGGGCGTTTGACCGAAAAAGTTGTTTGGCTGAAAGCGTTGTTTGGCCGAAAGGGTCATTTGGCAGAAAAGGTCGTTTGGTCGAAAAGGTCATTTGGCCGAAAGGGTCATTTGGCAGAAAAGGTCATTTGGCCGTAAGGGTCATTTGGCCGTAAGGGTCGTTTGACCGAAAGGGTAGTTTGACCGAAAGGGTCGTTTGGCCAAAGGGTTGTTTGGCCGAAAGGGTCCTTTGGCGGAAAGGGTCATTTGGCCGAAAGGGTCTTTTGGCCGAAATGATCGTTTGACCGAAGGGTCGTTTGGACGAATAGGTCATTTGGCCGAATAGGTCATTTAGCCGAATAGTTTTTGAAAAGTGAGAAATTAGGAATGAGAAGAGAGGTCTCACTACCCACTTCGCACTACTCACTTTTCACAGTAAGAAGTGAGAAATAAGGAAAGAGAAGTGAGACGAAATTGTCGAACAATTGTCCAGTTAGACGATCCCCACCAGTGCGTAAATAAAGCCAAAATAGCAACTTCTATCATGACGCGAACTCGCACCGGTCGTTGGTAAACGGGTTTGGGAAATGTAAACGCAACCTTCGGTGAATAGCGAGTTGGCAAATTTGGCGACCCGCTCCAACCGTTGCCAAACCATCACACGGAAATATAGAGTAACGCATAAATAAAAAATGTGCCGGCTTCTGAACAACTTCGGTTATTCATCATCAAAACCTATCAAAACCATTGTGA
Source organism: Armigeres subalbatus (assembly GCF_024139115.2). NCBI lineage: Eukaryota > Metazoa > Arthropoda > Insecta > Diptera > Culicidae > Armigeres > Armigeres subalbatus. The sequence continues at coordinate 185,242,294 of NC_085141.1, read as the reverse complement.
TGGAGATCAGTTCAGTTTGGATTTCAACTGATTGGCGGTGCTAGTGCATATGAAATAACCTGATAGGTTAGATATCTCGAAATCTGGAATTTGTAGAATATTGGTGTCTTCTACAAAGTTGTTCGGGTGGTCAAAACCATCATGACGAAAACAAGTTTAATTTGAAATACAACCGCTTGGTGGCGCTAGGGAATTGGAAATAACCTAAAAGGTTAGATATTTCGATAGTTGAAATTTTAAGAATATAGCCTACAAAGTTGTTCGGATGATTAAAACCATCATGACGAAAGCAAGTTTAATTAATAATTCAACCGCTTGGCGGCGCTAGTGTATTGGAAATAACCTGATAGGTCAGGTATCTCAAAATATGGAATTTTTAGAATATTACCGCCTTCTACAAAGTTGTTCGGGTGGTCAAAACCATTATGACCAACGCAGGTTTAGATTAAAATATAACCGCTTACCGAAATATTTAACCTAACAGGTTATTTCTTATACACTAGCGCCGCTTTGCGTATGAATTCCAAACTAAACTATACTCCATCATAAATGTTATGGCTACTCGAATAACTTTGTAGAAGACAAAATCTTTCTTAGTCTTATATAGATCTCGAGATATCCACTTCACTAAATTATTGCATATATGTTAGCTAGCGCCACATAGCAGATGTGTGTCTGATAATCACAAAATGCATTACGCACATACTTTTATTACAAAAGTTGGAGCGCCTTCTGAAAGATTTGAAAATAAATAATTTTTTTTTCCTGTTTTTATTTATTTCCGTGTTTGCCTCAATAGCAACCGAATATTCACCACCGGTGCGAAGCATGATTGCACTTTAACAACCTTGATAGAAACAACCGGTGCGAGAACACGTGCATAAATAAAATATGAACGCATTTCGTTGCTATACTAGACACTCATTTGGATACACATCGGTGGGGATCGTCTTAGTGCGTGTTGGCTCTCCCGCATGAAAGGATGTTTAAAAGCGAACAGGAATCTACCTCGAAAAGACGCAAACCACCTTAGTCAAGATTCGTTTATACTCGGGCCCGTATAATGGTACATTCGGCTATTTACAATTGTGTGTGTATCTACCGGTGCACTCGTCGATCAAATGCCACGCGCCATGTTTTTTTCACTTTTATCATTCGCTTCGCACGCGCACCGTACATCTTCGAACATTTTTGGAAGTTTTCCATTTTGTTTTTTGTTTGACAAATACGTATTTCGACCTCAACAGTAAGGCCGTCTTCAGTGTCTCGTACTTGACTTGAATTGAACTAATTTTCTTCTTTATCTCATTTTGCAGCTGATCTTCGTTGTGATGAACCAGAGCAGGGGAAGCAAAACCTATGGGATGATACTTAAGGTACGCATTTGGACGCTACGCCAGCACATTACAGTGTAATTCCTTTCGTAAAACCCCGGTGATAACACCCATCCGCGGTTAAATAGCAATGTTGTGTAC